>NC_133898.1:6848173-7452673 GCF_964199755.1 Larus michahellis | reverse complement strand
AGCTGAGTGGGCAAGACAGATTAAAGTTCAGATTTCTGTGAAGTGTGTTCATTGAATTAGCTAATCAATATTTCTGCAAGTATTTTACTCTGTGAGAAAGTGGTGTGTTTGCTGCTTCTTGCAAGTTGTTTGGAGAGAAAAAAACTAGGGAGATGAGTAGGTTTTCTTATCTAATTTTTATTTTTTTCTCTGATGTACATAGTTTTGCAATGTTCAGCATACTGATTTCTAGCTGGAGAGCTAGTTTTTTTTTTTAGAGTGCTTAGTTAAGAAAATATCATATTTCTTAGTTATTTTATGTCCTTTTCTTCTTCCCCATTGCAAAACGAAGACATTTATATGTGAAATTCCTGTGGTTGGAGTATTTACAAATGTTTCAAGAGGTAATGGGCACAAACTTGAGCATAGGAAGTTCCACCTAAACATGAGGAGGAACTTCTTTCCTTTGAGGGTGACAGAGCACTGGCACAGGCTGCCCAGAGAGGTGGTGGAGTCTCCGTCTCTGGAGACATTCCAAACCCGCCTGGACATGTTCCTGTGCAACCTGCTCTAAGGTGACCCTGCTCTGGCAGGGGGGTTGGACTAGATGATCTCCAGAGGTCCCTTCCAACCCTATGATTCTACGATTCAATAGAAATATGCTAAGATTAAGTTTTCTACAATCAGCTAGAATTTGTAAAAGTTCTCCCAACTGATTAAAGGTTGTTGAATTTTATGTGTCATGGATGTTCTTACATTTGCTTTTTGGGTCTTTAAAAATTAAGAAATAGCTACACTAACCATTTAATGGTGGTTAACTAGGGATGGTGTTCTCCTAAAGCAACATCACTTACAACTATAAATACAGGTGGTTGGAATTGTTATTATCAAGTAGTATCATACACTTCACTCAGCTGTGATCTTCATTTCTAAATGAATGGATAAAATATGATCCTTGTCTAAAAGGGCTTAAAAGTCTTAAGAAGATAACAAGGGATCTGGGGGAAAAATATGATTTAAAATAGGAAGTAGAAAACAGTAATAATAGATAGAGGGGCATCTATTTAGTTCTTTTGCTTAACTCTGCATTTAATTCCCAATTTCATGGGACCAGATATGGAATGACTAAAGTGATGAGTAAATAAGTTCCAGAAGAAAGAAAAGAGGAAATTGGGAGGTAGAGGGGGGAGGAAAATTAAGTGTACGGTCTAATTCTAAATCTCCTGGAGTCAGTGGAAGTTTCCTCACTGACCTCAGAGGATTAATTTTCAAGCCTAGGGAAATGATGAGTGGATGAAGAGTTGAGAGATTAAAGTGTTAGCAGAAGGAGAAAGGAATAGGAGGCCAGGGGGATAAACATCAATAGTGGAAACACTGCTTTTACAGGGATCACTTGAAATAAGGAATAAAAGAATGGTTCAACTTGCCTTTTTTTTTTTTTGTAATTCAAATAAATTAATCTGATTAGTTCCAAAAGTTCTAATTGTGGCAGAAAATGAGGCTTTTGCTAATTGTAAGCACTATATCACTGTGATGGTGGTATGGGATTCTAAATACACACCATACCAAGTGATACTAATTATTATTATTATTTTTAGATGTAATTGATTCAAAGGTGTAATTGCCACATGCCTTATTTCTGACCAGCACTACCATATTTTACACCTCCACTGTTCTGCTGCTTGGAGATCTTGGTGGTACTGCCTGGTTGACCCCTGAGTCCAGCAGTGAAGGAGGAAGGGATGGGAAACTTAGAAGCAGACTTCAATCTCTTTGAGTCCAGCAAAACATCAGGGCTTAGCAGAGATGCTGCATGGGGTCACTGAATGTCTTGAGGTCCTGGGAGAGACTGAAGCTTGCGCTGTAGGTGAAATTCTTCAATTCTTTCCAGTGAGTTCAGAGGGAGGTTAGTAGGCTGGGAGGTAAAGGGATCCATGTTTCATTCAGTACCTGTTAATATTGTGTACAGACAGTTTAGTGATGCAGGTTAGTATCATGGAAACTTAATATAAAAATTTTCATATTGTTTCATGTGGCCTTTCCCCACCCGGGGCAATGGATTCTGATATGTGGAAGTTATCTCAGTATTTGATGTATGAGTGTGTTCTGACTGGACTATGGAGTAAAAGGGAGAAGAGGGACTGATGACATATTTTTATTCTTTCCTTATGTTTCATCCATGTGGTTCACAACTTCCTTAAAAGGAGTCTATTTTTAAAAGCAAAATTATTGCTGGGTTTCAATTCTCAAATAAAAGCTTAGTTTCAGGACATTTTGTGTGCACTGCAGCGCTTATTCAGCTGTGACTTTGCAGTATTTTTCTTGACTCAATAGCCAAACTTTTTTGTAAATAATGGTACATGGCACCCTATTTCGGCATTCTGCCGCAGTCATTGCTAAGCATGAGCACTGATGACGCTCAACTATTGTGAAAACCCTTTAAACTGCTGATAAAATGATGACTCATGGTCACCTGATGAAAACAGATTCATTACCATGACTCCAGAAACTTTAGATCCCATGTAAGTGTTTCACTTCCCACACTAGTTCTTCTAAAAGGGATGATGATGCAGTTATTTTCTAACAGTTGACAGCTGCTCAATTAGGCTGTGACAATGTGGTTGGCAAAAACTATAAATTCCAGACTTTTTTAATAATAGTTTAAGGAACTAAAAATCTGTATGTGCTGTGAAGAAGTCACCAGCGTTATTCGCACTGTTACTTGGAGTGTTTTCTAATCAAATTATACATCTTAGATTTCATTTACCACTACTGAATTAAGTTCTTTTTATAGTGGATCTGACCCAAACCTCACTGAAATCAATGGGCTTTGGATCAGAGCCTGTAGGAGTATATTGGCAGCACACTGTAACTTAACTAAGGACATACTAATTTATTTCACCAGCAGCCTTCCTCAGTTCAATTTATCCGTCTTTTTAAAACGCAGTCTGTTTGTCTATAATGTCAATGTCTGAAGAAGTTAGGTTGGAAAAATATTGAAAAGTGATACAGCCAAATAATAAAATATAAATCAGTTTTAATTTCAATACGAAAAGAGTAAAATGAAGACCCCAGTGTTGCCAACTTGTGATTACCCAAGCACTGTGAAAAGATGGATAAAGTAAAAATAAAATTATAAAACCCCATGAAATTAGCCTTTAGATTTGTATGATTCTGTGTTATAAAGCAGAGGAAGGTGCTCAACAAGTAACTGAATGTAAGGTAGCGTGGAATGGTCTGGTCACTCTTAAATGATCTGGAGTTCCACTGGTGATTTTTGTCTTATGCTAGTTTCCCTCTTTTGACTGGAAATATTTCTAACTTGAAATGCTGTGAAGCACCATGCTTAAGAAAATAAAAACGTTAAGCGATTTCAAATGTGTATGGTTGAAACTTCTGCTAGAATGGATAATGTTGGTGTGTGTATGGGACCAACATAAAAGTATTATTTTCTCTTTCTTCTTAAACAAATGTTGATGAAGAAGAATTCATGCTTTAACATGCAGACTCCTACAGTTGTTTTTTTTTTTTTTAAGTTATATGTCCATTTCTGGGTGTTCCATTTATTTTCCAGATGACTCATTTCAAACTGAGATGATGACCATTATGTATGTATTCTGTGCTAAAACTGGGACTCACCTAGTTTGAAAAAGACTGGTCTGATCAGAATTGCATATTACCTTCAGTTATTAAGAAAAAAAGGTAGAAACAAGATAAATTACTTAGCTGCTTTAATATCAGTCATAGAAACTATGTCAACAGTTTATGTATGAGAAAGTCATGGCTGCTTTTTTTTTTTTTAATCCCTGAATCCCTCTCTGCCATTTTTGTTAACACAAGCAGTATAGTAATGAACAGGCAAAAAGTTGCGAATTTAATAAAGAAATTTAGTAATAATGTCAGAAATACATTTGAAAAATGAAGGACAATATGGAGTAAAGCAATATCTAAATCGACATAAAAGAACTCTTAAAACAGAAGGCAAGTTCTGTAGAGTTTGTCTGTATTCTAGCCCTTAGCTATCTCTAACCTTCTGTTTTTTAGCAGAATCTGTCCACTTTTGCCTTCATATGACATTGCTTGGCCAAATGAACAGAAAGAATAAACACCTTTATATAATGAATAAAAATCAGAGTAGCTGTATAGGTTCATTTAGTCATACAAAGAAACGGTAAACGAGGATAGGTCTTGCCAAGCCATGGTGTCTGTACCTTTGCATATCAAGCTAATCTATTTTTTTATTTCCCTGCCTCATAGAATGAAGTATTTTTAATGAGTCCTGCACAAAACACAACTCTGCCTTCTTACTACAACACAGTATTTGTAGCTGAGAGATTTTAACTTGGGTAAGTGGGGAAAAGACTAGTTTGTGATCTAGATCATGTGCAGAGAGTTTTGAACCAAAATTTTAACTTCAGTGATTTCAGTGCTTCAAGATGATCTTTTCCTTTTGGCTGTGTACACTTTGCTAGGGAAATATGGTCCATTTATGAAGCCTTAAGAGCAAGCGTCATCTTTCTTGGTTTTGTACTTTTGTGTCTTTGTAACTTCTTTCATTGTGGCATCTTTGCCATTTCTGCTATCTGTGTGTTTTACAGACAGATCCTTTTGCATGAAATCCTGAATGTACAAGCTTCAGCAAAACAAAGATTTTATTCCTTTTTCTATGCCACTTGTCATGTACATATTAAATAGCATTCCAGTGGAGAATCACTGTAAAGATGTTGCATCAAATGCACATTGAAGAATAACTAGTCGTTAGTCTTGAGGGAGAGATAGGAAAAGAACAGAGGTAAGGACGAAAGCCATGATATCACTGGTTTCCATGCATCAAAATGTGACGCAGCCACAGAGCATTTTCTCAGCATTTTCTTACTGTTAGTGACTCTACCCTCATTTTGCTCTAACAACATGTGCAGTAACTAGACTAGCTCTGTCCCACACGTAAGGTTCACTTTGCACAGCCCTGCTTAGTTTCCAGGAAGTAGTAAGGTGCCTGGCATAGCTGACACCACTCAGCTGGAGAAACAATAGTTTATTTAAGATCCAGTTAAATACAGCCTTTCAAGTTCAAGCCAATATTCTCCTATTTTAAACTCAGAGGGTTGTCTTTGTTCATTGAATATACCAGTGATTTAATAGCACTCATAATTAAATTAACCAAATATATATGGTCGTGGTTTATCCTGCTTTGTATCATACAGATAAAGGGTGATAGAAGTGCATAGCTCTGAACATAAAATATTTGCTGAACTAAAGAGTGGGGAAAGAGCTAAGTCTTTGGCCATTAAAGAGGATCTGTTCAATGCCAAGATCCTAGGTTTTGACAGTCGGTATGGCCATGGAGTATATAACTTTCCCTTCTTTATTTTGACGTTTCTGTAGTATAAAAATAGGAAGGAGAGTAATATAAGTAGCACTACCATAGTGTGTTGCCTTGCCATAATAAGGTAGTCTTCAGTTGTGGAAAACAAACTTATGAAGAGTTATTCCCTTTGTGGTATTGTCTGTAAGTCTCTAGTTCTTTTTTTCCTGTGTGTTAAACTGTCATGTGGTAGCAATCTATGTCTTGGGGAATTTACAAACAATGTAAATGGCAGGAGTAAGTCTGATGTGTCAGAAGTTGAAAATGAAATCCACAATTTAAAAAAGCAATCAAGCAAAAACATATTTTTGCCTCAAACAGGTGTTGAGTACTGAGTCTTTATAATATAATATGAAATAGACTAAATAGCAGCGGCTGGTGCTATTGGCTGCCATGGGTGTCCCAGCGGAGACAAATCTTACAGGGGGATTTGGAATAAAACAACAACATTGGTTTTCTTCAGAAAATTGTTAGAAGTTGTCATTAATTTTAAATCTTTTTATATGTCAATTTATGCATCTTTCAGAAAATTGAATGAATATTTTATTTTGCTTTTATTGTTTGGTGTAAACAGAGTCTTCTTTTTGAAGAAGACTTCAAACAAATGTTGAAGAAAATGTTTCTTTGTTTATATCCCTTCTTCACCCTGATAATTGTCAAGAATTGTGATTTGATTTGCAGAATGTTTGGAGGATACGATTGGGGGTACTTGCTGATTATGAACCGAAAAGAGATTTAGTTACAGATGCCTAGCATATTCTACATAGTTCAGGAAAATCTTCGCTAATTTGAAGCCATTTTCTGTAGAGCTGTTGGATGATGACATAAGAACTATCTCTTTGCTTTTGTTTTATAGAGGCCTACATTATTAAACATGTAGGAACTCTTGGGATTTGGTCTGGTTTTATAAATTTCTATTTGAATTATGATACAAATTTTGGGAGGGAAAAATCCAGTTATGAAGAATAAAATAAAAAAATATTGTAAGTTCAGAAGTGAAAGGATATTCAGGTATCGTTAGAACCTACCTTTTTGTTAGAGTATCTTTTGCAAGCATCAAGGAATCTCACAGTATTTCAAGCTGTACACCTAGGCAATCAATGAAAGCTCTGTTGTTAGTAGCCATCATTGTGACAGGGTGAGGCAACTGTTATTCATGTACGGTTATGAGACAGCATTCCTATTCCCAGCTAAGAAAACGAAGGTGGCAAATTATAATTACCAGATCTGTCAGTTGGCCAGGCTCTTGGATCTGTAAAAAAAAGTGTCATGGATACCACTGATGATCAAAGACTGTTAAAACGTAATAGAAAGTTTGATCTTCACAACGGACTACAAATTCAAAACTAGTTTAGAAGACGAAAGTACTTTTGGAATTACCTTCAGCATTGCTTGTTCCTTGGAGACCCGTGTGTAAGCAGAGCCTCGCTTCACATCTATTGCTCTGCCAATTTGCTATTCCTCATTTACACGGAGATATTAGGAATAACAGATTGTCAAACACTTCAGCTTTTTTTTATTAAGAAGCAAAAAGTGAGAATTTCAGTATCCTCAATAACTCTCATTAGCTGTGGGCTCTGTTATATGGAGCTTTTTGAAATGATGCCTGAATAGTAATACAGAGCTGTGCCTACTTTTTGGAGTGCAGATGTTTCTGAAATGACTTCAGCTTGTATCTTCCTTGTCAGTATTTGTATTCCATGTAAGAAGTGGTTGTCTCCTTAACACCAGGCTTTAACACCGACTTTATCTACATTAGTTGTTAATGACTTTAAATTGATGCAAATGGTAGTTTCAGAATCAGCAACATAATGATATTTAAGAGGGTAAGCTCATTCACTGTGAACATCTACTTTATAGTAATGCCCACATAACAATCTCTGCTGCTGGCTGTCATCATATTGGTATTTGATTTTGAAATACTACTTCTTTCTCTTTGGATTGCCACACAAATGTAGCAGTTAGACCTTGATAAGCAAATGGTGTGCTCATTTTTCTAATTTGACCATCTGTAAATGAGTTCAGTGATCCTCAAGGTGTTCTGATTAGTTCCCTTGTGTTTTCAGTAATAGTTTGGACCTCTTCAAAAAGTCCTTATGCTACATCTTTAAATGTTAAAGTAGTAAGATATTAGTCCAAATGTATTAAAATATAATGTAGTTTAAATGCAATGCTATCTATTATCTTAGTAGCGTGGTGAAAACCAGCAAGGTTTCTTTTTAAGGTAGTTCTGTTGTGGGCTTGTGTGATGGTTTCCGATGTATTTAAAGTGAAGATTACAGGTTTTTCTGCAAAGTGAAAAGACTATGAAAATTCTGTTCTGAGAGAGCTCGTTCTCATCAGCAAAGATCTCTCTTGCTTTTATTTTCATGTTTATAACAGCACCTTACAGGCACTTACAAATCAGACAGAAATAGGGACAGAAAGAGCTGTGGAACAGGCTGTGGAAGGTCAGTGTCCTATGTGGGGAGCAAATCTGGGATACACTTTCACTGGTAGAAGTGCTGTTAACTAGCAGGGGTCTATGTTTCACTTCAAATTGTGGATAAAGTGCAGTTTATAAGCATGAAAATGCAATTATGTTGCAACCATCCATATTCTAAGGAACAGATTGCACGTGAACAGGTGATGGGATTGGAATGATGGTGGTGGTGATACGGTTGGTGAGGGAGGAAGCTGCTCGCAGGCCATCAGCCCAACAGCCGGGGAACCCCGCTGGGGTGGGGGGCAGTGTCAGCACCACCCCCGGCTGGGACAGCAGCTCCCTGAGCCCCGTTGTTCCCCCCAACCCAAGCTCCGCCATCCTCCCACAGAAATGTGGGCTCCTCGGGCCTGCGGAGGACGGCCTGCAGTCTAGACCTCGTCCAACAGCCTGACTGGCCAGTATAGGTGTGGAAACCGAGTAATGCCGCTTGGTTTGTTCCTCCCTGGTATAGTTTGGCTAACTAGTCCCCCTCTTTGAAGACAGAGAAATGGAAAGCGGTGTTAGTCCATTTCAGTTCTGCCTAGTTACAGAGCTCTACTGCTTCCTTTGAGGAAACTCAGAAGAACCCCTTTCAAGGGTCATTTACTGTTTGTTTTTATAGCGAATTACCCTTCATACATATTTATTTTCTAATGGCTTCTTGATCATTTCTCTAATTTAGGAAGTATACTTTTAAAGACTTTTGGTGACATGTTTGTTTTTCTTAAATGCTTATGGAACAGAAATACAACCTCATGAGGCATGTGTGTCCCAAACTGAATTAGAATGGTCCCACAGTGTTAATTCTGTTCATCCATTGTTATATCCCTGTTTTTTTTCTCTTGTAACTTTACTCCTGTAATTTTAGAGAAGAAACTATTTTGAAGAACCTTGCTTTCCATGCACACATTAAAAATAACAGTAGGGTATAAGCATATGGAAAACTTAATAGGCAATTTCCCCTTCCCCCTTCACCTTCCCACATATGCAAATGAACAGTAGGGGCGGGGGGGAAAGGTCAAATAGAACCAGAAATCTGTCTCTGACCTTTTTACACCCACATTCTTGATAACAACCTTGCACTTTCAATCTGTCTTTTTTTTCAATGCGATTTTAGGAATTTCAGCCATGGGTAGTGGAGTTCACAGATAGATGCTGGAAAGATTATGGCCTCTGCCTTTTATTGCTGGGTGTAGGAGGAAATCTCAAGTAGTGTGAAAAATATTGAGAATTCTTGTAGTGAGTGATTGAAGAAAATATTTATTTTGTTTATACTGCATACTTGCCTTCTAAAATTGTATGTTTTACTGCTAGACATAGAATGGGAAGATGGGACAGGCCGACACGCTTTAACTATGGCAGTCTTTAGATAACTGTGTAAGTGGTAAAGCTACTGATGGATCTCCGTGCATCGCAGATAGCTTGCATCTGCTTTTCCCTAATGGTTTCACAGTGCTCTCTTCAGTAAAGCATGAGAGCAGTACGAGTTTTTTTTTTTATTTAAAAAAAAAAAAGTTATGGGTAGTTGCAGAAGACTTTCCAGTGATTTCTAAGTAAATTACAGCAGAAATTTGCTGTAATTTTTTTGCAACAAAAATTTGCTAAAAATCAGAAAACTAGAGATCTAAGGCACTCATGTACTACAGCTGTGATATAACAGTTACAGTTGTAATAAAAACTAGAATAATTTAATACATCTCAGGTGCTAAGAGAATACGAGTGAAGTTACCATAGTTTCAGAATGTCTTGGTTTTTAATGATGACGATATTTTTAATGTCTTGATTTTTTTTTTCCAACTTTTCATTTCTAAACAAAGTAAAGGGAAGAAAAATTAACTTTTTTGAAATATGAGTTCTCTGTTTACTTTTAGAAAAGCTTTGTTTCAATTTATTTCTTAATTACTTTTATAAAAGGGGATAAAGATGTAGGTATGTGTATGTTGTAATGCTCGTTTTAGGAATCTTAAATCTCAATGCTTCTAATATTGGCAGTCTGGCATTCATTGTAAGTATAATAGGTTATTTCATGCTGCTTCTCTTTATATTCATGGTTATGATACTGAAATGTTAAGACCACACACAGACAACAAGGTCTCTAGCTACTTACGCATGTAAACAGTCTGGCTTTTTACAAAGTGGAAAAATATTTCTTGTGCAGTATTTTAACATGATCAGCATGTTAAGGCTCAATCTGCAACTGTGTCAACATTTCTCTGGCTGTAACCATTAATTCTGTAGCCTCTTGATAATATGTAAAATGTGAAACTGGTTTGTTTACTACTGGGATTTGTCAGCAATTACTGTCTGCATTTAACTTAGTACTTTCAAATAGATAATAGATCAAAGAATTATTTTGCATCATCACTCTGGTTTTAGTAAAACAAAGGATTTTTTTTTTTTTTTTTTTCCGGCTGGCTTTGGGCTTTTTAAAGGGACCGTAGAGCAATACATTTCATAAATATTGTTCTTATACCTGTTTGATGTTAATAGACACAGGTACAATACATTAAATAAGATTCTATAACTACTATTTGACATGAATTTAGCTCTAGAGACAGGAACGTACATCTCTTTCAGGCCTTGGTTATCATGAGACCTGGCATAGCTTCAACATAGCTAAGGCCTTTTTGTTTATTTTTTTTGTAACTAATGCATGTTTTCAGCATTCTTATTACCATTAGGAACTGCAAGTGCAGTGGTCATGTGCAATATTACCTAAGCACCGTATCATTGTCTTCACAAAGAATTGTGAAGACTACACATTCTGATAGACTGTTCTTCATTTGTTTATAGTATGGAGTTAATAAGAGTTAAGATGGCATAGACGCGTTTTTACGGACGTCATATCTAGTCAAATAATACTTATTTTTATATTGTGTCTCTTATCTTTGTTCTCAAAGTCTTTATTAATATATTTATGAATTTAGTTTCAGTGTATCTTTGAGGTTTTACAGGGAACAAAAACCCCCAAACCTCAAAACTTACTAGACACATCTACAGAACTTTGGTAAGGATTTTTGTGTTTACTTAGAAGTAGGCTGTATAATCACCAACTAAAACTTGCCACTGCTTCTGAGAAGGTTGCCATTAATTAATTCCATGGTCTCAGGGGCACTTTGTTACAATACTTCACCTGAGCTTTTCTTAGAAGGTTGTACAAATCTAAACTGTTTTCTTAAAAGTATTTTATTTAAGGGATAAAAATAACAGCATAGTATAGAATGCACACCAATCCATAACACTGACACTTTAAAAATCTCGAAATACACACAGACTTGCAATGTGGATGAGCTAAATTATTGGGGGGAAATTCAGTTTTAGAAATAGTCATCTGAGAGAATAAGCTATTATATGAAACTCTTAAAAGGCAAACCTGTATTTTTAAAGTCACTATTAGAAAGTATTTAATAAATCTGTCACTGTTCTTATAGGAGATTAGTAAAGTTTCAGTTTGTAGATCACTATCTCTTCATTTTTAAGTCTTAAGTGCTCTTTGCTGCTTAAGTTCTGTTACCATTACTGAAGACGACTTGGACCAGGTGTTTTGTAAGTGCTAAAGTTTGAATCATTTTTTTTCCCAGTAAAAACCATTCTCCCAAGCAGCATATGAACAAGGATAATCTGTGTGTTTCATCATTCCTGTTCAGCTGCCTGACCCAGCTTCATTTCCTTTGATGGAAAAAATGATAAATATAAATTACGAAGTGAGGCAGCAAATGATCTTTATCTGCTAGTTAAAACTAAATTATTTATACCAGTTTTGCTTTCCAAGGTTTTAAACATTTAACTGAAATTGTGAATTTTGGGTAAAGGATTTGTTTAGTATGGTAACTGGAACAGAGTATTTTTTTCCAGAACCAGTAGACCACCAACTTCTAGCTGCAAATTATGGCATAGAAAGGAGTTCCTTTAAAACTGTTCCTAGCCATTTTGGTGGGTTCCCCCACCCCCAGTGTCAACTGACAACATGTTTGGCCTCTTTAAGATACATACGTACTGTATAGTCTTTATATAATGTTTCTATATTAATGTAGATATGAATACATATATTTTTAAAAATTAATTTTTTACTCATTTTTTCCCTGCAAATGGTGTATTTTGGACATACCTGCTGGCTATCTATTGTAGTCTTTTGAATGGTAAGAAATCACGGGCTTTAAGAAACGACAGTAATTGTAAGTTGAGTTTTGTGATGAGCCCTTTGGCATTGGTTTGGAAGTCTCCCCACCAAGTTACACACATCTGGGAAAATCAGTTTACATTCATTCAATAGATTCAATTTTTAGTTAAGAAAAGCCCTCTACTGAGAGTGAATTGTCTGTGATTTTAGTGGCCCCTGCTGGACTGGAGATTAGAAGAGTGAAGATGGAGCCTGCCTAATTTGAAAGTAAAGAGGAGAAGGGGTGGGATGATTTAAAGAAAACAAAAAAACCCCAAGAACAACAGAAGGCAAACAAACCATAACCGGATGAAGTTCCTTATTTATGGGGCAGAGGCTGGGGGTGGCTGGCATGGGAATGGGCTACAGGAATTCAGTAGTTTGGGCGAGGAACAGAGACTGACTTACAGAGAGCAGTGGAGCAAGAACAAGGAGAAAATTAATGATGGACACCAACGCTGTAGCAGGGATGTGCAGGTAGAGTCAAACTGAAAGCTGAACTAAAAGGGTGAACGGAGAGAAAGCTAGGAACAGGGCAACAGTCTCCTGCTTGCCCTTTTTTTTTTTTTCTTCTTTTCCCCTCAAAGTATGGAGTGAGGGGAGTAAAACAGTGATCGGTAATGGCTCAATGATGAGATGAGGATTAGGAGTAGTAAACTATATTCAAACCAATGGAAAAATCTTGAGTGGCAAGATTAATTGGTCGAAAGACTGGTTTTGGCAGCTTGAAATAGGGAAGAGATGAGGAATTCCCAGATGCTGGAAAGTATAATTTTGGGGGGATGGTGGGCACAATTGTCTGCTTTATAGCCTGTGCTCTCCTTTCCACACTGGAAGGAGAACCTAAGGCCTCTGAAGTGAAACAAAGTCGCAAAATGTTTTATCCTTCTCCAGTCCTAATCCAAAGAAAGGATGATGGTTTGGTGTAGGTTAATTGTATTGATTCAATTGGCAGAGACTTGTTTGGTGTAGGTTAACTGTATTGATTCAATTGGCAGAGACTTGTGTGGTGCTTCCAATCCTGCTAATTTCCCTGTGGGAGTCAATGTGTCACCATATGGTAGATTTTACTTAATCAGTTTTCCACCTGCTCCTACCAAGGTCATATTCAGAAACTGTTTAACTTAAATCTACCTTTAGTCATCTGGGAGCATGTGTGATGGCCTTGGCCTTTTTTGAAGTCTTTCTGTAGTATATTGTGATTGTGTTTTTTGTATATCACTGCTTCACTGTGTGCATTTTTCTTACGAAGAGATGAACAGTGTCTGTGAAAAAAATAAAGTTCACTTCAGTGTGGTATTCTTAGAGGAGCGAGTCTTTAAAGGTATACTGAACTGGACTATAGGTAAGCTATTCCAGGAGTCCATTTTTCAAGACTTCTTGAACATTTGTCACCTAGCTATTCCTACTATTAATCAGTTAATAGAGGATAAAATAAATTTGGATAATCTCCACATCCTCAGTAGTATAGAAAGAGACTGCTTCTTTAAAAAACAAATCAAACCCCTTTTAAAACATAAATCTATATGATTAGATTTTTTATTTTTATTTTATTCTGTTTTTGTCGTCTACAATTATATACAAATCGATAACGTTTTATCCAGAAAGTGTGTATTTCTGTTAATGGCTATTAAGAACTTGTATACTTGTCTGAATGATTCAAAAATGCTTGGTTGATAAATTTGCAGATTTTTTTTGTTGATTGTTATTTTTCATTGTTTTTCTGAAGCATCAAATACAAAATTTTTGTCTCTGAAATACTTTTCACTAAATACTATCAATTAATATATTTTCTTTTGCTAGTCATGCTTGTTCAGCTATTAATGACCTATTGTATAATTTCAAGAATATGTAACTTTTGTTAAGCTGAGGATGACTTTTTATTTATTAATTTTTAGTGCAACTATTTCAGAGTAATCTTCAGCCTAATTAAGGAAGGTTGAAGGCCATATTGAAAAACTTTAAAGCCAGCAAGGTTTGGAGTATCTAGCACTTTTATCAATTTATAATCATTAATATTAATGAATTAAAATGTTTACACACCCTGGTCTAATGTTCTTTGATGTTAATTACTTTACAGTAGATCACATAAATTCATGCTTAGTGTCAGACAAGTAAAGAAATATTTCATCTTCATTTAACTGCGTCCTTTAGCAAGATCGTAGGGCCTGTTAGTTGATTAATAACATGTATTTTTGCTGTGTTTGTTGTACACAAATGCTTGTCTTTTCTGTCTGTTTGAAAAGCCCCGAGTCAACCTCTTGTTCAAGCAAAAAATAATATAAAGATATAAATACATGGCTGTATGTAAGTATAATGAAGCTTAACAACATTCTCGGACATGTTAAAGCAAAGTTCTTTTTTTGTCTTCCTCTTCCTCTTGTGAATCAGATAAAATGGAGAGTGCGTTCACTTGTTCCTGTCTCTGTGGTACTCTGCGTTCCTGACATCCAGGAACTGTCATCGGTCATGTGCTGTCATCTCTGTTTCTTCATTCCTTTTAACAGAGACAGTTGTGAGGCTAGCATACTATCAATTTTTTTAATTAAAAATGAGCTGTTACTTTCCAAGGGGTAATTCCCTCTCAATCTGTAATGTAGAGGGTTTTTTTCTGTTTAAATCCACGGAAAAAAATAAAGTTGCTTTTTTTTTTTCTTCTTAACTTATAAAGTGTACTCTTTCCTATGTTTGCTCTTTAAAAAGACGCAGATATATAGGAAGTGAAGACTTAGCCATAGCAGTCTAGCTTTGCAGATATGTTGAAGATCCTTAATTGGCATAGTCTTATCAGCCACTGTCTGTCGTAGGTGACTCTTGCAGTATGTGAGAGTTGTGAGAGTTCATCCTTTGGTTTTTCTCCTGTGATTTTCACACATACAATTGTACGACAGCTGTGGCTTTTTTTAAACCGCTGAAATTGCATTATATTAGTAGCATCTATCGTCATGTATTTTAATATAAAATTTGTGACTACTGGTAGGCATTGCTTAAGTTCTATCAGAAATGTTATTGCTGTATACAAAGAGCCCTTTCCGTCTTGTCAGCCTGTCTCTTTGAGCTTTGTGGGTTTCCAATAACATGGATACAGGTGAATATTGTAACGCGAAGAAAAGAAACTTTCTGACCTGTAATGTGATCTGTCTATTGGAAGAATACTTCATACATCTGTTTATCTACTGCCCACAGAGGGTAAAACCTTTACACAGGATACTACTGTTGCACTGCCTTTAGAAGAAAGGGGACAAGTATTCCCTAAAAATGACCCTGAAAGTCATGTCTGAGTGTCTTGAGCAAAATACAAGTGGATTTATGCTATTGAAGCTGACTGCAAAGCTTTAAAATGTCTCGTGTTTTATGGGATTATTATCCATCTTATTCAACTGTTTTAAAAATTTAATCAGGAATGTGAAAATTCTACTGCATCTGCTTATTTTTACATATCAACAAGTTTGAAGGTTCTGAAGGATACGTTTTGTCCTCAAGTACAACAAATTGTCTCTAAGTGTGTGTCTAAACCTCTTCTTCATCTATGCAGAGATGTTACAATGGCAGAATTTGACTTTGTCTTTTAAAATCTATTCTTGTCCATTGCTGCTACTTCTATTGATATCATTTGTTTCTGTAGCTAAGATGGATTTTTTAACGACATTTTAAAAAATTACTTTTTTCTTAAGCAGCTGTAACCACAAATACATATAGGAAACTTTATTTGTTAAAAGGAATTGTGAAAACAAAGGTAATTAAACATAATGCAGCAGTGTAAAGACTGTAGTCTTAAAAAACTGCTTCAGTGTTATGCCAAGTTGATCTTTAGTTCTACTGTTTCTATGTGAGTAAAAGTGCTATTGCAGATATGGGTTACGTATGTAGATTCATGGAGAATTTTCTTCTAAAACCTCCAACATTTTCTTTTAATAGTAAACTGTAAGGGTATTTAAAGCACTTATTTAATTTCCCATGCATATTGTGTGAGAGTGCTTTTTAAAAATCCCTGGAAAGCAGACCTAAATACAGATCCTGTAACATTAAAACTTCAATGGAAAAGACCCTGGCAGGTTACATTTCTTTCATACTTCTGTGTTTCCTTTGAAAGAAAAACTTTCCCAGATGGTCATTGCAGGGTACTAAATGTGACCAGTAATTTTATGTAAGCATTTAAGTTCATAGCCCCTGTCAGAATTCCTTATTTGGGTATTGGATTCTTTGCAAAGGGTTTTTCATTTTTTACCATTATCTTTATGCTATTAAATGAATGCAAGTTGAGGGTAAGATTATCTGCAAGGTCATAGTGAAACTTAAAGCATGATGGACAAAGTATACTTACCGAGGTTGGAACTAGAAATAAACACACAAAGGAAAGTATATGGCCATACTGATAGTTATAAATTAAGTGTCAAGGTTTCAAATCTGGGAAAGTATCATCAGAATTTATAAAGTTCTATTTAAATAGTCCATTCTCCTCGCTTCAGACATCTGTTACTGGTTATTGTTTGAGTGACCACCATGTACATTATACAAAAAGGAATGTGTTTTTTGTAAGATCTCTGCTAATGTGGCAGATAAAATCCCAGTGTTTGATAGCAGTGCCAAAGGGCAAAGAGGTGCTGAACAATATTCCTCATCTTTACCATAACTTTCCTTCCTGGAAAAACAGGCTTTGACAGTGGGAAAATGAAGACCGAGATAAGGAGAGGTGGAAAGAGGCTTGGGAACTGAGAGTGATATAGACCAGAACTCTACTTCAGCAAGCAGGGGAAAAAGTCTTCTCTTAGGCTGATGCCCCAATAATTATGTTTTTGTTGATTACAAATTTGAGTTATATCTCCTTGATATGGTAATAAATTAAAAGAACTAGCAAGTTAAGAAACAGTTGTTTTTGTTGGCACAATAGCGTAAACTGGGCCTAGTTTTTACAGCTCTGGCAACTAATCATTGACTTTTTTAAAGAAAAATGCACTGGTTTTTTTAACGCAAAATGCTGTATCACTCAGAATTTCATTTTTTAGGGGAGCAAAATCAACAATGATGAAAATAATTTACCCTTTGTGCGATACAAAGCAGTTGACAGTGATGGATGTCTTGTTCTTATTGATTATGGGCATTAAATTGCAGTGCAGCAGGTAGGGATGTTTTGCATGTAAACTGTATTTCTTTCCCCCTTACAGAGCTAAGCAGATAGATACAGGTTGTGAAAAATTAGGTGTACTGTAGACGTGTTAAGCAATTCAGTTTTTGTTTTCCTTTTTAACGTATTGCTGGATAGACATAAATATTGCAATTAAGCAAGATTAAATTCAGCTAGGTGACATCTGAGATGCTCGTTATTAGATGACATACCTTACTTTAGTGAGCTGCTTTCTTCTCTCTGTTTTACTATAGCACTCACCTATTTAGAAGATGCACTAAGGAGGAATTGTGACCTTGGCAGGCCTGGAGAAGTCTTGAATGATGAACTTAAATCCATGAAAAACATCATGAAGTGTTAGAACACCTATGGCAATTTTTTGCAATAGGCTTACTGATAGACCATGGAGAAAAAGAATCTGATAAATGTAGAAAGATATGTACCTTTAGCTAGAAAATTATAAAAAAAAGTGTTAAGGGACTGTTTTATACAAGATTATGGCCTTCTGTACAGAAGGTGAGGGGGTTTTTTCAGCAGTTTGGTTCAGTATGGGGGGAATCTGGGAGGTAAGTGAAGCAGACTTAGTCTCCTGAGGGAGAAAGCACTTGAACATGAATCTCTCTATTTGTACGCAAGAGGAGAGGGTACTAAGATGCATTTGTAGAGTTTTGCTATTTACTAAGATGTTCTTAAAAAAGCTGAAATTTTTGAAACAGACATGTTAACTTTAAGAACTAATTTTCCAGTTTCATAATGTTCTTAGCTGCAAAAGAAACAATGAGTTTTAATATAGTTGTCTATTTTAGTTAATTGGTACTCTGCACTGGAATAAGTACACAGAAAGCCCGATTTTAGCATACGTGTGAATAGTAAACTTTGGCAGATCTTGTTCCTTTTAAACTGCCCTAGTTCCATGTATTTGAGAGTGCTTCGTATGATAGGACCAGAAAGTTGTCAGATCAATGTCTAACATCCGTAGCAGGCAAATTACCACAAACTCCATTAAGGCAGAATGAACGGATATACAGATTTGTGGAGTACATTGGGGAAAAAGTCAAGACACCCATTGTAAAGAGAAGTCATGCATCACAGCCTTCTGGCTTCTTTACAGGAACTAGTGAGTGTAAGGAACAAGGAAATCTGGTTGCTACAACCCTTTTAGGTTCTCCAAAAGTGATTGACAAGGTGCCTCACCAAAGTCTCTTTAAGTGAGCTGAAAAAGAAGGTCCTTACATAGATGACCTGGCTAAAGGATAAAAGTGGATGGAGGCAATACTGGAGTACAACAGGGAACTCTGGGGGTGGACGTTCTTTGTATTTGCAAATGACCTGAGAGGGGAGCTGAATTACAATGAAGTACTGCAAAAAATCTCAGAGTATCGAGTGGCTGTACAATTAAATGACTGATGACTAGGTAAATGTGATGGATGTGGGGAGTGAGGGAGAACAGCTTCAAACTTACGTATGTAAATGGTGGGTCCTGAACACAAGACCAACACACAGCAATGACTTCTTAAAGTTTATAATATTTTCTGAAAGCATGCGCTCTATTCACAGCAGCATTCTAAAAACCAAAGTCATTTGGGGAACAGAATGAAGAAAACATAATTAATACCATCACTGCGCCATGGTACAAATGGAGTGCACAGCTACTTTTTAAATGTGACGTGTGCTTATAGTTCTCCTTAGTGGAACTAAGAGAATTAGTGAGACGTGGAACTTCTTCAGTATAAGGAACAATTTACACTCTTCAGCCGGGAAGAGAGAAAGCTGGAGGTGGGTGGGTGGGGAATAATAGTGGTCTATTAAATCATGGATGGCGGGAAGAGATAAACAAGAAATGACTGTTTGTTCTAATTTAACAACTGAAGGTATTTAGTTAAACCAACATGATAATTTGAAATGAACTAGGAGATATGATTCCTCGTGAGTGTGCGATCGGTTTGTGGGACTGCTTGTCACAGGATATTGTGGATGCAAAAATTCATGCAGTTTTATAAACAAATTTAACAAATTCTGCAAGAAAACAGTCACCAATGACTTCTAAATATAGATACAGCCTATGGGATATAAAGCCCCGGAACCTCATGTTGCCGAATGTCTAATATATCTACTGAGGAAAGTATCGTTATTTGCTTATCTTTTTTAACCTTTTCCTATAGACATCTACTACTAGTCACTGTCAGAGCATGCAGGTCATTGTGGACCTTTGGATTGACCCAATATAATTTTTTATGTATTTAAAGTGTACATTTTGTTACATAAAATCATCACTATTTATCATTTTAAGTGGTTTTAATGTTTTCCACGTGTGTTAGGATTGCTGCTAATTATCACTGGAACTTGACTTTTATAAACATAATCGTGGGAAATATTTCCCACGTATTCCCAATTAGTAACATAATCCATGGGAAATCTGAAAAAATTGGCTTTGAAATTTAAAGCTTCACCTTTTTTTTAAACGCATTCCCAAATATCAGTTGAAATCCTAGGTACTTATAGTCCTTTTTAACATTACTAAAATTATGTCCTTTTTTTCTTTTGATCTCAGTGAAATAGATAAATATTTTTTTGAGAATAAATCAGTCCTTCTTGTCACTCCCCCCCCCCCCCCCCCCCCCCTTTAAAATAGGACTTCTCTGAAATCTTGGGAGCATGTTGTTTCTATTATAGTTCATAATAGGTGAAAATGAGCAATGTGTTACCCATACTGTCTGTACATTGTATTAAAAGCAAGTGTTTTCCCTTGGGTTTTCATTACTTGATTGACCACATGTGAATGTAATACCTATCAATGCACTTAGTCTGAAAAATAATTATAGAAAGTTACAAAACCAAGTATAGATTAAACTATACTTGAGTAAAGTACCGAGTTTGTTTCTTTCTATGTCCATTCACTGTTTGTTGTTAAAACCAATTGTGCTTAGTTTGGAGCTTCTTTTTCCCTATTGGAAGAGACTTGCGTTGATTAACTCATTTTTACAAATCTTTAGAAGAAAAATGGTAGGTACCCCAACCTGAGAAACTGAGTTGTAAAAAGAGGAGTATTTGCAGACGGATTAACTTTTTTTTTTTGTTACAAATTTTTGATGGGCCTGTTGTGTGCATGTAAATACTGATTAACATGTGTATGATCTAATGCTGTACACACCTGCCCTCCCTATAGGTAGGTGACGTGTTACTGGGTGCCTCCTGAAGGCCTGCTGTTAGAACAGTCAGGTGTACTTTTTCAGCTACATCTGATTTAAGTTAAGATCCAGTCATCTACCACCTGCTTTTCATTGCCCTGTTCTCCTACCAGAGGTTACCACTTCTTAAGTTTGCTAGGAGATATATGAGTAGTCACTCCCTATTTATTTCTATTAAACTCAGTAGTTTTTAGTATGAATTTTGAAACAGATGTTGTATCAAAACTGGTTTAGTTAGGGGACAGTTGTACCTGTTCAGTTCTGGAAGAAAGGTGGGGGCAGAATGGGCAATGACAGACAAATGGGGAAATAGCTTCCTTCGCAGGTTAAGTTTTAGTCTGAGCAGCCTTTCTGCTGACAAACACCTCCATCAGGAACCAGTGGTACATTTCACAACTCGTTCTTGCTTATTGCTAACTTTTCAGTGTTCAACAATGTTAATATTTTACGTATTTTCATATATCAGTTGTTGCTCCTATTCCTTTTATATCCATTTTTCTTTTTATTCATGCACAAACTCTATTTATTATACACTTTGTTCAATGCTGGATGAAAACAATTTTTTCTCTTGGAGATGAAAAAAAAAATTACATTCGTTTGCTTTCCAGCTGGTAGTTCCTTTAGGTTTTTTATGACCTGTTTCCATTTTGAAATACTATGTATTCTCCGTCCATTTGATTCTGCTTTTTTGGCAGTAGGATTTAGAGCATCACTTGTTCACTCGAAAGGCTTCATTTGTTTCTTCCCTTCTGCCTTTGCAGATAAAGCATTGATTATTTTGATGAGCTTTTCTCTACTTTGTTGACTAAATATGCTATCACTTAGTCGAAGGATTTTGTCCAAAGGGTGTCACTTTTGTAATACGCCTTTTTCAGAAGTGAATCACTTTTTTCTTATATTATTTTTGAAAGAGCTTTCAAGCATTCTGAAACTTTCCTGGCTTAGCTTTATTTCAAAGACAAATTATTTAAAATGCAGAGTTAAAAAGTACTTCTTTTACGCACTTGGAAAATGTAACATTTCAACCACTTAAGCAAATCTAACAATATTAAGAAATTTGGCTTGCTATTTCTTTTTTTGCAAATAAAAAATACTTTTGCTTTATGTTTTTGTCTTAAAGTCTTGAGCATCTGTAATCAATGTGTCTTTAATCTGTTAAATTATTTTGGCATAAAGATTTAACATCTGCAAATATTTTATATTGAAATGTGGACTGCAGATGTTTGGTTTTCTGTTGCCTCCTGCTTCCCACTGAAGTAGCTGCATGCTGCGGTAGGTAATGTCTTCATGAGAGGGAGGGAAGGAAGTAAATTTTAGGGCAGGTGAGACCTTCTCTCTTAGTATTAAAAGGAATCAGAGGCTTTGTGAAATAATTGCAAAGTTGGGGAACGTGGAACAATTTCCTGCGTGGGACCTGCCCTCACTTCCCCGTTCTGTTTTTGTGAGAGGGAAGTCGGCCCAGCCCTGCAGCTGTTGTACAATAAACTCAAGAAATATGTTACTGGATGCATCATATGCTCGGGAACTGCTGCTCCCTTCAGCTTAGTAACGTGCACATTACCTTACCCAGCAAACATTGTGGTTTATCTTTTCTTCACCTTACGAGAATTTTGTAAATCGTGTTTTTCATGCTGTCCAATGGCTGGATTTATTTTGTCTGATAGAGCTTACATCAAAAGATACTGAGGGTGGTGTCTTTTTACCTTAATTTTTATTGCACTTAATTTTCTAGTCACGACTAGCACATGCAGAAACACCTAAAATCAGGTGGTACATTACTAAGCTCCTTAGCTGTCCACAAATGCACCAGTAGCTTGCCAATACATACTTGGTAATCTTCTGTTCAAGTTTGGCTGATTAATATTAAAATATAGCATGTAGAGGATATATGTGAAAACCTGTGAAAATTATTTAAGAAGTTAAAGGTCTGAAAAAGGCCCTGAAGTCTTTTTATTTCTGGCTGTAATTTCTTCAGAAAATTACATTGTCACTTTACTGATGGTGGTTTTCAGGTTTGTTGGAAGCTTTAGTCGTACCTCTTGTGTCTTAGCTTGACTTTAATAAGCGAGCCATTTTATGTATTGGAAATCTCTACGCATTCTAATTGTTTTAACCACTTGCTAGACCTGTGATAGTTAGAAATACCTAAATCTGAAGCTTAATTTAGTTTGTGAGGAAGTATTGAAGAGGCTGATTTCTCTGATCTACAGTGCAGAAATCAAAAGAAGTAGTGATTATTGTTAGGGTTACCAGTTCTCAATACTTAATATGATAATACCTATTACTGTAGTATCTGATCATTACAAAATGAATGATTCAGATGTGCCAAGCTTTTTGTCCAGGGTGCGTACTAGTTCCTTTGTCTTTCCACCTGGGTAAGAAACTAAATCCCAGCACTGGCTTTCTAGAACCACAGAGGACGTCCCAAATTCCAGGTTAGTATAGCAGTGACGAGGCCATTCTTCTCGTCATTAATCACTTTCATTATACCAAGCTTTTATTGCTGATAGCTTAGGGTGAGAGCTAGGTAAGGAAGCTCTATTCTTTATCTCCACCCACTTACCGAAGATCAGGTGATACACAATAATGTGTTATCCTGTGGCACCCTATTGCTGTGTCCAAGCCCTAGGAAATGTCCTTAAAATTTACAATTAAGAATTAATTGCATTTAGATAGACTGTGAATATGATCAGCTCTCCAGTTAATATGGCCTCTCACCCTCCCCAACCCAAAGTGTCATAAATGCACGTTGCTGCAGAGATTAGTATTTCTTCATGACTTGCTAACTGTGATTTAAGAAATAACATAGTTCTTATAATAATATTTTACAAAAAAAGGGTGAAAGCAGCTTGTTGGAATCTCAAATTATCTTTTTATTATCTTGAACAAATACTGTGTTGCTATTTCTGTTTTTCTGGATCAGTTCTGACACAGGCAGGGGCATGGTATATATCCTTTCAAAACAATGTTGAGATTGCACTGTTACTTGGAGACTTTGCCCTGAGGAAAAACTTGCTTTTTGCAATTGTTTGAGCTCCAGCTTCATGGCTCCTTTCAATATGTAGGCTACAAAACCTCCTACGGAATTGGGACCAGACCAGCATAGACTGACAACCTAAATTGAGCTTAATTCTCTCATGCAATTTAGGCTTCTTTTTCAACTTTGTACCTGATAGAGCAGTTCTCTGAGACCAGTTCAGATGTTTAGATTAAGTAATTACTCCTTAGCCTGACTGTGGGTGATGAACTGAAGGGCTCTGTTTGTGCTGAAGCATTCTTATGTTGCTAAAAAACATGCAGACCTTTACCATAGGAGGTGCTTAGAGTGTTCTTGAAGGAGTTGTCTGGACTAATTTATTTTAATCTATTGATTCGGGTGGCTCTGTCACAATTGTGTGCTTTGACAGTAGCGTATTAGTTCTTAATTTGAAAGTCTCCATTACACCCAGCTCCATCAGGTTTGAAACTACTTACATTTCTTTACATTTTCCTAGGGGTTGAATTATTCACACGTATTTCTTGTTTTCCTTTTCCCATTATTTCTTACATTTAATATCCTGGCTATCTTCACCTTCTAAGAGTCTAGCATACTGCCTTGATGATGCATCCTGGTTTCTTGTTGTGTTCTCACACTACTTTTCTCAGAAATTTGTTGTAAAGGCTTGTTCTCTGTTTGCACCTCTTTGCTTGGCATGGGACCCTCTGAATGTGATCTGGATACTCCTATAGCTCATTGATTGAATTTTGAGATACTACTTCTTTTCTTACACTGAACGACCAGAAAACTGAACACTCCTCCCTTTACGAATTTCTCATACATGGACTATATTCCTAAAAAAGCAAGCCTTGCAAAAGATTATTTAGATATAACTTGTATTCAGCTTATAAAAGGGGGAATTTCCTTAGTGCTTTTGGGAAGTCTGAATGCATTTTAGGTTGACTGACTCCTGATAAATCTGTGTATAATTTAGTACAGCTATCTTTGAAGATAGATCTTCAAATTAGACCCCCCTCCCTTATGCAGTTGCTGTTGATCTGCTGCTCCCTTTTTACTGTTGCAGAGTGATCCCATAGATTTTTTGAAAGCAGAGGACTAAAAAGATCTAGACTATGTCAGCTGATGGCTATAATCCTTCTATAACAAGGCCAGCTATTTGTCAAAACTTTTTTACAACTCTAGTAAATAAAATAGAATCCCATTTGAGATTTGTGAAGGGCAGCCTGGGTGTTTGCTGGACACTCATGAAACAGCAATATACAGCCAAGATAGTGTAAAGTTTTCTGAAACACAGCAGAGTGTAGTCTGTGGGTATGAGTTTCTAGTTACTCTTCCCTGTAGTCCCATTTTGTACCTAGTACCATCAGCTGTGAATTCCTCAATAACAAAGTTAATGGCTCAGTGTTGAGCATGGTTTTGTGTTACAACTCATCTCCTTGGAGTCATGCAATATTTATAACAAACTACAAGACTTTCACTGCCCTTTTCAGCATCACGACATTTTTGAGTTGTTGTCAGGATCTAGTCTATTTTTTTTTTTAACTATTGACATCATCTGAGAGTGGAATAAAATTATTGGTGTAACTAAATACCACAACTTTAAGGGAAGAGGTAACATTAGGAAGAAACAGTCCCTATATGCTCAGCCTGGCGAACTGAAGTTTTACAGTTTACATGTTTCTCTCCCAGTAGAACTGGGAAATGTGTTTTAAAATCGTCTTTAATTAAAATTGATTAGAAACAAAGTAAGGCTTAAAGGGAAAAGTATTGTCTTTCTGTAGGCCAATAAATATAACGAATTTCCCAAGCTTTTGCTACTACGAAGACCATTCTGATCTGAAGCAGAGACAGCAAACTTCAAGCACACTACTACTATCACGCTGACGATTTCACCTACGTTTGCAGCTATCCTTCTGGAAAGCGAAGGCGTGTGTGACAGTTGCAGCTTGTGTCCTTCCTACCCGCCCCCAAAAGCTAGCCAAACTATCATATGTTTCCTCTTCAACTAAGCTTCAATTAATTCTGACCCTACAGCCCGCATCCGTAGAATAATCACAGAAATGGGAACAGCTAATATGTGTCTTGGGAGGCTGGCTCTCCAGTCCTGGCTGGTTTAATGATACAGCGCACTTGGAATGATGTAACTGAATACAAACTCACCATGCTTATCCCCAGCATCCCGAGTATTTTTGTTTATAATGACTGTTTTTATGCTATTTGAAGTGATGCATTTTAAGAAATGCAAGTACCCATGTAGGAGCCCCCAGATTGTAAAAATGAGTATAGCAATAAAAAGTATTTGGTTGGGTTTTTCTACTCATCGGGGGATTTGAGATAATAATCCAAAGTCTAATATGTGCTTATCCTGAGCCAAGGTTTTAACAGGTCATGAGCAGCTGACTTTCCTTGACTGACTTACCACTTTGCATTGGTATTCATTCTGTTTATGTTACATGTCTGGTTATCTTTTCCATTTTCAGAATCTATGGAGTGTTTGATGTATTTGTATAAACAGTTTGATTCCTGAAAATATGTTCTGAATTAGATGCCATTACTGTACAACAATACACTAACAACATTCTGAGATCATTTAAAGCCCTTTGTTTAATAGCACAGTGAATGTCACTAGACTGTTACAGCAAGTACACTAAAAAACAGCTTGTAAAAATGAAGTTTTTGAATTCTAGAATTATGGAGGATATATAAAATTGGCGCATCTGTTTCTGTCTTTAATTTTTCAGTGAAATGCTTTTCTGTTGATTCTTGACAAAAGTGTTTCCCATCAAATCAGGCGTTTGGGTTCCAGTTCTGAAAATTGCACCTCTGAAAATAATTTCTAGTGCAAATTTTGACATTGAGGTTGAAAAAATAAAATTAAAAATTTCTATTCTCTTTGTTTGCCTTTCAGTTATGGTGCTTAGGAGGCATGAGTTGCTTCTTGCAGCCACAATGACTGGAAACACTTCATTTCTTCTAAAATAATAACCAGTATTTTCGTGGAATTGCATGTCTGTAGAATAAGAAGTATTTAGAAACTTTTATAAGATCATCAAATCTCTTAATATAAACAGTATACGTTTTTCTTCCACTTCTTTCAGTTCCCTGCAGTTATTTGTATTGGAATTTAGTCTGAATGGAGAACTCTTCCTTTGCTGCTAGAGCAGCCAAAGTTCTATTGAGCTGCTTAGTGTAAATACCATACATAAAGCTGTACCATGTGAAGGCACATAAAGTATAAATAGAGGTGTAGGGTTCACAGTGGATGATATAATTTCAGAATACAAAGGAGCCTGCATGGGAGCTGTTGCTTTATATCATGTGCAGGACTTAGGAAAAATAGAAGGTAACGAGTGCCAGAAAGATCTGAGCTTATATTCTCTTATTCCCCTTATTCCTCTTTGTCTGTGACCGTTATGCTTCTTTGTGTCCTGTCCCAAAGCCATTCTAATTGAGGGGCAAAGCTGTTGGCTTTTTGATGTTGAAATATTTCCAGGTACGCTCTCTACAAGAAGAATGCTCCAGAACTCAGAGGCATAGAAATCTTCCATTGGGAAAGCTTGTCTTTTACAAAGAATTACACATTATTAATAAATATTTGTTTTTCTTTGAAGTACTACAAATGTTTGGTCTTTTTGTAATATTTTTTAAGATAATATTGAACTGTTTCATTATATAGTTTAAAATATGGTTAGTTATTTTCTTTTTTCTAGTTGTTTTGAGATTGGCAAATGAGACAAATATTGCCATTTAAAAGAAAATAATTAAGCATTATCTCTGCTTGAAAAACAGGTCTATACTTTGCATCTGTATCTATATGTAAAGTTTCTGCAGTCAATAGAAAATGATGCAAGTTAACATGTAGCATTTGATAATTTGAATTTTCTCGATGCATCAAATACTTGTTCGTTGTTATAAGTGCTGAACCGTGAATAATTTACTGGCTTTCTCTTTATAATATGCAGTGTCTGCTAACTTTGAAGTTCAGTAGTCAACTTTAAAGTTTGCTGGAACTGACAAATGATTCACCAGAGATTTTTGAGAGATATTTTGTCATCAATTTAAAGCTTGGAGAGGTTTGCTGTTGCAGCCATCTGGTAATTCTTGGTTCTCTGGAGGAAAGAGAAGTCTTTTGATAAAATAGATCAAAGCATTCTGCTCTTTCAGTGACTGATACCTATAAGTAACTTAGAAGTTTCTCAAAATGATTTCACAATGCCTGTCTCATTTGCCAAACTTTTGCATTCTAGTTTACAGTACAATATTAGTCATGAGTTATATTTTAATTATATTTAAATAATTATTTAAGTACTTCTGTGTATGGGTAACTTACAGATCTCAGTGTTTTCTAAACCCAGAGTTTTCTAATTTGCCAAATAAGCCGTCATGACTAATAAAATTGATGTTAAATCTTGTTCTTTGTTTGTACTAACTGTACAGGTACTCTCAAAGACTGTACTTCTGCTATACCATAAGCCTAAGATATAGATGTACCTTTTAGACTGTAGGTGATGTACGACTATAGTGTAAAAATATATGTCATACTATTTCTAGAACTCGTTCTGTTAGCAATTGGAATTCTGGCGTGGGGTTTGCAGATGTTTGGCAGCGAAGAGCAAATATGGAGAGAGAGGGAGGGAGAGAGAGAAAGTTAGGACAGGAAGTGCGTGCTGCAGCGTCCACTTGAAATGAGCCCAATCTGATGCTGGATTGTACATACACATTTGAGATTTATCTGGAATCAGGATGTTGTTGCTATTCCATCAGACATTCCGGATGTGCAATTACCATGACCGCACATGTCCAGTCTTCTCAAAGAGTGAGTTTATTGCATCACAAGCACGGCACAAGCAGCCAAAACAGAATGATGCAATTGGCTTTTACCTTATGAGTTGTTTAGTTAAAGGATGTCTGAGTGAGATTTTGTGCTGTGTTATGTTAGAAGCAAGGGAAAGCGTTAGCTTGTAATGCACCATACCTCTGCACATCAAAAGAGGTCGTGTTCTCTTACTAGGGGTGAGTTAGCACACAGCAGAACTAAGGAGGTGTGTTTGTGCTGTTCACTCTTCCTTATATTAGAAAGTCATCAATGACTGACATACGGATGAAAGATAATGATTAAACCATGCATGTCACACTATCCTGAATTAAAGCCTATCAAGGAATTTCGGAAATCACTGATGTGTCTTGGGATTTAGCCTCTATCATCCTAACAACTATTTGTAGTGTTTATTAATAGGTTAGCCTTATTATCATTTAACCAGTCAAAGTATAGTATTGGCTAAATGTCAGGTGTCAATGAATATTGGGTAATTACCACACGTTCTTCAAACTTGCCGTTCTTTATATCAGGTAGTTTGGAGAGAGGAAAAGACTTCTAAAGAGGCTAAGTTTTTAAGGACTTAATAAATATAAAATGCAAACTAGATAACTAATATGGTAATACATTATCAGAAAATAGAATGATCTAGATGATTTGGTGAAGGAATAGATAATTTTTCATATCCTAAAATTTGTGAACTCAGATTTAAAAGTGGCATATAGATAGTGGAAGAAAATTCCATGTACTTGTGCATGTTGTTATTGTTTAAACTTTTCAGTGAGCTATCCAAGATAGCTCTGGTACTCTTGTTTCTCATTAAGCCTGCAAACAATGGTAAATTTGTAATTCCATACTTCATAATTTTCCACAGTTTTATGTTCTGCCTGCTGTATCTCTGAATCAGATGCATATGCTTACCTGATTGTTTACCTCCTTGTCTGCTCGACATGTGCTTCCTGGCAGCTACAGTTGAACGTTTTTTTCCTTCTTTGTTTTTTTTTTGTTTTTTTTTTTTTTTCAGTGTGGGAACTTTGCTGTTTTGGTGGATGTTCATATTTTGCCTCAAGGCTCCAGTAAAGACACCAGCTGGTTTTCAGATCATGAGAAAGAGGTACAAAAAATATCAGTTCTACTTCAAAAGCATGTGGCTGCAGGGAAAAAGTTGGATTGCCTTGAACTGTTCAGGATTTTTTCAGTGTTATGAGAATATTGTTAGTTATACCTAACCGTCAACGGTTGCTTTGGGACCCCTAAGTCAACCGTATGTGCTTTTTGGGTCACTAATGACCGCTTTCAATTTGTCTTTTAATTTTTAAACTCTGTGTGTGTGCATGCATGCATGTGTGCATACTGTTTTGATTCATCTGCCTTAAGTTTTAATTTTAAAAACATATCTCTGATGAATGTTTGTAAATTATCCTGAGTGATATAAACCAGATTGTGACAGGTATCGTTTGCAGAGCTTGTTGGTGAAATATCTTTCTATTGTTTTTTCTCGTTCCGAGAAGCGTGAATGATGTTGCGTTTAGAGAGTGCAGGAAAACATAATGAGTATGCATGACAAACTATAATAGAACTACTGAATCTTATGAAAAGAAACTTCCAATATTTAAATTTAAGTGTATCATTTGTATATCCTGACAAGAGATAAAATTTTGGAAAATCAGTGCATCAGTGACCAGCAAAATTATGCATATAACTTTCATCAGATCCTGTGTGATTTCTGCTACGGTCTTGTGACAAGTTACTGGTGGGAGTTTTCCCTTATTTCAGCCTGTGTGGGAACTTGAGAAGTTCCCTATTGAAAATGAATGCAGGACATGTTTCAAATGCCTGTGGACTTTCCCGCAAGTCTCTGTTACGGTAATTTTCAGCAGATAGCTTTTCTAATAATGGCATAATTAACTTGTCACTGCAGAGCATCCCCATACGTCTCAAAGCAATACGTTTAAATAAAATTAGAAGGAGCAATAAATTAATATCCTGAGGGAGTGAAAGCAGAATATTTAACAGCCTGTGGTTCATCCAATTTGTGCTTTATTAAGCAGAGAAAGAAGAAAACAGGGGAAATCTTTTAGACTTCTTTTTTTCTGACTAAATGAGTACTCATTACCACTTCTATTTATAACCAATTTTACCATCCCGGTTATCTGACTTTTAAGACTTTTCAAAATGTATTTTGTAAGACTGCCAAAACAAAAGATATGACTTTCAGGAAATTAGATCATGATTGATTTAATAAAGAGGCATGACAGGGCAGCATTCATTACATTTCTGTGACCACACATTTTGAGTGAAGTACAAAGGTTGCATATTTTTGACAACCGAGAAGTGTGATTCCAATAGCTTTACAATTTGCTTCCTGAAAGTCCAATGCAGAATCGTTGTTGAGCTGGGATGAAAAAGGTCAGTAAGGTATTATAAGCAAATTATGCTTCGACATTTCTTTTATGAGAGCCTTTACGTGTTCATCACGAGCATTCTTGTTGTTTCCAAATTCTGGAAAATACTCATGATGGTAGAGCCCTCTTTGCTTGTCTGTGGGAAAAGCAGATGTCTCTTAGACCCCTTGTTACACAAACATGATTTCTGCTGATCCCCTGCTTACCCTGGATGACAGGCAGCGCCCGCTGTTTGTAGCAAACGGAGCCTGGAAGGATGTTGGATGGGTGCAGAAAGGGATGCCGTGTGATGGACCTGCTGGGCAGTGCCTCGGCTGGCAATGCCATCCCAGGCAGAAGGAAGGGAGGAGCAGTGCTGGCTCCTGCCAGCTCTTGCTGGAGAATGGGTTGCGTAGAGCAGGCTGGGAGGTAAATGAGTGCCCATAAGCACGAGGCTGGTGTAAGAAAATACAGTAAATATTGTCCAGCTGGGCATTGTAAAGACCACAGTTTGCACATTGCTGTCACGTGCGTCATACAGAGTCATCTTGGGATTGCTGCGAGCTGCAAACTGAGGCATTGGGGACCTTTTTGCTCTTTCCACCCTTCAAATTTCCCTGCACTTTCTATCTACCTTTCCCCTAGAATAACAAAGTTTTGTCTTTGTACTTTGAGAAACATTTTTTAAACTGATTTCTATTCCGGTCATTGCTATGATCTCTCCATACACATCTAGAAGGTCTTAGGTACAAGTTCTTTTTAGCGGTGGAAAGTACACAGAGATGCTTCTCTTGAAGCCTGCTCTTGTTTATGCTTTCTTAAATACAGGTCTATGTAGGTCTTTGTGGATAGCCACTTAAATAATATTTCCGTAAGCATAATAACTAAAATATTTTCCATGTAAACTAAAATATTTTCCAGGTAAATTAAGGAAGTGCATGCTAATCTTTATTGTTGCAGAAGGAACCAAATGCACACTATGTTTCTGCTGCCTTCTAGACCTTTTCATTCTAACCTGAATGTAGAGTCCTGGGCAGGAATGTGTAATGAGATCACTTTAATGAGTTAAACAGAAGAATAAGTAGATATAGTATTTTATAATTGTACTCCTCAAGCAGAAAGGAAAAGGTATTTCTTACTGTAAGGAGAAAATACTGTTTGTGGTTGACCAATATATGTGCATTGCTTTCATTTAGAGCAATACTTTAAAAATTTGTTGCTCTGCATACTTTCTAGATTAATCAAAAGTAAATTTCAAGCCAAGATGTTCTAGTTTAGATGGTACTAATATAATTTTGTCTATTGTCCAAACACTGTAAAAAGGTAAAATGATATTTTTGTGTGCCACAAAGTATCATTTCCGTGAGCACATAGTTATGCACAATGGAAAATGAGAATACTGAGGGAAAAGTCTCAAATATTTGTGTATGTATTAATCTGAAAACTTATTCTGGTATTCAAGAGATTAATTTTTTGCCTTTACTCCAAGTTTTCTATGGTTATTCTGGCTGAAGGGTTTGTTCTTGAGTTGTGTGTGGTTTTTATTGTGCTTTTGCTGAGGAAAATATGAAAGATATGAACAGTTATGTTTAGGAGCAGAAAAACAAAAATGAGCTAGAGAAATTAGGTTGCTGTGACCTAATTAGCTCTGAGTCTTCCCCCCAAAATGACACTGAATTGAACCAAATATGAACCAAATATCTGTTGTGTTTTATAAGGATTCTGGCAGAGAAATAGTGTGTTGACAATTCCTGGGAGGATTTCTACTAATATTCTGCTTAAATACCTAAAGTTATGATACTTTTTTGACATGTATTTTTTTCCTACTTTGCACACTAATGAAATTAATTTGCTGTTCAGAAATTAATATTGTAATATAATGTATTTGATCTGCCAAGTGAGATTTCATCACGTATTTCCTCTCCTGTTTTGCAGCAAAATTGATTTTTCTCCCTCCTTATTCCCATTCATTTCTTAAATTATGTGTGTCTTGCCTCTGTGATACCTCAGTACTTAATTGCAGATGAAGTTGTTACTTTTTATGTGAAAAGGAGTGATTTTGCATTGATTTCTGTTGCATGTCTGTGAGCACATATGTAAATTTAGATCTAAATAGGCCAATGGTTACTCTTTCAGGAGATCTGCATGCTGCTAGAAGAAGTTGTTGCTTCAAGGGTCAAACACTACTTGGAAGCGCCTAAACAACGTGGTCAATGGAAATCAATGCAACGTACACCATCTGGTCCTTTGTTTCTTACCGGTAAAATAAATTATTTAACTTTTTGTAAAATATAGTAAGATAAGGCATGGTCAAAACCGCTGCTGTTTATTTTTATCATGAGAAATCCAGTAAGCCTGAAATAGCTGGCGTCTAGGTTTGAAATTACTTCAGCTATGTTATTGAAAAAAGTAAGTGGGTTTTAATTTTCTGTGTCATTGAAAAATGAACATAACGCTTGTACGATTAGTATGAGAGCCTGTCATTAGAATTAAGAAGAGTAAATGCTTTTGTTTAATATTATTTCACTAGCTGTTCTGGTCATCATGGTGGTTTTACAGCTGATAGGCTTATCTGTTGGTGTTATATCACACAAGCAATTTATTTCTAAATAGTTCTTAGCAAATAAGACTTTTTTTTTTTTTTTTTTTATTACCAGCCTGGAGCATGTTATAAACTTGTCACAGAAAAGAAGGGCTGCAATAGTAAAGCCCTGTGTTGGCTATGGTTTCTCACATTTCCTTAAATATATTGAAATAGATCTCTACTGAAATATGAATTCCACAATGAATATAATTGCATGCTTACAATGTGCAATCGGTATACCCATACATGTTTTTGAATTCAAAGTATATAATATTAACAATTTTAATTCTGAAAAAATTCTTTCCCCCTCAAAATGTTTTCAGTTAGTGAAAAGGTATACTCCTATAGAATTATATTGATGGTTGCAGCTTTAAACACTAACAGCAATATTAATGAGCGTTCTTAATAAAGAAAACACAGGTTAACTACTGTATGGTTGGCTGCCTATTGCAAAATTTTAGGCATATATGGGTGCCAGATTGTTGTGGCATGACAGGAGGGGTTTTTTCCACCCACAAGAACACAATATCACGTAAGTAAAAAGTGCTTCGGGATACTAAAGGATTTTTAAACCCTTTTTTTCCTTGCAAGTTGTAACTACATTTTATCGCTTTAAAATATGATTAATGTTGATAAAACGCATGAACTTTCAGATGCCCGTACATTTCTGATTTTGAGTGAACAAATAGAATTTTCTTATAGTGGAAGCAGAGGGAAATTACAAAGGGTGGGATCAGAATTTCTGAGATTTGTTGAGGTTTTTCTGTGTTTTCTTTTACCGAGTGATATTTTTATGTATTTATTTTTTTTAAAGTTTCCTGCCTCAGTAAAAAGTAGGTTTTCAAAAACAATGATTTTGTAAGATAAAACTGCCAGACATAATAATTGTTTTTAGATATGCAGACAGATGCAACACTAATTTGAGGGTGTTTGTGAGATTTTAGGGGTTTATATTTTCTTTTATATTGTGAACTTTTCAGTAAAAGTACACTGGTATGCTCTCCCAGGGTTGTGAACTGATCTTCTGCCTGACTCTCCCCCTTATTTCCTGAAAATGAAAAATTTAAGGGTATGCATTTGAGGAGGTCATCAGTAATATCTGTGACAGTTTTAGATTAAAGAATATTTATTTTGGATGAGGCAGAATTACTGTTCCATCAGTTTTCTGCAGTTAATCTCACTGTCATTAATGAACAGTAAAGAAATAAAGGAAGAAAACAGTCTGCGATAACGAACGTTCATGTTGAACTTAATTTCCAAATCTCTTTCCTCTTCTCTCAGCCTGCTTTGCTCAGGGCTGTAATTTGTAAGAAAGGAGTGCTTTGTTCAAGTCCAAGAATCAAGTTTATTCAAGTTACATTCAAGTCTGTTCTTACCTGAGAAGGAAATAACAGAATAGGTGGGTGTTCACCGGAGCAACTGGGACCTACCTCTAAGGGACTGACCCTTTTAGGTGAGCCACAAGTCTAATAGCCTGTAGCAGTTATCATCACTCAACGTGGCTCCAAAACCTTTTGTATTTTGCCTTCCCCTCTAGGATCACAGCTTCTGTTTGTAGAGTACAAAGATGTGGGTTTGTGTTTTTTCACAAACAGATGAAGTGCGAGATAGCTGGCCAGTGTTTGGCTGACAGTGTTTTGGAGTACACAAAGAAATGCACAAGCTCGGTATGTGGCTAACTACACAGGCATACTGTCGGTGCTGCTGGTGAAGTGTTTAAGCTTGCAGCTATTGCTGCATTTCGAGGTTATTAAAAGGTTTGAGCTCTTCAAACTGCATGTGGTTTCTTTTGCTCAAAGTTATGCAAGTCAGTGTCTAGAGTTTCACTGCTGCAAAACCCTCGCTATTGCGAGGAAGAATGTATCTATAGGAGGGACATTAAGATGCTTATTAGCCGGTTATTTACTACTCCAAGTATCCCAGGTCAGCATTCCACAGCTATTTGAACTCGTATCTTTTCAGGTCAATTTTCATTAATTTGCTCTCCACATTGCAGGATGTATTCAAAATTTATTAGAATCAGAATTATTAGACCAGTATCAGTAAGATTTTAGACTGCCTCTAATATCAAAGCATGTTGTGTTAGGATTTTCTTCAGAAATAGAAGCCAAGCTACCTTACTTTGAGCAGATCTCATCCTGCTGGCTAGATCTGTTGAGCAGAAAAGACTGTTGTTAAACAGGCTACCGTAACTATTTTGAAGAGAAAATTTTCACGTATCATAATTTCTTTTTTATTATTAATGTTATATTATGTTTATGTTAATAGTATTTAATACCACCTTTCAGTTTTGTGGCACATAATATAAATATCCATGCATGTTCCTTGTTAATTTACACTTCTTTTTCGTTTAAGTTACACCCACACAGCAGTGTGTGGTGGGTCGCATACCATCTCATTAGGAAATCTGTGGGTGTTACACAGAGGAGAAGAAAGAAAGAAAGAATGGAAAAATGAGAGAAAGTAGCCAAGACAAGCAAGTTCTTCCTATTCTTCCTTCTGTCTGAACAATTTCCCCACCCCTCCCAAATGGCCAGTATGAACAATTTGCCAAAGTAAGCTTTAATTTAGTCATTGGACATAGGCTTTGGTATAAACTCTCCGTTTTCTATGTTTAATTAATGTCCAAACTTGTTTGATTTTGGTTTGTTTAATTTTTTTTAAGACAAAATTAAAATAAGGTAGATTTTCAAGGATTTAATTTTGCCTGCATCCAACTTTCTTGGCCCAAATCATTGGGCAAGATCAAGGGCATTGATCAGGTATGGTTAGCTGGCATTATTTGAAGTTCAATCAACGTAAGCCATCCAATAACAAAACCCAGGTGTTAGTGAACTTCTCTTATTCATTAAAAAACCCCACTACTTCACTTTAGAAATGTATAATCTTTGAAGTTAGAACTTATGTTTTAATATGTAAGTGCCATACGTTTTCACTTTGCACCACTTGCGCTACTCAGTAACACATACTGTTTTTTAGTGATGATGTCAAGCAGTTGGTGTGTCATAGTGCTCACTCACTGTAGACTTGACTTAAACAGGCTAAAAGCAGAGCCTTTTTTGTGTGTGTTCGACAGAAGGTGTCTGTTTTTGATTAAAAACAACGAGAATTAAGTAACTAGAGGCTATAAAGTGGAGTGGGTGGAGGTATTTAATACAGGAGAATGACTAAGGGAGGACTGTGGAAAATTAAGGAAGAAGGCAAAGTTTACATGGGCAGAGGGGAATCAAAAAGAAGGATGCGGAAAGAAAATACGGCTGGTAGAAATGTCCACGTTAGAAAAGGAAGGAAAAAGTTATCTTGTAAACCGACCTTCTTCCCCATCTTGAGGGAGGAAAAAGTCAACTATGTTTATCCTACAAGTAATTTTCAGATCTTTTCTCATTCCTTCCCTAGCATCCTTGTTGTTTCTCTTGGCTTGAGGGTGGAACGTTTTTGCTCTGATTTCAGATCTCTTTATTGTACAGTCTCTTCTACAGTGAAAATAATTAGAGAACATGCTGTCACATGGCACAAAGAGCTCCCAGCTTGATTTTATCTGCTTTCTCTGGGATTGTGTATATTTTTTTTCTATTTTAACCTAGTTTTCTAGAGGAAATTGGGCTTATTGTGATCATGTTTTCTCCGTGTGTGTCTGTTTGTCCATCCATCTTTTCCTCCATTTGCTTTTTGCAAGTGTGATTGAACTTCATGAACAGGTAGAAGGCTCAGACATTAAATTTGCAGATATTAACTTCTGATAAGCTCTTAAAAGGAGAAACTGGAAGAAGTGCAAGTGCTATTATGAATAGTTCAGCCTTACAAAGATCTGGAGTCAAAGTTCATGTCTTATTTAATATAAAAAAATGCATAAGATGCAATTTTGTAAGAAAATTGATTTCTGTTCTGTTGCTTATGAAATTATTGCTTGGCTCCTGTAAGCACACGGAAAATATACAGTAACTCATGATAGTAAATATTCCAAACTCTTCTGGCCTTGCATTTCAATTTGAATGTTATGGTATTTTTAAGGAAGACACCCTTTTCAGACTGCCCTCATCTGCTTTAGGAGTGTTCACTGTTATTGTAGAACCTGAAATGTGTAAGATGTGCGTGGGGTATGTTCCACGTTACAATCCTGTGGCAGCAAAACTGATTTATTACCACTCTCCCCGCTGTAAACTCTTGCTCCTCTGCTGTGAAACAGTGTTTTTGTTTGGTTTTAATAGAATCATTTCACCTATCTTGCTTAAAGATGGTGTAACTGGAGGGGAAAATAAGCTATAGCAGATAAGCTACCACAGGGGACTGAGGAGGACAGAAGTCTTTTAAATTAACTTTGATGTTTGCAGTTGCACACTGTAATTTCTGTCTCTCAAAAGAATTATATTGCAGCTTCTTTACAATGGACTCATTTATGATTTGTGGCCAAGTCCTGCAGATCCTGGTGAACTTTAAACTTAGATTCATCTATCTGTGACAACAGAGACTCGTAGCTCCCTGAAGTATGCAGTAACTTATGCAATAACTTCTGAAAAATATTTTGATTCATATCTTGTACTTAATATTTCCTGTATTTACTTTAAATCACTTTTTTCCGTTTTTTATAGCCAGCTAATGGGGAATAAAGTAATCTTTTTTTTTTCCACTAAAACATTTTTTCTTCCAGAAAATCAAGGATATATATCTGAATTATTTTTTTTCTTTTCTCAGGGTAGAGGATATCTGACAAGAACAAATAACCTTATACTTATGCACTATTTGAGTATTTTCTTTTTAGTGATTGTTGGGCTTTTTTTTGCTTACCTTAGATTATAATAGAATAGAATTGGAAAAATTCCAAGAAGGGCAACAAAGATGATCCAAGATGAGGAAATGCAATACAGCGAATAGGTGAAATACAGGGAACAGTTAAGTGTGCTAGGAGTCTTCAGCCTGGAAAATATATGAATTAGGGAGAATGCAATAGAGATGTACAAAATAATTTCTTCTCTCCTTCTCTTCCAATTTGAGAACAAGTGGAAGTGCTGTTGTAGTTAGCAGAACTCTGGAACTCTTTGCCAAAGAATAATGGGTATGATAAAAGCTTACACTGAGTCCACAACCTCATGGGAGAGTAATCCAGGGTGGGTACAGAATTCACAAATCTCCTTTGGCTCAATAAAGGCCTGAGCTGAGAGTGCTTGGAGTCAGGGAGAGTATTGGGGAAATAACCACGCGCACTTTGCTCTTGTGTTTAGTATCCTCCTGAAGACATTTGTAGCGACTTTTACATGCTGTTTACATGCATTTAGCTATATGGACCTTTATCTTACCCAGTATGGCCTTTCTTATTGTACCTTCCTGGAAAAAGCCTGTACTATAAACTGAAAACTCATTAGTATGTCAGAGTCAGTGTGTTTCAAAGATTGTCAGAGAAAATTCTGTAATTTCCAGATTGAAGTCTCTACCTTTGTTTTCCTATTATTGCACTGATATTTGCAGAGACTTGAGCAATTGCTATCGCTGTCTTACATGGGACATTTGCAGCTGCAGCACCAGGTGGGTTGAATGCGCTCTCCTTATTTTACTTCTTCCCTAAGTTGCAGCTCCCATGTGAAGTTATTTATGGTCTTGGATAGGAAATGAAATAGTGTATTTATTTTAAAGATACCCTTAATAAAGTGTTTTATATAGTTAGTATTGTATTGAAAAGAAATATCATTTATTTAAAACAACAAGAGAGTTGTTTAATTTGGTGTATTTTTGTGAACAGAAAAAACTTGGTGTTTGTTTTTAAAACAGCCTTGACCTCTAACCTTCAATTGATATCTGCCTTTAATTCTCTTCCTCTCGTTTCCATCTTTTGTTTGTCTCTTCTTTCCATATGATTTTTTCATTTTATGAAAAGAAAACAATATCATGAAAGTTACTCTTAAGTATGTGTGTGCGTGAAAACCGTGTGTGTTTGCATGCACAAATGTTGAGATCTACTATCTTGTATACCTATATAAGCTTGTATACCTATATGAGTCTTTCTGTAGCACCCACATGGATCTGCACAGTAATTCTGCTGTTAGTATTTCAGTTTATGTAAAGACATGTATATTTATGCAAATTTAAATGGGTTTTTTTTTTTTGGACTTACATAGTTATGCAAAAACGCAGTATCTATTAATCACGTGTATTTACAAAGTGGAATTATGTCTCCTCTTTCAGATTATAAAAGCTGGCTCAAAGTTGATATGCAATTAATATCTATCAGTTAAAAATGAAGTTTAGGATACTAGTTTGTGCAGATGTTGCCAGTTAGGCAAGATGAACCCCACCTTTGGTTTCTGATTTGGTACTCACTTGAGAATATTAAAGTGACTCTCATCTAGGCCAGGGAACATACAGCTACCTTTTGAAAGAGCCCTTAGCATCTGCTTGTCCCAAGTGGGAATTCAACATTTTTGGAATCCACACGGAGTGATCTTGAAAATCTGTCCCTAAGCACTTGCCATTTCTTATACGACTGCCTGACTCTTTTGTGCAACATCTGTTCCTCTTGAAGGTACTCATGTGTGCTCTGTATAGGTTTCTTTAAAAGCTTCTGTAGTCATTGGGAAGAAGATTACAGAGGATAGGATATCAGTCTACAGCTCCTATGGACCGGTTTGAGCTCGACGCACAACTGGAATAGGTAGCAGATAGATTTGGGGGGGGTTTTGAGTGCTCACTGTTTCAGTTTAAATTTTCTGAAGAATGTTAGACTTTAAATTATCTTCTCCCATCTTTTGTGAACAGGGCAAATAGGATTTCTGCTAGAAGCATTTTATAGATTCTGTGGTCTGCATTTAATGGATGCTCAAATTCCTTGCATTGGAATGTCTAAAATACCAGAGAAGAAATTATTTGGTCAGTATGATAGACCTGACTTTCCCTAACTGTCTGACCTCTACAAATATGTGTGTGGGATAGCTCGAAGACTGTGCTGCCTGGAATATGCTACAGATACAGATCTCGGACTCCCTGGTCTTAAAGGTCCCTTCCAACCTAGATGATTCTATGATTCTATTCTACGATTCTATAAAGTAGTGAGGGCAGTTTAATGTAATACGTGCATTCTGCTGAAGTAAAATGTTTGCCAATAACGTCTGAATCTGGTCATATCCTTTCTGTTGGGTAAATTTCTAGTGTAGTATGAATATGCCTTTAGAATTTCATTTTTTCAGCTTGGTGAAAAATGAAAACGTGATTGCACATATCACTTGCTAACATACATAGTGGGCTGCGTTGCATAGCGGGACTACCTCTTGTGCATTACAAAAAAGCACATACACAGCACTCCTGTTGTCCTTGTTGGCCATGTGCTGCATTTGGGATTTCCGAACAAAACTCTGAAAATACCTGTGTGTTACGGGGGCAGAGAGTCTATGTTTTTAGACCTCAGTGGTCTTGTTGGGCGCTGACAGGAGTCATGAGATTGCTGGTATGTTTTAGCAGGCACCTCAGTGTTTACATCAGCGCTATTGTCAGCATCTTGGGTTTGAGGGCTTTTCATATCGCTGCATGGGAGGGAGAAAATAGCTTGATTTAGTTAAAAAAACACCAAAACAAACCCTGCTATGAAAATACAAATAATGAAAGTGGATGAAAAGGGAAATATTATTTCTAAGGGGAAAAGAAAGGCTATCTATTTTTTTTTTTAAATTAACTAGGTTTGATAGCTTCTTTTGCCTTTCTTTTATTAGTTCAACTATATATTAAATAAGGTGGAAAAAAATAGGAATTTGGTTTTTATTTTGACATGAAATGTCAGTTTCCTTTAAAAAAAAAAAGTACTGTTTATTAAATGTTTCTAAAGAGAGCAATATTGTTTTGATTACAATGTAAACAAGAAAGAATAGGGATTTTAAATAAGACCTAAAAGAAATATGATTTCCCTAGAAATGCTTAGAGGAATTTACTTAATTGCAACCAGAAGTTTGACCTGGAAGTGTAACGTTTTGACCTTTTAGCTGTCTGGTTTCCTAAATGTGTTGTTTTGCTCTCTCTAAACTGTGAGAAAATCTCTGTTACACATCTTTAACCCTTGCATTCCCTGAAAGTCTCAATATGAAAGTCCCGAGTCATATGAAAGTCACCAGTGTCCAAGACAAACAAAAATTTGCATTACATTTTAAGAAAAAAAATTGTTATAGATATGTGTTGAACATTGATGTCCTTTCTATTTTTATTATAACTGGAAATAATTGCAAGTATAATTTCATGGTTAAAGATGAATAGGAATTTCTTTTAAACTTTTCATGTTACCGTATTACATAATAATACTCTCCGTTGTGCTTTTGTTCTTAAGTTTCATTATCACATGACACAGGTAGAGACAAAATACAGCTTTTTAAATTACAAACATTTTTGTGAGTTTATTTATATTTGGAAAACTTTTATAAGGCTTTACAAAAATCAGGGCCAATTCCTGAAAAAAGTTCTGCATACTTTCTTTGGCATAAGTAGTTCAGCGAGAGCAGTTATGTGCATTTGGTTCACTGTTGAAGGTACTGGATATGTTGTATTTATTACACACTGAATATTTCTATTGACTGCAAAGGCACAAGTGGCAGACTTTAAACAAAACTATATGAGCAAAGCTTAGCAGGAGCCAAACCTTAATTTATTAAAAACGTATGGAAGCAGTGCAGTAAATTATAAGACTTTTACTTGAAAAGAGGAGCAAAAAAAAGTCCAGCGCAATCTTGAGTATGCATTTTGGGCATAGTAGCGTTCCATCAACTTCAAAATTATAAGAGCTGTTCTAATGCAGAGCAAATAGATTTATTCAGAGAGAAACATTCTACCTGTGAAATATTCGCTATACAAATCTGTGGATAATCCTTGGACAGTTGTTTAAATAACAAAGCTTGCTTTAGAGAGGATAGAAGGTGACAGTCTTGTATTCATTTACAGAGTATCTTTCTCTTATTCTTTTAATTTAAGATATTTAGTTTTCCTTTTTTTGTGTGCATGAGTGTGGGTCATAGGATATGGGCAGTGCCTGTCTGTTCTTTTCTGTTGTCTTCCCATGGCAAAAGTAAGGCTTGTCGGTTTTGGTCTTTTGTATAAAAGACCCTAAATTTGGTATTTATTATGAGAAAGAGGATGCTCTGTGTACTTTTGGGGTTGTGTTTGTTTTTTTTTTTTTTTTTTTTCGCACTTAGCATCTGTTACACTGATACGAGAAACTGCAAGATACGGAGCTGTGTAATTCAGGTGGTCCGCTGTAATACTGTGTTCTTGAGTAAGCTAAAATGAGCAATTCGTTACAAACCATTTTGCAGTCAGTTTCCAGCTCTTTGCACCACAACCAGCACCTACTTCACTACTGCTATAGCTGAGTAGTACTGATCAGACGATCACAATCATAGGTTCTTGTTGGTCTTTTTGGTGGTATCCTCTTTGCCTGAGAGCTTGTGAGAGCAGAAGGAGATGGAGACTTATTTGGAAATAGAGCCTTTCAGCAGCTGACTTAAATATGGGCTATTTGCTAGCATTTAAAAAGAGAAAATACGGAGGGCTCCACTGCAGTGATTTTCCACCTATTTGCTGTGCTCTAGAACTTCCTTATATTCTGAGTTGTTATAAATCTAACAAGAGTCTGTTGTGTAAAAAGACAAAACCCATGAACCTCTGGCACAACTGGATGGGGCCAGACTCTTTTCAGTGGTGCCCAGCAACAGGAAAAGGGCCAATGGGCACAAAATGGAACACAGGAAATTCCATCTGAAGATGAGGGAAAACTTCTTTGAGGGTGCCAGAGACCTGGAACAGGCTGCCCAGAGAGGTTGTGGAGTGTCCTCCGGAGATGTTCAAAACCCCCCTGGACGAGATCCTGTCCAACCTGCTGTAAGTGAACCTGCTTTAGCACAAGGTTTGGACTAGATGATCTCTAGAGGTCCCTTCCAACCCCTACCATTCTGTGATGCTGTGAACAGCATTGAAATGTGTCCTGGTTCAAGTCCACACACATCTCTTAGAACTCACTCTCTTTTGAATTGTCCTCTAAATGACAGGGTAGAAGAAAAGAGGATTCATGACGATCAACACCTACCTCTTAGCTCCACCGGGCTATTCTAACAGGAGTCCTCAAAAAAGAAAGACAAGACCATTTATTGCTGCCATATGTCAAGATCAGCTTTGAAGAAACTACCTTTTCATGTTCGTGCCATCTTTTTAAAGTTCTGCTGAACATACCTGCTGCTAGCTTTTCTTTCCTTCTCATGGTCTCCTATCAAGTGTCCAGTGGCAGACTGTTGGGATTTTTTCATGAAACCCATAGGTTTTGTAACCATGTGATGCAATTTATTCCTGACATTTTTAATGACCCTTGCCTAGAGACCTTGTTATTGGTAGAAGATGAAAGTCTTGCCAGCTGTGGGAGCTATAGGGTTAAAACCCTTTCCTATTGGTGAAGAAATTTTGCAGAAGTTATTTCCTATTACCAGAAAAAAAAAAAAAACATAGAGCCTGGAGACCCATGGAGGACTTGATTGACTTTATTTGAAAATCTTTCAGCATGGTAGTATTGGCACCCACGATAATGTTGTTCTAATGAATAGTAAGGGGAACCAGTCTGTTAAATTCTGAAAGGCTCGTTTCCACATTTTGGTGGAGTTTTTGTGCTAGAAGAGACTTTGCTGTGTAAAGATTCCTGACATTTAAAATACAAAATCCTCCCTTTCAAGTATTTCATGACATCAAAATATTTCACAAATCTCATGGATATCCTCAAGGGAAAAAAACACAGACACAGGCTGAAAAGACATGTTTTTTGGAAGAGGCATGTACTTTAAAGGTGACTGTGCCCTTGAAGTCAACTTCCCACCGTCACACTGTATGTGTTTCATTTTAGCTAGAATCTACCTTACTTCTATCACCTCAAGGAATGCAGTGATGTAAGTAAGTGACATTGCTCCGTTTGGATGCAGCTATGTCTGGCCAGTGTTGGGAGAGATGCTCAGCTTGATGTGCAAGTGTGGCATCAGACAGTTTTTAACAAAGCTGCTCCTTCATGGCCATACAGCTGCTTCGAAGAGACTTTAGATTCTCCTCCACTGCTGAATTGTTAGTGTTTACCCACAGGGTTTGTTTTCCAGTTGTCTCTGCCTTGTGGCTCGTAGCAACAGACGCTTTTCTCAGCCTTTATCTCAGTTGTCGGGTTTGGTCAGTGGTTAAGGAAGTCCAGGCACGTGGCTTCCTCTGAAATACAGTTTATATGGTCAAATCAGCGAGGATTCATAAATAGCTTTCAGTTTGTTTGTTAAAGCCCATCACATGCAATTAATAATATGGTCATTGAGTCTGAGACCAACAAAAAGGTGAAATCAAATCTTGTCTCCTGGTGATGGTACGCTGACCATCAAATATCTTGCTCTACGTGTATCTCCTTGAAGGCATTAACAGGTGGTGCTAGCTATTATTGTTTATACGTATGAATGGGTCTTGAGAGACTGTATTTTAGGAGCTGTTTTCCAGGCCTGGATTAGCCTGCCTGTCCATCTCAAGTACCAGTAAGGGAAAGATGGTCATTTTCCTTCAGAGCTGGTGTGTTCTCAGGACGTCCATCAGGTCCATTTCTCATCCTGTGGCCAGACAGTCTCATATCTGCTTTTCTTTTCAGTTCTTTCATCTTAAATACCCATGACAAGCAGCCTAAGAAATGCCTTACCCTGGATACAGTTTGACCAGTGTAGTTCTGATTTCGGAGTGAATTCTGCACCTCTCCTGCTACAGGAGAGCCCTACAACCCTCCTCTGGGATTTCATACAATGGCTCAGATTTCCTGTCAGTGGCTCATATTCTGAAGGTTTTAGACAGTGTAAAGGTTTTAGTCCAGCTATCAATGTTCTGATAGCAGAGGGGTTTCTGCTGGGCATGTACCATCCTGTCCTGATCAGATTCAGTTATTGGTTAATGTCCTTCTTCCAGTCAGGGACCCCGTTCCCTGATAGGAACTAAATCTTGTCCCGACATCCTTGATGGGACAGATCTCTCATCTATTTGTATTGGCAACTGTCCTGCGTTCAGAAGATTTAGCGGATAGAAGAATAGCACAAATACTAATAAAAATGTGAGAGAGTAAGGAGAAAAAAAAAAATCAGTAATCTGTTTTTGTCTGTACTTGGTTTAAGCAAGGCACCTTGGAAAAAGACAGAGGCAAATTACAATTTTTTTTTATTTTTTCATTTTTTTTGTCCACACTTTAGATATATAAATTTAATGGCCAGATTGTGTTTTATTAAGTATTAAACATTTTTAAAAAAACTTTATAGGCTTTATTTTTGTATTGATCAGTACACATTTTCCTGTGGACTTGCTTGTAATTCTCCCTTGAAATAATAAAACTTTAAAAAGTAATTTAAAACTTCTCTGAACTGAAGGCGGACTGGATGGAAAGAATGGATGGCATCCTCAGCTTAAACCCACTACTCGGTGTATAAAAACTTTCACTAAATGAAGATGTTTGTTGCCATTAACTATGAAGTTGAATTTTTTTTTTTTTTTTGTGGTCTGAGAGAGTGATACAGAAATTCTGCACCCATTCTGAACACCAGAAAAGGCTCAGGAAATCTTGATAGCTTCTTGTATCTGATGACTTTTATCTGCTGTCCCTGGTCTATCCTAGACTCGGACTTCAACTTAAATGCCAACATTTGGTTTTGAATCTCTTCTCAGTTAGAAATGGCAACGTACTCTGGAGCACATGGTATGAACGTTTGTTTTGGCGAAGGAAAGCTGCATGATTAACAGTAGTTTTAGAATAAAATGGTTTTTGTTTTGTTTACAAATGATCAGGAACTTGGATTTGGTGGTGAATATTTTTAAGTGGAGAAATAGAACTGCTAAAAAGCAATATAATAATACGTCTGTAGAGCACTTTGAAGATGAAAAGCTCTATATACTGTAAACATTATTACTAGTATAGCTTAATCTGTGTGGAATAATTAATCTAGCATAAGCAAAATGTAGATTATTTTTTTAAATGTACAGCATAGTGTTTCAGCAAGTCTAATGCACCTACATATTTACTTTTACATTGTAACATAAGAAATTCATCCTCTTATTATTTTTTTTTTTTAATATCTGTGTGTTGCAATGATTTACTTTGTTGTTACTTTCCAGAGGCAGAGCCAGTCCTAATCCAGAACAACCTGTCAGAAATGCGAAACGTCTTGGCTGGGAGGAAAAATTGGTGTTTTTTTTTTTTTTAAAGATAGTATAAAAACACTGTGTGATGAGAAATAGGTGCCTGTCAGATATGGAAATGTTTGGGGGTCAGCTGGACTTCTTAGGCTTGTACTGTGGCTTTGGAGAAGACTTGCCTGAATTTAGTTACAGAGCTGTGCAGGTGCCAGATTGCGCTGGGAAGTGAACACCTGCCAGGCTGCTCCAGATAACTCAGCAGCTCAGAGGCATTTTCCCAGGCTCCTGGATGAATGGTCCGTAATAGCCGTGGGAGAGGGCTTCCCACTGCTCCACACTGTACCACGGCCTCTTCTTGGCAGCCTTCTGGAAGCACAAGTCAGCTTGGCTGGGACTCTTTTGGAAAACAAGTGTTGCTGGATAGTCTTACAGTAAAGAGTCAGCGTCTGATACGTCCTCTCAGTGTCATGGGACTATGCAATATAACGAGCAGGGCAAATTACCCTTCCCTTAAAAGGCAGCACTCACTGGTGTGTATTTCAGCTGAAACTGAACTGTGGTTTTTCTAGAACTGCTTTTATTCTGTCACATTTTGGGCTTCAGGGTTTGGGGTTTTTGTTTTTTCTTGTTTGTTTTTGGAACCTGGATCTGATCATTTAGGTGCACAGTTTTGAAGTAAGAAAAACAAAACTCCGAATCACTAACAGCAATTTTATTTCTGCTGCTGTGTTGGTAATCTACAAATAGAGCTTTGTCTACATTGCACGATGAAAAGAAAATTGAAGATTGGGCCAAGTGGGTGTTTGCTGAGCCTAAGATCAGTGAAATTTCTCTCTGTATTACTGGCTGCAAAACGCTGTTTATAGCTCAAGGCTAAAACGTGTATGGTGTGCTTAAAAGGAGTTACTGCTGGATCATTTGGTACATATCATTTGTTTCATCCTTCCACATATTGTGAAGAGCAGATTTTGGTCCTTGCTGAGTATACGCTGGGTAACTCCTTCTCTGGAGGATAATCCACAGCTTGCCCAAAGCCAACATTAGTATGTATATGCTCATATATAAACAGTGTTGATGGTGGACAAGTCTGGAATTGAGAACAGATTTAGACTCATGCTGAGTAACTGCGTAGAAAGTTTAAAAAGCTGCAAGTTGTATGAGGTTGTCGGATAAGAAGGTTTTCGTGGTGGGGCTTATTTTTTTAGTTTCTTATTTCACGAATCAAAATGGCTAATTGGATAATATCTTTCTCTTGGAGGAAGCAGAAAGAGGATATCACAGTTTTTATAGTTCTGCAGTAACTCTGGCAACTTTAAAACTAGGGAAGTTTTGCAAACTCCAGCTGACTACGGATTAGATCAGATGTCATACAAGAGGGTTTCAAAATATTTGATGAGCGTAGCTGTGTGATACTTTCAAAATATGGGTACTTGAATGTAATGCATCTTAACATTTTCTCACGGGTCGCAATAAGTAACAGCAAATCGCCTGTGCAGGATTTTTCAGCAAAGTCAAGTAGTAAATAGTCATCGAAACGAAAATTATTTTTCTAGTGTTAGTCCCTCTGGGCTGAGCTTATTAGCTCAGGTGTAACTCCCTGTGAAGGCTTTATAAGACTTTCAGGTTGAGCTGACACTGCCAAAATAGTGTAGAGATGTCTTGATCTCTTACACAATTATTTATTTTGTTAGATTTGAGGTAGGTGCCCTCTTCCACAGAACAGAAGTTAGCTGAATCAAGGGCCTTTAAGAGGAATTTGAAACTTTGTTCAGGCCATTAGTCAATCAAATATGATTAAACACTTAACCTCTCAGAGAATACGAGGAGAGCAAGAAAAATAAACGGATGTACGTGTCCCCGATTCATAAAAGAATTTCAGGAGTGAAGTATTGTGCTTTGTGAAAAGCAAAAGATCCACACTTTTGCATTTTAAGGTCTTCTCAAGAAAAATACATTTGGAATATCTCACACAAACGGGGGAGGAAAGACTCTTTTAGTAATACTTACTCTCTGTTTGAATATTTATTTGCAAAGTTGTAGTTTTATGAATGTTACTTTTTCAGCATTACAGAGGTCACGGTGTAAGATACTATTATCACACTAATAACTTATTTATATACAGGGCAAATTCCTTGATTTGGCTAATCCTATGAACAATGCAAAATAATTGCGGATGCCAAACTGGAAATAGCTAAAAGTAATTTTCTTTTAATTGTGCTTGTAAATATACAGTTAATAAAGCTGGTGGATTACATCCAAAATTTTCTCTAGCGCTCATCATTTTTAAGGGATGGTTTAACTTGTCACATCTTGACTTGATCTCTAAAGGGAAGTCAAATTTTAGGTATCTTCCTGAGGGGAAGGAAAAAAGATGGATGATAAATTTCAAAGGGATTGATTGTGATCAATAACTATAGTTCTTAATGAGAGATGATGCTAAACAGCACTTGATGGTGAGCTCCAGGAGACCCTGTACAAGTAGAAGAGCTGTAGACTCTGCAGGAGAGGACATGCATTTTGGGGCTTATACTTAGAAATAAGGCATGTCTTGGCGTTTGCTCAGTAGTGGTTGAAGCTGGAACAAACAAGTTTTTCTTACTTCTTTTTAAATGGTTAGATTAGAAGAACAACAGTAGTGCTTAATTTTCTAACTTTTCTGTGGTAATTGCACCTAGGGTATCGGGCTGTCTTGGAAGCAGCAATAATTAGTCTTGCAAAATCCATCAGAGTTAGAGGAAATACCCTCTTTTGCACGTTCATTTTAGCGAGGTGTGTGGAGAGACTAAGGAGGAGGAGTCACAGATGGTAACTCTTTCCATTTCAGTGGGAGTTAGGTTGCTAAATACCTTTATGAATCAAGTCCTAACTGATTTACTCAGGGTCATTTGGGAATTTAAGTAGAACAAAAGTAAAAGCTGATTTCCTTAACCATAGTCTAATAATCTCTTTGCTGTAATGTAATCCTTTATGGTCTTTTCTTCTGCTCCTGCTGCACAAGGATTCCTGTCATTGTCAGGAATAGGAACTGAAGAAGCCTCTGTGTATGTTACAGGTATCTGCTGGGTCAGCCAGGCTAGCTCTGTCTACTTGTATTGAGGAGTTTAAATGTATGCATGTCTCACTTAATTCAAATGGCAGATAATTAAGACCTTTCATGTTCGTTTGTGGCTTTTTTTTTTTTGTAGCCAGCATTTTTTCTATCAGCTTTGAGTATGTCACCTTTCTCTAGAAGGCAGTTAAGTAATTGGTGATCTGTAGTGTTCCTGTAGAAATATGTATGAAAAAGTCCTAGTGATGGACTGGTGGACTAGTGACCGTGACACTGGGCTATTAAGCTGATTACATCTCTGATCAATGAATTGATTTAAAATTATTTCTGTGGTTGGATACCACAATGTGGTGGTTAGTAATTTGTTTAGATTTTTCTCCTGTTTCAGATACTAATTTCTTGAGACTTTAGACCGTATGAGCATTTTCTTTTTAAATATATTACTTTCAAATTATGTTTTCTTTTTATATTCTTGAGCTGCTGCTGCTGCTTTCTCTCAATCCTGTCTGTGCAGGTGTGCTACACTTTGAGACCAGAATGCCCAAGATACCCCGTGCACTTATTATCCCTTTGTTTTATGTTGCAGCCAACAGTTTTCACATTACTGCCTACTTTATGAAGAGATGGGTTAATCTCCGTTGTGCTGTAGGGAAACATTATCGTGGTAAGAAATCAGTTTCTTACAGTGTTACATAGAATTTTGCGTTTCTGGGGGGGGGAAAAAGGGAATATAAACTAATACTTTGTCAGATTTTTGGTCTACTTAATCAAAATTTCTTTCAGAACTTGATTTATTTTTTTTTCTTTTCCAGAGGATGTTTACTTTAAAAAAAAAAAAAAAAGAAGTATTTCTTAACACATGATGGTTTTTTTTTTTAACTTAATTTTAAATTTGTGCATGCCTTGCCCCAGGGTAATCAGCTAAGCCACACCAAATTCTGTAAGTATGATGAGACTCAGCATTTTCCTGAGTCTTTGCAGGGTGAATCAACCAGAGGCTGCGGTATGAATCACTTCATTATTGCTCGAGTGTCTTGTGACATCAACTGTACAGTACAAGTGTATGCAAGAAAAGGCTTTCATTCACCTCAGTGCTATAAAATCTGTACGTAGGTGATGTCATTGGACCAGATCTTTTTTTCATGTTTTCTCAAGCCAAGATGCTCTGTAAGGAAGTGATATCAATCCTGTCCTGCCAACAGCGGTAAAAAGGAGTTATAATGATCACTGCCCTTTGTGTTGAGCTTTTTGTATTAAAAAAAAAAAAGGCAAAATAAATCAATTAGGGGCCCTTAAAAATTTTGAATACTTGAATGGCTGTTTGTAAAGAATTTCTTATTTTTGTAGGAATTCTTTATATCCATAAATATTTAAATCTTTCTTAAAATGGCAGCTAGTTGTTTTCTAAGTCCGTATTGGTTGAAGAGATTGGAGTGTGGATTTTAAATATTTCCTCAAAGTTGTTCTCCCAGCCTCCTGGAAGAATAGTCAGAGTAAAAGAGCAGAGTGTCTGCATTGGTATCTCAATATTGGTTTCTGTGTATTAAATTTGAACTTTTTTAAAGCATCAATGTATACCTAAAGATACTTTCATTTTGTTAGCCAGCAAGTGAGATTGTTATAAAACGTAACAATAAAAATGTCAAACTGGAATGAACTTGCCCTACTAGTGCTGCCATAAAGAGCAGTGCTCTGATGCTGCAGTCAAAATTTTCCTTCCACATGAAGTTCCTAAGTGGCTTTTGCTCCCAATAAATAGCAGAATAAGCACATATCCTCAAAAATTAAATAATTTGGCACTGATGTTTATTCTGTAAGATGCAACTAGTACTTCACAAACAAAAACCAGACATTGAGCCCAATAGAAGAAGAATCTTGGATACTTTATATTGGTGATGCTCACTCAATATCTAACGTAAACGTAACAGAGTTTATTATTGGAACCACATATAACAAATTCAGTCCTTGCAACAGTTGTCCAGCTTTTCTTTTGTAGCCCATTTGGAAGGTGTCCATAGACTGCATGCAGTTTGAAAGCCGTTGAGGGGGTGGCTTTTGAGGTCTTGAGGATACAAGCTGAGAAACGGTAGTCTGGACATAAGGCACGGCAGGAATACTGCCTCAGACACAGTTTTGCTAACAGAGTTGGTATTTCTGAAAGGATTATGAAAGGCTCGTATTGATTATCAAGTTATAGTAGCTTAACAAGCTGTTGTGCCAATGCAGATGCATCTGAGCTCTCTGTGTATGCTTTTTCAACCGATGGCAAATGCAAGGTAATCTCTTTCAACATCCCCTTCTTTCATTGTAATGACCCTAGAAAAGTTGCTGCTGGTGCGCACTCAGAGGGATTTGTCAGATACGAATGGAGATATGCTTTAGTGAAGGAGCAGTACATTGTAGAGGAGGTAGTAACCCATAAGGATGACCTGATCATCACTGGCAAATTGTGCACATCATGCCTATGCTCAATTCGTTGTGAGGAGCTATTCTACGAAAAAAAAACCCCAAACCTGTGAGGTCAGCCTCGTGTTTTTAGTTCATGCCTTGTCTCTTTCTTTCCCAGAAAATAGGGTGCTATGGCTTCTTTTTGAAGTATAACAAACTTTAAAAATTAGTAACTTTCTTCTTATAAAGCCAAACCAAGACAAAAACCAACAATAAAACCATCTGAGCTGAAAATATGAAGATAGTAATCTGGAAATAATCCGATGTGTAAAATAGCAAAATATCCAGCTATGCTTTTCTCATAGCATTGCTAGGTACTGAATAAAGCTTTGTCTGGTCTGTTCTAATCTGAGAATCCTTCAATTTTTAATTCTTGGTAAATAGAAACTTTGTTGTGTTCACAACAAACGATGTGATCTTGAGTAAAATATGTAATTCAGTAGTAGTTAACCAATTTGTTTAATGACTTCAAAGATCCCTGTAGTCAGAGTTTGAAACGCTTAGCCTTATGCTGAGATTTTATGCCAAGTCCTGACCGAATGTTTTGTGCTGTATTACAAACATCATTTACAGCTTTTGTGATGAAAAGACTCGTCACCAGAATAGCACAAAAGAAATTGTTGTTAAATGTTGGTTCTGTCTGTTGGTTCTGTCTGGTATATTTGTCCAGAGGTGCAGGTGGACTAATTTGCAGCCATGACTATCCTCTTGGGAACTAAACTTACTCTAACTTATTGATTTTATTTTATTTTTTTTGAATGGTTTATAAAAGCAAAACAAAAGTAGGGATGTGATGTTGAAGAGAGTAGGTAAGAAACTAGTAGAGCGTATGAAGTGATTTAGTGTGCAATTTAAAAAAATAAATTATTTTGTTTACTAAAATAGCATATATATGTTGTCATGTGTGTTTTTCAACATGCGTATAATTTTTGTAATCTTCTTTTCAATTCTTTTTGTATAGAGCTACGTGTGTTTCCAGAGAGATTTATAGTTTGTGTCAGTAAACTTGAATTTGATCCAAGTGCTTGGACATGTGAAAATGGCGTATTGGTATGTACAAAACTGTTCTGTCAATTTTTTGATTTGTTTTCTAGGGGTAAGATGAATGTTTATATATAGGTGTAGTTATTGACATATTTGTGACTGTCATCTTGGAAACAGAAAGTCACATTAACAGTTGGCCCAAAGTATTCGGAACAAGATCCTTAAGTGACTCAGAAACAGACAAAAAGGGTAGTTTTTGGAAGCTCAGTGTTTTCGGAACCATATAAGTCTCAAAGAAAAAGACTACATGTTTATAAAGCTAGGTGTGACTTTAGCACCTTGTTTTAAGGAGTTTTTTTTTCCTTTATACTTTGTCCATGTAACATTTTACTTTCCAAAATTATAGTGGCACAGTTTTTAATGTCTGAGGGTTTCTTGTATGTTTTCTTAGCGCTTGTTCTGCAAAACAACTCAAATAGATCAGTGCTAGACCTGCTGGGAAAAAAAACAACAAAACAAAACCCAAACAAATATTTATGGAGTAAAAGGTACTGGTGCGTAGTTAAATACCATAAAAATTTCTGCTTAAATATTTCATCCTGAAAGCTTTATCAGGGTCAAAGGCTTATGAATTTTATGCTGCAGGTAACTGCTGGTTGTCTCAGAAGTGCTCATCTTGACCCAGGTGGCTGCTATATGGCAGGCAGTCTATTCTGTGCTCACAGTACCAGTCAGAATCACACACTGAGGTCTACGTGTATTTTAGTTTATTTTAGATGTATTAAAGTATATTTCCCTTGGAAAAAAAAGGTTTTCTTCTACTCATTCAACTTACTATTTTTTTAATATCCAGCAGGGTGTTTTTATTTATTATAGTAAATGAAAATTTTATTATCTTTATTCCTACATCGGTAAGTACCCTTAAATGTCAAAGGATCAAGCAAGTGTTTTTCTCTCTCAGAAAAAAATCTAACTGCTTTAGAAGTACTTTACTACATTGAAAGTTATTACTTCCTCAGCATTGTCTTAAAAACTACTTAGGTGCTTTAGGTAGAAAATCACGTCTCTGCATTTTGACAGAGAAATAATTATTTTATCTTTTTTTTTTTCTTGCTTAAGTATATCTTATGAGATATCCAGTTCCCTCATTTGGTATTTTTAATCTTTCCATAAGAGATGAGAAGATTTCTTTAGGTTTTTTTAGTTTTTTTTCACAAGATCCTGCGTAGTAAGGAGAAGGCAAATGAAAAATATAATGTTATGGACTTTAGCTTGACTATTTCAAAATTTGATCTTTATCTATGGAAACTCCTTGTTGTTCAAAAAGGGAGTTTAAACATTTTAATGTTTTAAAATAAATAAATCAATCCTGTACTGGGATCATAACCTAAGCAATAATAAAGTCTTGGGAGTTTGCTTTACTTGCAGATGCGATACATGTGCATAGAACTGTCTGGAACAGCCAGAGTACTATGTTGGTAGGAGAGAATAAGAGAAAGTTATCCCTAAGCCATCTTTCCTGATTTGAAGAACTAACAAGATGTGAACAGACGCTCAGGAAATGTTTTGGAGTATCGTTTTAATTCTTGCACCCCTACCTTAAAGGGTCCACACTAGACTAGTTTGTTGATCCAGAATTTCTACGGCACGTTAGTACCAACTTTGTCGTATACTCCAGTTCAGTACTTTGCCAAACTAGGGGAGTCTTTGATTGCCACTGAGAGGTAATTTCAAGTTTTTGGCACTCCAGAAGTAAAGGCTAAGGATCTGTGCTTTGTGTGTGTACTTTTCTCTAGGCAATTTAGCAGTGAGTATGCTTGAACTCTAGACTAGGCTGCAAAAGACCACCCAGAAGACCTTTCTGTTGATATACTCCAGTGTATTCTGTCATGGGCTAAAAATGAGGCATATGTTTTGTTTTCCTCTGTATGTTGTTTAGGTTTGAATAATTTCATGATGTTGCATGCAAGTTCTTTCAAATGTTAAATCAGTTCTCACCCTTGGTTTGGAGGGCCTATCTGTGTTTTATAAAAGTAGTTGACTATACGTTAATGGAGACTTTGTCACTTTTTCAGTGTTGCTTAATGTCTTTGCGATTAACTCAGTCAAGACTTCACAATCTTTTTTTTTTTTTTTTAACTGCTTTTATGTTGTTTTACAGTTTGGGTCAAGCTTTCATTCCTCAGCTCCGTCAAGACAAGTCAGGCTCAATACCCTGCTTTCCCATTACTTGGATCTGGTTTTATGTCAGCCCGATACAGACACATTCCTTTCACTCATTGCAGTTCTCTCTTTCTTCACTGATCTTCAGCACTTTATTCTTTGCATTTTCACTGCCTTTCAGGCAGCTATTCTTTGTATCTCTGAAATAGACTGTGATTAAACCAAGATTTTCAAGGGATGTAGCTAGATATGAAATGAAATTCTTATACCCTACATCTTAGGACAGATCATAATTAGATTGCTTTTGAGATATTCACAAGTGCAAACCTTAGCATCAATTGCTGAAAGAAGCAATTTTTGAAGCCTTCTGTGCTGCATCTTGTAAGATGAAGGAAAATGTAGCTTTAAGCATAAACTAATAAAAGATTTGAAAGCACTTCCAAGGGGTAGAGCTGAAATAAAATAGAAGAAAATCTATCAATATGTAATTTTCTGTGTTTTAAAATCTATTTAGAAACAGGTGTTCCTGTGGACATATCTAAAAATCAGGCTACAGGTAGTAATAATCCTTTTGGAAGAAGGAAAATCTCTTCAGGAATCTCTTGAAGAACTTGCTGTATTAAAGAAACAATACAGCAAGTTATTGAAGATACATAAGCAAATTGGAAGTCTCAAGGAAAAGACGGAAGAATAGTCTGGCTGATTAATGCTGGGTTTAAACATAAAACTATTGTTTCATGTTCTGCCGAACTATGTTTTTAATCTTGAATAGTTTTATCTTGAAAAAGATGACAGTTTTGGGAACATGGCAAAAGAGGAAACCCAGGGAAACACGTAAGAGCTCTGGAGAGATTAGTCATCTTTGTCAATGACAACATTTTCTTGATGATTATTATGTAGAGAGCTAAAATGGAAAATTGAAAACGGGTTATCTGAAGAAACAGTGGACATGGAAATGGGTGGAAGGCTTATTGGAGGCTTGTGAGCATTTGAAAATGTGCTAACAATGGAGTATTCATTGATAACCACATCGGCTTTATACTAGACTCTATGAGAGGAAGCAGTTACAGGGAAAGCATGAAGGAAGTTAAGCTAATGATGATATTAAAGTGGCAATTTGAAATCACAATTCATATGAAATTAGAAAAGGAAGTGGGGAGTAGGAGAGCCTATCTTGATTAAAAAGATCTCTAAGTTTCCACTGAGTCTTCTTAAGTTACAGAGAATATTATACCGGAGAAAAAGATTCTTTTACACACAGGACATTACTCTTAAAGAAACAACCAACCAAACAAAAAAAACCCCTACATAGGTATGCAAGGAGGAGAAAGAATGCTAAAGATATGCCCACTGCTTATTAAATCCCCAACAGAGAGATATAAGCAAACTATTTAGTCATCTTCATACATGTCTGATTTTATAAATTGTGTTATTGTAACATACTTCAGGTACATTAGACGGTTCTCTTTCTTAAAACTCCTAAGAGCGTCAGTGACAGGATTTACTTGGATTTTGATTATGCTGGGAAGAGGCTTTTGGTTTTTTCATGAAAACATACTCTTAACTGTAATTAACAGATGACTTTTAACACTAGAGTACATGTTGCTGGAATAGCGTGTCTTTTGGAAGGTAGGATGAAAACTTTTTTCAGATAGCAATTTGTAAAGATTAGTAGAAGACTTTGTGGAATTTAGTTATCTTAAGTACCTTAAAGACTATTGTTAAGTGATATCAGATTGGGTAAGGGAAGAAGGAAACCCTGTGAAATACAATTGCACAATTCACACTGTGTAAGTGCTAATCTTGGCGTGGAACTGTGTGTGTATGTATGTATGTGTATCTATGTGTGTGTGTATATATATATATAAAAGAGATCAAAGTTAAACTGCTGTAATAGTGGGCTACTACTGAAAAGGTCAGTCTGCATCCCCTCTAGTTCCAGCTATATATTCCTTTCCTTTCTGGTTACAATGGACCAAGTGATTCTTCAGTCAAGAATGAATTAGTTCATTGACTTGATCCAGCAGAAAACCATTTATTTGTGAAGTTTCTCTGTTTTTTATTGGAGGATTAGTTTTCCGTCATGTCCGTTCACTGAACCAACTCATCCTGTAGCCTCGCAGTTGCCAAGTGCGACACAAAAAATGTTGCAGGAGCATGCAGCCAGGATTTGGATGAAGAAAGCAGGACCATTCCTTTAGGTAGCAGCTTTTGGAAGTAACATCCAAAACACACATTAACATTACATTTATTGTAATAATTTTCTTGTTGACGGTTTTCAATTTCATTATAATTTTTTAAATTTCATCAAATTTAGTTTTCATGTGTTTTTAGATAATGGAGATACAGCTAGAGGAAACCAACTTGATATTAAGCTGTAGTTTGGTAACTGTGTGAACGGTGTTCACTACTTTTTTTCAAAAAGTTAGAGAAGGGAAACTGCAGACTAATGAACCCCATACATATACCACATAGTGGAACAGACTAAAGAACTGCGTTTCTCTTTGGTGAGTTTTCCCTTTTGACACTTTGTCACTTTTTTCTACTCATCCTTCGTATTCTGCTCAAGCTGATGTAAGACTGATGATACTGAAACGTGCAGTCCCTCCTGCCTTCTCTTCTCTTGGCCATGCATTCTTGTCCTCAGTGTCCGTCAGTACTGGCATCTGTGGGGAGCTGGGTTAATTCATTGATCCCTCTGAAAACGGGGGGGGTTTGTTTAATTTTGTGGGTTTTTTTTGTTGTTTGCGTGGTTAGCTTTCAGCTGGATCACTTAGGTCAGACTCTCACTGCATGGCTGCATAAACGCTAGTGTCGATACAGAGACTTGGCAGGACCATGAGTTGGGTGAGGGTGAGATTTCCCTTGCAATGTCAGGATAGCTTTAAATTAGCTTGAATCATAAAACTGCTCTCTCTGAGAAACTGCATCGCAAAGTAATGATACTAATGTCTTTGACTTGGTCATAAAGACGAATGCTTCGGCAGTTTTACAATATTCCCTTTTGTCCCAGCTGTCTGCCTCTTTTCCTTGGAGATTACCACTCCTATATCTGAGTTTGCCAAAAGGGCTGTGTGCCTGGATCTCATCTTGCTGCGTATCACAGTCTTGTGGATTCAGGCAAATCAAACTTCCCTGATTTTTAAGTTAGCACATTGAATTGCGGGTGGGAGCAGCTGGGGCATGTGTGTGTGCTCCCTTCTGCCAACCCTGCAGCTGGGGGTAGGAACCTCCTGCAAAAGGGGCGGGAGGATACCTGAGAGCTGTAATGCTGTGAATTGCCTCAGTGAGATTTGCCTGAACTTGTCTTAGTTTCTTCTTATAGCTTACAAACTGGCTGATTTATTTTCTACATGGCAAAATTCTAATAGCTGTCTGCTGTTTGTTACATTAATGATCCAGAGAAACGGACAAATGATGAAATGAAATCTGACAGAATTATTTCAATTAGTCAAGACTAGAGAAGGCCGTGGAGACTTTCAGAGAAACCTCACAGAGCTGGGTAGAGGGGCGTTTGGAGTGTAAATGAAAATCATCTGTTGATAAATGCACAGCGTTCTTACTGAAAAGAGCAATTACAGTGTTCATGCATGCTGCTGAGTGAATTAACTCTACGATCTCTGGAAAAAGGCCAAGAAATCGCTACAAGGAACTGATTTGAAAACCTTTGTCCCATAGCGTTATTTCTCTGAACAGCAGACAGAACATATATGGAATGAAATAAAAATTAATACTTAAATTGTCTTAAAGGTAATAAGCAAGCTGAATACATCTTCAATAAAAGACTATGTACCTCTCATTGTGCAAGGTCCGGATGAAGGACAGCAGAAATATAAAAGGTCCTGTAACTGCAGTATAAATGATTAAGCACATAAAATGGTTTCCATGTGAAGCAATCTTTAAAAAGTAGGGACAAATTGAGTAATCTTTTACTGATTTTGGTAGTTGCCTCTTATATGAGTGCTCCAGTTGATTTAAATGTAACTACTTAGCAGCGTTCACAAGATCTCATTTGTCAAAGTCTTGTGGTTATTTAAGATATTATCATCTGTCATCATCCCTTCACCTCCCTCATTTTCCTCTCCCCTCTCACTCTCTTGCTGTCACAGCTTATGTGGGTGGTTAATGTGCATTTGAGCTGAGATTCTGGACTTTGCACTCGATGATTTTCTTTCCTCTCTGCAGACTTTGAGAGGACGAGCACCTCCAGCAAATGTGCAGGGTGGAAGGCTAAAACTAATAATGTTTAAAGCTACAGTGAGCTAAAGTTTTTATTTAGCTGCTGTGCATCTGCGAGATTTTGATGACTCTAGGAATTAAAAAGATTTAAATCACTTCAGTTTTTGATAATAATTCTCTATATTTCTGTTGGGCTAAGAATATTTGATGGATTTATTTTTTAAATTGATTTAAAAAGCAATCCGTTCCTCAGCCTTCAGCAGAAATTGGTTACGACTAATAGGAGTTTCATAACTTGACTGAACAGTAAGCTGAAATATATGATGGTAAAGTTCACAAGAGGGTTTTTGAACAATTTGTAATGATATGAAATTATTTGGAGGAACACATCCCCAGTGTGAGCTCGGAGATCCTGGGGGCTTTGGGGGTGGTGGTCTTTGTTTTGGAAACCAAGCTGAAACATTGACTAAACTGTTGAACAGTAATTATCTCCTGGGCTGTGCAGTTCTGTCTATTTTACATATTTTGCTTCTGTATAACTAGCAAGATCAAGAGTATTAGTTATTCTTTCCAAGATCTCCTACAGTTGTTAAACACTGTTGTAATTGTTCGAAGAGAACAGTTGTTTTTTAAAATTGATGTATTCTTTTCCATATTTTTTTTTTCTGCAAGGTTTAAGTGTATGAATCATCTTGTTCTATACATAATCTACTCTAAGTAGTATTTGGTTATGTCATATAACCCACGCTATATCTGGAAGGATAAGTACAAAGTTTAGTTCAGTATTATTGCCAGGTGTTTAAACATCTGTACTGGTTGACTCTGATACCCATTTAGATTTGGTAGGCAGAGAGAGGATCCCCATTTCAGACTGTTAAAAGTTGTACGGGAGTGGCCTTGCTTTTTCAGATACTCATGTGACAATTGAGTAGTAGATTCCTTCCCTCGTAGTTTGTAAGTTGGGGAAAAGGGGTCAGGCTCCACATAAAATTGCTATCTTCTTGTTTTATAAAAAAGTCTTTAAAGTATAAGACGTGTATATCTTGCGTGCATGTCCTCTTTCATAACTAATGGAGGCAGGAACCTTAAAATTGATGGGAAAGGCTAGCTAAAGATGCATGCTTTGAAGACATAGGTTTTCTTTAAAAAAATAAAATTCAGCATTAATAAACTTTACATTTTTCTTCAGTGTCATTGAGAGAAGTTATTTTAGTTGAAAAGCTATTGTCTTTTCCTCCGTTTCTTATCAGTGGACACTTTCTCTGAAGATAGAATCTGAGTCTTGTAGCATCAGTATATAAAATCAGAATGATTAATAGCTCAATTACTTAACATTAATTTTAACGCTTTTTGCCTTCAAGCAAATACACACAGCATGTCTCACATGCTTCTCACTAGGTAAATAAATCGTTTGTTTCAGGAGCACCTTCCATGGCTTTAGAAAGTGTTACGTATGTCCTTGCTATCTGGGTTACAGATGTGTATCAATTTTTAAAAAGCCTCCCGTGCAACTTGTTTGTTTTATGCCATTTACAGCTTATTAGGAATTTTTCTATTATCTAGCAAGCGTTCAAATGCAAATGTAGAGAACTCTGAATTTTCTACATTCAGAATAGTCTGGGATTCCGGCTAGGTGTAAAATATGATTCAAATCCGAACAAAAGACTTCAAAAGCAATAAGGCATTTTCCTCATAGAAGTCATATGCTTTAAGGTAATCTGATGATGCTTTGGGGACCTTTTGGAGTGTTTGGAATTGCCAGGATTTATGTCTAGAGCGAGAAACCCGAGTTCACACCTTGTATTTTGAGAAAGTGGAATGTGCATCACAGGGACTTGTAACAGATTGGGCCAGCCCTTGGACCAAATAGTACAAAGTAGGGACACTTGGCAGGCAAAAACTTAATAGTTAAGATCCATGGTGTGGTATCAAATCGAAATGAATTTTGGTAGCAGATAATGAAGACTGTACTGATCCAGGAGTTAGATTTTGCTTTCTGTGCTAGCCCACAGATAGGTTACACAGTTCTGCTCCTCACTGGACAGATGCAATTTTCTCTGGTTGTTTCTCCAATTCCAATCTTGAAAAGAATGAATTTTTTAAAACCACTAGCATTCCTTAAAAATATCTATTTCAAATGAAAAATCTGTACTCCCATATGTAACGTGGAACGATCCTTAATGTTTTTTACTTGGACTTACTGATATATACAGCAGAACAGTCCATCTTAAAACGTAGAGCAATATTCCTCAAGTCCAATCAAGGATCTGTATTTCAGGTTGAGAATAACATGCATTTCTGTACTTGGCAAGGTTCTATGAATGTTTTATGATGTGGTAGGAGTTCATAAGTAGAATTGCTAGGACAGATGCATCACTACATTGGCAGCGTTGAAAAATTTGCATCATGAAATCGTGGGTAGCTTTTCCTCCATGTGGGATGGGAAAGGGCAGGAGACTAGACCCAAAGTCCTGTCTCTGTCGATTTTCTATCAGTTAAATGATAGTATCTGATTCATCCTTCACCAACAAGCCTCCTCACTTGCTTTAGGAGCCCTTTTCTGTTTATCAGATTGTAAAAGTCCTGTCTGACCTCTCTAATCTGCCAATCATCTATTAGAAATGTTCTGAGACCTACAGGTTATCTTAGGTGGTTGAGCTCATGGTACTGCTTAGAGTGACATTAAGAGAAATGCAATTGCAAGCTCACATAAAGCTCCCCTAAATAACTGTTTCTGTCTAATTCCTTTTACTAATTTTAATTTTATTCACTTGCCTGGTATAATACTTTAATTCATTGCTTCGTCTACATTATTATATTCAGAGTCCCCTCTTGTATGGCACTCTGATACCAAATTTGATTGATTGGATCCGTTGATGTTTTCTATTAAGTATTTCTTTGATGAGCAAGTTGAGCCACATTCATAAATGCAATTCAGAAACAATGTGTGGGGGTTTTATTCTCGTTTTTTGGGTTTGTTTTTTGGGTTTTTTTTTTTTGTTGTTACCCAGACATGATACCTAATTATCCCTTAGAGTTACTGCATTGGAACATAAGCATGTGCAACTGTTATCCTGTGCATCGTAAGAGACAGCTAGAAAGTATGAAACCCTACGAGAGGTGGGAAGGGGGGCAGCACTGTTCACTTCAGCAATCTGTCTTTCAGCTCAGCATCCCAAACCCTAGACTGAAAAAAAAATATCAATATTTGTATGAGTGTTATTGTCAGGCTGAAAAGGCCAAACCTTTCACTCTTCTTCAAGATAATGCGTTGTAAGGATTCTTCACAAGTGCACATCCATAGGTAGTTCTTTTACAGACATTTAATGCTATATTGCTGAATTTGACTGCCCTGGAGAGAGCTCCAGATGGCAGTCGCCACTTCTATATTTTTGAGGGCGGCTTTTTCATTTTGAGTGAGATAGTAAGTTGAGTAGGTAGCGAAAGAATTAAAATTCAATTAGATAAGCCTTAAAGCAAGTACATTGTGTGCCTAACAGTCATGTTTCTCTGTAGGTCTTAAATAGAGGTTTTTATTCCCCAGACATCTCTTTGGATAAGTACTAAGGATCTTAAAATTGGGTTTTGAGAGGCCAGTATTATGAGCAGGTAAGGTAGCAAGACTTTGTGAGCTTCACTTCTGCAGGCCCTTCTTTGCCGAGTTTTAGTGACAAAAAAGAGTGAGCTTACCCTAGCATTTTAAGAGCACATATTTCTAATAGAACTTGGCAGTTCAAGGGCTAGAGAAGCATTTTAATCTTTTGTGCCCACCCAGTCTCTATACAAATGTAAATATGTCTGTCTTTAACAATTTGCCAAGAAATGTGGTTTTAATTTGTTAGCAGCAGTCCCACTCCCTGCAGCTCTTTCAGACTCAAGTCACAAGTCTGGCGGTGCTTTGACGTTTTTCTCTGTCATGGTGTCATTGTTTATATGATGTCTGCTTCTGCTGTCCTCCTTTTTATGCCTGGAATATTTTTCTTTAATTATTTCACTGCCTAAAAGGAATTTGGGATTACTAGACAGGATGAGAGCAGATTAGCTTTTTTTCTTTCTTTAACAAGTCTTGAAGTTCCCATAGGAAATAAATAGTATTCCCAAAACAGACAGTGTTTTTTATTTTTTTTTAATTAACTAAAATTATTAAATCTAATAAAGAAAATAAAGGAAGTATCACCAATAATGGCTGAGTGTCTTAGTAGTATATGGAGTGCCCATTGTTGTTATTTATGACTCTTTCTGCCTTCTATTGTGGACTTATTCCAGCCTTAGGGAGTTTACATCACTCCTAATAGCAAAAGGCTCTCTGGTTCCCACAGAGTCTTTCAAAGACTGACTCATATGCCTTATGTTAATTGTTCAGCTCTCAAAATACAGCACTTACAGGGTGTGGTTCCAAGGGGAAAATCTACTGTACTTAGAGGGCATGTTCAGAAGTGTTTCACATATAAATCATTTTGATTTTTAATTTTTTTTTAATGCCTTAACCCTTTTTTGTCACAGCGTTATGTGATAAGTTATTTGAAAACAAAATAAAAGGTTGACGACAGTGTTGTGAGGGAATGTGTTAGCCCTTCACCTCTGGACCATTAACTCCAGTCTGACTCAACTCACAAGTGACATGGCTTCGTCATCTTCGCCTCTCTCCAGGGTCTGCTCTTCACACCGCGGCGTGACGGTACGCTGCAGGCAACGATCACACACAGTTCATAATCAGATGCCAGTTAGAGCTGAGGTTTATTGCTTATCTGCAGTAGTGAGCACGTGTGGACAGGAACTGTCCCCAGTCCTCCTCTGGATTTTGTCCAAAGCGGTACTTTCCATGCGTTGCTTACCGCATCTACAAGAATTGCTGTAGTGGAGTGGTGATCCTGTCATGGTCTGCTGTGTCAAGGGCTGAAGAAGATTTAATAGAATTAGCCTTACCACTTACCATAAAGCAGAAATTCAAATGCTTCTGCTCGTGCTCCTCTTCTCTGGCTAAGTAAGAGTGCTCTCCAGCTGCGTTGGTGCAGCGTGATTGTGCAAGATCCTCCGGCCTGAGTTGTGTGAATGTTACTGGAAATCTGAATCGTTTCTACAGACTTTACCGTTAAGAGTCTGCGTCTTCTCTTAAAATTAGCAAAGCTCTCGAGTATCTTAATAATATTCCCTTCTTTAATAGTTTACAAAATATGAAAATGTATTTAGTCAAATTAGGGGAGTCCATACCTCTAACAAGAATAGAAGCAGCAATTAATCCCTCAGATTAAACTAGTTAGGCTTGATTTCTGAGGTTGAAATCACATTGCATGTATGTCTCATGTGTTTTCTGCCTGCTGTAAACACACGTGTTGCACCATTAGTGAACCGAACTTCATGCATCTAACAATACACACAAACACGTTTGCGCAATTTGCCTCTGAAAGGAAGGCTCAAAACAGCTGTAGTTTTTTAAACTGTCAAAATGGCTTTATTTCTTTGCCTGACTACCCTCTTTCTGCTTACAAAACAGGAAGTTGTTTTCACTGGCTTATTCTTCTGGAAAAAGCAGTGAGGTTTACCCCCTCTCCTTTAAAATAGAAATAAAAATGGGCAGGATCGAATCCCCCGTAGATGACAGGTTCCTGAGCAGTGTTCCGGGCAGCAGTCATGTCCACGCTTTAGCCTTGCGCCTCCGCAGTCCCTCTCTGCTTTCTTCAGTTCTTTCATACCACCTGGCTCCAGTTGTGCTGGCTTCATCGTGCGGAGCAAGAAACGGTATGAATAAGCGCTCCCTACGTCTGCTGAGCCCCGATCAGAAGTTGCATCATGCAGGCTGGGGAAGAAAAATGCTATCAAAGAAAAGGGGATGCACAAAGCCTCTTCTCTTCTTGACTTTGCCACATTTTTTTTCTCTCCTCTCCGTAGCCTCAGAGATAATACTTTTTTGAAGTATGTGGTAGTTAACAGTGAAGTCAGCAAATGGCCCTTCTCTCATTGAGATTGTTTCATTGTGAAAGGAAATGCTCACAGCTTGAAGAAGAAGAGCATTTTCCTTCCCTCCCTCTCGCCCCAATCTCGTATTATATAAAACCATGGTGCTGCTGTTAGCTGAGACCAGAAAGAATTCCCTTGTTGTCCTGTAGTCGCCAACCACTACAAGCTGTGAGCGTTTGAATGTTAGCATTAAAAGTTTTAACCCTTGCCTTCTTAAATGAGCAAATAACACTCTGTATATTTTTTGGTAAGTATGGAAAATTATGGGAATTCTTCTGAGAATAAGTGTATAGACCGCTGCGCCAGTCAGTCTCTTCAGAAAAAAAACTGACAAACATGCTCCTGTCTGCAAGAGAGATTCCTGGCATTTGTCACAGTTTGAGCCACAAAGATGTCAAATATTTGCCAACAGTTTCCTCAGACGGTTTGGAAAGCTCCGTCCTTTACATTGCAGTCTTGTTTGTTTGCGGTATATTTTAGCATATGAAATATGCTCGTTGGGAGTCTGAAAGGGGAGGGAACTGACTAGACTACCAAATATTAAAAGATTAAAAATAATTCTGTTTCTCTTAGACTGCTCAGATCAAAATAATAAAGAACATCTGTAAGTCTTAGTATTAGAAACGGAGTTTTATGTTGAATAATCATAGCTTGATGTTTTAAACCTGTGTTTTCTTTTGGAGCAGAAAGAAGAACTTTCCAATGGGACGTCTGAATACTTTACTGAGTCTGCTGAGAACAAGAAGCTTAAGATTAGTCTGAATGAACAGATAAAGCAAGACATCTTGAAAAAAATGTATGTCACTATTCTTTCTAAGGTGTAAAATGTATAATCTGGTAAAATTTGGGTAAATGGAATCTAGCCTATGTAATAAAACTTCAAATAATATAGACTCCTTTGCAAAAGATTATTTTAAATTACTAACAGACTACTTAGTGTAGTGTAGCTTATTCACTTTGGTGTAGATAAGCACATAAAATGATCGTCGTTGTTTTGTAGGGCATGAAAAAAGCTATTACAACCCACATAGATATCTCGCGTAGCACTAGGCAGAATAAAAACAGGGTGTTTTTTCCTTGAATGAAGCTCTGAGCCAAAATAAACGTGATGTTAGAATCTGGTGAAAAACACTTTGCAAATATAGTTTTGTTCATTTTGAGAGTCTGCAGTGTACCACCATACTAGTCTGGATCTTTGGTCACCGTTAACGAGTGTCCCTCGTGTAGTGGATGGAGAGGGTTAGTTAGCTGAACATTTTACTGGTCCTCTGCTGTACCAGGATGCTGTTCTTACCTGCGCAACCCCAAATCAGCTGTGGAATTGGGGATTTGCTGTGAGTCCTGGCAACTTTTCTTTTTACCCATGTTGTCTCATCTGTATTGTGTTTAGAAATGAGATTAGATTTGGAGGTAACACCAGCTCTACCTATTTTAGAGGAGACCCCTTTCTGAAGAGTTAGTTATGCCGACCTGGGAACTGCTTGGCATCAGCAGAGCAGCAGAAAGCAGTCTCAGCATGGGACAATCCAGAGCAGTATCGTCAGACTCAAAATCTTACATAGGCAGCTACAATACTTACGCATAAAGTTCATCTTGCAGCTGATGTGAAAGCTAGATTTCTGGGTAACGCACTGCTGAGGAGCGTTTCTGTACTGACACCCCATCATGTCCCTTGCGATTCCATTTTTCCTCTATAATTCCTTTAGAATATCATCTACTTGCATTGCCTAAGTCCTTCCCAGATGAACGGGCTTGATATTAGATGAGTAGTGGTTAACTTTAAAGTAATGCTTTGAAACGTCCTGGGAAAAATTCCAGAGGAACATTCTAAAATAGAGATTAGAAACTCTCACACAGACACACACACGCTGCCTCTCCCTGCCTGCCCCCCTCTATTCTTTAGATATACATTATGCATGTGAATATATGGGAATGGTTTGAAATCGTTTAGGCACTTATGAAATACTATTTTATCTAGTCTGTTTGGGAGGGAATTCAATATACTTATGCAGGGTTGACCTTTAACATCTGTAATGAATCCAGTTCTGCCTCTTGGAACAGAATGCGAACTCCTTCATGGCTTAGTCTTTAATAAATAGGGTTCCTCTAGTGCAGTGGAAAATCAGATGGATAACACTTGATATTACCCACGCTAGACAAACATTACTGCTTGTCAATATGATATACAGGGCTTTTTTCCATGTTCAGAAAGAGGGTTGACCTAGTGGTGTTTCGGAGTTTGTAAGGAGGGATGATTGAGGCAGAATTTAATTTAAAAACAAAATTCTTCTTTATTGCAGTGTGAAAAGGACAAAAACAAAGAAAAGTAGCACGAGCAAACCTCAAATCAGCAAGGACTTCAACAAAGTGTATCTTGGCTCAGTGGACTTGCAGACAGGGAACAGAAAGAACGACTGTCAGACTTCTCTCGGTCCTCAATCTGAAGTGAAATGTAGGAGTACAGGACAGCTAAAAGACGGCATAAATACAGCTGAGAGCAACTTGGAGCTTCCTGTTTTAGAGCTGGAAAATCACGTTAATCAGAGACAGCCAGATGATGTTAGCAGCCAGCAAAAACCTCACTCTGTGGAGTGGCTGAAGTCGAGTCTTCTAAGCGAGAACCCCCCTTGTAGCTATGAGTCAGCACTGCTGGGTCCAAAACAAAGTCTAAAAGTGACCAAAACACAGGCTCAACAAAAGAGCTGTGGTGCAGAAGAAAAGTTCAGGAAAAAAGTGTCCTCTGAAGGGGCTTCTTTAATTCCTAGCAATACAGAAATGAGTAAGTGCGATGATGATTGTTTAGGTCTATTCCTGGCGGAGAAGACCCCGCTTAATTCCTGGTTGTTTTCTAAACAAGACATGACAGAGACTGCTACGTCTGGTGAGGAGTCACTAACTTTGGGAAAAAACCTCTCCCGGCCTCTTTCTGTGAGGAACAATATACTACAGACAAACAAAAATGAGCCGAGCACAACCACTGAAGAATTGCCTGGGATGCCATCATCGTCTTCAGAACTGCAGCCTGTGTCTTCAGAGGAGCTTACCCAAAAAAGAAAAAAAGAAGCTGAAAATGGTCTCAGGAAGTTGAAACTGCGAAGGCTTAAGAAGTCATAAAGTCTGAAATATTACCTTGATGGCACGGGTGGACAGCCAAATTTGTGTTTGGAAAGCAGATGCAAAAAGTAGGAAGCAATTCAAAATATTGAACAATAATAAAAGTGCAAAGACAAAATTAGCTCAAACTTTTAAAGAAAATTTAGTTAACTAAGTTTCTTAGTCATTTGGAACTGTAATGAAGATAATTCTGTTAAGTCATTTGGAATTAGGCATGAATATTGTATGTAGTATTTATAGAAAGAAAAATCTTATAAAATAATATTTACTAAGCAAAGTTTTAGATCTGTGTATGTTTTAGTACCATTAAAAAGTCATATCAGCTGATGGCAGCAAAAGTTAAAACCGCTTTCCTGATCTGTTAGCAGCTGCAGATATTCAGTGTTTTGCTTGTTTCTGAACACGTAGTTTATTTTAGTAAAAATTAATCCTTTCTCTCTCTGTGTTAGGAAGTTCATGCTTTATTCACATGGTCTTTACAACAGTAAGGCGAATTGAGGTTATTTCAAATAAATCTTTAACCAGGATTTAACGCTGCTGGTAACTTAAGGCCCACCTTTTCGGCGAGGTTTCAAAACAACTTGTGCAGTTTTGATATGACCCTGTATTTCTAACCCGGGTTGTGGGCACAAGCGATCGTGCATTCAGTCTTTGGGAGAAGGAAGATTGGTTTATATATGTAGTCACCTGGATGTGCAAGCATTGCTATTGGGAAAAATTCATACATAAACATGCATACACATCTTTGTGCATTGACGCTTCAAAATCAGGCCTTGTTGGTCTGCAAGGACTGTTTTTCAGGTGTTAGCGATACCCAAGTTATTTCTTATTTTAAGATAGAGGTAATTTTTAATTGTACAGTGCATTTTAACACTGCTTTTGCAACTTGTATGGAAATGTAACTTTTTATTTCATGCTTATCTTTTTAAAGTGTTTAAAATAAAATTTTAAGCAATTTTCTTTCATCGTTCTCTCCAAAACAGCGCGACCACAGATGTTTTATGTGAAGCAATTGTGAAAAATACTGCTGACACATAGCTGTGACTGTGGATGTCCTCTTTTAGGTTAAGACGAAGATTCACATCAATGAGCATTAGATGGGTAGCGTAATCCAGGTCCTTATGAGAGTTAGCAGTTGACAGCAAGAAACTGCCAACTGAGCAGCTTCTTCCTGCTATAAACAGCTTCTGCTTTTGCCGTAAATCAAAAAGATTCTGCATGCCTGCTCTAAGACGTTTTCTCTTTTTTCTTTCAGCCTGTTTGCGTGCTGTTTCTCACAGGGCTTTGCAGTAGCTAATGCTTACCAATCTTCAGGCTCTGCAAAAACGGCTTTCCTAATAACAAGCAAAAGCGAGGCTGCAAATGAACCGGGGTATGGAGGAAGAATGGCCTGAGGTCTGTTTACTGTTGTCTTTTTATGGGCATGAGATACTGGGCCAGGAAGGGAGTAAAAAGCACCTTTTTGATGGACTTAAGAGGTGTAAGGACATTTAACGAAGTATTTATCAGAAAAATAAGAGTGATTGAAATAGAATCATTTAATAGTTTATGTTAATGTTTTAGCATCTATTTTCTGGATGGCTCATGCTTGCTTTTCCAAACTGGCAAACGCACTGATTGTATGTGTGAAAATCGGGGATGGTCTTGAGCAAGTATGCCCCAAACTACTATTGCTAACAGTTTGGGATTCCAAAGCTTCCCTTCTTGCCTCTCTCCTCTCCAAATCCATTTAACTCGAGTATTAGAAACCAGAGGGCAACCGCATATAGAGTTTGTATCATCACATGCTGTTATTATCTGTATTTCAACCTTAGAACTATGATTTAGTTTTAATCTGAACTGAATAACATACCTGCACACACCCTTACAAATGGATGTCATACGTACATGGGGGGCTCGGGTAAATTAAATCGTTGTCTGTATAGCTAAGAACGCTTGATTTTTCCTTCAGGATATTTTGTTATGTTGCTTACAATGCTGTTTCCCATAACCTCGTTGATAGCAGGGTAATCTTTTTAAAATGGTGATCTTGTAACAGTAAGAAATGCAGGGCTAGATTGATTAAAGCTCTTAGAGCCTAGAGTCAGAACAAACACCAGTGGACTTTCTCAAAAGTGCATAGCTGCATCATTCTTACTGTAATTACTGACTCGTTAGGTTCCTAGGCTCTTTGTAGCTGCGTACTTAGAGCTTAGTTACTTTAAAAAGTTGTCTGTTAGATCCCCTCGGAAAGGCAGATATTCAAGGAAAAAGCTTTGAATTCATGCTCGTTTCTGGATTTTAGATGGTGTTGCTGCTCAAAACTGTGCTTTTTTTTTAGAATAGTCCTACTGCACAGACAAAAGTTTCCCTTTTGCAAACCTTAGGGGTGTGTTACATGACGCCGTGACGTCCAGGCTGTATCGTTACCATATGCCTCTGTTATCTCTGCGCTTTAAGCCCAAGGTTCTCTTCTCAGTCTTTGCATTTGCCTTTATCTACAATCCACCTGCATCCAGATCACTGGGAGAGGTGTGCTCTGACACGCTCTTGAACCACAAACCTGATTTCTTAAATCAGGTTTGGGGTGGGGGGGTGAAGAAGCTGGAAACTGAGCTGGAGTAAAATTAGCAATTTGCAAGTCTTGGCCTTGGCTTTCTGTTCCCAATTTGCTTCAGAGCAGCATTAGCATACCTTTCTGTTAAAAGGAATAAATATTTAAGTCTGTGTTCAGTTCTGAAACTGCCATTGAAGCACAGAAACTAATTCTTTGGTTCATTTATTTTTTCATGTAGATTTGTGTGTTGTATTGGTTTGGGTTTTTTTACTTGCAGAGCTTCTTTGAACTCCTCTGACACATGTGTAGATCTGAGACTAGCTAAAGCCCGCAGTGCAGAGCTTACATTGAAAAATACATATTTGTCTTAAAGAGAAACAACTGTTTATTCTAAACCAGGCAGCTTTGGTGGGTTTTTTTGGTGCTTTTTTTGTTTTCTTTAAATGAATCATCTGGTTAATTTGGTCTGTGCTGTTTGCTGATAGTGAAACAGTCCTTTCCTAGCCAAACACTTTCTCATGTGTGCAGACTATCGTTTCCATTATTCTTTACATCAAAGTACTTAAAAAATATTTGTTTAGCTAACTTTTGTGTTTAAACACACATCAAAAGCCAGACCAGCCTTTTACATAGTTATTTATAAAGAGGAAGCAGGCTGATGTGAAATCTCCCTTGCCCACTGTTGATGGGTAGGAAGGTTTTAACTATCGCAAGAGTTATTTTGAGTAATAAGCTTTGTGCTAGTTCTGATATTATCTGCCAGGTTGTAGTTCTGCACACCAGGGTCGAGAGCGTATGTTCGCGTCTTATTACAATTGTGTAGCCGCATTTCTGTCTTACGCTTGGCTTGAAGAATTTCAAGAGCACCTGTTTCTAACAAAAAAAGGAGTATTTTAAGAACCAAAACTTCTCTTGCTACAGAAAGTTTTGCCCAAGTGTGGTGTTAAGTAGCCTTCTGAAGGCGTTTGTTTTGTCAGTGGGAACTTCCTTCCCTCTCGCCCCTCTGCAGGTGGGTCACCGAGTTCTAATTGACATTTTATATCATCATCTCATTGGCTTTTGACTGAAAAATGGATTACTTCTCAGGAAGAAGATGGAGGAATACTTTTTTTGTTTGCAGTTCAAACGAGAAAGATTTAAAATGCATTAGACTATCCCAGATTGCGTGTTATGAGCAGTTAGCTCCTTGCCTATATCAGTACCTAATGAAAGGTTTAATGCTGTATTAAAACACTGTAATGCAGGCTTGAGCAAACAAGGAACAGTATCAAGAGTCGTTTAGCCAGCAGTGGGAAGTGTGGGTTGGCCTCAGAAATTAGCTTTAATAAAAGGCACTCCTCACTTCTTTGCTTTCTGCTTTTTTGCTTCTCTAATAAGCATTAACTAGCATCCAAAACCCGACGTGAAGGAGGTGATGTGGGATGGGGGAAGAGCAGCGCAGCGAGCCTTTCATCACAGGGATATCAAAGCCTTCTGCAGCTGAACCTGGGAGGAATATGAATATGCTTATTTTGACAGTTGGGGCAGCACTGAGGGTAAGCAATTTCTTCAAGGTAAAGCAAGCCGGTTAATGAACTCGTACTGCAAATTCTTTCGTCAACTCGTTCAAATATTTTTGAGCACAGTTCTTGTTCGCTTTTTTTTTTCCCCAGATAATTTAAATGGAACCTGGTAGTGCGTGACCTTTCCACGGTGGCAGTAAGGTGACGTTTTTAGACGGGGGCTGTTTGTTTGTTTGGTGTTGGCTTATGCTGAGAAATCGTAAGAGAGTTGTGAAAATGATGTAGTGTCACAGGGCATTGCAGCTGTCACCTGGAAATTGTCCAGGGAATTAACCTCCACCATCCTACCTCCTCTGCTATCCATTTCAGTTATTCCAGAGCTGGGAATTACTTCCTGTGAGAGCTGACAACGCACCTTTTTTGAATGAGAATTTCACTGATTTGCTCCCATTCTGTCAAAGTTAAATCCCTTAGTGTAGCTGAGACAGAGTAACTCGGTAGTAGGAATTGGTAATCTAGCTCCGTAACTGCTTTATTTGATGCCATAATAATTATCTTTTTGATTTATGCATCAGATCTTTAAAGAAAAGTGTCTTGAGCTATAATTCTAGAGATGGGCATGCCCCTGTTTAATATTAATATGAACTCATAGTGCTAGAATGAAAAGAATAGAGATTTATTTCTCCACCCTGTAGAGAAACTGGTTGAAACCATTTGCACATCACAGAGAAGGCGCTCGCTGGAAGATCTGGGCTGGAACTCCGGTCTGACGCCCCGTCTGATACCAGAGGGCTCCCGTGCCGCCCCAGTGCTGGGTAAGGCCTCTGCCGAACCTCCAGTTGGTGGCCGACAGACCCTTCAGAACCTTCACCGCTTTCCTCCTCCTCACCCCCAGAAATCACAATTCATTGTTGCACAGGTATTTTACTCTTTTGTTCCCTCTTTTGGGAACAATAGGTAACCTTTGAATGCAAACTCTGTGTGCGCTGAACAGTATTCGCGATGGCCACTGGTGAGATGCTGATGGCCAATGCTGAAAAAGGGGAAGCTGACAAATTCTCAAATATTCTTTAACATTTTTGCTCTGTTTAGAAAGGGGAGGGGGAGCTTGCACAATCACTTCCATCTTCTAGGGAAAAAAGGCTGAATTTGGTACTTCCCTTGTCAGAACTTCTCATCTTTCCATACTCTAATAAAAACATAAAGCCTCTGCCTTGTGACTTGCTCCCGAGGGATTCTGGATCCCTGGATAGCTGGGGAGGCTGGAGCAGCCGCGCTGGGGGCTGGCAGATGAGGAGCTGGGCCCTGCAATCTTCTAGGAGCCACGGAGAGCGTAACCTTGTACATTTTCTAGCTCGGCAGAGAGCTGATTAATCCTATTAACTCTTGCTGTGCAGGGGTGTAAGATCTATGGAAAGGAGCGTGGCTTCATCAGCGAAATTGCTTGAAGATGCCAGTCTCGTCTCGAGGCCCTGAACTACTTTATGTTACTTGCTGGGCTTCAGGTGTACAAGCGCTTGCCGGCTGTCACTGGCTCCTATTAGCAATGCAGAAATAGCTGTTCCCAAGGCCGTCTTTGCCCCGGTGCCATGAATATATTGGCGTTAAGGCTGCTGTAAGGTGCACCATCAGCACCTTTTCCCTAGTTACCTCTACGTAAGACGGGCCCTTTCCATGTGGAGGTGCAGCCGCTTTGATGTGGCTGCGTTCAGCTCCAGTTGAACCAAACCCAGATGCGACAGGTTCCATTAGCTGTAGGTATAGCAAAGCTGAGGACGCTAAGGGCAGAATTTTTTTTATTTTTTATTTTTGAAAGCCTCTGTGTTTAAATGGCGGCTCAGGAAGGACACATTTTTCAGTTCTTAGATGAATAAGGATCCAAAGAACAAATGGTAGCAGCGGGAAGCTTCTCCTGACTAAACAGAATGTATCTTCCTGGAGTAGTAAACTGTGAACTGGCAAAGTATAACTTCCACAAAAATAAATGTGCCTTGGTATTCTAATGGGAAAGCCTTAAACTTCATGTTTCTATTTATTTTCTTGACAACAGAAAACACTCCATAGAGCAACCCCCAGCTTGGTGGGGGTTCTGGGCTTTGGAAAGACCGTTTCTGCGTTAAGTTCACCCGTGTAAGTTTTGAAGCTACCACTGAGATACGAGGATATAATTTAAAAACATAATTATAGCGATTTCTCAGAATTCTTTTTCCCTCTTCCTGTACATCTTGTGTGGCTCTAACTTTGTAACGCTATGAGATAGCGATGAAACGAGTTATATGGGAAAAATAGGTTGTGCGTGGAGAAGCTCTGCAGTAATGAGACCTCTGCAGGGTCGATACAGTACTTTGTAGCGCCGGAAAGAAAGAAATGAATACTGTGCTCAAGGCTTTGACAAGTTTTGAAGCTTGAGGAACCCAGGTTTTGCTCTACACTGAGCCTTCAGAGATCTAAACAGCTTTGTCACTCTATTAAATCATCAAGTCTGTAAATACAATTTGCCTCAGTGGGTTTTGAAGCAGCCTGTCAAATACACGTTCCCAGGACCAGCAGAAGCCCTATTTTTCTTTTTCTTTTGCTTAATAGAAGGCAGACTCAGATTTATTCCTACAAATTCAGGTATAAACATTTCAGTCATTTAGAAGAGGTAGCTGGTTTCTGCGTCATTGAATGGGAGACCTATGTGAACAGTAGGCTTCGGGAAGACGGCAAATTCAACATTAGACGTACAGAAAAGCGTTCGGTAAATAGCCTCACTTTGCGCTCTGAGGCAGGTGGAAGATTCTATTATCTTTAAGTGGCTGTTCTAGACAGGCCGCGTTTGCTTTATTGCGGATTGTTGAAGTCAAGGAACAAAGGGAAATAAATACTCCTGGGATTTGTTTGATGAGGAATTATTGAAGTGGTCAGCTGAAGCTAATCTTGTTGACTTCCCATTCCGCAGGCAGTACACTGGTGATTCTCCAGTACTTAAGTTATGTGGCACGTGATTGTGAAGAGTAAGAGCAGTCCTCCTTTCACGGCAGTGCAGCGCAAGTTAGAAATCGCATTTTAAAGTGAGTTTGAAATAAAAAGTAACACTAAATAGATTTTTGCCAGGTTTTTTTTTTTTTTTTTTAGACAGCTGTGAAAAAGGTACAGAAACAGAGTACGTCTCGCTAGCGGATTTTTTACGTGTTCATCATATTCACATCGCGGCAATCTTTATATAAAGTATCTGTATTTGCTACAAACGAAATATGGATGAAAAGGCCTAACCTTGCAGTGGGTTGCTTTAAGCTGAAGTACAAGAAGCAGCCTGACGCTATTATTATAACATTTTTTAATTGCGTTTGTTACACACTGTTCATTTTTCCTTTCGACTTGTACCAGCACCTGACCAAAACAAATTTGCAGCTTCATCACAAAAGTGTGTTAACTAAGACTGTCCGACAGCTAACCCCTACTTCTACATGCAGCCCCTCGTGCGCGGGAGGGGCTGCATGAGTTAAGCATTGAAAGCCGTTGTCTTGAATATTTCAAGAGTTTATTTTATGCTTTACAAAGCACTTTTTGCCCATTAGAAATCAGTATGATCTATGGATCCTTTCCCATCCAGGTCAGCAGTTTGTGTCTTGCCTAGCTACTTAGATTTGGTTACTACCTGGTGGCAGCTCATTGGCCCACGCAAAGTAAACTCGTTGCACAATTCCAGTCACATCATCATCCTCCTCCTCTTAGAAGTACATGGAGCTATGTTAGCCAAAAGTCACTGAGAGCAAGGGACATGCTGCTTTCAAACCCCTTCAGTTTGATTGAGAGCCAGAGGGGACTGTGTAATCCTCTAAAAAAACACCTGACTCCACTCAAATCAGCGGCAGGTCTTGGAGATGTAAACCGGCACCTGCCCCTGGTTTTGCACAACTCACTCATGGGGAGTGCCTCCGAGCTCAATAATCTCCACGCTCTTTCATGTTTTCATACAAAAAATTTAATAAATATTACTTTTCAAGATTTATTGCCAGGAACAACACATCAAAGATGCATTTTCATATAACACTAATATCACAATACAAGGTATCTTCGTGATCTCAATGGTTAACCACTGAGATTACTATGTTTATAAGCCTTTTGATCTTAAACGTCGTAATAGCACTTTGATTTCCTCACTTGTTAAGGCGGGCAGTGTAATCTATGGCAAACCTACACAGTGATCTTACTGGACATTCTACTGTTCAAGTATTCAACAACTAGCTTATTAGAATACTCCCTAAATGCAGTAGATTACAAAAAAAGTCAAATCTACAAGTGGTTCAGTATTACATATTCATGGTGAGAAAAAAAAAATAATCAGAATTTACAAAATAAGATTGCTGTGTTTCCAACTTCACACGCTAATCTGATATTTTAATTACATGCAACCACTCACATTTCATCTACATAAAGTAATAGCTCAGTTTTGTTCCCTTAAACTGCTTCTTAGCAGATTATCTGCCTGTCACTCGTTTTTCAAGTCTAAAGCAGCAAAAAAATTTTCTAGTCTAATTATCTAAACTGCCTCAGTCAGTACTTACAAAGAGTCTTAAAGTGATACTATGGAAGGTGTTTCAAACGTTTGACATTTGTACAAAAACCAGCATCAAGGCATGAAAGCCCATCCTATTAAAAATAAACTATTTTAGAACACCTTAGTTTTGGCATATAGGCAACATGTAACAAGAAAATAAATTCAAAATAGAGAAGCCACAAGCTTACAATGCTATCAAAAACCTTCAACTCTAAACACATACATATAAATAAAAAGGAATGATATTTTAAGGCTCTTGATTATTAAGTTAATAAATCAAATATACACAGTGATTAATAAAAAAAGAATTATTTACATATCTATACAAACTTCTATTTTTGACACATTTTCCTCTTTAAATTCTTCATTTACCAGCAACTGCTGACAAGTTCCCCCCACCCGCCCCCAACAAAAATACAATAAAAAAATAAATAATAAACTTATTTTTGATAGTTGCTGTGGTTCCGAGCTGCAAAGGCACTTTCAAATACAGAACTAGTTGTACGTCACCATAAAACCAATATACAAAAAACTCAAATTCAATAAATATAAATAAAATGTATTATTCTAAAGAAACTGTATAAATCGGGACATCTGGCAGAAAAAAAAAATTAACACTAAGGAAGAGTAATAAGGCTATGTAATACCTTATGAAACGTTTCGGTGATGTATCAGCTACAGCTGAATTTACATGAGGGCACTTTTGACTAGTTTTGCATAGATGTGAAATGCAGCACTTGGTATCCCAGCCAACCACAGCAACTATCATTGCCAGTGTAAGCCAGCTTGTCAAAACTTAAATTAACACAGGGATTCTAAGTAAATAATAGCCTTAGACTCAAATATTACACAACAGTTTAAGAACTACAAGCTCTTGAGTGCCTTTATAATGATATTTAAAGGCCCTGCATGGCAGCACCCCACTGTCTGCTATACGATGTACTCCATCCGATTTAGGCTTTGTGCACTTTCCAAGTCTCTGTTGTCTTGTTTATTTGTCCAGTTCGGGTGTTTTGTAGGTGTGCTGTTGGGGGGCTTTTCATCTCTGTCTACCAAAGTGTACGCTGGCTGCTTGGCAAATCGGGCCTTCTGCTGGTGTTTGTCCATGTCGTCTTCCTCCACCTCTGAATTGTGTGTCCTTATTTTGGCAATTTTAGAGTTTTTGTTTTCATAGTCTTTAATCGGGACAGTATTTGCTCCATGTTTCTCAATGGGGTTCTTTATCTGGTTCAGCTGCTCCCTTACGTTGTTGGTAGTGTTGTCGTCGGAGGCCGTGTGAGTATGGCTGCTCTGCTTTCTGCGCTTTCGAATACACCAATAAAAAACAGTTACCAGGCAACAGATCCAGGCTACTGTTAGGACCGAGCTCAGTAACGGCACCAAGAAATCTGGAAGAGATACGAGACCGGTTAAACCTGCTGCAAACCAAGCGTTCCACTCAAGGCTTTCTACAAAGAAAACAAATCTCAGTTCTTAAGCCTGTGGTTTTTTCACTGGGGTCCGGACAGTAGCATAAAGATAATCTCGGCTCTTTTAGAATACAGGGTGTTTACAGTGAGTTTAGGACTCGGGAGTACTGTCCGAGAGCCCTCACGGAAAATGTCTTCCTCATGTGCACAGAGCCAGTCACGCTTCACGCTGCGTTCCCAGCTCCCAGAACATCTCCCAGCCCGAGGGCAGTTGGCTCTGTACCCACTGCGGTCATTCCTCTCTCCACCGGTGACTGTCAGTAAGATGCCAGTGCACGCCTGGCGCTACGTGGAAAGCTAATAATGGAGATTTCTGACCTGAACATTTAATTCATCCCATTTGGACAGTGGCATTGCCAGGTAAATACATGGAAGCTTTCAGAGCCAGGCAGCACGACTTCACTAGCTTTCTTCTTCCTTACTTCTCCATGAAGGGGGCTGAAGAGTGGCAGCCCTTTTAACCTTTAACAGCTTAGCCCTTTTAGAGCATTTTCAGAACTGTTCATTTTTTAATTTTTTTTATTTTTTTCAAGTACTAAGATCCTGGTGCAAAGCCTCCTTCTTGTTCCCAGTTAACAGGGCCAAAAGGCAGAGCTTCTCAGACTCGCTGCAAACCTCAAGAGTGAGAAAAGCTTCACCTGCTTTGAAAAGCTGCTCTAGTCACGGCCAGCGTATGAGTTTCTGGAGAGAAGGAAAAGCTTACCTGTTTTGTTTTTAACTGGTCGCCGTTGTACTCTGACTTCCGCAACTGCAGCAATCAGCGTGTTGTTACCATCGCGCTTACTGACAAGGTCAATAATCTTATCCGTGATGTCTTTGATTGGGTTTTCATCTTCCCCTATATCTTCTGCAGACTACAGAAGAAGTCATACAATTAATGCCAAATGCCAGATCAGATGCGTGGGTAATCTGCTATTTATAAACTTTCACAATCAGTTAAGGCTCTCAGTAATTTTAATACTTAAAAAAACAAAACACGCAAAAAAACCCTGCTGTGGGCAGAAACCAATGCAGAATTTCTGTCTCCATCTTTAAAAAGAAGACAAAAAATACCCCAAACAAACCCAAAAGCGGTGCTCAAGAGAGTACAACAGAAGAATGTTTTACTACCCCTGTTACAGTTGCTACCAGATGGTAGCTTTCAGGTACGCACGTGTAACCAGGATTTCTTCCCTGTTCTTAAAGGGAATTGGGATGGAAACTAAAACACGAGAAGTGCTGACAGAGCCAGGCATTAGGATTTTTATGAAATCCACATGTTGCACACGTATCCAAGCAAACAACTACGAAGACATTTAAAAATATTCCAGGAATACTTACAATAGCAACATGTATTTCATTATTTGCCAAGTGTGAAGGCTCACAGGTAATATAGATGGAATATTCAACAGAAACATTCTTCAGAATATTCAGATTCCTCAATTCACTGCAGATGTGCTCTGTGGTAAGCCCCTGGGGGATACAAAAAAAGGTGTTGGTCTTTTTTAAATATATATGCACACAAACACACAGAATATTTTTTTGCCCCGAAGTAAGAGTTTTCAAGGGAAGAGGAGGTGAAATTCCCTCCAAACCAGCTTTTGTTCTTAATCTTTTGTTAATCCTTCTCTACCTTCTGTTTTCTTTGATAATAAGGGAGCATCAGCTTCTACTGTACTTCTACCAGTCAAAACAGTTGTTTCCTGCTGCGGGAAGCAAGCACGCACGTGCCACAGCATGGAGAGCTATGTTCTGCTGCTTACCGGTGCCATCATTTCTTTATTAAAGGTAAAGGTGATGTTGGCACAGTTGTCTTGGTAGTAAGAATCAGAATTGCATTTGGTCTTCACGGGCTGCTGATTCGAAGGCCAACATTCCCCCACCGCAGCACAGGGGTGAGTGAAGCAGTGGTCTTCTTTAACAGGAACACAAGCGTGTCCGGCTGGGCATTCGTTATGACCTTTGGCATGTACGACACAAGGTCGAGGACCACACCAAACCTGGAAGAGAATAAATAGTGATAATTAACTGCCGGTTACAGGACAGAAGACAGTATAACCCACCCAAAACACAGCGCAGCTCTACCTTAGAACAGGTGACTTTCCCGTTCAAACACTGACAGGTATTACAGTCGTCATCCCACTTAGCCCCATCTGGCATCACTCGAACGCTGGTAATGCAAGGCCTTCCTGTAACTGGAGAGAGATTGAACAGAATGATAAACTTAAAATAGGAAAAAAAAAAGTGAAAAACCCCCTTTCCTAAGTTCATCCAAACTTAGTGGTAAGTTTGCTTCTCCAATAAAGAGACTTGCTTTAAAACAACAACAAATAACACCCCACCACCACCAAAAAAGCCTGTTAACATGCAATTACACAGATCTTGCCACAACTATCATGACCAGCTGTGACATCTGGAATACCTTCTTGGCATCCTGGACCACTACGACCCGGTGGGCAAATGCAGCGGTACCCATTAATCTCGTCTACACATGTAGCTCCAAAGGCACAGGGTGAAGACTGACATTCATTGATATCTATGATGGGAAGGAGAGGAAATAAAAGAGTTACTCTCTAGCATCCTTCTGTTTTGTCAGAAAAAACATGAGAGATTTGCCTACTGGAGCTTTATGTTCATTTTCTAGTGTCTACTCAGAGACAGATTCTTACTAGCAGCACCAGCAAAATCTCAGAGCAAGTTCTTTGAAGTTGTTGCTGTGTGGCACTAAAAGATCAAAACTTGACCCCTATGGCTACTTCAGCGTTTCAAGGGCAAGGATGCATTCCCTCTCGCACAAACACACTTCCTCTCCTTTGACATAGTCCAGTTTTGCCCCCCACTAGATTCTTCAACCGGTGACAACATTAAACCCCTTTCTAGCTGTACTGCTACTAAGAAACTTCTATTTCCATGGCTGTTGTTAAAATAAAATAAAAAAAAAAAAAGAAAAAAAAAGACTGTTAGTGTCCTCCTACCTGTAATTATTATTAAATTACAGGGAAGTGCATGCATCACCTCAGGGCTTGTAGGTGGATTATTAATTGACAAGGTTTTTGGCTGGCACGCTTTCATCTCAGGCAGAAACCTGTGCCACACAAATACATCTAACTGGGCAGACTATCCTGAAGGGCACTTTGCCCACTCAGATGAACCAAGAGGTTTCGGCTCTAGCTCAATGAACTTTAAGATTTCTTTAATTTTCAGTGCAATTCCTTTCTTCCCCACATCTGCTACAGATCTAGGTAGGGATGCAGAAGACACAGCACATCTATCATTAATCTGATCTACCACTTAATTAAGATGATTGTCTTGCAACAAGAGTCAAGCGAGACGAAAATCACGGCAGAGGGCCATTGAGACACTTACTGATCCTGCAGTCAGGGCCTGCGAAGCCCGGAGCACATTCGCAGCGGTACCAGTTGTCTCCATCCACACAAGTGCCACTATTATAACTATAACGAAAAGTCATTATATATGTTAAAAAAAAACTGCTACAGATGAAAAGAATCTAGAATTCTAAAGCAAAAAAAAAAAAAGCAAAGGATGAAAGATAAACATATTAAACTCACCAGGGATGAGGACTGCAGTCGTTTGTGTCTGCAGAGACAAGACAGACAACATTAAATATGCAAACTTTGGCTAACGCAACTCTACTGCCAGTAAAGAATGATCAAAACTTCCCCTAATGCCCAAGTTACACTTAGCTCAACTTTAACAAAAATATGCTCAAATTCTCCACTAAATTGATTCCAGGCTTCTACCACAAAATTTGTTAACTACATTGTGGAACACATGTACACAGGAAGAGATCCTTGTAAAGAATCTAACAAGGAGCGGGGGGAAAGTGGAAGCAGACAGAGCTGCTCGTAGAAAAAGAATGTGGGACAAAACAAGACGACATCTGTCTCCACTTAGCTCATTTGCAACTTTCTCATGCCCAGGTCAAGGCTCTATCACATAAAGTCATTAAAAACAAAGATTCAGGTGATGCTAAAGCCTACATCAAACAAGCTTTCCCTTCTGGTTTCAATCTCGACTCCAGGGGCGACAGGATGAGCCAATGTTCTCATCATGCAACACTCTGGAAAAGTTCAAGCAGAGACGACTTACTCTGGGTGCACGTGGGTCCTTCCCAGCCCTCCTTGCAGACACAAGTAAAAGAATCCCCGCTGACCACGCAGGTACCACCGTTATGACAGGGGTTTGGCAGGCAGCTGCTGTTCCTTGCTGTAACAGAAACAAGATTTGCCGCTAAGTTGTTAGAAAGCTGCCAAGAGCGAGCCAAGAGGAAAAACTGAGGTCACAGATTCAGCGCTGCATCTGCTTCCTGGCGATTATACGGGGTATTTACCTATATTACAAGTGGCTCCTTCCCATCCTGCAGGACACATGCACTTGAAAGTGTCCCCCTCGTCATAACACGTTCCTCCGTTGTTGCACGTTGCCTCATCGCACTGGCTGTCACCTGTGAAGAACCCAAACTACCCTTAATATCAGGGCTTTCATAATGCAATGCAACAAGTTTAAGCAGCCTAACAGAGCACGCCTGTTATGTTTTGGAAACGCTGAACTTACGGGAGTGGCAGGTTTTTCCTTTCCACCCATTTTTACATTCACAGAAGAAGTCGTTGACCAAGTCTCGGCAAGTTCCTCCATTGTGGCAAGGGTTTTTACTGCAGTCATTAATATCTAGATACGTTAAGGAGAGAAAACGAGCTAAGCAGTGTTTACAGAACTGACACACACTTAATGCTTGAAAGGTGCATGTCCTGTCCCTAATTTCGGCCTGTGTTTCAATCATGGATTAAACACTTAGGTCAGTATTTTAAAGCTTTAAGCGCTGTCACAGAGATGAAGAATATTCCACCAGTTTATTTTCATTTTGTTTGGCATCTTCTTTCAGTAAACAAGAAGTGCAAAGGCCTGTTACATAAACTACCCTACCAGTCAGGGGATAGGAGCTGAGTGCTCACTCCTCCCCTGTTCCCGAGACCGACAAAATACAAGTGTGATGTGCCGATGTGCCGTTCTTAAAGTGCTGTGTACTAACGCTAAGGGTTTCTTACAGGAAGTTACCCAAAGGGTAGGGCAGAAAATTGAACAGGAGGAGAGCCAGGTTCTACTTCCAGTCCAGCTTCCTAATTTGTGTTTAGTTCCTATTCAAAAGCCCGGGACTCAGTGGAAAAAAAGGTGACACCTTGTCCTCTGCGGCCTTTGCAGCAGAGTTTATGTTGAATTGGCATTGGTCACTATCCTCTTAAAGACAGTACAGGCCATCCCTTCCTGATGTATTTCCAGGAGATCTTTCTGCGTGCTGAAGAACGGTTAACTTACTTGTTTCACAATATGTTCCTTCCCATCCATCACTACAAATACATTTGTAGGAGTTGATGCCATCGATACAAGTGCCACCATTTTTACAGGGGTTGCTCTCGCAGTCATTAATATCTGCAACAGTTTGGGGGGGGGGGGGGGAAGGAGAAAAAGATTAAATCAAACTAGAAGTATCATCTTGCTATTGCAGACTGTTTTGAGAGGAAGGGTTATAAGCAAGATGAGAAATAGCTGAAAAACAGCGCACAAAGTGATGAGCCTGTCACTCAACAACTACTATTAAAAAAAAAATAAAAATCAGGAGTCCTTAAGATCCGTGTTAAACCCCACTATTAACTACCTCAGATCTTGTATACATAAGGTTTTTAAAAACATACAATTCAAGGCCAGAAGGTTCATTACTGTGAACTTTCCCCAAGGCCTAGCAAATTCCAATCTGCCTCACCCAAGCAGGATATGAAAACTTAAAGCAGTTCCAAGGTTCACTGTGTTACAAGAAAGAAACCTTAAAGCGGTCTGGGGGGGAAAGGATGGAATCTTATTCCAAAAAGAGCAGGGGACAGCAAAACATTTTCTCTCTTATCTCTTACTCTCGTGACAGTAGGTGCCAGTGAATCCTTTGTTGCATTCACAGGTGAATTTTCCACCTGCTTGGCTCTTGCATTTTCCATGAGGACCACAGACGTTTGAAGAAATATAACGAACTCCTTCCGGTGTGCTGTTAGAAGCTACTGCCACGGTACAGCTGTCAATTACTGTAGAAAAAGCACAGACCCGCGTGAGTATTGCCCATTCTACTTGATTTCTTAAGCTAAGAGCAACATTTTATTTTAACTTTAATTAATCCAGTAATGGACATTTAAGAAGACAGGCGTATCATAAAATCATTCAGGTTGGAAAATGACCTTTAAGATCACCGACTCCAACCGCAAACCACAACAGCGCCAAATAAGCTTGCTGCTTTAAAATAAAAGGACTGTACCAAGTGTTTGCGCATCAAATAATCACAGCATCTTATCTGAAGATTGCTGGACCACATTTGTGGCCAGCAAGGCAGGTTATTTGCTACCTGTGTTTTGTGCCCACGTTGACATAAGACTGTCTCATATTTACAAATAGTACTCATCTCCTACAAACAGAGGCACGAGGCACAGGGCAAAATTCAGCCTCTTTACACAAAGGCTGCTCCACTGACTAACACCATTGGAGCTGCGTTGTGGCTTCAGCCAGGGGAGGGGCAGAAACTGTTGTCAGTCATTCCCGTTCACCTGCAAGGTAACACACACCTTCACAAGGAGTTGTGCGGCAGTGATCTTTCAGGTGGGAGCAGTTCTTCCCTTCGTAATCTTCAGGGCAGTTACAGAAATAGTCCATAGCAAGATTGAAGCACTGGGCACCATTCTGGCAAGGATTTGGCTCACAATAATCTATGTCCAGCTGTAAGTAGTGCAGAGAGAAAAGGGAAATAAAAAGCGGGGGGGGGGGGGGGGGGGGGGGGAGGGGAGAGAGGGAGAAGGCTGAGTGAAACAGAAGTTTTATCTTAGCTTTCCCTCGCTACGACAGGCAGACATTGTGGAATCTGACCTTTTTATCTGCTGCCTCAATGAATTGTTCATAATGCTCAGAGTTTAGTGAGACTTGCAACTATTTCAGCAGACACCGCTCTTGATATTTAACAGCCACTGAAAGTTAATCGTTAGCACCCAACAAAACCCAACACGCAAATGCTTGCGGTCTGTTTAACAAAAAGAATCCTCAGCAGCCCGTGAGGGTTTTTCGTTGGTTTCTTTTTTCCCCCCCAATATATATTAATCAAGCACTTTCTTGGCAGACTGACAGCGATATCAAGTACAACTTTATACTATGGTTCACTGGATGCAAGGCATTCGGTGTACAGATCCTGAGTGCTGGTAGAAACACCGCTGGCTGAGGGCCTGCCTTTCACCCATGCTTCTTACCTGACAGAGGTTTCCTGAGAAACCAGCGGGACACAGACATTGGAATCCATTGATTTCATCCTGGCAGTGACCCCCATTCATGCAAGGGTTACTTGCACATTCATTGATGTCTTTCTCACAGTGATCTCCTGCATAGCCAGGTGAACAGATACACCGATAACCATTAACCAAGTCCTGGGAAGGAACAAGAAAGTTTAGAGTTAAGGGGTTTTTTTTCCTCCCTTTTGATACATTCTTATTAAAGAAAAAAAGAAAAGAGAAAGGTGACAGTCCAAAAAAAAATAAAAATAATCCTCTTACTATATCCAATACCAACATAAGAAACTAGCTCGAATTAAAACAAGGCAAGAATATTTAGGGGGAAAAATACACACAGACACACCAGTACTGGCTTACGTTCTTAATTTCCAAGCAGGATACATTAATCCACGTTTTGAAGTGGAGTATCTACATTTACAGTAGGTAGTTTGCACAAAAACCAGCCCATTCACTGGTGACACCGGCAGTGAAAATGAGTCATTTATTGCAGTTATATTTTTTTACCCCGACGTGCTGTAGCATGATACAGCCCCTCCTCCCAACTCAACGAAATGACAATTTATACCAGCTAATTGCTATTTTCCACACTATTTGTGTGTAGACTCGAATGTTTTCATTACTGTTGCAAGTCTCACGGAAACCAAAATAAAACAAGAATGGCTTACCCGACAGGATCCTCCATTCTGACATTGTCCACGACAGTCGTTAATATCTGTAATAAAATTAGCGTGGTTAGAAGGCAAAAATATATTTACACTAGATACAGAGTTCAAGTCTCTCTGAAACTGCAGTTAGATAAACCTTTTGTCAAGTTTCCTGCATGCCTTCCTTGAGATAAGGTGGTTATAATGGGTGGGAACCTTTCGTGATTCTTCTACTAGTGGCAGTGAAACTTCACATCATTGTTTTAGTCCCTTTATCAGAATATAGCTATGTTATGGGCTAATGAGTTTGATAAAAAATGTGTATTTTCATTCCACACCAACTACTCCCTTTCTAAAAACATCAACCGCTGGGATTCCGCCTGATACTTAAATCTGAGCTTAGAACTCAGTGGCATAAATACATGTACACACACGATCGGCCTTTGATAAGCCCAAGGATACGGACACTTACTTATATCACAGTTGTGGCCAGACCAGCCAGTAATGCAGTCGCAATAGTAGCTGCCAATCAGGTTCCTGCAGGAGTTGGCATTGACACAGGGTTTGCCCTCACATTCATTCGCATCTGAAAAAAAAACCAACGTGAATGGCCAAACGCAGGGCTTGTAGGGCAAGGGACGGGGGGAAGCCTACAGCTGGTTTTCACAGCAATAATCAGCAGTTCATTCAGATCTAAGAGGAACTTGTAATATACAGCATGGATTAGCGTGACTTGAACAAACAAAAGTTAATCATACATCAGTCTCTTTCAATTTCTCTGCAATTAGAACATACAGGCTACGCTAATTATTTGATAATTACACAGCCACTCATTAAGAGCAACTTTCACCCCCCCCCTCCACACACATCTCAAGGGAGCATTTTGAAGGAGGAGGTGCTACAGCCTGGTCATTGGGATTAGCGTGGTGTGTAAAGAATGCAGACAGCTCATTCTTCATGAGATCATCCACATTTTGGAACCCAGCTGTGAACTCCTTGGTCTGGAGGAGTTGACATGGCTGAAGAGATACAGCAACTTTCTCACAGGCTAAAGGAAGAAATAGATGTGGGGGTGGGACTGGAAGGCATACACATGCACCCTCTCCACTTCATTTATGGTTTAAAGTATGTCTGTTTGGCTTAGTTAACTATTTCCTTCAACTGCATCAGCAAAACAACGACAGAAGGAAGCCATTCTCTGCTTAGAGACTGTCCTAGACCCCAGTCCTGCAAACACCAGCACTTAATGCTCTCAGTGTGCCAGAATACATCCATAGGCTTCGGAACCATCAACATGCCTAACACAAAGGGCACAACCGCCCTTGCCTGCTGCACTGTGATCCCTCTCGCATTTATCTTCCGCCGCCCAGAGCGACACTGGATGAAGAGAAAAGCAGTTCTCACCTAGCTGGCAAGTTTTGCCAGTCCACTGAGGTGGACAAACACACTTAAATCCATCAACTAGATCTTGGCAAGTTCCTCCATGACCACAGGGATTTGGAGAACAATCATCAATATCTGTAAGGGAAAGTAAGGAGAGGCTTAGCTGCGTTCCCAAACAGGCAGTGTCAGTAACTGAGAAATTTGATTTGCTGCTACTAGGATTTGCCCCGAGGAACAGAAAGACAACAGGACCTCTGCTTGGAATTTCTAGGTCTACTCTGATTTCAGCAAAAGTCGCCTTTAAAAATAATAGTAGCGTGAAAGGGGGTTCAAAGCACAGGGGAAGCAGTTTACACCCACGGCCTTTTTGCAAGTGGAAGTCAGATTTTGATCCAGCAAGTCTCTCAAAACGGTATTTTAACAAAGTTGCCAGAATGCTACGAAAATTCAGTGTCCTGCTTCTTTCAAGAAGCCTTTGGCCATTCTGTCCCTTTGCATTTAACAAAAACCTTGGCATGAAGAAGAGCGTGCACCACGGTATAAATGGATGCCAAGAACCAACACTAAAGCTGGGAAAGGTTAAGCAGGCTGCCCTGTAAGTTTATCAGGGATTAGAAAGACTGATCTAAAGCAGCAAACTAGCACATTTTAAATTCAATTTTGAAAGGACTTACTGTCAGTGCAAGTTGGTCCAGCCCAGCCAGGCGCACACACACATTCAAATCCTGTAGACGTCTCTAAGCAGCTTCCTCCGTTGTGACAAGGATCAGAGAGGCAGGCGTGCTCCGCTGCACCGGGACAGAAGGACATCATGGTAGAGACTATAGCAATATCACCAGAAGCCACCCCCTGCTCCCTCCACGCGCTTCTACTCTGGACACACCATCATTACTCTTGATGTATTGCACTCCTGCGAGAGCTGTGGATCAAAAAGCTACTAGCCAGCAGGAAGTCATCTTCTGTGCTAAAAACTCATTAACGCATCGACTTGCACCTGTTTGAGGCAGAGCCAGACAAGGTAACTTGCAGTGATCTCTCCGGTGAGCAGAAGGCTGATGTTCAAAGATATCAGCTGTTCATGAAGAAGCATGAACAAGCAAGTCTTGGATCTTTATAGCCAGCTCTGACATCATAATTAATGTTAGAAATTGACTTTTCCCCAACCTCATAAAACATATCCCAAACCAGCCGCTAAAAGCTGGCAAGAATTAACTGCCAAGTGGCGGCTCAGTGGCTGCATCAAACACTTACCAATTTCACAGTTCTGTCCCGAGTAGCCCTCAGGGCAGGAACATTGGTATTTATCAGGGCCAGTGTTGCTGCAGGTACCACCATTCAAACAGGGTGGGTGGGTTCCACAGTAGTTCAGATCTGCAAGAGGTGAGGAGCAATAACGCCACGGTTGAGAAAGAACAGAAACATCACCATGTGCACGCTTTGTTCCATTATTCTACAGCCTTTCCAGGATACATCCGCACACAAGAGTAGGAGAGGGAGAAATTAAGCACATATGCTAACAACGCCAGAACAGCAGAGGAGACAACACTAAGTAGCTGAAGGACAAAAAACTCCCACCATGTTTCAAGAGGCCGAATTACTCAGTCTCGGATACACTCTCTTCTTGCTAAGTCTGCCAGCGTTAAAATTCAAGTGTTACAGTTGGCTCTCCGTAAGATTAGCATACCTTTGTCACAGAGCTGACCACCCCAGTTGGTTTCACAGAGGCATTGCCATGGTTCAATGCAAGTGCCATGGACACATCCTGGGTGTGGAATGCACTTATCACAGTACTGGCCTTGCCATCCATACTGACACCTTCGTTTAAGGAAGAAAAAAAAAAGAAAAAAGAAAAATCAGAACAGGGAAACAAACCCCAACCCCGTTCAAATTGCTCTGTGTACATCGAGTGTGGAGCTCCAAAGCTTGGAGAAAGACTGGGGAGGTGAGGGAGATGGGCAGGACGAGGGGAGGGGAGAAGCTATTCAAGGTTTGTTTGATGGTTTCTTGTAAACAAACATTTTAGTAGTTTTGCCAAGGTCTCCATAGCCAGCCTCCTGACAAAAGAATAACTGTTCTGAGAGAACCAGCATGAGGCCATTCAGCACAATAATACTCTTTTGGAGCCTCATACAAATGTGGCAGAGAGGGTGGGTGTGCACTACAAATCAATCTCTGGACTTTGACAGGGTGCTTTATAAATTGAAGGGGGGGAAGAAAAAGTCAGTGGAAACAATAATTATCCAGAAATCCTCATGAACACAGGGTTCCAGGCATTTCAGCCACGCTGGCTTTGCAGGAAGACAAACAAAACCATAAAACCCAACTCTGAGCCCTCGGCAAGGCAGCGGCAAAGCATTAGGAGTTCTCTGCTCTATCGGAAGCTAACCTTATTCTGAATTAGAAGATGTAAGAGCAAGTATGGACTGGGCCACAGTAAGAGATGAAAGAAAACAGCACGCATCAGGATTTTACACGTGTTCCAAGAAGATCAGTTGTCAGTGTCTTTCAGAGTTTGATTTATGCTAACTTCTTTTCAGGAAATAACTAAAACATATCCAATTCTGAGAAACTTTAATTTCACGTCTGGAGAATGATTTATTATTATTTAAATTATTTATTGCCGCTATCAATGAGCTAGCCGAATTCCATACTTAAAAGGAAGATGTTCTTTTAAAGTAAAGCCTCCTTAAGGGAAAGCTCATTTTGGCTTTCATTTAGTTCTCACTAGCAAGGCAGACCAAGGATTCTTCAAATTAAAGTGGATCTATAGATAGAAACAAGGAAAACAAGTTGAAAATGAAAAGCAAGGGTTTGTTGAGGTACTGTATTTCATGAACAGATCCTGAGAGTAATTGATCAGCAGCAATTATGCACTAAGCTGTCACTAAATTATGAAAACAAACCTCATCTGTACAGAAGTCAGCTAAGCTTTCTATTTATAAAACCCCCCACCATTCTTCTACTGGCAATTTCTTCTCATGGGAAAAGGCTAGAAGGATCTATCCATTGGGTAATCTCACACAGCTAGTGGTAAGGCTGACTCCCCTTCTAAAAATCTCAGGTGACAAACCGCATCTTAATTAACTTTTTTTTTTTTAATAGCTATTTCAATAGCAGCCTGTTCAAAGTCAATGGGAAATTCTTATTAGTTTGTGTGTTTAAAAAAAAAAAAAAGCTTATGAAACTTATGTGTCTGTGTGTGCAAAGAACATGAAAGAAAACCAGATCGGGCAAAACAACCTCTCTCTAAAGTAGCTCTTGGAAAATCCTTTTGTATAGGGAATATAATAAGAATGCACAAAAATAAAAATTTAGGAACATACTCTCTTAAGGTGTTTTTGCATTCAAAGCAGCTTGCCTGTGAGCTCACACACAAGCAAAACTAAGGGACCTCACCTGCAAAACCAGGTATCCAAATTGAGATTTTTACTCTTTTCTGCCAAATCAGAAGGGCTGGGTTTTTAAATTTTCTTTAAAGCCAGTGTAAAGAGAAACAAGTAATTAAAAAAAAACCCCAAAAAAAGCCCAAACACACAACACACACAGAGGAAAAAACCATGAGCTTTAGAGCCAAAGATATGATGGGCTTCAAAGTGTAACAAACAAAATTGGTTAAGGCTATGGGCATTTAAAAAAAAAAAAGTTAGATACCAATTCCAGAAAAAGATTCATGGTAATAATTCTTGTTTAATAATACGTATGCAGCAGTTTCTCATGAGAAATTTAAAGTTAACTTTCCTTGTATAGTGATTCATGAGTAAATATGGTTTTGTTGGCTCGCCTGCATTAAAAGAAAGTGACTTGCACCAAAAGGGAAAAGGATATTTTAAGAACGTTTGCGAGTTGTCTATTGTACCAGAACCCAGAGCAGTTTCTGCTGGGATGTTATTTTTATACTCTGCTGCATTTGTAACATACAGGCTATATGACTCATCAAAACTTAAAAGAAAATGGAATCTTGTTTCTGTGTTCACTTTAAAGATATTGGTCTAACTTGGCAAGCAGAAGTTATCTGAAAGCACCAGAAGGACAGCATTGTTTCAAGACTATGCAAATCAAGTGTGGGAAAGTTGCACCTTAAGTAAATAAGAGCACTAGTGCATGTCTGGGCAGTGAGTGGGAGGTAAGAGACTTAGAAAGAGAAAGGAAAGAAAAAAAAATAATCTGGAAACAAAGCCTGTTGTTCTGACTAGGAGACAGCAACCCCTACAAGGCATGTTTATTCTGATGACAGAAGCACAAATCACTGGTAGCCTTGACTGATACACTCCTCTCGCCATCTGGCCCCCCGATACTTCCTACCACTTGCTAGGCTTTCTTCTTTTTCTTTTTTTTTTTTTTTTTAATTAAAAAAAGATTTAGATTTGGTGTTCTGGGGGTTAACCAGCTTATATCAGTGCTGCTAAATATTAAAATCACGGAGTGTAAGCTACAACAGTCCATCTTGCGGCTTGACTTTCACTTTGCCATGTCTCTTGTTGTGCAGGATGAGAAGTTACTTCCTACCATACTTTCAGAATGTTCCTTGATGATTTTTTTGGTTCTGGTTTGGTTTTGAAGCATAAATTAGAGGGACAGAGAGAAAGAGTGAAGCACTGTGACTATTTCGGCTGACTTCTTATACAATACAGTCTGTCCGACACCCCAGATTTAGTTCTTGTTTGAACTTCAGCTTATCTAGAAAGAAAAGCAGCCCGCTTCATGCAAAAGTTTCCAGCAATAGAGAATCCACCAATACGTTTGTTAGGCAGAAAAACTACTTTCCATTCCTTTCAGGCTTCTGAGTTTTATCCGTGAATACCCAAGCTTCACTATTTACCCTTCCTACGGAGGATCAATATCAACGTTTTGTAACCTCAGAAGCGCTCAGTTCCCTATCGCATGTCAACAGATATAATAAAGGGTTGCATGAAGCAACTTAACAACCAGTTTGTTGATAAAGAATGTCCACATTCAATATCCATTAACCCTCTATTAGTAAGTCAGAAAACTTCCCTCTGCTGTATATTTTGAGGCATTCCAAATATTTAATTGTTGGGTTACGGATAAACTCTGCTTTTCATTGTCTCCTTGCCAGGACAGAATGGGCTTCAAAGCACGGGAGCAAGATTCTGCATTCATCGGAGCCTACTGACAAGATTTCATCCCAGCTATTAACCTCTCAGCACTCAGAGCCTGGCTCACAATGGTAAAGGAACGGAGAGATTTAACTAATCCCATTCTAAAGAATGCTTGACTTTTGCCTACTGATGGAAGAAAACGGGGGGGGGGGGGGGGGGGGGGAGGGAGGAAGGGGGAAAACAGTGAAAAGGAGAAGAGGAGAGAAAAGCCACAAGCTTTTCTGTGTACTTCTGTACTTCAAGCTAGTAGTTGAAAAAGCCTATTAATCAGGCTGTTGGAAAAAAACCCATACCCACAAAACATTTGCACTATTTATGCAGAAACAATTAGTTAGTGCTCATTAGGCAGCATTCACACGATTTATCCCACACCTCCCTTCCCCCCAGTGCCACCATTTCACAAAGCAAAAGCTTCTTAAAATTATCAGTGCATTAAAAGCCTGCTCCCCCCTTATTCTGGGCAAGTCAGCATGAATAATGTGCCTTGGTCAAAAACATGACTCCAAAAACACCTTCCCTCCCCAATCCTATTGTGTTTAGCATCGCTTGTGTAATTATCTGGGGGTGGGGGGGAGGGTCGGGGGAAACAAGGAGAGAGAGGGAGCATTTACCTGCACTCTCCTGGAATTGTGCAAGAACCGTGCTTGGGGCTACATCCCTGACGACAAATAGCTGTTAAAACAAACAAAAAAAAAAAGAATAGTATCAGCATGCTGCCCGCTTCCTGCATCTTCACACTCCTGGGAATGTTTTAGTTCCTAGCCAGCACTGTAATCCTACGGAATCCAAGGGTTTAACAAGTCTGTCGTATCAAGTCTACTGGAAGGAAAGCCAAGGTAGGTGGCTCCCTGTGCTAGGAAACCTATCAGCTAGCTTTGCAGAGGAATTGTCCCTAATGCCGTTCAAAGAGTTGTTTCTATGCAAGAGAAACCATCTCGCCTGAGAGAGCTCAAGCCTCTGAGTCTACAGGTGTCCTTTCTCTGTCTTTTGCAGGTGACCCGTCCCACTCTTCCTGGCTTTACATCTAATTCAAAGCAACTTTTAACTACTCTGGATTCACTTTGGAGCCCTATCTCTGAACAGACACGATATTCAGGTGAGCAAAGATTCAAATTGCAGGCAAACTCAGTCAGCAAGACACACTGATAGTCTGTTCCTATTCAGAGTGCTGCTTTCTCCTTCTGAAATTACCTAGGAAGTTGCCATTCCCTAATAAACATGTTAAACATCATCTCAGGTAGAACAAACAGCCTGGGACTTTTCACACACCAAAGCTTTACGCTTGCCAGGTCAGCTCTAAAACAAGTCTCTCCTTCCTGCTTGTCTTGAAGTTCTGCACCAAAGGGGAAATCCTTTTTGAAGTCAGCAGAAGAACTCCCATTGAAGTCAATGGGCTGGGTTTTCTTCCCAAGGGCAAAGATGTGGATAATCAGAGAAAGAACACATCTTCTAAGTGCCCGGTACTTGTCAGGCCTCTCCAAGATTTTAAAACAAGGCAGAAACTAGTCTTCTCCTGCCCCTAGCTCTCTGTGTGAGGAGTTTGTTGCTGTCCCATCAGTCCTGTTGTCTGCACAAACTGACCACTGAACTGCAACCTGGATACGATGCACCCAGATCCTATCCGAGCCTGCTGATCATTTAGGGGTTGAGCGTTCGTCACAAACCTTTGTTGCATTCTGGTCCCATCCAGCCTTCCAAGCAGGTTTTGTTGCCGTTCTGGTCACAGGTATGGTGAGTGAAGAAGTCATCTCTCGGTCGACAAAACTTGTTGCAGCCAAAGCCATAGTAATGTTCTGCACAAGTCACACGGATTTGATACTCAAAGTGGGCAACTCCTGCATTATGTTTCAAAGTCTGCCACTGACGGCTTGGATTGATCATGCCGGAGTGGGATGCCTTCTCAATAATGCGATCGGGATCTAGAAGTCAGAAGAGATGTCAGAGTTAACACTTCGTTTGGGTATCATTACCTCCCACACCACAGCGCTCTAGCGTCGCAGGCAGACTCTCTGAGGCAGCCAGTTGGTTTTATTAATTTTCTGCTTTAGAAAGTAAGATAAGGCTGCCCTGGAGCTACAAACCATTAACTGAAACACACATGCAGCATTATCAAACTGAACAAAGCTTGAAATCAAAAAGGACTGATAGGTTCCTGCCAATCACTTATCTCTTTTGCACTGTAAGGACATCCAGTAAGTATCATACAGTTCACGATTAAAGAAAATTCAGCTGCTTTTACTTCTAGCTACAATAGATTGGTACATAATGTGGTTTTCCAGGCTTCTCCATTAATGGTACGAGTTTTGTTTTTAACTGGAATATTTACAAAAACATCACACTACAATAGCCTAATAAAGCAATGTCACCACAAAAGGTTTGCAGCTTCCTGGGACTCTGGTGTAAACACAAAATTGAAAACTAGCAACTCTGGCATTCAGTCGACATCAGTGATCTCACAAGCTTTTGGCTGAGAAATACCGTGGAAGTTCTCTCTTCAGATGTTAGCTGACACTGAAAATTCAAGACTACCAGAGCTCAAAGCAGAGAACTCGAATTACTGCATATAGATCCCTCTTCTCGCTACGCAGCATTTCAAAGTTTTGACTTTCTACTTGACATTTACTTCCAGCAAAAGTCTTCTGGCTTTTAGAGCCCTACAACTGTCTAAATTATGGCTTGAAATAATAATATTTCACATTAGCTCGGAACATTGTATATATCTGTGGTATTTCACTTTGTAGTCCAGGTCTTGTGATTTAAATGAGCTGACACTGCCTTACGACCTGCTGCTAGCAAGCACTTGACTGCCCAGTAAAAGTTTATCATAAAACAGCCAAAATATCCTTGCAGACATAGTACAAAACCAAAAATAAGCAGTACCTGGGCTACACTGTTCTGTATACAGGAACATAATCCAGCGACAGAAGAATTTTCGGTAGAAGGGCAGTTTGCCAATGATGCATTAGGAAGCAGCGTGTGAAGTACTGGCACATTTGAGTGTTAAGAATTAAAATGTAGTGATGTTCAGCTTGTTCTTCCAACAATTACAAAAGAAAGTTTGGGGATTTTACATAAGGCAGAACTGAAGACTAATGAAGTTGCCACATAAAGCTTAAGATGACACATGGGCAGTTTTTCATCTAAAATACTTTTAAATGGATTACCAAGGACCTTTGATTTGTAGCTTTCAAGAAGAACATCCAAACAGGCTTCTCAAGCCTCAGATAGCCATTATCAATTCCCCACTAGATCCCGCCTGCTTGCCGGCAGTTTTGAATAAAGTCAGGTCAAAGCGCTTGCTGCACAACCACAGAAGAGTGTTGATACTGTAAGCATTTCCCTATTTTGGGGGATGTTCTTGCCTTGAGACTACAGCATTCATTAAGTGTTTACAGTGTGAAATTAAGGGCAACAGCTTCTTATTCACCTTCTGGTATTTCTGGTTCTATAATATTTTCCATTTAAATCAGTTTTTATTATTCATTGGCACTAAGCCCCCAACCCCACATCTATGTGTAAGACTTTGAAACGCACACAGGCCTTTATTAACTTAAATCCCATTCACAAATAATGTAGATGCCTAAGGACTTTTCCATACTGGTATATCCAGAGCAATATCATGTCCTGTACTGTGCAGGTGTAAGGCTCTTAGATCTCATCAACAAGATTACTGACTAATTCTAAGAGGTACTTAAGCAGATGCATATCTATTCGCCTTGAATGGGGCTAGTCAAGCGATTATAGTTCCACTCATGCGTGCTGGAGATGGCTTTGCTGCACTTGCCAAGATTACACCCCGATCTACAGCACAGTTGGAAAGCAAACGCATTTCCCCAAATACCGACTCAGTGCATAAAGACATCCTGTTTCTTGCGAGTAAAACAACTCTATCCTTTTCTCCTGTAAGTGGCAGAAGAAAAGGGGAGTGACACTCAATTTAGTTTTGCAAACCCCCTCCACACACACACACTCACTCTTGCTTTTCCAGTCTTTTCCTGTTCCCCGTTGGGAACATACCGCTGACAGCTATTTCAGTCCTTGGCACCAGAAAAACAATCGCCTTGGAAAAGAGATCTTTCCTCTTGCCTCTGCTCTATCATTCCTCCCCTATCTGCCAGCTCATTAGGAAGCATGTCCTTGCTGTACGCCTATGACATCTCACTCCAGCCACCGGCTCTTTTGAGCCCTTAACCACAGGCTGAACTCAAATGGAAACATCCTTATTAGTCTGCTGGACTTTATTTATTTTTTTTTTTTAAGGACACAGATGAAAACCAGCTGCAATTTCACTTTAGATCATGGCTAAAATGCTTTTCATTTGATACACATTGTGAAGCTACCACCAAACTTTTGAATTCAAGTAAGGTCTCACAGACTTAAAATCTCTTTCCATTAGCCATCACCCACAGTTTTCACAATGAAGTATTGGCATGTTCCTTCTTGTACAAAAATTTCTCCACCCTTCCCTATTCCCACCTGCCAGTACGCCCTTACACAAGCGTGCTGACCCAGACTTCAGGGAAGGCATTGCAACAACTCTTCCATTCTTAGCCCGCACCAACAATGTTTTATAGTAAGCAATCCCAAAGCAGCAGACTGGTTAAGTAAATAAAAAGCAGCAGTCAGCCAAGGCTTGAGGGAAAGCCATCTTCCTAACTCCCCTGACATCATCTGACTCAGGACGCCATGCTTTGATGGGAAGGTAGAGGAAACATTAACCAATTAGAAATTGATGAAGCGCAAGAGAAAGGCTTTCTGTACATCTTTACACTCCGCACTTTGCTGTCAGAGAGTTGGTTGGTTTCATTCACTTTTTGTGGCTACACTTCAAAGTTCTTAATGCATCTTTTTATTCCGTGGGCAACTGTATCAGAGGTTTTAGGCACAGGGAAATTAGCTATTTTGACTGCCCACCTTTGCTTTTCAGTGCTCCTCCAATTTCTGGAAATTATAACTACCCATCATCAGGGAGCAAACAACAACACAAAAAAAAGCCCAGACTCCTCTGAACAGTTTGTGTGGCCAAGGACAGCACAGTTATTTTTGAAAGTCTTTGTTTCAGACAACTTCCAGCTATGGCTTGGTTTACATTGTGCTGAAGTCTCTTATGCCCGACTGGAATTCACATGCAACCGATACCAGTAATTTACAATAGCTCTTTGACATAGTTTGAGCTGCAATGTCAGCCCCATTAGCTTTATGTAAGAAGCGACAGTAGCAAGATGGCATCTAGACAAGAACCAGAGTAAGAAAACCATTTAAGTTGAATCTTGGCTCCAACAAAGCACGATTCTCATCAGCTTCAACAGGGCCAGAATTTAACTGCAAGCTACTCTTGGAAGTGAGACAAGAGAGAGTATGTGGTAAAGGGAACGTAGGAGGAGTGGAATGTAGAGGGGGGAAGGAAGCATCCACTCTAGGATCTCCGAACAACTGCATTGATCAGAGGATGCTAGAGCTATTGAAAAGTTACACAAAGCCTACTAAACTAATTTTATTTTTTTGAGAGAGCGCTCTCACAGAGTCCTTACAATTCAGTGGTAATCAGGGTGAAAGAACATTAAAAAAATACAAAAATAAACACTCATCACTCTATACGATGACAATTGTTCAGTTCTGGTGATTTCCTTAACTAGTTCTTCAAGACTTATTCTTCAGCTATGGGAAAGCTGACTGTAAGCAAAGCGATGCAGTACAAAGGAAAAGCTTTGTGCAGTAGAGTGACTGAAGTGACCCACAGAGGGGCATATGACAGCAAAGCTAGAGCAGGAATGCAAATCAGGAACATATGTAGGAACATGTCTGCACTTGGTCAAATGCACTGCTGAGAAATGAGGCAATTTTGTCTGAAGACAATTGTACTTCCAGAACATGAAAGCAAAGAAAGGGTTCATTGTGTAGCTTTGGAAATGCAGTTGTTTCATGAAAAAAGATGAGCTCTAATAATAGTAAAAGTGGCAGAGACCCAGTCTGAAAAAACTCTCAGATCCTACTGTAAACAAGACCGTCATTTTGAATTCAGGCATCTTCCATTTTTAATACAACTCTGCTGCTGTAGCAATCTATTTTCTGCGCCTGCATAAAACACTCCATAGCTAAGAAGTCCCCTAGTCACCGCTCCATGACTGTGCCGGGGTAGGGCCTGAAATCGCAGGTACTGCAACAGTGCTGAACGTGGCAGGTTGTAAAGCAAACCGTGGCTATCGCGGACAGGTCACATCAATCGTTTGCAATGGACAACTCTTCTAGACCTAAGAACTAATAGGACACCCCATGTATATTAAAAATAAATAAATTAAAAAGCAGATGTGTGCAGAAAGGTTCCCAGGCTCAAAGGCCATTCCTAAGCAGTGTACTCTCCACCCATTAAAATATAAAACCATAGTACTGTGCACATTTCTACAAGGCCTTTCTTTCGTGAAGCACGAAGTCCATTTCATTACTGTGCGGCTGTCAGCTGGCATTCCAAAGCGGACTACAAGAAGCTGCTGTAAGATTTGTGTAAGATGGGCCCCAGTGCTGCCGCTTCCTTGTTAAAGGAAAAGGCTTGTTGTGTCAACAGAAAGTTTATGAGTTCAGATTCATACTTTCTCCTGTGGCTTTTACCACACACTATTAAAGCCTTAGATTGAAAATAGAGCTAATTTTGCCCACCTACTTCAGTAACAGCAGAACAGTTCATGTGCCAAGAGACTCTACACAGATTCCTCTAGCCAAGAGGAAAAGCTTAGCAGAAAGTTTCTGAAACCAACCAAAGACATTCCAGGCAAAAGATTCCCACCCTTGATTTCCAGCCAGCTGTACCAGGTGGTGTCTGGTACATGTTTTTCAGCCCCTGAATATAAATCCCTAGACATCCAACTCCCAAGGAAGAGCTGGTAGAGACTCCTGTTTCTCATCTACAGCCATTAAAGTCATATCTATACCAAGTCTTATGGAGATTTTTATTATTTTTTTTTTTTTTAAAGCAGCATGTTCCGTTTTGAGAAGCACATAGTTTATAGAGATGTCCCAAGTCAACAAGACTCAGGCTTCCAAATATCACTCCTAATAAAAAATAAATAAATCAAAACAAAAAATCCTGAAGAAAGCCCTTGGCTTTTATTCTCGCTACGGAGAAAGAGGGAATTAACAGCATCTATTTTTAGGCATCAAACTGTTGGTGCCTAGGCGAGCAAGCTACTCACCCTCTACAGGCAATATGAGGGAAAGAGGCTGCTGCAGAGCCTGGAGTAGTTGCTCTGAATTGTTGTCTCGGGGAGAGCTTTACCCTCTCCTCATGCCCTACTCGCAGTGGGCTGGTTTGACTACCAAAAGCCTTTCAATGGTCAGGAAATTGAGGTGTCCAAACTAAGTAAACCAGAAGAATGAATACTTACTAGTAGAGTTATCATTGTAATCCCATGCCTCAACGAGCAGTGTGTAGGATCTCTGCAAAAGAAAAATAAGAGTTAGTTTCAAAGCCACACGTGACTGTACGGAAAAAAAAAATATATATAATTTTGAAAACAAAAATAAACCTGGTCTCTGCCCTAAAGTGGAATACTTGAAAACATAAATAGGTAATAGATTATCCTCGAGACAAACATGATCATCTTGAAATCCCGTAAGCTATCTTATCCAGTCTGACTTAGAGGACCTTTCACCTTGGATAGCTCATCTTTGTCATCATTAATGCATCTTATGTGCTTAACCAGGAAGTACAGCCTTTGACACTATGCTGTAGCCACCATAAAGCATGTGTGGAAGAATTGCCCATGGAAGAGAGAAATCACCGAGCTAGCACAGCAGCATCAGAAAACAAAGAAAAAAAGCCCTCCACACACCCACCCTCAAAAACTGCTTCAAAAGAATTTTAGTTACAGAAAGGTAGCCATGATGTCCCTTCCCCCAGCCGTCCTGAAAGCAAGAAGTGTTGCTAAGATTACTGTGCTCTGCCTTGACAGCACAGTCTCCAGGGACTTTGCTTTTCAGCACCCCCTTTGAAAGCTTTGTCTGCATGAGGGCCATCGCAGCTCCCACAAGTATCAGGTAACGGAGGGAAGGACCGATGGAGATGGGAAGGGGGCGGTGAGAGAGAAGCACTGTAAAACAAAGGCTAAGATCAGTCTGTTGGGAAGAGCAGGGAAAGGGAAGACGCACTATCCACCCTGTGTCACATTTACAGACGTACTAATCTGCCAGCGAGCTCGCTAGCACTCCAGTAATAACAATCATCATAAGCATAAACTAACTGAAGTGACTCCATGGGTTGGAAAGATGCCAGCTATTACATCTAAGCCACCTTTATCTTCAATCCTCACTTGAGAACAAGAGCCATTAAAACGTCTTCTCCTCCCCCAGCTCTGCTCAGAGATATTATTATCCAGGCTGTATCTTTCAAAATTGCCATTTACCCAGCCATATACAAACTTACAGAATGATTCAAAAACAAAACATTCCCTCCCCCAAAAAAGCTGAGGGACAGCAAGAAAAAAATATGACTTGAAGAGTAACAAGTATAATAATAACTATAAATGAGGCAATAAATGTAACATCTTTCCGGTGAGCAGAACGATAATTGAACAAATAAAACTCTCCATTAAGGATTTTGATGCTTTGCCATCAAAGCTGTGCATTGTAAGGTTTACTGCTTCTTAATTGTATCTGCGCTTAGTTACAGCCTGCTTATTTGTGGTCTGCAGCGCTTAACACCTTTTCTGGAACAGAAGCCAAAATACAGTTTTGAGAATAAGCTGCTACAAGGTGCAAGTGTAAGGCAGACCTCAAATTCCTTAAGAGGAGAGGAAAGGAGAAAAAAAAAAAAAAAAAAAAAAAGAAAGGAAAAACAGTCGAAGCAGACTGCTTTCTCACGACTGGACACAGCATGCAGCCTCTGAATGAAAACCTAGTTTGTGATGGACACCGGCTTGGAATATAGCCTAAATATGTTTCATATTCAAAGCAGACTAGGATTCCATTTCGTTCACTGATAACTGTGGGAAAATGCTTCAAAAAGTAAGCAAAGCTGGGCAAGCCGAGACATGTGCCCAAACTTCTATGCAGAAGCTCCACTGGCCAAAACCATTTTTGGTTAATATTTCATGAAAGTTACATGTTTTTTGTTATTATTCTAGACCAAGTCTCTCAACTTGAAAGAAACTCTGAAAAATAAAAGACAACACAATCGTTTAACACCGTATCAAGCAGATTTAAGAAGTCCTTACACAAGTCAGAGAGAAAAAAAACAAACAAACAAAACCAGAATAGAATTCCTAAGCCATATTACAGATACAGATTGCACTATCTTGGGTGCTTCCTCACTGCTTTAATTACCAACATTGAGAAGCACAAGCACAACATGTTACTGCAAGCTTGAAAAAAAAATATTATGATATAGAGAATGAATTATGGCAACTAGCACTACTTCCAATAAAGTTAAGGATGTTTTCCTTTCGGCCTTGCATAATTGTTTTGGAAGATATTCTGTCTAAACTCATAGCAACAGTTCCCGGTTGGTTCTCAGGACTGTTTACCAACACACCTAGCCCTTAAGGAAAGGAAAGGCTGAATCCTAGCTTTAAGTGCTACTGTTGCTAGATACTTGCGTGACCACTTTCCAACACCACGCAGGAGTTTGCCTTAAGACAGAAGACGCTTCTGCTTAACTGGATGGCAATAAAGCGCAGGGCGAACAGACCTACCCTAGCAATTCTCTGGTTTCTATGTGCCCTCTCTCACCTCATCTGAATATTTTAAATGAGGAATCCCTGTCCTGAAAAGGGACGATACAAAGAATGGCAGTTTAATCTGTTGGCTCTGTCCCTCGCAGCATGGGGCAAAGAAAAGGAAGACTTTGTGTTCAAGATGGGACCCTTCTAAACAAAAGGCACACAGACACCCACAGCCTCACAACAGTAGCAACCCCCCCCCAACAATCCAACTATGGTACACCTCCAGCCAATTCCTCACCGCCCCAAAAAAAAAAAACAAATCCAGTTCTGTGAAAAGACTGCACTGTTGAGATTTTTTTTAAAAGCGCATATCATCCCCACTCTATAGATCAACAATTCAGATATCTCAGGAATGACTACTTACAGCGTGGAGGTTTAAGTTTTCCCATGCCCATAGATGACCTTTGCCCATCTTTGAATAAATATATATATCCAGACACAAAAATTCCACGTCATGCACCTTATTCCATCAAAGCAACGTCCTAGGCAATAAGGCAGCAGTGAACTTTGCAGAGTCACACCCAATTAGCCACTGTAAACCTGAGCTTGACCAGAAGGCAGGGATTCTGACTTGAGAGTAAAGGCAGCTTGAAAGGAATGGCAAGCCGGCACAGTTTGCAGAACATCCACGGTCTGATCGGCCCAAAGGACTGAAAGGCAGCATGGTCAAATTCAAGCAAAACTCCAACGAGTTATGCTATGAGAGGATGGAAATGGTTAAGTTCACACTCCAAACAAACCAAAGCAAGCACCAATGTGCAAGAGCTATTTTCCTCAATGACAAGACACCACAATTTAGTCTTGGTCGATTGATAACACAGCTCAAGAAAGGCTTTGAAGACCCTGAAATCCATCAGAAACTGTCCCTGTTAAGGTTCTGAAAGGGCAATGAAACCTCTTTTCTGGTTATTTAAATGAAATACTAGCAGTTCCAGGTAAGCAGAAGGTGTTTAAAGCTCTCTGCTTGATTACCTTCTCCCTCCCTTCATCCAGACATCCACCCAACACAGATGTTTTTGTACTTTGGCTTCTAAAGGCATTCTGCAAGTCAGTGGGAGAGAGCAAGATTAAAACATCAGGCTCATTAGTGAAAGGACTGCCTCCTTTTTGAAAGGGGTTGCAACTAGTCAAACTTCTTTCCCTCCTGTCCTTGTGGTTAAACCATGCAAGAGCTTTGCTGAGCATGTGAAACCATGACTAGACAAATGCAGTGGGAAGTTTGCATTCTGAATGCTGTGCCTGCTCCTCCTCTGCCAAACAAGGAGAGCAGGTTAAGCCCAGCAATGTTGTTCTTGTGCTCTGCCAGCCACGCACAGCTGTGAAGACCAGCGTGAGAACGGTGCTCGCACCCTGCCCGTGTCCTAGGGAAGAAGGTCACAGCAAATTGCCAAGAGCTCCAGGAATCCCTCCTCCCTTCAGCTGGAAGGGGATGAGATAGGGAAGAGGTAAACTGAGGCATATTTCAAAGTGCCCAAGGGCCAGGGAGGAGGGCATCTCTGAGGAGAATTAATGCTAGTCACAAAACCACTTCCTCTAAACGTCAGCGGGACTCTCACTTCGGTACCCCTGTTGCCACACAACAAGTCACAATGACGGCACACAGATGCGTCACAACGTCATGCCACGGTCAGCCAGTCAACTTTGACAACAGAATATTTCTTCAAAGGAGTTAAAGACAACCGGTTCCTCATTCAGAGGAGAGATGGATGTATTTAGGAAGAGGAGGGAAACAACCTAACCCTCTTAACCCTTTGTCGAATGCAACATCCTCAGGAAGCTCTTCTTTGGGCCATCCTACATAAGGGTCAGGCAACACCCTATAAAGCTGTTACTCTTTCAACCCCGCATATATAAACAAAGTCTAAACTGTGACAGGCTCACGCGGAGGAGCCCATGGCCAAGACCTAGGCAGCACTTCAAGCAGGCAGCCCAGCCAAGAGCCTCATCAGAATATGCCCACATGAAAACAGAGCACTCTGTTCCTTCAGTCTTCGTTTTGAGTAGTTCCTTCATTGCTGTTAGTGCCAGTAAACACTTCATTGCCACATAAAGGGGAAGACACAAAACCAAATTTAACTGTATTACCAGCTTCCAGGAGAGACTTTCCCCCGATTCCGCCTTGGCAGAAGCCAAGCCAGTAACTGAAGGCAAGACCTTCTCCGCGATACAACTGCCACCCTCCTGCCAAATGATGAAGGACACAAAAGTACCGCTATCCAAACTATGCATATGCTTAAGCATCCAGTAAACCAGGCTGATCTCTGATCTGGCAAGCCTGCTGGAATAATGAGTATCCTGTGAATACATAATGTGCTGAAGTTGCCATTGTGTGAAGTAAGTCCATGGTTTGTCTGGGAGCCGAGCAATGCTGAGTCTACTGCTGCTTCCTGTTGCTTGTCCCGTATTAGCATTATTTTTGGATAGGCCCCATTATGTTCTGTAATCCTCACTGCAGTCAGTATGGACACACTATTGTTCTTGGTTAATATTAGCAGTCAATGCCTCTGTCTGGGTGGCCGGACTACAATGTATTCCAATCATAAAACTAGCATGCATTAATGGAACAATGTACTGGGACAGAGTGGGGAGACTCCCTCCTCCCCTCCTTTAAAAAAAAAAAAAAAAAAAAGAAAAAAAAAAGTATAGCATCTCTTTCTTTTTAAACTAATGATTTTAAGCAATCTCAGCTATCTGGGTGCATCGTACGACAACAGCATTTTAATCGGTACCTTATCTCATTACGCAGTTATTTTCTCACGGAGCCTCACTTGTCAAAGACTAGCAGGTAGGCCAAGATGTCAATGGTTGCTTTCAACCTTCCCCAACAAGCAGATTACCTGCTCTTATCAGTCCCCCTACCTGTTTAAAGCATCCCACTGATAATTAAATGCACCAGTTACAAAAGGGTGGCAAGGTTAATAGAGAGAATACCTAGTAGCCAGCCAAGCAAAACAGTCAGGTTCACACAGAGCAAGCCTGAACAAGAAGCCTTTCTACTTATTTACCTAAGTGCATAAGAACTGGGTTGAGCTGGTAAAGAACTCTGGATATTTGACTATTTACAAACCACTTTAACCACTTCTATCCACATTTTACAGTTTCTTCAGAATACTACAAGAATAATGAGTGTAATTTACACTACACAGCGGTGACCACATAACCATGAGCTCCACAGACTAACAAGAAATAAATACAACAGCTTCTAGTTTTGATCTTTCCCCATGTTGAGGCATACGGATTACCAGCTAAAATTGTTAGAACTGTGTCAGTTAACATACAAAACTTCTATCCATCAGCAGAAATGCAAAGTCAAGTTTAGTTTGAACTTTCAAAACCAATCCTGTCATTGGTATTATCTACACAGAAATACTTTTAAGAACTGCAGCTTAAGGTTTTTGGATGTACCGCAGAGCATCAGACTCAAGAACTGAAGCTGAACTAAGGGCCATGTACGAGAGTGCAGCCTCTTGTACGGCACATCATCTCACTTAATTAGCTAAGGCCCAACTTTACCAGCTTCAGTACTAATTTACTTCTACTGCAGCCTTCAGTCTGCAACAAAGCAGCAAGTTTCCTTGAGTTAACTAGAATTTTAAGCATGAAGCATCAATTTTATGCAATCGTTTTCAGACATGCAGACTTCCAGCTGCATAAACAAGCTGACAGCACTGGATATATGCAGGCTGAGAAAGTTTAGGAATAAGCTCCAACGCCAGGTCCAGTCCAGCTGCCACTGAAGTTAAACTGGAGCAGGCCTTTATTATAACAAGAACAAAAATTCTGGGAGCAGGCAGGATGAGGATTTATTTTTAGACATATTATGGTAATATAGTCAAATGGATTTACCGGGAAGATGAAGTTCTGAACTGACAGGAACATACATAACTCTTAAGAACATGTAAGAAGTCCAAAAACTCCAAATGGATGCATCGCTTCTCTGCAGTCCTGGGAAAAAACAGACTTGTGGATGCTAATTATGCCTCAGACGTCACTTAATACTCCCAGCTCCTTTTTGGATAGTAAACCCAGGCAAAACATTGCCCTTTGAGTGCTGAAAATTTATTCTTAAATTATTAGTCAACAGTAAGCGACACAGTGTGGATTTGATTAATATGCATTTTGTTATTACAAAAATTTCTTCTGATGTGCCCATGCTTCAAGATGACTTATCAGGTCTTCCTTAAGAAAAGCTTGAACATTATCTAGCATTTACTTCTGCAAGTTTTCAAAAAGTTAACTGGAAGGAGGGAAAAACAAAAATCAAAAAAACAAGCTTGAGTTTTATACTTGTGACCTACTGTTTGTTTTGTGGGTTTTTTTTTTTTTTAAAACAAACAAACAAACAAAAAACAACAAAGGGAGTTGAATGAAGTGATATTTTCCTCCAAGATTCAAAAGGCTATTACTTTAATATCAGCTGCAGATTAGGATTCTGGAAGCCTCATGTGTCAAGACAGGGGGAAGAAGTTCATGAAGCTTAAAAAACACTAAAGGTCTTTCATTATCTCTTTCTAGTCAGAAAAAAAAATGCCTACCCAGAAAACACATTTTACATCTTCAGGAACCAGCAGCGGTAAGATTTGCCATTAAAAAGGGGAAAGGCTGACTATTTTATTTTTTAGCATAAGACTGAAATAAGATGTTCAAAACTCTTTTTACTTGTATTTTATGCTAAAGTCATTTAGATGCTGGAAGGGTTTTTTTCCACCTCAGTAGTTTCCTGGTGTGTTGGTGCAATTGGCCCCAATATTAAATAATTACAAGGATCGTAATTTCAGGATAAACAAGCCGTTTGAAATTGGAGCTATGCATACCAAAGGAATTGCCAAGTTTGACCTCCTTCTTACTCACAGTCTCGCCAAACCCCCAAAAGATCTTTCTTTACATAAAAGCAGAGTTTAGTGCTATGCTTTCCTTAGTTAATTCATGCACTGCTCCCTTAAGGTACGGCACACATCACGTTTTGGATTCTTTAAGAAAGGCAAGAGATTTAATTTATGTCAGAGACGAGCATGTGTCTACCATGAGACAAAACTTGTTGAGACAGACTTTGACAACTGGAACATGGAAATTCTTTTGTTACATACTTTTCTATATGGCCTCTTAAGCCAAGTTTGCCTGTCAAGAGAGTCACTAGTCTCAAAATGAATGCAAGACGCAAGACTATGCGTATTATTATTTTAGTTTTTTAAAAATCACCATCATTTCAATTTACTGAAGAATTGCTAGCTACTGCAAGGGCAGCTTTCTGATGCACTCTAGTTCCTTCATGCTGGTCTGCTGCCCCGTTTCCTAGCAACTTACTCAAACCTCCCATCACTTAAATTAATTTATGGCCCACCATCTCCACACTCATTACTCACACGGGTACATATCAAAACTGACAAGAGCAAACTGCATAAGTTATTAATAAAACTCTGACACTTCAAATCTACATTACAACTACAAGCCAAATCTTAACAGTACATTTAAAGCACACCATTCTCTTTTCTTCCCCTCTCACATGATGAATAAAGACCTCTAATGCAATATAACTATTTTTCACAAATGGCATAAGGGGGCAGCTTGACAAGGGAAGAGGTTTTTTGGGGGGTTTTTTGTTTGGTTTTTTTTAGGTAGTCAAGGCAATGAGACTTCTTAATGTTACTGACTCAAGCTGGAACATCCCAGAAAAGCCTCCCTCAGACAGCAGACCACAAACAATACATATTCTGAGATGAGCATGATTTTCAGGTGCAACATGATTAACATTTTGGTCTCACTCCTATTACCTTTACTGTAATTTTCAGTTGGATGTATTCAAAGACAACTCTCACAATTAGCCACATTGGTAAATGCAACGCTAGTCTCAAGCTTTTACTGAAGTCAACAGTATTCACCCATCTAAAGAAATTTTTTTAAGTTATGAAATCTCAGCATCGGATTTGAATTGACTAATTAAGTTTACTACTTTATCTGTAGAGCTTTCAAAATGCCCAAAATGATTTGTGTACACAATTTTAGTACAAATAAGAGCTTTGCCACATTAGATATTCTTTTGTTCAAATGCCATTTGAAAGTCACAATGGCTAGCATAAAAGCTGTGTGCTATGGAAGTTAAAGCTAGGAGGCAAGCTTGATAATTGCAAACAGACTATCATCACAATCTCAAAAAGTGCATTTCTGCGTGGGAACATGCAAGAGTTTATTGCAAAAAAATTCCAGTCTTAGGAACCAGAGTGTCTGAAGTTGACGAGTTTTACACATTTCAAAGGCTGCACTGGAGTTTTGCTGCTGCTGCTCCAGGATTCCAGTGCTCAATTAGATTCAGTGGGACAATAGAAGCATTTCTTTCACTAAGATGCAGGCAAGCTTGGGAAACTTCTCCCAGGGTCCCCAGCCCCCTCAAACCCACAGATTTCCCTTCCCAACCCTATGAAGAGAGGGGCTGTTAGAAGGAACACATTCAGTTTTCACATTGTTTTTATATACATACACATACTTCAGATTCAAGGATCTTGAATTACTGGGAGCAGGGTAGGGGGCTAGTTAAAAAAAAAAAAAAAAAAATCCCTGATGAACCTGACTTTTCTGAAAAACCTCAAAATCTGCAACACAACCACTGCAGCCGTTGGCAAAGCTTCAAATACCTCAGATTTTTACAAAGCCCTTTATCCCTTTGATGGCATATTTGATAACAGTTTTATCTCATTTCATGTTAGAAAAAAATAAAAAAAGAGAAAGAAAAGAGAAAGAAAGAAAGGAAGGACTTGTACTTCCAACAGAGAATACTTTTGTTAACTCTGCTATTGTACTTTGTAATACTATCTCCTTAAAAACGCAGACTGGATTTCGCCCTTGCGCCTCTCCAGCCGTCAAGACTCCAGAAGTCACAACTGACAGAAGAGGCAGGTAGGAGGCAGCACAGGACATTTCAAGAACACATGGCTGCCTGCAGCGCTTGGCTGTAGGACTACAAAGTGGGTGTCTACGCTCCAACTGGAGAAGGAATGAATGCTTTTGGGGTGGGCTTTCCCTCCCAAAAGTCCAAGCCCTCCCAGCAACCAGTCCTTATCTGACTAGGAAGGGCCAAGCTTTGGAGGGAGCGGAAAGTCTGGCTTTCCCCTCGCCAGCAGTGATAGTGACGGAGGATAGGAAACAAGATTCAGCCCTCCCCTGCACGCATGTAAAGAGCCCTCCTCCCCTCGCAAAAACGACCTTAGGCATCTAGGTTAGGATGACTGGATTTTCAAAACTGCTGAGCATCAACATATCCCAAGGCACTCGGTGGGAAACTGTCTGCTCAGCACCTTTGGAGAAGGTGGGGGGGGGGGGCAGGAAAAACAGTTTTGTTTCCTAGGTGATCTCTAAATAGAAGTTTTAGGAGTTTGGAGTTTTGGGGAGTTTTCAGCTTTCATACCATAGCATCCCAGGCAGCCACCTCAAAAGACAGGCTGTTGTGCACGCATAAAAGCCCTCCCAGACCATCCTCAGCTTTTGCTTGCCTGCATGCAGCCCAGCACTGCGGGGCACAAAACAATGCACCTCCTGCCATCCGAGGCCATGGTAGTCTTCTACCTCCAGAAGCCCTACAGCCCTGGAGCCTGCATCTGTGGGTCTGTCCTGGGTGATGTCCCCTTTGTAAAAATGGTCCTCAGTTTCTATACAGTGAGCAGAGGATTCCTCTGCAGAGCTGACCATATCAAAGCTTCAGCCCTCTCAAGCACCCCAGAAGAAAGAAGCAGCACTGAAGTCTAAGCAAGTGCTCTTTACATGATCCAACAACAAAGCAGGCTTCAGCTAATGAAGGGGTCACCCATCCTCCATCTCAACCACTCTACAAACCTGACCAGTATTTGCTGGAGTGGACAACGCTGGGAAAGTGCCTGGCAAAGAGCCCCACCTCCTTGAGCCATCGAGTTTTGCACACAACTAGAGGGAAGCCAGAATCTATGGACCGCAGAGGCAAGCAGCCAGGAAAAGGTGTGCTGTGGGGAGGAGTGGGGGAAACGGACCAAAAGCTAAGGCCAGGCTTTTCTCCGTCTTCAGCTTCTGGAGTCTGCAAGTACCTCAAAACATAGCAAGCTTCGCAGGGAAGCTGGCAACTAGTTCACGAAGAGCAGCAACAGCAGCTCCCATCAACACCAAGCAGTGCAGCGAGATTGTCCCCTTGGGAGAAGCAGGAAGCCTTCCCAAACACGCTCCAGGGAAGGAGGCCAGCTATGACACACACTTTTCACACGGGATCCCTCTACAGCCCCTAACCCACTGCTCTTTTGGCTTATGCCCAAGACTTCACTGGTTAGGAAGGAAAAAAAAAAAAAAAAAGAAAAAAAAGAAAAAAAAAAAAATGAACTTCTGACCTTCCAAGTCTCAAGAGACTTATTCATGCTGTAAAGTGCAGAGATACTGGGTTTGCTTCCCTGACCCATTTCGATCCCCCTCACTGCACATCTGACTTTCAAATTTAACAGGCTACGCATTGTGAGCCCCAGGGAGCAAAAACAAAAACACCACCACATTTTACTTATTTCTGTGCTGTGGATTCCTGACGCTCTCGCCAAGATGCCTGCTCCCTCCCCGATCCTGGTCCCTCTCCCCCTGTGCGAGAAGCTGGAGTTCAGCTCCCTCTGCCCATCTCAACCAGGACCGTCCAACAGAAGCAGAGCCAGAGCAGGCCACGCAACTCACCGGCCAGGCAAAGCTGAAAGGGATAACAATCCGGTTCTTTTCATTATTCCGGTTATACTTTAAATTGAAGGTATTTCCTCCAATGACAGGAGTGGATTTGGATCCAAAGCTGCAAGGACCGCCAGCAGTGACCCGCGACTGATACTCCTTCAGGCAAACTTTAAAATAGGTATCACACTCGTCTCTGGTGCATTTTTTATCTCCTGGGTTCCGGGTGCCATCACAGCAATTTCCATTTTGCAGTTCACCATTCACATTTTGCATGGATAAGATCTCCAACTCGAACTGTCCCGATGCTAAAGTCACCTGTTAATCCCAAGAAAGAATTGGAGGAGAAAACAAACAAACAAAAAAAAAAAAAAAAAAGAAAAAAACAGAAACAAGAAACAGACAGTTACCTCACTTTTTTCACCAAATGCCATCTACAAAAACTTTGCAGACAGGAGAAAGTCATTTTAAGTGTGCTTTCAAGAAGCACACGCATAACATCAAAAAAAAGCAACCACTCCAAGCTTTTCCCTATCAGGCATCCATGAGCAAGGCTCATAAATCACCCCAAGCAAATAACGCCTTTAATGCTAAAAAACAACCTTAAGTGCCAACTCCAAAAAACCGCGTGTGCGGGGAAGGCTGCTAAATCGTTAGGAAATAAACCTAAACCAACCCAAGAGTGTACACGCCAGGGCAAACCCAACAAAACGATGTAGCCTGGAAATGCAGCCCCTCTGCCTCCTCCGAGGTACAGCTGAGACCGGGGGAAAACCAGCTGGGATTCAGAACACTGAAATTAGTCCCAGTTAAGAAACAAACAAAAAAAAAGAAATTTCGGAAATTAAAAAAAAAAAAAAAAAAGTGGCTTGCAGCAATTGCAACTTTTATTCCGAGGGAATACAGCCTTGCTGCAAGGAGGGCTTGCGCGTCAGCCGTCCCCGCAGAGAAGTTACCGGCGGTGCCTCGGCGGCGGGTCCGGGCTTTGCTTCACACCCGTCCACTGCAACCCTCTGCGAGACAGGCGGCACAGCCCCCGCCGCGGCGGACCCCGGTGCGGGCTGTCCCCTCTCCCCCATCCCGGGGGTGACCGGCGGTGCCCCGGTACGTACCTGTGCCCGCAGCCCCAGGAGGAGGAAGATGAGGAGAGAGCACGCCGCCGCGGCTGCCCGCCGGGGCGCACGCATGCCGCCGCCGCCGCCGCGCCGCTGCCCGCCTGCAGGCCGCCGCCGCCGCCGCTCGCTCCGGGACGGGACGGGTAGACCAGGAGGGGAGGAGGAAAAGGAGGCGGAGGAGGAGGAGGCGCCGCCGCTGCTGCCCGCCGCCGCCGCCGCCCCGCTCTAATATACCGCGCCGGCCGCGGCGCGCACCCGCGCCGAACAACGCCGCTTTTCAAGCGCTTTTCAATAGCGCCCCGGTCTTCAATGCAAAGCAGCCCGGCCTCCTTTTATTCTCCTTATTCTCTCGCCTCCCTCTTTTCTTCCCCTTTTCTCTTTATTTTATTATTGCGATTATTATCCCGATCCTTTTATTTCTTTCAGGTCGCCGGCCACCGCGCGGCGGAGGCGCGGCGAGGGCTCCCCTCCCTCCCGCCCCCCGAGACACACACACACACACACACACTCACTCACACACACACCACACACACTCACACACACCACCCCGCCGCCGGCCGCCCGTCTGGCAGCCCCGCCGCCGCTCGCCTTCATCTAGCCCAGGGCGGCAGGCGGGGAGGCCGCCCGCTCGCGCATGCGCCTATCCATATGCATGAGGCGGGGAAGGAGGGGAATGGCAGGAGCAGGGGAAGGTAGGTACCGGCAGGAGAGGAGGAGGGTTAGCCGGCTGCGGCTGCTCCTCCTGCGGGAGGTGGCGGGGACCCGCTCCGCCTCCCCCGGGAAGCCCCGCTCCGCAGGTGCCTCCCGGGCTACCGGGAGGAGCGGCGGGGTCGCCGCCGCCCCGCTGAGGCGGCCCCGGGGAAGGGCGAGCGGGCGCGTGCGTTCACCTCAGGGGCGCTCGCGCCTGAGGCGGCTTTTCTCGCCCGCCGCTCGCTGAGGGGACTCGCGGCTCCCCCTGCCCCGGCGCCGCAGGCCCTCGCCTCGTCGCCTCCCGGGGCTGTTTGAAGGGGAAAAAATGAAGGTTTTGGGGTCGCTTTTTGCACGGAAAGCTTCTCCTACCCTCGTCCGGTGGTAGCCGCCTCTCAGGCTCGCCTGCTTCCCGGCGCTGCCCAGCTTCCAAGTGAGTGTTGGGGTTTGTCGGCCGCATCCCTCCAGGAGCGGGGTCCTGAGGCACAGAGCCGGGTGGGGACTCCTTGCCCTAGGACTCTGAGAAGCCCAAGAGTTTGCACAGTAGCAAAGGGCATTCAGACTAGCTCCTGGAGGAAGAGCCACGCACCAAAGGGCATTGAACAAACAAACAAACCAAAAAACCCTACAAAAACACAGCCCCTAGCTTTGCGTCTGGCTCGGGAATTCCCTGACTAGAAGTTGGGTGAGCGTGCTGGGAACTGTCACTGGATTGCTGTCCCATTCTTCCTGAGGCGCTGGAGACAGGAACCCAGCCTGCCTGACGTTTGGTCTGATCCGGGACAGCTATTCTTACGGCCCCATCTTCCATTGTGGCCCCATCCAACACCGTAGATGTGCAAATGTCTATTCTATACACCAGAATGTAGAGGAAAACAAGCTTTCTGATCTAATTTTATATCCTTTGTTTTCACTTCCTATGGCAAAAGCAAAGCACACGCTCGCTCTCGGCTGTGGCGAGGTCTGTCATGTTACGATGGGGTGCCCGAGGCTGCGAAGCTGGCTGTGTTTGTGCCCCTGGACCCTAGAATTGTGCTCATGCTTCCCTCAGACTCTGTCGGATCGCTTTCCACTCGTGAGTTTCAAACTTAGATCACGTACCAGCCATTTTGGCATGCCTGTGGGCTGCACTATGGCTGAATACTCCTTCCAGCCCAGAAGTTCTAACAGCATCGCTTGCTCCTTACTCGGAGCCGTTACCTTTTCTTAGGCTGGTAAACCTTCATTGTGTTTTATCCGCAAAGCGGCTGCAGTTTGGTGATACGAGGACCAGTGCCTCTCTCCTTTTTTTCAGCGGGTGTTGGTTAGCTTCCACAGCCTATTTAATTGTTACTCATTCACAAGTGCCACACATGTGCTCCTCTGGGCCTTTAAATACCCTACTGCTTGCTGGTATGCTCCATACCTTTAGGGCAGGTCTGGAATTGGCCTTTCTGCAGGAGGTTACTCCACCCTTAGGAAATCCAGAGTTCTGGTTCCCACAGTGCTTGTGACTCAGCAGCGTAGCTGCCCTTAAACAGAATTACTCGTCCAACAACTTAAAATGCTTTGCAAGCACTAATGAATTAAGCCTCCCAATGTCTTGAGACACAAAGTATTACTGATAGGTAAACCAAGGCAAAGCGTGAGTCATGTGCAGAAGCGCATTGCGAACCCTCTCTCTTGCAGCCCTGCAAGAAATTCTGACCTCCTGGAAGTCAGGAGTAAAATCCCCTTAACTTATTAAGGCCAGAATTTCACCCCTGAAGTCTTATCTCCTGCTTTTCTTCACTGACCTCTTCAGGCCAGATGTCTAGCCACTGAAAACCAATTGAGCACAGTGTATTATGCAGCCTGAGGATCTTTTGAAGATGCCCATTTCACTATGTGTGCAGCAATGTACAAATTGCTGCATGTGCACAGGGGGGTCTTGAGCTGTAGTTGCTTTGAGTGGCCTGAGCCTGGTGCATGTAAAATTCCTGCTGCAATGCTCTGCTTGCATACGCCTGTGTCTCACGAGGCGTGGAGCCGACGTGTCTTCCTTTGAGGCCGGTGAAGAACTTTTCAGTGTTGGCACTCAGCTTTTCGCATTGCGTAAAGTTACTTCCTGGTAATCTTCCTATTCTGACATAATTAGATTACATCCATGTTAGAAGCCGTTATAAACATCTCGTGTGCCAAGGTCCAGTGTTACAGACAGGACTTTGCTTCGGGCCTGAATCAGTTCCCTATTATAGAGTTAGATCCCGCTTTGCTGAAGCCACTGGGAGGATGCCCAGGACTTCAGTGGGACGAGGATCACAGCCTTTAGAGGGAGTGCCTGGCTTGCAAGGGTCAGGTGTCGTGAAGTCAAGACTTTCTGCTAGGAAAGTTGTAATTTCCTTTTAAAGCTCAGTGACTCATGGCTGTGAACAATCCCACAGGATTTCCTTAGATTTGCGATACCTGAAGGTAAGCTTGGAGTGGTGACCCTGGAAAAATTCTTCGTTCAGGGATCTGATCCATCTCATTTTCAAGTCAGTGACTAAACTTCTGTTTACTACTGTAATGCAGATCAAGTTGCATAATCGTGGGGGCCTGATCCTGCATCAGCCTCCAATAAACCAGGAGAAAGAGCTACCAGAAAAGAATCAGTTGAAACAGGGAATCTGTAGTCACAGAATTTGTAAAGCTTGATGACCTCATTTCACAGCAAATAAGGAGGCTCACAGAGCCCTTTGTTTCTCTGTAGATTTTTATAAAAGTAGTTTTGCTTGTCAAAGTTAGCCACCCTCTAAAATTAATTTACTGCAATTGTAGATGTAATTCTGGACAAACTGAGTGAACGAGTGAATATTTCACCCACTTGGATAATCCTTTATCTAGGAGTTAAGCTTCCCTATTGCAAGGAGAAGAACATATCGCTCCAGTCCATCACAGATGAGCGAGTTTTTAGATAAGGCCTTTCCTATAATACACCCATAACACTTTATTTTCCTCTTGCTGTACTGGAACTGACCTCCCCACTTGGGCGAGTGTCGCACAGGCAGAGATAGGGACTGTGCCGCGCTGCTTGGCTGACACACATTTCAGAGCAACACATTCCACCAGATGAACCCATTTGCACAGTTGAGTGATCTAAACTTAGAAAGCTAATTTCTCTAATTACAAAGTGAGACTGAACTCCTGTAAAGCTTTTCATCACCTGACTGGAATGGGAATTGCACTTCCATAATCATTTAATGTTTAGAAACTAATTAGAAAGCGTTTTGTGGGGAGGCCACACCCCACATTAGACTATTTCACAAATGGATCGGGAGAGAAAACTACCTACGATGAGAAAGTTGAGCAAGTGGTGGAGGTTAGGAAAAAGAGTACAGTTTACCAAACACTGAGCACTGCATGCCTACTTCCATAAAAGCTTCGGTTCTTCAGAGATAGGCGATTTCTTGAAGCTGTTGCAAGCTTTCCAAATGTGACAAAAGATTTTGGAGAAGATGATGCTCTGGTGACCAGAGATCCAAATCCAGTTTGCCGCCACAAGCGCTTACTTTCCTCTTTCCCTGGAGCATGCTGCTTAAGGGAATTAAAATTTCAAAGCCCCGCTGTATACATTGTGCATGTGCGTTTTGTGACTTCAAAGTTCCTACCTTAGTTTTTCTGTACCTTGGCTCCCTGGAATTAAAATGAGGCACTAAGTCTAATTCAGAGGGTACTCTGAGAACAATAAAAAAGACTGTGGGGTACTCGGAAGTTATGTTAGTGAGAACCATGTTAGTAAAGTCCTTGAAAGAGTTAAAAGTTGTAGAGCAAAAAAATATGTCTATTGTAGAGCTTTTAAGTTTTATCCAGCTGTAATTAACTGAATCCATAATATTATTGCTTTCTGTCATAGCTTAAAATTGAGACCTTACTCCATTCCAGGGAATAGTACTGTTTCCTTTATTTATATGCATATAAAACCTGCTTTCGGATTGTTTCTCTGTTAACCCTTCGAGGATCAGATGCCTCCACGTTTACCTTTGAACCCAGTTGCTTTGTCCTTCAGTTATCCTCCCCAGTGGTGGGATTCCTATACACCAGCGATTTGATCTCAAATCCCCACTTTCTAAAAACGGGTGAGAGCTGAACTAGGGTTTTAGGTCTGAGTAGGGGGACAGCTTATCAAGCTCGTGTAGCTTCCAGTAGGTGCAAAGACTGTGACACTGAGCAGTGCTGGCACGTCTGTCACAGACAAGATGACACTTTAATTTGATAAGCAGTAACCTCCGCTATTGTCAGTCATAGAAACGGCTGCACTGAAACCTAGGCTGTTTCATTTTCTTGTTATGAAAGCATCAAAATGTCTGCAGTTTTCACGTAGATCGTTTTCTCTCCATTGTTAAATGCAGATGATAGTATGTGTTCAATGCGTTCTCAATCACAAACAATCCCAAGGGTGCAAGATTGAAGAATACAGGGGTGTCATTTAGCTAAGGAAATGACTAAAAAGAAGAGAGCTGCAATTAGCAAATTTAAATTTGGGTGTACAGTGTATGAACTTCTTGCCTTCACCCTCCATTATTCCATGGATGAACCAGTATTCTGTGCCTTGGGTTTACTTAGTCCTGCATGGGGAATATAAGTGGAGTTACTTTCTTTGGCATGAAGAAACATTCGGAGGAGTTAGGATTACTAAAATCCAGATTCAGCCCAAAATATAAATGTGCCTAAATGAAGGAACAAAAAACTTTCAAGTTAGGGATGCGCTTGAGTAACTTGCTGGAATGGCCAGTCAGTTGAGCTGCAAAGTTGGGTGGATGGGAGTGACCCTGCTGATCTACAGGGAGTTAGGGGTATATACCATGGCACAATGACCTGTGCTTGTTTAGTCCCTTGGCACTGCCTGCTGCCTGGCAGAACAAACCTTTTTTGTTTCAGCAGCATCCTTGATGGTACAGATAAAGACAAGGTCTTAGGCAAAGGGGCTAAAAATGGCTTTCTCCGTGTCCATCCTTTAAACAGGGGAAAAAAAACCAAACCAAAACCTTGACCATTCTGCATGTTACAAGAGTGCAACTGGCATGCAGGTGTTACCTATATCTGCACTGAGGGCTTTTCTGTCACTGATCATGCAGTGAGAGATGTGACAGGAATGTACGATAGAGCCAGCAGCACTCAGAAGGGGCTGAGTCTGCTCTGATTTGGGAGTTCTGGTGTTGAAACACTGCATTTTGAACAAGGTCCATATCAACTTCGGCAGTTAATTGCTAGAGCTTCTCCCAGTCCTGCTCTGGAGTTAGCTGTGATCAAGGTCCCTGCAATTCCTAGCAGGATAGTGGAAACGAGTGAATGAGAAGGAATAAAATAGGAATAGGCTAGGGGCATTGTGGAGAGCTGGCAAATAAAAGGCCTTATTCTTGGGGGTATAAGCAAGATACAGTGCCCTGTCACCTTGCCTCTCTGATGAAAGGTTTTTCTTTGCTCTTTCCACAGTACCTGGAAGGTTTTACATTCCTGCCTCCCTGCCAGCTGTTCTGTCTCACAACGTTTTCAAACACAGAGGAGATGTTTTTCCCTTCAGTCGCTCCTGATCTCGGCCCTGAGTCATGGACCACTCCAAGTGTGGTGAAGGACATCCCCAGTTTGTGGCACTGTGGCAGCAAGACATGCTTGGTGAAGACCTGAAAGAAAAAGAGCCCGGCTGTAGAATTGGACCCTTAAAACCAATTAATTTCTTTGGAGGTAATGGCATTACCCAGTGTGCATCCGCTTTCCGTCTGAAAAGGGCCAGAGGCTCTCGCAGATCCACAATCTGTGTGTTGCCCTGAATTGTCGGGGTTTTTTCTATATATAATGATGATTTTTATTTACTGTGGCAGAGGGGAACGAATGAGGGTCTGCCACAACTTGAATGGAAGCAATTCCACACCTGTCCCTTTAAATGCGCATTTGTGGTTGGCTGCCTTTTATTGTCCTCCCTCCTCTGGGGCTGCAGGGGAGTGCCTGCGTGTGTGTAGAAGGATTTCCCAGCCTAGTGGGTGACCTCTCATCTTGCTGCTCCAAGCAGTGGCTTTCCTCCTCTCCTTTCTTTCCAATATTTATTGGAAGCACGTGCTAAGGAATCTGTGAGCCTGCAATGCTAATGAGTGCGTGGCACAGAGCAGAGCGGGGCACCAGATGCAAAGGGACAGGCATGTTTCCTAATGAGGGAGTCCTGAGACCCATCTGTTGAGTCTCGTGGGCCCTCAATGAAGTTAGCTGCACAAGGTTGCCAGAGGAGTTTTTTTTTTTTCTCTAATGCTTTTAGTTCTCAACAAGTGCAATCCTGTATAGAGCAGCATGTCATGGGGTTAGGCTTTGTTGTTACTAGCAGATAATGTGACTTTGAAAAGAGCGTCCCCCACCCCAGCTGAAAGGAGGATAACCCTCCTCTACCCCCTTCCTTCCCATCCTCCTTGCTCAGATCAATAACAGGTCCCTAGGCACAAAGCCTGCATTCTTTTATTCTCAAATTAGAGCAGCTGCAGCAGCAACACCACAGCTCATTGGAAACCTATTAGCTTTTGAAAGACTTAATCCAGTTTGAAAATAACTAGTGTTTCTCAATCCTTCACGCACTCACTCCCGTAAGAGGCAATATTCTTAGGCTGCATTGAGAGTGAAACTGGGCTTATTATTATAATAACCTGCATCTCTCTCGGTGTCCCAAAGGGGCAACAAAGAAGGCAAAATGTCAGTTTCCCAGCTTCACACAGCCTAAGAACATCGGATTTACTCTGCGATATCACACCCTATCACTGAACTATGCCGCCTACTATCCTGCCTTCAATAGTGTCCCATAGTTTGTGATTCACTCTCCAATTTCATAGTTTTTATGGCCAGAAGGGACTATGATGATAATCTATTTGACCTCCTGCACAACATAGACATTAGAATTTCATCCTAGGTGGGACAAAAGCTGGGAGCAGCTGGATTCTTTGATGCTGCTCTGCAGGGCAACAGTGGAAATGTGGGGGGGTTTTGGGGGGTACTCTTTGCTATAAGGGGAATTTGTTCTTTTTAAGCATATTAAATACAGAGCTTTGTGACTGGGAGTCTTGTGCATACACAGGAAATGCTTTGCTTTAGAGTTAAGGGAGCTGATTTTAGGTAGAAAAGGCTTCGCTCACCTGTCTTGGTTTCTCGTTTAGCTTTTGTATCTAATCTCCCCTTTACTGTGGATCTCCCTGTGAGCTAGTTACTCCCATTTTAAAGGTAGGGATCTGAACTTCAGCAATTGCTTTACCCTTCAGAGACATTTAGGTCACAAATGCCTTGTGAAGACCATAGCAGTGAGGAAACAAAGTTTTCTTGAACAGGGTCCTTAATCTCATGCCCCAAGTCATACTGGAAATCTGTAGATGACCAGGGAGCTTGTTTTCTCAGTTTTCTTGAGTCCCAGCCTAGTGTGTTTGCTGGCACATCTTTCTCTGCTCAGTCTTTTCCTGTACCATGCCAGTCCTAAACCTTTCCTGTAAGTGCTGCCAACTGTTACAGGTCATGACGGTACAGATATTTTGCCAGTAGTAGCTACGGTAGGACCACCAACTGACTTCCTGAAGGCCACCGAGCAGCAACAGCTTTTGATTTCTACTGACCTGGACCTGATTCAGTGTGGTGACCTAGAGCTAAGGGGCTCAGTATCTCATTACTAATCCCTTGAGCTCACCAATTCCTTCCACCAAGTCAATGTTTTCTAAAGTGTTAAAAGACTTTTCCTGCCTGCCTGCCCGTTAAATCCTGCTCTTCTGTCCGTGTCCTTGGATCAGCCTAATCACTGAAGTGGATCAGTTTCAAGTCTTAATGATGCAAGCTGTGGTACTGACAATGCGGAAGATGGCAGGCAGTGCAGCTGAGGCACTGCGTTGCAGGCAGCGGGACAGGCACTGCTCTTAGGGGTCTGCTTTGGGGTAACCCTGATGTGCTGCTTTTGTAACGCATTGCCAGCTGGGACATGTGGTGTTTCCTGCTTTTAGCTTATTTATCTGAGATTTACAATGTTTATCTATTTATATATATTTTAAATCTATAAAAAAAGAAACCAGGTGTTTCTGGCATCGTCCACTGGCATTACTGTTTGGGTGCCTCAGGTACTGATTCTCTTCTGTGATATTTTAATCCTCTCACTTTCTGAGTGGGAGAACATGGCTTCACAGAATGAACCACACAGAATGCCATCACTATGTTCTAATGTGTCCTTATTATTAAAGTCTTATATTTTAAAGATAGAGAGAAATGTGTTTCAAAAGAGTGCATACAGAAAACCACTATGTTTTACATTAGAATCTGCAATAGCCTCATCCACGTACACTTAGCAGGAAACAGCTTCCATTTTCTAAATTTTAAATTGGATACAGAGCAGCTCAGAAGTTCAGATTTTCTGTATATGTGTCTCCTCTTCCAGCAAAGCTTCTTCATAATTCATGTAGGCTTACAAGGGTGGGCTTATACATTGCTCCATTTATTTACTTCCCCCCTCACCCCCCCCTATATATATCTGTATGAAAAAGGGCAACTGTTCTTAGGCATTTCAGTTACTCATCATCCTTGATAACTGTTTTCTTAATATTTACCCTGGTAAAGTGGGCATAGAGGTGTGTTTAAGAGGAATGGTTTTCTTCTTGCAAAGTAGGAACACTGTTTCTCCCTCTACTTGTGCAGCTCTATGTGCGGCGGTGTCTGTGGGCGCACATGTACTTGAGTACAAATTTCCTTCATCAATTTTTTTCTTAAAACAAAAATTATTCGTAGACAGCATGTCTGCCTTTGGCTGCATACAGTACACCAGGCTGCAGATGAAAAGAGCATAAATCTTCAAGCTTCTGCACTTGCACTTAAAGAAAGAGTTGCGTATTTGCTGAATGATACTAACCACGTTGGCCCTTACTTTCAGTCAGTGGATCAGGACACTCTAATTCTAGGCTATCTCATTAAGAATATTCTCACAATAGTTAATTAGTCTCCAGAATCATAGGGGCTTACTCCGTTCCAATACTGGTGATGTCAATTAATGATCTGCTACCATTTGAAACTAAGTTCTTAATGTGGAGCTTGACATGAAGGCCCATGTCTAGTAAAGACACAGAAGCAAAATCTAACAGTGTCCTTCCTCTTGCTAGCACTTTGTTTATCTGAATTGTTTCCCAAGTTAACTCCTGTGGCCTAACCCCATAGAAGAGAAGATCTAATCTCTAATTGTCCTCTGGGACTATTCCTGCAAGGTCCTTGAAGAATATATCCTGTTTCCCAGTCAAAGAGTCATTCCAAGGATGTGTCCTGTCTTCTCTTCTCATTTGAAGATTGTTTACCTGTTATTTATGAACTGTGTTTTGTCTATGCACTGTTCCTAGTGTGGTGGCATTGTGATGCTTATTAGAGAAGGAGGAAGGATTAAAATGGCTCAGACTTTACATTCAACATCACATATTGTATGCAGAAGATTTACAGTCATATTATAAATGCACCAAAGCCCAGCCAAGCCTTGGAGGCAGCAGGAATTCTGCCATGAGTGGAAGACAGATTGAGTCTGTAATAGAGAAATATTGAAAGAATTCATAATTAGCTGTTCTGATGATGTTTTAGAGCATAGTGGTATATGTTGTTGGGTGTCAGGTGTGGAACAAAATTTTGATCATTTCAGGATGGTGTTAACATAAAAGCAATTCAAGGATCAAATTATGCATGAGTGTAAATATTCAAACTCAGCTGTAGCAAACAGAATGCTCTCATTTATGCCAGCTAGGATTAGAGTTTGGCAATTTTATTAGAGTATGAAGAGGTCACTTATTGTTTCAAAGACGTTTTTCCTGAAAGGAAGGCAACCAGCGCTGAAGAGCTGAAAGCACTGAGCTGTGCTCATTTGGATTAAAAATAGGTATTTTGGGCCAGTGGAGCTTCAAAATAAGCAAATTCTCAAACCAAACAGTTTTCCTTTTGGTAGCCGAAAAGGAAACCGCACATCCAGGAGGAATGTAGATCAAAGCAAACTCTGCAAATGATGCAGAGACACATAAAATAACAAACAAGGCTGGTGGGAAGAGGGGAGCTTTTGTAAGTAGATAGGTCTGTTCATATTACACTGAAACTAAATGCAAGATTGCTAAAGAAGATACTTGAGAGGGATATATAAGGCTATAGACTTTTTTCCTTAACTGATGTTTTCCAGCCTGTTGTTGCGTGTCCATTGTATTTGCAAAGTAACATATAAGGGACAAACTCAGCACCAGATCTCACTGATAGCAACTTTTGCCTTTCACCACTCTATCTTATCTCTTACTTTCCTTCTCTTCCTAGCATCCCTGAGCCTCCCTTTGCCTAAGTTTGTGGCAAAACATGTTTGTTTTACTGCTTGCCCATAAAGCTATTAAAGCACATCATCAAGTCATCTTCCATAACTAAACTTTCATACTTTCAGAACAGAACAATTCTGAATGTATGTAAGTATTAGCTGGTTAAACTGGAAAGCATTTGTTTAATGTGTTATATATGAGAGTAGAAATCTACGTCAGAACTGGTTTTATTAGAAAATATAAAGAGAAAGTTATTGCTACATATTTTTAAGCTCACTGTTTTACTTATGTTTAAGTAAATATGTTGCTGCAATATTCAGTGCTTGTAAAAATTGGATTGATAGGGATTTGGCAGTTGTTGCAGCGAAGTCGCTCTTTAACTTAATGACTTGTCCAGTCCTTTCTTGAATGCATCTTCATGAAGCAATGGGCATATAATTCCTGAACTCCTCAGGGTTTTGATTCACAGAGTTCTTGATACAGGAGGAAAGACCTTGCAGAAGGAAGAAGGATCCTTTGTCCAACAGCCGTGAAGAGACTGGGATTTCTGGGATAGCTATGTTCCCTCCCATGGGTCCAGCAGTCCTCTCCCTGTGTCTTTTGTCCTGCTAGCTCCTTCAACGCACCTCTCCAACTGAAGAAGGTGCATGTATGGTACCTACCTCACCTTTGGTAGGAAACAACTCTTTTCTTGTGCAGAAGGTTATTTATTTCATCTAGGCCAACAAGTGAGAAGGCAACACTTTTTTATGAGCCACATATCTTTACATAGAACTGATTTCTTACCTCTCACCCCCCACCTCTTACAGTCACAAACCTTTTGAAAGCACTCTGGTCCATCTTGCCTAAGGCTGGAGGAGAACGGATTCCCGAGGGCTCTGTGGATGTGAGGACATCACACAAGCTGGATTGATGCTGTCCTTGTTGTTGGAAAGATTCTATTTCTTACTTTTTTTTTTTTTTTTTTTTAAACGTAGAGCAGCCCCTTTTCTCTCTGCTTTCCAGAGCAGCCTGCCATCAGGAAGGGCAGGCCCCAACTGCACCCATCCTGTACAGGTCATAGGATATACGTCGCACCTTCCCATCTTCTCCTTGGCTGTGCACAAAAAGATGCTTTCTCATTGTGTGAAGGGCTTTCTCATTTGTGTGAAGTAGAAATGCTGCTCTTCTGAAGACTGTCACTGGGGTAGGTGGAAAACAATGCTTTCCCAGTGTACCAAGAGAGGCTTGTTTATGCCGGACGAAGATTTCCTCTAGCAATTTTTTATTTCTCTAGGACTCTGGAATTGTTTGCCAGTTCTTTGAACTTTTTTTAACGTGGCCATTTTTAACTTGAATGGAGACTAGTGAAAGTTTGAGCTCTATACCCAGGGAACCTCATCTCTCTGTGAGCAGTGGACCAGTCAATAGGCTCCATGTATCTGATTGTTAGACAAAGGAGCAGCCTGCAGCAAAAGGGATGTTTGTACTGTGGCCAGAGTGGGCTTCCTTAAAAATAATAGCTAAGGGTAAACGCTATCAATTCACAAGTTAGATGCTTGTAAAAAAAAAAAGTCAGCCCATTTGCTAACTCATTAAGAAGGGATATAAGACTTGACAGTTCATTCTGCTGTGATTCTAAGCATGATGTTTCCCTGAGAAAGAGTGCTTATGGTGCTCTGTAGGCCGAGTGAGTGCACTGCAGTCATTGGTGGCAAGTGATTGGAAGATTTGTTGCTGTACAGAAGTTTGTGCATGGCTTGGTTTTAGGTTGTTCCAGCCTATCCACATCAAGTGACAAACTGCAAAGCTGTCAGACCTGAACTGGCAAAAAGAAAGGCGGTGTTCTAAAAAGAGTATGTACATACAGTGAGTTCTGTTTTTCTCCTCAAATGTGGTCTTTATTTTTGTGACTTCAGGTTACAGAAAACATGGATGGTGTTGAAAGAGGATTATGCCCAAGCCCAAGCTAGCTTTGCTAAGGGAAACTTGCTTCTAGAGGAGGATTTTTGCAAAATTTATACCCAAGGTGATGCCTTCCAAGTACAGAAGAAATTTACGTTTGTGACCTCCTTTGTTCTTGGTAGACATGTGTCCAGCAGATCTGAAATTCGGTTGGTACTCTACATCCAATGGCTAACTGAGTGATCCTGCTCACAAGAGGAGAAGACACTGGACTTGCAGAGTTTTGGGAGGAAGTTCATTGATGGGAGAAAGGATGAAGAGACTTTGATGAAAGGCATGAAGTAGACCAGCCCTAATGCAGGTTGGGCAACTTCTGAGTAATTTTATACAGAGTATTTCAAAGTTGCTAGAAAACCTCTCATTGAGTCCAGGAGTTTTTATACTGTCCCGCTGTTTTTAGCTGGCCTCGGATATATGGAAAGTCATATTGGAATTGCAATTTTTTTAAGGGCAACAAATGGCTTGGTGAAGGCCTTGTACAGAGATGAAGAGTGAAAGGCTGATTCCTGTGAGACAGCTTCCAGTATGATTGCGATGGTTGTGCTTATTAAACAGGAGACAATCCCTGGTCCATAAAACTGAGTTCAAGTAGTTGGGACAGAAAAATGGCATAGAGGCATAAAGTGAATTACAGCGCATAAGAAAGCCTGCTTAGGAATAAGCACTTAGCCCAGACCTTACACAAAAACAACCCAGGCAGGAAATGAAATATATACTTTAACATGAAACTGAAGACATCAATTGTCTGAGGTTCTTTTGCTGAAATACCTTGCTGTGTGCCCCATGGATTGACTACAAGGCTAGTCTTTCATTCTGATGACTCAACCAGTGTTGATAAACATAGCTTGAAAACTAATCTAAAAGGACCTGTGAGGTTTTTATTTTACACATCTTTCATCAAGACACAGCTTTCTAAAACATGATTACATATTTGATAACTTTGACCACAGTTAAAACTGATTAGTCTACAATTCAAGGTTTTTAAAAAATAAATAAACAGTTGCCCCCAAACTTCCAGAAACGCAAAAGCATGTAAAGAACATCCCTAAACATTAGAAACATCTGCTTTTACATAACCATTAATGTAGATATTGCTTCTATTACAGTGTGGTTCCTTCACAGTATCTGTTACGCTTATGTATGTTATCACAAGAATTGTATTCTCACTCAAAATGGTCCTTGGCTTTTTGTCAACAAAAAGCTATAATGAGAATAATTTTCATATAAGCAACACTTTCACAATGGAAGTCCTGCATTTTAGTGATTTCTGACATCTCTGAGCTTGAAAGGGACTGTTTTTTAAAAAGGAAAATGCTATTAATATCACTATATTATAGAGAAGTAAGTTATATAAGAAGGAAAGCAATAGAGAAGCACGAACACTGTCATACCAGATAAGATATCCAGTGCAATAACATTTGTTGGTATTGGTCAGTACAAGGGGCAAAGAAATTAGAAAGCAATACCCTGAGCCTTTAGTTAGTAGTTTGGATCAGAATCACAGGGCTTTATAACCATTTCGTTGTATCTTGTAAATAGCGCTAATTCATCTTGAAATGCAGCATTTTTGGTTTCCCAGTTGTTCTTCTGGCAGAGTCTCCCACAGATTAATTAGCCAGATTGAAACTTTTATGAAATCACTTTTAAATATTATCTTTCTACTTCATTGGCAGAACCTTTGTCTTTTGTTATGAGAGAGGCTGAAGAGGACATGGACTTTCTGTGTGTTTGATCTGTTATGTAACTCTCATCTCCTTTTCATTTAACAATGATAATCCTAGTGTTTTCAGCGTATTTTTTCCAGATATTTCTTCTAACTTCTAGCCACTTCGCTTGCCAATCTCTGGACCCCTGTTGTTTTTGCTCTCTTCTTTTCTTCCTGTGGATTCAGTATTTCAGATGAGGAACTTACGTACCAACACTATTGTACTAGGAAAGGAATAAAATTTATACTAAATGCCCATATATTATAAACAACCGTCTAGACGAGATTTTATAACACTTATCTCATCCAAGTCTCTAATTTTTTGTTTTAGACTATCAAAGTAGAAGTATAATGAATTCTCTTGCTAGGAAAACGATGTCTTGGCTGAGCCAGGTAGGCATGCTGTGTTGCTATTACTTAATAATTACAGCCGAGTGAAAATAAAGGTATTTAAATTACAGGAGAGCTGCAGCACTGAGCATGACTTTTCAGCCTGAGCATGATCTTTCATGTTGCTGCTGGAGGTAAATCGATAGTGACTCATAGTATGGTGGTACTGAAAATCTATTGGTTCAGGGCCTGTGGTCTTCTACAGGATGTTCACATTACATTTTTAATGCTTTCTGTACGTTTGGGTATCTTTAATTCTGGAGTGCGTGTTTTAGGAAGGCTTGCACTCTGTGTATTTCAGAGTGTCTTGCTGCTGACACTGAGCATTAGGCAGTGTGAATGGCTCATTTGGAGTCATCTTGGTCTGTGGTGAAAAGAACAGGAACAAGTCCAGTACACACAGAACAACTGGCTTTTATTTACTGAGTCAAAGCTGTAAAACCATAAAGGGAGCAAAAGCTGAAATCAAGGGAAACAGAAGTAATGGAGTGGGAAGGGAAAAGGAGAATCAACATTTGAGGGTTTTTCTGTATGAAACAGAGATCTAGGTTCCAGCAATGGGGGAAAAGCATGAGTCATTCTTCCAAAACTTTGCTTGACGCAAGAGCCCCTTTATTTAAGTTTGGATTTGCGATTCTTGGAGGTTTATTTATTTATTTAAAGAGTTTATTTATCAGCAAGACTTCACCAACACCTTCCCTCCCTCTCTCTCAACTTTCAGCCTGATTCATCAAAGCCAAAAGGTAGCCTTACATGATAATAAGTACACTCTTAGACTGTTAGTTGAAGCTAGGGCCCTCCCTCGTAAGATGCAGGAAAAGCTTTCTTGAATTTTATTCTTAAAAAAAAAATGCTTTCAGTGTTCCTGGTGGAGACTTCCTGCTCATTGAAAGCTACTTCTTCCTTGAAAAATTCTTTGGTCTTTTAGAGCCTTTTAAAACAGATACTCTTAGGAAATGCTATTGCTTTGGGGCATCTGGTTTGTAATCAGTCAGTCCTTTCAGAGCCTAACTCTTCTGTCATGACACCGATGCAGAGCATGCCTACTGTGGTCCTGGGGAGCCATGTGCCTTATATGTCCATTGCAACTTGCAGGAGGTCAAGTAGGGGGAAGCCAAAGGATTTGTGCAAATGGTGGAGCCAAGCAGAAGGTCAGGGATGGCATTTTGTGGCCCTGGGAAAGAGACAGCTCTTTCTCGTGGGTCGGGATGAGTCTCCGTCAGTGCCGAGACTCAAAGGATCATGGGGCTTCCATGGCTGGCACCCAGTGTTCTTAATTTTGTGGTGAATAAGAGCCCTGAAAGCACATAATTTAATCCGCCTGAAGATAATTGTTGAAATAAATCATTCTCTTGTTTAAAGAATAAATCTTCGGCAAGTTTCAAGGGAGCCTAAAGCTCTGCTGATTTTAATCATTACTCTACATAGGGAAGTGTCTATACTGCTTAGTGTTTCCAAACCAGCAGTGCTGCTATTAAAAAGTCAGGCCTGGGTATAGAAGCTGCCGCAATTCAAACACAACTTTTTTGGGGGATTCCTGAATTCACAGCTGGAAGAGGAGAGGCCTTGGTGAGCAGAGACCCCACGGTCCCCTCCAAGTTTAAATACCCAGTAAGCCGTGCTGCCATTTGGTGCCTCAGTTTCCACGTCTGAACACTGGGTTCTGTGGTCAGTGCTCTGCAGAGCATTGCCATTCCGGAGGGGAGAAATGCTTCAGGAGAGAGGGGTATTTTTGGTTTTTGGTGTTGATGGGCTGTTGCTGGAATATGGGTTGCGTATGACAGGAAATGTGCTGTGGTGTGTCAGACTGTACCACAGAGAGCGATTCCGGTCAGTGGTGGGTGATTTTTATCAGACTGCCCTGTGGTCATCCAGTGGGATCCCCAGGGCTCTGCTGGGGAGTTTCTTGTTCAATAGCATGTCCTGCTTTGGTTGAAATTTTTCAGGGTTTGGCTGGTCCACAAGGGATTTTTTTTGGGGTGTGAAAAGGATCGGTTTGGGTGAGACGCATTCTAGCAAACTAGAAATTACACTGGTCAGCTGAGGTCTGGAGAACCATGCTTCTTCACTAAACCTCCCTGTCCTTCCTTTGGGAGCTGCACTGTGAGAGGGACGGTTCACTACAGAGGCAGGATGTAGGCTGTAATGACTAGCTAAGGTGTTCTGTGGCCAACCATGGGTGAGGTAGGGTTTGGGTAGACTAGAGCTTCTTTTGAGGCTTGATTGAGGCTTCAATTAGCACTTGGTAATTCAGTTGCTCCTATGACAGCACTCTTGATACTCTTGTTAGTTAAAAGGTGTTCTGCTAATTTATGATCCTTATGTTAAGTTAAATAGCAGAGATATTGGGCTCTTTGTGCAGAAACTATGAATCTATGGTGGATTGCAGGCAGGTTCCTGCTACTTACCCATTTTCTTCCTGGTTGAACACGAAACTTGGTGACCTTGATATTCTCCCATGTTTTTGCTTGTTTCTTCCTTCTCTTGGAGAGCACTTGGGGATCTGTTTCTGGAGCTTTCTGTGAGGAATGGACACTGCTGTGGTCTTTTCCACTGCAAACTATCCCGTTTCTCCCTGTCCTTCAAACTGGGAAGTACTTACAGCTCTACTGAAGCTGATCATAATGTTAAAAAAATAAATTCATACAGCTTTTGGCACAGCACCATTTGAGTAATTCTAAGTGGTTGGGAATTAATTCACTGTGCCATTTAAGCTACTTTGAAGAAGAAGAGCTCTAGCTACATTTTATTTTGGTTGTATTTTGCGTGAAATGTGTGTAGTTATTGGAACCAGATATATTAACTTTGTGCTTGGCTGATGTACGCCAGTTAAAAATTTGTCCCCTGGCATATGGAATTGAAAGCTGAGGGTTTTCTCAGACACAGATGCCACCCAGCTCCCCCGATTCTAGGTATCCTAGCCCCCTCGTACGTCACTATGTCTAATAGATATGAAAACACTGAGTCCCAGTGCTATTTCCACCAAGTCATACATTTTAAAGGTCTTAGAACATGCTTTTGTCTGGAGCAAAATATTTGTCACATGTTATTAGACGGGACCTTTACTGTGGAGTAAATCAGGAGTAACCATAAGGATTTAAAACATTGTTAAATACACGCAAGTACGGGATATGTTTAGCTCCAGAAGGAGTGTGGGTGTAAACAGTATGTCATGAACCATTCTATCACGTCTGAGTTACAATAATATACATAAATCATAGCAGTATCGTATGTCACAAGTACAAGCTTTCATAGGCAATAATTCTTACAAATATTCATTTGCAGAAAATCTTGGTAGCTGTTGCCTTTGTTCAAAGCTAAAAAAAAGTAATCTACTTACAGTATTCATAAATTAGCCTTGAAAGAATAAATTGTAAAGGAAACAGCACCAAAGCAGAACTGTGATGTTTCTGGCTATCTTTAGAGGGAGGTCTGTTCTACAATACATTTCAGGTGACAAAACACGAATATGATGCACAGTGCCAAATGGAAAGAAAGAATAGACCCTCTGCCGCTGGGAATAAAAGAAGACTATAGTAATGTGATTATGGTAATGGTCAACAAGTCATAGTCTTGTGCTTTTGTTCACTGTAATTAACTTCTTGGAATGGCACAGTCGCTTTCTCTGTGCTCATCAGATGGCCCTGCTTTTGTGTCCGCAGTCTGTTATTTCTCCTGCAGGGACTGCAAGCCTCCAAGTGCATTACTAAATGAATTCATTGCTGGAACAAAGATTCGGTAGTAGAATAGAGATTGATATCTTTTGTTGTCAGACATTCAATACCATATAGCAATCCAATTACTTAAGCTGTTTCTATCAGTCTTATTACGGCTCACTATTGAGGCATGCTTTAAAGCTGGATAATTCTGTCTTGCAAGAATGTAGTGGAACAGATTAGAGCTTTAATGAGAAGGCTCTCTGTGCACTAGGGCACTTCCATTGTATGTATTGGGATGGAGGAATCATACCTAGGCAAAGGTCCGGAGTCATTGTTGCAAAGACTGATCAAAGGGAAGCCTGAAATCTGTACAATTGCTTGAAGAAATTTTGTGGGTTATAAAAAAATAAAATAAAAACTGGCAAGGTTTCTGTTACTGCCTATCTGATGAGAATCTGTGGTACACTGGGAAAAGGAAATTGCTTATTGGAATTCAGATTGTGGAATGGATATCTCATTTTGTGTTTGAACTTTTCCTCCAGTGGGCTATAGGTCAAATTCTGTGCTTAGCTGTAGCATTTTAGGAATGCTGGCAGCATAAGTTCAACACAAGGCTTATTCTGCATGCAACTACCCAGGGTAGATGTATGGAGAAGAGGGTTTCTGGTGCACAAACCCACAGAAGGAAAGAAGGTGTCGATAATTGCATGTAGAGAAGGATATATTAGACGAGCAAGTCAGCCTTCCCAGGTTTGCATCCTTGCTCATCCTTTCTGTAGCACAAAGCAGGTGTAGATTGTGTCCCAAGACAGCAGAAAGCTGGAATCAGTAAGACCTCAAAACTGAGGCTGAAGTGTAGAAGTGGAAAATAGTTATTTTTCTGTAAGGAAAAAAAAAAAATCAATAATATAAATACAAACAAATCTATCTATATTTTGGAGGGAGTTCATGTACGTAAAACATACTTAATTTTATTGTGGCAAACACAAGCAGTAGAGACTTGGAGATGCCAGACTAAGTTTGTATGTCCAGCAAGACAATTTGACTGTTTCTGGAATGTATGATTTCTGATGGACATTTAAAACATGATAAAAGTCTCCAGCTCTCTTCTAGGCCTCAGCAGAAACATCTGTGCTTTAAGCCAACACGGTGTGAAGAGAAGCACCTAGGAATTGCTAAGGTTGAAGTAAACTGGAAACACAAATTAGAGTGCTTTTGTATGGAATACATACAGTTCGGCGTCATTTGTGAAAATAAATATATCTAAACTTGTCTGAAATTCTGTCTCTCTAGATCACTATCCTTAAATAACTGAGGATATGTTTTATTTTTTGGTATGATAAATGCGCCACAGCAAACACTGACTTTGTGTGAGTGGCAAAGCTATGTAATTTCTGCAGGGCAACACTGATTTCCAACAATTTGAGGATATGGCCTATTATTCTTAGATGCAAAGAAATATTTATGCTTTATAATTTCATTATAATAAGCCTGATTTGCCATTTCTTATGGTTGTTTTACCCTATCAACAGCTAAATATTTTCTCACCAGGGATGAAGTTACGAAGTATTACAATGCACACGTATCATCTGACTGTAATATTTTCAAAGTGTTGTTTAGAAGAACAGCAATTATAAAGACATTTTCCGAAGGAAATTGTATTAGAGTTAGGATAAGGATGTGGGTGTGTGAACTTATGTCTGAGGAACACCTGAAAGTTTATCTATGCATGTAGACTTGTTTTCAGAGAGCGTTTGCGTTCCTGTATATAGACCACAAACGCTGCTTTTCTTCAGCAATAAAGGTATGACCCAGTTCATGGCCAAAGCTAAACTTTATTTTGTAGCCTTAGTTGCCTGGTGTGGATTGAAGTTAATGTTTCATGAGGCAAAGAACAGCACCTGTTCATTCCAGGAACGGTTACTGCTAAGATATTTGTTTTGGGTCGGAGTTAAGGTGATTTTGTGCTGAATTATCAGTTTCTTTCTCACTCAGGAGTGTAAGGGGCAATTAAAGATTTAGGGTGGCCTGACCTTTATTCTGTTCATTGTTGACTTGTAACGAGTGATGTCTACAGTAGCTGCTTTCTTGTTATTTATTTAGTCTATTTAGGAATAAGGGTTTTGGACTTGGGATCTTCCAAGGGGAGCTTTTTATGTACATTTTCATTTATTTTGTCTAAATACATTGAAACTTCCAGGTCAGATACTCGGCTGGTGTAAATCAGCTTAGTTCCATTGACGTCAGTGGAGCAGCGCCAGCGGCAGATCTGACCCACTTCTTTAATCTGATCACTTGTCCATCCCATTTATTTCAGATTACATCAGAGTGAGCAGAGCCTTACCTCATTCACCATGAACTTGATATAGGTACAACCTTGCAAGTTTTGTCAGAGGACTGTCATCACTGAGAAACATGTAAAAAGCAAGAGTAGCATCCTGTCCTCTGCCATGTGGAAATTGCTTGGAGCCAAGGTATCTGAGACTCAGTTTGGCTTAATATAAGACTGGGTGATGTATGAAATTCCAACTTGCTTATAATAAATTATGTTAAAAATTATTTCCTGCAAAACATTAACCTAATACAGCATTTTATGTGGTCTGAATATCTATTAACTAATTAGTAATATTCTTTCAGTGTTCAGGATGCTCTGTGCCACTACAGCAAGCTGTGAGTCTTCAGAAACCTCAGCATCCCAGCTGTTAAGGCTGCGCCGGTACTCGTCATAGAAATTTCCATGGAAATTCAGATTTAGATTTTCAGTCACACCTTGGGTCTGGCGCCTCTAACTTGTTCCTTCAGTTTTTCCTGGTTTTATTGTGGTTTGCCCCTGGGTCTGTTCCCTGCTGTTGTCCTCTCAGATCAGTATTGGGTGGTGAGATTGCGCATTACCTTCAGATTGCACACTACTCTCCCAATGGATCTCTGCATCTGATCTCTTTGACTGCTTGAGTGAGCACATTTGAAGATTTGGAGGGGGGGGGAGTTTGTTGGGGGAGAATGGAGGTGGCAATACACAGCTGAAGAACTCAGTTTTTCCCCTTAATCTGAACTGATGATTGAACTGACTCTTGACTCTTCTGCTTATTCTCAAACAATATTCTTATTCAAATATTCTAGTAGCTTCCAGAGCCACTTTCCCAGGAGTGTAAAATATCACGTGTTTGGGCTCTCGATGAGTTTTGTGTACTCAGAGAGGTTGCTTGCCCCTGAAAGTTTACATGAAATTCTTCATTTTTTTCTGTCCCATAACCTTGCAGTGAATGTACACTCTTAAGAAGACCCAGGAACAGGTTTTTTACCACAGCAAATACTTTCTCTTGGTACACAATGTATCTCTCTGGTTTATCTACCTCAATGCTTAGTTTACTTTTCCTTATTGAAGAGAAGAGTTTTGCATTTTGTTGGCTGTTTTCTATGGTCATCGCTAATATTAGCGAGGTATCACAAATATTGCTTTTTCTGGAATCAAACTGTCTTGCATGTTCGTGTCCAACGTGAATGAAGCAATCCATTTTCTCGCAGTCAGTTGATGCTCTGCAGCACTATCTAGTGCCCTACAACCTTTTCCAAGCTAGTCATGCAGTGGCCATTGACTTTGTACTGGACTTTCTCCAGCACCTCCCTTCAAAAGTTTGCAAATGCCAAAATGATGTGAGCCATCGCAGTTCTGGTATCTTTTTCCAAATACCAGATGTCATCTTGGCTTCTCTTATTCACAAACTATGCCTTGTTTTTGCGAACTCCCAATATTTTTGCTACAGGTCTCCTTTTCTGTATGTTGTCTCTCGTATCTGTCAGAACAGTCCCTGACCCCTGAGTTTCAGTTTGGGTAGAGTGTCTTTCTTTTCTTGGCAAGTTCTAGTTGAGTTATTCCTAAATCCTTTAACAATATTTCTCTCTCTTTCCCCCCTCTACGCTATAATATCAGCGTGACCCTCATACCAACTATCAATTAGTAACAGAATATTTCCGTCTTTTTTTCTGTACTGCTTCAGTATAGTTCTCCCATACGTCTGATAATCTGCCTCCCCTGCCTGAGTTAACTAAACTGTATAAATCATCTATGGCTTCATAATCAGCCATTACCTGAAAGGAGACCATGTTCCTATTGGCTAGGGAGGCAAGTTACTGCTTAAACTTCCCTTATCTCTACTCTGTCTTTCTGAAGGGCTTTGACTTTGGTGGGATTTTTATGTTCTTCTTTCTTCCACACTTTATTCATATTATTTTACAGTTCTTAGAAGTTTTTCCAAATAAAGGGAGACAGTACTTTGCCTAACCAACAGCCTCCTTCACTCCTAATAGCAACATCACTTAAGGCTGGAGCCTGATTTGCTAATGAGAGTCTGACTGACAGATATCAGAGCTTCTCGAAGGTAGTTTCCGTGAGTCTTAAATGTGCCATTTAGGCACTTAAATTCTGGGGTAGGCACACCCCTTATGGTGTATGGCCACTGGGCTCCTTTTTGCTTTTTTCCTTAGAAACCAGAGTAGGTGATGCCTGCCTAAACCTGAAGAACCCAGAGCAGCATCTCACATCTTTTTTTCTGCCTTTCTATATCATTACTCTTTTCATTGCAGAAGAAACGTAAAGCCCCATTCATCTCCCTTACATCTCTCTCCAGCCAGCTTTTTTCTTCCCTGCATTCATCGGTGCAGTCTCTACTGTGTACAGAGAAGCCAAGCCGGAGGGCAGGTTTGCTCTTAGAGATAGTCTCATTGCAAGTGTAGAAGGGGAAATCCGCTTTAACAAGAACCCCTGAATGCAGGGGTAAAATTCAGGGAGTGCACTTTCTGTGCAAGATAAAAATTCGCAGTTGTGAAGGTCAGGTTGAAGGTGTTCTGCTCTTACAGAAGGCTGTACAATTGTTTGTGGGGTATATGCTTAGAAGCTTTGCTGGATGAGACCCTTATTAAATTTGAGTAAACTAAATAAATGAAGCAAGCACAAAAATAAATTTTTACAATATGCTTGAGAGAAAAGCAAGCAAGCAGCTTTTCTCTTATTTTTAAGGAAAAAAACGAGGCAGAAAAATGAAGCAAGTAACTCTGCTCTTGGGAGCGAGTAGCAAAGCAGACCTAAAATTCAGAAGATTTTTGTTCTGGACTTTGTCTACTTCACTGACATTTTTGTTTTTAAATGTTTTTCATAGGATGTTGTGCTTATTTTATTAATTTGTGTGATTACTTTCATAAACACAAAGCAGTAAAATCACAGTGAAGTTAGTCCAAAGTTGGGACAATATTGAGTTCAAGAGCTACAGCAGAAATTTAGTGAAGATTCAAATATATCTGCAGCTCGTCAAAAGTTCCTCTTTCATTTACCAAGGAAACATGACTAAATTAATGGATTTTAGATGAGAAGGAAATTCAAGACTATCTAATGTGACCATATGGATTTTGCATGCCGTAGAATTCCACTCAGTTATCTCTGCAAAACTATTTCCTGCCAGATAGTGGGCCAGATCGCACCTCTGCTAACTTTAACTACTTCGGTTTCAATGCAATAGCACTCGGTGTAGTCTGACTTGTCTGTTGTAGGTTTACTGTATAAAGACCTAATGATTCCGAAGTCCATGAAACCTGAAATGGGTGATATATGTATGTACTCTTTTTGTAATCCCACAATCCCAGAGGTTGCTCAAGACAGGAATGAAAGGAGGCAAAGGAAAATCAATGTTTAACTTGGAAGCATTTGTCAGTTAACAAGTCACAAGGAAGTGAGTACATTTAACACCTAAGATAGTCAAAGTAGGAATCTAATTTATACTTAATTTATACTTTTTTTTTTTGAAGGGGGGCGAGAAGGGGGCAGGATTTAAAAAAACAAGTGAGCCCAGACAAAAAAAATCATCCTTTTCCTCTTTTTTCCCTTCAAAAACCCGTCTGCCTTAACATCCTGTTGAATTTAAAAGCATATACCTTTACATTCTCACAAGCTCGTAGTTTTCAAGACCTGGAATTTCTTAGACAAGGGAACCTGCTGGAAATCTATGAGAGCTCTGTGTGCAATGAATAGGATATCTACTTCACCCCCTAGTTCTGCATCTCAGGTCTTTGTCATACTGAAAAAGTGTAAACATCTTAATCCCTCTGAGGGAGGAGTCTCTCAAGTATTTCCTTATTGATCAGTACCGTAAAGCGTTGATCTCTGTCTAAGAGGCACATCGATCTGTCTTGTCTAGAGTAGCTGAAATTACTTTATGCATTGAATTTTCTCAGTAGTGCTATAAAATAACACATCTTGGCGAGTGAAGCCAGCCTGTTAATGTATGGATTTTCTGCCTTGAGTGATTTTCTAAAATCAATAACTCATTAAAAAGAAAAAAAGCCGAATTCTCACAATTCATATCCATGCAAATAACAGACTGACTTAAGCAACAGTGAGCTATAACACTGGGTTTGGAGGATGGTGTGTTGTTTGTTCAGATGTCCTCATTGCAGTTTCATTTTTGCTTCATCCTTCTTGAAAAATGCTATTTTAACAACATTATCCATTCATTAGTTCTTAAGATCAATGCTCTTCTGCAGATTTGTTAAATGGTTACTAAAAATAAGGTCTGCTGGTGAATCCTTTAAAAATATGACTGCATCCCCAGCATGTAACTCACTTTCAGCAAAGAATGCAAGCGTAAACCTTTTTCAAAGTCACAATCTCCAGAAATCATTTTTGCGTAGTGTAATTCCTCAAAAGAAGTGTCAGATAACTTGGAAGGGAAGGAAGCTTTCCATCCTAAGTGTGTAAAGCATTGCAGTCTTTAATTTATTCACTGAATCAATCTGACTTTTAAAAGACTCTCCAACTTGGCAGGAGTATTCTGTTTATCTCACATGCAGTGAATCTGTCCTTCTTCCCCGTAGGTGGGTACTTAACTAGCTGTTAAGTTAAAAGAGGATGGGCTCTGCTGGATCCATAAGTATTGTACTTCGAGGTACATTTGGATTAAGCTTTCTTTTTTCTTCTGCTCAGTTCTCAAGTTGCTGCACTACCTGTTCTATTTGACTTAGTGGCTTGAATGAAAACGGTGTCAGATGTTTTTCAGAGTGTTAGTTCTTTCTTTCAGGGTGATTTTTCTTGCATCCAGATGTATTAATTCAAAATTTTTGTGGTTTTTTTTTTTCAAGTGCAGTGACAGGATTTAGGATGCTCCACGGGATGCTGAAGTCAGCCACTTTCACAAAACTTTTCCATATGATGCATGTCAGCAGCATGGCTTCAAGGGGTGTCTTCTCATTTTGCATTCCACTTAGCATGAGCTTATCAGGTGTCTCAGAATGCCTCTGAATATGGCAGTATTAGTGCATGTGATCTGGGAATAAAAAGAGAAGGCAGGAGGGTGGGCAAGGAAGGTAACTGGGAATTGGAAGATGAACTGGTTCCAAAGGACACCCTCCAGCAAAGGGTGGCAAAAGAATAAAATTAGGTAGATTTAACTTTACTGTGCGAAAGAGCAAACCTTGCATGTCAGCGGGGACTCATGTGGTTTAATAAATTACGGGAAGGTTAGGAGAACGGGACGTGCGCTCTGTAGAAGAGTCTCTTAAAGGTCTGAGGGAATCCTGAGCCCAGTAATAAATTTCTTGATCTGTAATGAAAAACGCAGCCAGTAGTATGACCAAGCATTCTTGAGTGACTGTGTACTAGATTCCTAGCCCTTTGAGGCCAATGGAAGAACTGAGAGAGCAGAAATAGTCCAGCCAAGGGATTAAAATCAGAAACTACCCTTGTTCATTTTGTGGAAAAAAAAAAAAAAAGGAGCTGTTCCAGGAGCAACAGAAGCTCAGTTTCCTGTGGACCCATATCCCCTGTCTCCCATGCACCTTCTAGGGACCCCAGATCCTTCCCAGAACCACTCACGACCAGAAGGGCAAAAGGCGGCTTCCGCTGCATCTGCTGTGGAGCTACACACGTACTGATTTGAAGGCTGGAAATAAGCTGATTTGTACTGGTTGGACGAGGAACCATTGATCCCACTCCTTCAAGGAGATTTTCCTCAGCTGGGGGCACTAATTTAGGTCTCTTCCCTCTGTGCAATGACAAGACCTGTAGGAACATAATTATCTCCAAGTCTTTTGCTTCTCCCCTGACAACTTGCATTGAAATGTGCCGGTGGGTTTGAAAGTTATTAGGGGGAGACACGAACAGTCAGACGGCATGACTGCATAAGCCTCATTTCCTTAGGAAATCAAGTGGAAATGTTTGTATAGTTTATATAAAACACAATATGGTTTGTGTCTGTCATATTACCTTGAAGGCCGTTGTTGGAATCCTATGTTCCATTGTTGTGCTTCATCTCATCTAAAGTTTCTAAAAATGCTGCTTTGGACCTTTGCGATTTGTTTTCATGCATCTCATAGGAACCTAGGACTGGAAGGGGCGTCCTGGGTCATTGTGTGCAGGCTCCTGCCGAGGTATATGAACTGTAAAAGTTGAAAGAGAAAAGTACTGTATAATAAACTTCTGGTTGGTACAGTGGGGAAGTTAATGAGACAAGTGAAACCTTCCGTGTGGCCTTTATAAATTGGGAAGTCGCAGCATGGGGCAGTCCCCTTACAAATCTTGGGTCATTAGCTTATCTTCTGCAGTAACTGCAAAGGATGAAATGTCAGAGGGTGAATGAATTTTCCCCTTTACAGCAAAGGACTATGAAGAATTCACATTTTCTTTAGAGAATACCAAGGAAAAGATTGCCAGATTTTTTCATGTGTAAAAGGAGTTTTAAAATGTTAAACATGTTTACACAGAGGAAATTATTTGATCCAGGGAGAGGAGAGACATCCCTTAGCTTTTAAATGTGCTTGAGTGACAGTAAGGCATGTTCAGCATTCTGTAGGATTTTCCTAAACAAACCAAGAACCCAGAAGTGCCTCCATGGAATAGGACAATAGGTAAAAGAAGGATGGCAGTTTCTTATATACAGGGCACGTGGGAACAATAGTATCAGATCATTTCTGAAGCTATATTATAATGCTGGAAAGAGAACCTGATGATATAAAATCAAACTCCATAAATGCCTGTGTTTCAGAATCTGTGCTGTTTGCCTTAAGAGTTTAGCTGTGCACCGGTTGTTAGTAGTAAATGCACTTCTTTAGAATATGTAGATATTTGCATATTGTTAAGGATGCTTCTCAAGTATTTATATTCCAGAATATCTAAATTGTTTCAAATCTCGGTGATGAAATGCCCTCTATATAAAGTTATAAAAGATGCAGCTGTTCAGAAGAAGGTATAGCCTGATAGAAGGAGTAGAAGGACAATAGTTTACTTGACAGTTTCTAGAAAATAAACAGAAAACAAAACAACCCTTTGAAAATCTCAATTTTGCAATACTTAAGCTGTGTTCAAAAGTAGCAGGATCACTTTTGAATCATTTCAGATTGTTCCCCTGTTTGAAAGTAAAGTCAATACATAATTAAAGCATTGACATTTAAAATGTTTTATATGGAGTAGCTTTAGCATTAACCGGGAAGACCACTGACTTACTTCACTGCTGTCTTTAGCGTGATTTGGCTGTGTTGCAATTTTACACCTCTTTGCCCTTACATCAGAGTTTGATCCAGCAAGACAGGGAGTACTTTAGGCTCATCTAGCAAAACGCTTGAGGTTGTGAGTAGTTTTAAGCACTCGAACAGACTCTTTGACTTTGGTTGCACTGTTTGTATCCTAGAATATGAAGTGTCTACTTACTTAAATACTTCATTGGGTTATCCTGCACTCCAAACCAGAGCTCTGAGCACAGGTCACACTGATGGTGATAAACTGAGCTCCATCAGCCTTGTGCTGTGTTCTCATACACCCAGAAGTGCAGTGTGCAGTGAACTACGTTCTGTGGGTAGTCCATGAAGTCATAATAAGAAAGATGGAAATTGCAGCTTTATTTCAGAAAACCCCATTTCCTATAAAAAAATTGCATGCTTTAGTAGAATTAGCCAGTTTTAAAAAGTCATTCCAGGGTCCAAATCATTAAACTTTGGACCTTTAAAGGTATTTAACTGTTAAACTCCTGACCGAATGAAAACCTATTTCTGGAATGTTGTAGTTCCTTTTGTTTTAAGGTGTTCGGAATGAGCCTAGTCTTTTAAACACTATGTTAATGCTTTCGGTATGTTAATTTTTAACAAAGAGGTTTTCTTCATGAAAAGCACATTTTCTGCCCAACGGAATTTGATAGTGTTTTCCATTAAAACTTTGAAGACTCCTAAATTTGACATTGCTGCTAAGTTTGCTCAGTCAGGCTTAGCTGTTAGAAAAAAGTCTTCTAACTAGAAGCGGGGGGGAGGTTATTAAAAATCTATCACCTAATGGAGGGATCCAGACTGCTTTCCATTACCAGGTTGCCCTTCGTCATTCTCTGTTGCGATGGCTTTAAGCAGGTGTGACTCATTAGTATGACTCTTGGGCTCTCATGCTGCTTTGGGAAACCAGTGCACCAGCTGGCTTTGGGCTTAGTGGTCTGCTGTAAGGCTCACCGGGACCCATTTCTAAGTCCACCTTATCCTTTGCTCATCTAATCTTACATTTAATCTTAAATTGCAAATATTAGACCATGGTCAGCATTCAGTGACTGATGCTCCCAGCCTGTCACTGCTCCCCTTTGTCCAGCCACCAGCAGCTAAATCCCTTTCCCCAGGCACCTGCGCAGTACTAGGGCTTTGTCACTGCAGCTGAGCAGGCATGTTGAGGTTTTTCCCCTGGTTTTTATTTGGGTAAGTAAGTACATTATCTCCCATACTTCTGCCTGATCAATCTCAATTTTGTCTTCGTATAGAATATGAAGCTCTGGCCCAGTTCTTAATTCACCTCACAGTTGAATTTAGTTGACTTGGGTGGAACTAGTAAAAAGACTGAAGCCAGCTGGCCAAATCCTGTTTTCAGTTACCACTTACTATTGAAGTTTTGTGGTCTGTGTGTAAGACACTTAAAAATTATTATAAATAGCAAGAGCGCATCATCTTAAGTTTTATCCTTATGTTATATAAGCACAATACTTCACAGCCCTGTCCCCAATGATTTTTATTATAGGCAATGTGTTGAGAGAAAAAAGTATATTCGCTTGAAATTCGTTACTGTATTTACAGTACTACTTTCCCATGCTTATTTTAGAGTCATTTGGGAAAAAGCTTTAACTCCAAAAAAATGAATGCATTGCTATTCTGGGAGTTAGATTGTCACTTAATAAATATATTTCTGATAATAAAAATCGGTGTCGTTTTCCTTGCAGGGACTTATTCGGAAGAAAGTTAATAAAAACTGCATGGAAAAACTAGCATCACAGCTATTTTTTTTTTGTTTGAAATTCCTGCAGGAAAGTCAGCCGAATCCAAAAAGTGTCAAGAAACAGAGAAACATTCTACGGTCATTAAAACCCAAAGGTAAGATTCTCTTAGTAAAGATACTATTAAGCAAGGTAGCTCTGAGGAGCCTTTTAAATATGTTTTAAGAACAAAGACTTAACTGGCCCTGCTGATGGGAAAGTCATAATGTGGCTTTTTTCCTGATCACTTTCTATTCTTTGTATGCGTGACAGATGTCAATGAAGTTGAAAAGTGTCCATTTCCCAGCAGGATGCTGGCTGTTCCCCAAAATGCCTGGGCAGTTTATAGAGGCCCTAATATCTCCTGATCGTGACTGAAGGATTTGTAGAGAAAGCATCCTGCAGGGTAGAGGCCTGCTGCCTTTGAATAGAGGGCAGCCAGCAGCTCTACGGGCCTCAGCAAGAGATGCCACTTTACCATCAGGAAACTTTGATTTATTATCTGAGAAATTCACCATCCATCTGCATGAAGAGGTCACAGAAGCAACTTTCCTAATGTGAATCTGAGACCCCCATTATTTCCCACTTATTGCTACAAGCATGAAAAATTGTTCCAACTGAGAAAGTTGGACTTTCAGGACTTGTTGCCATGGCTGAATTTATAGGAATATTTAGGAGCAATGCTGAGTGGGTTTTTTTGAACGTATAAACTCCCACAATTTTCACAGGTTTTTGCTAATTAATGCCACCACTGTGGAAATGGAAGCAGTTCTGCAAACAAGCTGCGACAAATGGGATTTTTATGGCCAGTGAAAAAGCCTAGGGAATAATTAGCAGGTCCATAGAGATCTCTTGATTACAGACATCTGCATTGGTAATGTCCAGACGAAAAGATCGCCGAGGGAAATGTTTAGGGATTTTCACCTAAGGGCACATTTATGTTGTCAGCTACACCCTTCAAACTGCAGTCGGACAAATGTGGGAAAATATTTTGTGAAATGTTAGACCAACGAACCTGATGTTGACTAATCTGGACTAGGGAAACTGGCGTTGCTTTCCAAAGTACTGTCCGGCAGCCAAGACTTGCAGATGTAATATTTTGATATCTCATTAAACTTGATTTCACAGAGATACTTCTCAGTGCTGCATTGGAGTTGCTGTGTGTTGCCTAAGATGCTTTTGCAGTTATTGCTGCTTTGTTGAATAGGATGAAGAGGAAACAACAAGACTGATTATTAAAAAACCACATGACTCCTTGAAAATGAAGCACTGAAAAAAAGAATTCATGTCAACACAGGATTTATTAGTGCAGGTTGAAGAGTAACTTGATTTGGGATTTTCCTCCTCTTGTCAAAGTGATTCACAATATAAATCATGGATCTACTTATAGAAGCAGTAGAGGTTTTGTCTTTTTTAAACAGCGTGCTTTTAAACTGGCTAGTAAAACACTAATTTCAGGCCTTTGAAACAGAATTTTAAGCTAAGGGTTTTTAAAAAAACACAATTATATTCATTTGTATAACATTACAGTGCAGGTGCCCCGGTCCTAGACTGGTTTCTGTTGTATTAAATGCCATATAAATCCCAACAAAACTCATTCCTTTCCTGAAGAACTTACAGCGTAAAGATTTGGTTGCTTTTACCAATTGTGTCTGGATATAGAATTTAAAATAAATTAAATTTATAATGCCTTTGATTTTAAAATAACACAGTGTAGATCTGTTGTGCTTAGAATCTCTCTGTGACGGGATCTTCACTCTCACAAGCCTTGCAGCAGAAAATGCCCTTAAATTTGTATTTAAACCCATCCTTCTCCAGGAAAACCATTAAGCGAGTGATTAATTTTAAGATACATTTCAGTCCCAGTGGCATCATTTATCCTACTCACTGGTCAGGCAGTCTCTTACAACAAAGTTAAGTACTGACCAGGCCTAATTCTGAATCCAGGCGCTCCTTCAAGATGTCACGAGAGGCAAGACTAGTTCTCCTGGCTTTTAAGCCGCCATGTACACAGTACATACGTAGAGCTGCACCCAGTAATGCACCAACACATAAGGCAAGGGCTAATCACCAGCATCAGGCTCCTGAAGTCCTCGATCAACAGGATACGTCAAGTGCTGGTACTTTGAGGATGTGGATTTGAACTGCAAATTGTGAACCAGCTGTGCCCACAAATAAACATCTCTTTTCCTATACCTTTCTTCAGAGTAGAAAATTGCGTCAGATATTTCCGAAGATCTCTCTTTGCTTGGCTCTTCTGATCTCTGTGTGATGAGGGCTGGGGGTGGAATGAATGAAGGGTTGGGAAAGACAAAGAATTCAGAATTGCTGAGGATACTTTTGTTCTCAAGTAACTTGAGCCTGTATGACAAGTACCTGTATATATTCATAGGCACTGAGTACCAGAACCCATACTTTGCTACTGTCTGACCCAGAATATTTACAGAGATATGGAGTAACCTCAGAATGAGGTTTTTAATAACCTTATTCTGACTCCTTACTAAGACTTTCCAGAAGTCCTCAGAGATGTCTGTGATCACATATATTTTATTGTCACTTCCTTGGACAGATGGGAAAGTCCCCAGAGAAATTGCTTCCGAGTGGTGTTTACTGGTCAGGATGTGGGCTGCAATAATGCTGGTTTTATGGAACGTGTGTCTTTTTTTTTGGGTGCAGGTGAAAGGACACTATGGCTCACAGTGTCCTGCAGACAGGACTTTAATTTATTACTGAGTAGTTTTTCGAACGATAGGCAATTTACAAGTATAATCCAGATGACTTTGAGCTCAAACTTGATGCATTTTTCAGCTTTATTTAAGGAAATGGTTTACAGCGGTTAAAGGTATGAGTGTGAGGCATGTGCATCTGCTGTTCAGAAATGTGATATGAATTCCTATAAATAAGGTATTTAAACATAAATGTGTTTGACTGCTTTCTAATGAGCCTTGTTCACAGGCCCTGCAGGGTTAATTAGGTTCCTAGATCTTATCTTTACTCTATTACACGAAAGGCAAAAACCTCTACAGGAACTGAATCCACTCAGAAAGAGCAAATAAACTAGCTCTAAATGATCACAAACTGACCAAGCTTTTCTGCTTCAGCTCCCTGTATGCCTTCAGGCAATTGGGATTTAAAAGCACTGAGATTACGGGACCATAAAAATACACATTTACATTTACATGTGGTCACATGCAAAATTTAAGATTTAGAGAAAGCCACAAAGGGAATGTTTAACATAAGTAGCCAGGCACAAGCTGAATTAATGAAACAGCAGAAACACAAGAAAAACATGTAAACCTTCATCTATTATTAGTTGCTGTAGCCCACACTCCAGAGCACAAGGACGCATGGTCATTAAAGTCTGTTCTTTTCCACTAGATCTTTTAGCTGCCATATGAATGGAAGCTGGGCAAGTGCTGAAGTATAGCGAATTCACATGTTGGAGTCCTTGTTTTGAATTTTGTTTCTTTGTTGGACGATTAAACCACTAATAATATTAAAAGAGCAGCCAGAACCCTCTCCCGACTGCTGACCACACGGGGAGACTGCAGGAGGACTCTCCAAGCTGCCTGTGTCCGACACCCTGGCCACGTCGCAAGGGCTGGCAGAAGGCTGCAGCCCGTGCTCTCAGGGTGTGCATCGCCTCCGTCTTGCACCGATGCGAAGCATTTACGTTCCTGTGGCCCTGCAGACCTTTTGCACCAAGCCTTGTTCGTCTGCTACAGGCAATCCCTTCCCTTAAAAGTCATGCGTTGTAATGTAACGCGGACACACTTCTGATGGAAAGCTTCAGGAACAGACTGTCCTTCTTTCACATGTTGGTAAAGCACCTAGCATACTATCTTTCAGGCCTGATGTGAGCTTCTTGAAGCAAGTGCAGCACAAGTAAATGCTAGATGTGAAAAGAAACCAATTTTCTTTTTAATATTTTTTTTTTTTTGCCTTGACTTTGTTGTCTTACCAAGGAATAGGTATTTTTTCACAGGAGCATCCTGTTAGGGAGTAAGCACTAGAATGGTTCATTTTAAGCAAATCTGAGTTCTGGTTGTGTAATTATGGATCTGCTCGCATGCACATGCACAAAAAGAGAGTGGAGGAGTTCCCAGGGGAAAAGTAATGAAGTCTGTTTGTCTTGCGAAAGCTACGTTGTATTATAATATAGCAAATGATGGAACGAGAATTTCTCATGCAGGACATTCTTCAGTAATTAATTTCAACCGGCAGCTGAGTTTCAGAAACCAGTTGTCCAGTTGCAAGTTTTTTCCCCGCAGAAATATGTTTGTTTAGTTCCTTTGCATATTGCAAATTCCTCACCATCTTAGGTAGGGTCTGATCCTCAGCTGGTCTAGCTGAGCATTGTAATGGAGATCAATAGTGGTGCTACTTTGTACCAGCCCTGTATTTAGAATGCTAATTGTTTAACCTTGCAAAGTGGAATGTATTGTATTATTTATATCACAGTGGTAGGGAGCTCAAGCTATGGAGAGGGATCCTACCACGTTAGGCACTGCATAAGCACAGGGGAAAAAGGACATTCTCTTATGCATGTACTTATTTTTTTTGCACTTAATTAGACTAATGAAACCTGTGGGACTACTGATGTTAAGTACATGTAGAAATCCTTACAGGATGGTGGAATAAAGACATGGATTGTAAGACTGAGAAAAGAAGAAAAATCAGCAGGTCATGTTATTTTATCTCTCACTGGAGTTTTCTCCTAGGATTTGTTATGATTTACTGTCATTACTTATTATGTAAACAGTCACTGTTTCCATGAAGTGGGAGGTCCTGTTAATCTTCTGAGTAGCTATTCAGCATTGTTTCTGAGTTTAATGAGAAATGTACATCCTTACTGTAATGGAATGATCAAGAATCTGTATGCCCTATAGCCTCGGGATATGGCTCTGACCCTATGTAATGTGTAGGTGGGGTCTCCCTATTAAGTCAGACAGAAAAGCCAGGGGAAGTCTGAGATGATTTCCCTGCTTCCTGCTGTTGTTTCCTCTGTAGTGGATGCTCTTGACTCATCCAGATTAGCAACTGCCTGGCCCCAGGGCCCATGAAAATACTCTGGAAGGATACTTTCTTTTTGATCTTTAGGAACTAAGTGAATGGCAGGTATTTTAAAAAATAGCAAATACAGAATGAAACCTCCCTTTTCCCCCTGCTCCCTTCTACTAAATCCTTTACGAAACTGTATCTTTACTTCATCCCCTTTCAGCAGAATCTGTGTTACTTAGTCATCCAGGCTGTCTACGCTCTCTTCAACAGCAAAGGCAAACCGGTTCTGGCAAATACATCGCTTATAAACTTGTGTACACACTGTTAGCTTTTTCATGGCCTAGTTTCTGCTTAAAAGGAAAATAAAGATGTGGAGCAATTCCTATGTCCACAAACTGTCCTGCCAGCATATATGGTACTGAACCCTCTGGAGATGCTCTTTCCTTTCCAGCTGGATGTAGACTTTCTATGGAAGTATTAAGCCACATTACCATAATGCAATCCTCCCCTCTATTTGCTGTGGGCTTTGTGACTAGAAATCATCTGACATTTCTAGTACAATCTGAGACACCTGACAGTGATATCTTTTGGGCCTGTCACAAAGGCAGTAGAGTTTGTCAAAGCAAAACAATTTTTATTTTTAAATGGAAAGTTGAAAATAACAAACACGTTGCATAATCCCTATCTGCTACACAAAGGTGACATTTACAAGGACATATTTCCACATTTACTTGGTTTTGCGAGTCTCCGTTAGCTTGGAAAAGCTCTGCTGAACCTAAATGCTATATCATATAAAATAATCAATTTATACACAGAGAGTACTATCTGTATTTTCCTCTTGTTGAAGAGTCCTGCCTTTTCAGGTTTGTTCCCTCACCTGTGCCCGTAGCCTCCCTGACACCAGTGGGAGATTTCCTAGGATGTCAGAGAGTAATTTATTAATTCCTCTTTCCAGGAGTGATTCCTTCAGTGCTGCCATTCCAGTGGAAATTGCGTGGAGGTCTCCTTCCATACAAGTTGCGACACTGGAGCAGATCCTCTGGCCGTGTTTCCTGTCATTAGGAGTTGCTCCAGCTCGATGTCTGTGATGAGGCGGTAAGAAATCCACAACAGTCCTCTGCTCACCCACTTAGCTGCCAAACGTGCACATTTCACTGGTTTCTTGAAAACACTTTCCTGTTGTGGAAATGTGATACGCCTGACTAGGTAGGCCAACAGCTGTGTGATTGTCCATCTGCTGGTCAAACATTAAATATTAGCCCTTATGTCTGCTTTAAAGCACTGAATTTTCTCCAAATATGGTTCTCAGAGAAGAACGTTTCATCCTCCTCTTCTTCTGCACCAGATATACTGCCAGACAAGTGGTGCAGATGGTCAGGATGGGAATTTAAGCACACAACTGTCAAAAAGTAGAACCTGTTATTTGGGTTGATTTTTTTAACGTAATTGCTCTTCACTGGTAAATGAAACAAAGTGCACAATTACAGCAAGATGACTACACGGTGTTAGTGAGGTTACCCTGTGGTACATCTGCAGGGTGAAGGCACCTTGGCTGTTAGCTGGTGAAATCTGTCCAGGAGACAAATGTTCTACAGAGAACTTCTTCCATGAGAAATCTTTCAGCTTCTTATGGCTTTTGTTGCTAGTTGTGCTCCACTGACCATATACATTTGTTTCTAGATGTTGCTAGAATTTTTAGTTTCTATAGATGGGTAAGTTTGAGCTGAGTGCAGGTTTTTTCCAGCTGACATAGAGAGAAATATTTGAAATAGATTTAAGAAGTAGACAGAGTCCTTCTTAATTTGTTTCTTTAGGGTTTCATTTTCCTCACGCAAGTTATTCGTAACTCCCACTGAAGCCAATAAATTCCTAGTCCTTCACGGCAGGAAAGGCACTGAAGTCAATGGGAATTATTTGTATCCTGCAGTGGGGGAATAAGCCTCCTGGGAAACTGTGAATCTCCTGTTTGCCATAAGCAATCCATTACTGCACTGTCAGTAGTAAATCATTCCAGGATTTGTAGGAATCCCTATTATTATTTAAGTGTACCTATGTTTTCATTCTCACTCCTTTCTAATATAAAAGTGACTGATGCGAGTTATGAAATGATGTTAATATACAGATTTCTGCTGACGCTTGGTTTACGGCTTATCCTTCATTGCCTATATCATAGCACTTGTTGCCCTGAGATTCAGTGTTCTGTCCAGGCCTGCTGCAGATCTCCTCTCCTCAGAATTTCACCCATTGCTCGTGAGAATTTCAACTTCTGGATAAATAAATATCTTGGGTCAGGTCTTAAAAACACAGAAGTCCTTATTCGCATGTTTTTTTTGGAACGTGCCCATGTCTTAGTGGAACTCTCATACCCCAATAGCTGATGGAAGAAATAGAGAAATGTAACTTCATGTCTTGGCTTTGAGGGTCAGAGGGGAGGGGAGGGGAGGGGAGAAGGAGTAGACAGATTCAGTGACTGAGCTTTCCCTGCAGAGGAATAAAAAGGGTTTAGTAGTGACAGTAAGTAGAAGCAGCACAGTGTTAAATGCATGCGTCTTCCAAAGAGAGCTAAAGATCATATCAGGCTAAAACAAACTTATGTAGTGGCTCGGGGGGGCTGCAACAAGCTGAGCTCCCCCCATCCTGTCCCTCTTGGCCTTTTGTTCTGGGAACAGATGTCCCTTCTCCCCCAACTGTCTTCTAGTTTCAGAATGAAGTACTTGGGCTCTGAACTTTTTATTCATGTTGCTTTCATAGGCTTCTCTATTCCTCGACTGTGAGAGTAACTTCATTGTTATTCTTCTAATTATCAGTCTCTTCCTGTATTGCCTGTAAATAAATAAATAAAAAAAATGGGTCCTTGCTGGCTTGTTGGGCCTATGTTGGATGATCCCCACTGGCCAGATAGTTTACCCTTTCCAATCTCCAACAGCACATAAGCAGAAGAGTTTTTAGAGGGGAACGCTTCTGTCTTCAGACTAATAAATTATGTGGACTGAAACAGTTTGAAGCCATCTTTAAATACCAGAAATGGAAATTGATCTGGAAAAAAAAAGACAGCAGAGAAAACCTTTGGGATAAAGTGCTTAGCTTTTCATGCCATCAAGGGAGATAAGGTTTTGTTAAATATATTCATTGTAACAGGTGGTTTGACAGTGCTAAAGATCTTTTCCACGCTCACGTTAGTGAACTATGTCTCGTATTACAACATTCTTCATTCTTTTCCAGACCCCTTGAAATAAGAGGGTAAAGACTTGCCTGATCAGACACCCAGAACAAGCTTCTGGGATTTGTAAAAAGCAGGAATGGGAAAAATCGTTTGTGATTGGTGGGCAAGCAGAGGGTGATTGTATAGAACTGTAGTCACTGTGGGCTCAGGTTTGGCACTTTTCACCCTGTGAATGAGTGCCTCCGTGAAGTCTGGGTGGAGAGAGCACACAGGTTTGTAATCACAGATGGGACAGGCTGTTCAAGGTGGAGGTCCTTCTGGCTAACCAGTAGAGCTTCACAAAATTTTAACGAAGGCAGGTAGAAAGATTTGAATATGAGGAATACTTAAAAACCTTCTAGTTGTCTATGCAGACAATTAGGGGAGCATTGCCAGTTGATTTTCTTGGCAACTGAATAAAAAAATTATAAAACCGAGCCAGGTTTAGGTCACATAGTAAGCTTAAGGTTTATAAAGAGAGCCTACAGTTATAAAACACCCTGCAATGGCTTTAATCATGTGATTTATACACCATTAATTCTTTGAAAAATACCAATGAGTCAGACATATGATCAAGTCCGTATGCGATATAAACAGCCATAAGCTGATTGACTTCCTATTGAAGAGTATTCATTGGAGTTCTTTGCCTTTCTTATTCTCCAAACAACAAGGATCTGTGTGATGAAATGCTACATTTCACAGATCAGTGAGATTCTTTTGCATACGTTTTGTGCAATTATTATTATTTTGCTTCAGGCAACCTTTCAAATGCTTGCAGTACGGGATTGTAGCAGTACGAAATCTGGCACTGCCCTAGTGGTTTGACACTTGTTGCTCCCATTGTCTTATCTTCTGTGAAACACTAACTTGTTCACTGTAGAATATTGATTAGAGCATAGAATCATTAACACAAAGTAGTTTTCCACATCCTGCCGCATAGCTGCTCGTGCAGTTGATGTTCAACTTTGGCAGTGTAGCATTTGGGATGTGGAAGTCTGTTTTAATCAAATATTACAAAACAAGGGCCAAATCCCCAGCTCCTGCAAATGCCCTGGCATTTGCTAATTTCCGTTCAGCTGCATTGATTTTTCACTCTCTGAAGAACCTTGTCCCTGAAGCTTATAAATTGAGATAAATACTCGGTCTTACTATAGAGCTTTCCAGTGATCAGTTGGAAGCCTGAGGTCCCCTGGCTCCATCTGCGTAATAAACTGCAGATGCTGGATGCCTCTCTACCTGATGAGCTGTCAATGTGCTGGATAAATGAGCTGTCAGGAAACTAAAGAGGTTTCAGGTTGAAATGTTTCTTGATTCTTTTTCCTTCAAAAAAAAAGAAAAAAGAGGTAAAAATGATTCTGTGGGATATCTTGATTTCACCATATCGGCATTTTTTCCAACCAGTATCGCTTCTAAGAGAAGTCAGAAACCCCGTGAGTTCAGCTGAATTTTAGAAGACTGCTACTGTACTGCTTTGAGTGAGGCGGATTTTGGGGCTCGGCGGCTAGAGATCGCTTGGTTGCATTGCACAGGCAGCATGGCTCAGTGGTGAGTCACGAGGCAGCAAGGAAATAGGGGGAGAGTTCAGTGGGTAGGGTAAAGGCCTTGAAGATGGAAAAGTTAGTGCTAGCAGGGACTCATTTCAGGATCCCTGAAACACTTGGCACGGCAGGCTTTCAATGTATATGGTTACGAGGTGGGTGTTACATGGAAATCAAGGGATGAAGTGGTTGGTTTAAGTACAGAATGCTAATATAACAGACAGTGGATATGGTTTTTGAAGTTTCCACTCAGAGATTGATAGTGGAAAATGTGGCACAGATTAGTCATCGTGCTAGAGATACTAGTTTCAAACACTTTGCTCTACTATGATTTCTGTCTGCTGCTGTCTTGAGCACAGTTAGGAGGCATTCATGTGAAGAACCCTAAGTAGATGGAAATGGATCCTGCCTCTCCAGAACGTAATGGGAGCGATGCTGTTTATTTCATTAAGGGTTAGACTGGGCCTTTAGGAATAGAGAGTTTAATTACTACTAAAATGGAACGGATCCAGCCCACAGATTCTTTCCTCCGCTTTGAAAATCTCTCCGGTAAAGGCAAAGATGTTTTTAAACAGAACAAAGCATCCACAAAAAGCTTAAAAAGTTCCTACTCTAAATTTCTCCTTTAAGCACGAAGGTGGCCCTAGCAGATATGTTTAATAGCTAGCAGCCAGGATATGGTAAGTCTCACAGCCATGCTTTTGGGCCAGTTGACAGCAGAAGAGAGTTCCCGTGTGAATGCTGAGTGCTCCAGCTAGCTCTGTCGAGCCAATCCATTTCTTCAAAGACTAGACAGTGCTGAACTTAGTAACATGAAAAATGCGACTTCTTAAAATTCTATTTTAAGTCCACAGCTGGATTTTCAGTCAATTAGGATGTTTCTTTTCTTGCGCTTTCTGGTTAAAATATTACCTTAAGTCAACCGACCTACGTTTTAGTCTGCTCTTAAAATATGGAAAGTCAAGCTTGAATTTTCAAGGCGAAACTTTTCTTTCTGATTTTTTTACATAATTTCTGCAAATGGGTGTTGAACAGGATCTGAGGTTTCTATTCTAAATATTTGCTGATTCCTGCTAGGGTGGAATACTCAGCCAAAGTATCAATTTTAATGTCAGGGAGATATTGCAAATCCTCTGAATAACTGCAGATTGCAGATCAGATTGTACCTCTGTCTAAAATGATCCTGACTTAGAAAAAAGTTATTAGCATTACGAGAGAGCTCAAAAAAGCTTTTGGGGTCAAAATTAGCCTCTAGAACTATATTTTGGTTTTCTATTACAGGGCACATAGTGTTGGTCTGGTTTTCCCAGGGTTTCAGTCGAACTGTTTGCCAGCAGGCAATTTGAGTTAGACTGCATTGCAAATTGGTGCCTTTCCTTACAAAGCACTGAGTAAAAATTTGTATCTTCTGCTACAAACTAATACGTACTAACAGAATTCATTTTCTAGCGTTTCCTTTTCCTCAGAGTAAAAACTAACGGTGAAAAAAGGAAGGTGCCTAAGTAACACTGGGTTCATATTCTAGTGAGATTGTCAAAGTTTCTTAGGTAGCCCGTGCTCCTCGCACGCCTCACCTGAACAGCTCTAGGGCTGTGCTTAGAATCCACCTCTGACACTACTGAAGTAAACACCACTTACCAGTCTGTCACTACCTCCCTTCTTTATTGTCGCCTGGGAAGTTTTTTATGATATACAAAATATGGTGGTGTACAATATATAGTGTTATCTCCAGGTCTAGGACTTCTTGGTTTGGCTGACATCAGTTTTTTTCTTTCATTAATCAGAGATTGTTGTCTACATTGAGACTTTGGTTCTACAGATTACTACTGTATTTTGACAGTTCGTTTACGCATCCTATCTGGGACAATTCTTTTATTGATAGCTGAGTGGCAGATGGAAGGGTTGTGCACCCTTGGGCTTGGGCTATTTGGGGTCTGGTCTACAGATCTGACACATGTTTTATTGCAGGGTTAAAGAAAGGTAACTATATTCTGTAGCACTCTGAACTGATAGTTTGCAGTATTAAAACTGACACCTTTTAGGTAACTTTGCTTTGTTTCCTTTTTCTCTGTAAATGCTTAGAAATCGCACAGTACCATATTTTACCTGAAGTGTAAAAGCTAATAGAGATGTATTTCTATATCCAGTTACTCCCATGCTAGTTTCATGTGCTAGAGTTAAGAAATAAAGAAAGGAAGACAGAAAGTGAGAAAAGGAAAAAAAAGTGATAAGGAGGGGAGAGGGGGAGAGTTAGAGAAACCAACCTGTTTTGTGTTAGTTTGGGCACCAGAATATTTGATTTCGGGAAATGTTCGTTACCCCAGGTAAATGCACCATCTTCTGAAAGAGAAATGTCTTTAAAGTTAAGTCCAGCTCAGAGGTCTGTGTGTGTGTAACGGGAACATTCTAAATGATCTTCAATGCAAAGTTAATAGCTACCTATACTTTGCCATTTCCTCAGCTATGCAGTGGGGGGATTAAAAAGTATGAAAGATTATTATTCTAGATAATTGATGGTCCCAGAAAAAGTGAGTATGGATCTTATATCCTACAACATCACTATAGAAAGGGTGCACTGCAGTAGGAAGCAGCAAGAATAGTTGAGTTCATGGCATTTCTTGCTATGTTTCAGATAAATAATACCAAAATCTACCATATTTCCCACACTTTGAAAGACCGAGGAAGTTTGCAACAAGGCAAACCTCTACTCAGGACTATGTGTAATGCCAGTTAGGGTCTCTGTTTCTGGCCACATGAGCAATAACCACTGACTGGCTCTCTGACATCTCTGAAGCATCATCTGTCCAGTTTGGCTGCAGACCCCTCTCAGTCCTTCATGAAATAGAGCAGGGCTATGCCCAGCCCTTGCCTGAACGGAGAGGTCGAGGGAAACTGCCATGTACCTGCATGTTACATGATAACAAGTAAACGTGCCATGTTAGCTGGCATTAATGGCAAAGGGGAGGTTGTCTCTAAGCCCCTAAGTGACTCCCTTCTTCCGTGCGCAAATCAAAGCATGGGTGCCAGAGCTTTATTATTTCAGTGCACAGAGGTAACATACTTATTGCAAGACTGTGGAGTAGTAAAAGAAAGACCATACTTTTTAAGCACAACAATTGGAATAGCATATAGCACGCACCTTTCTGCCATTCTTTCTCTGCAGTTTTGGTGCTCTTTCTCTCTTTTCTGTATTAATAAGACAGATCACAAATGTGGAAAAATTAATAACGGTGCTCAAACTGTCAACATATTTAACACTTTGTTGTGGCGAAACCAAGGCATGGGAAGAAAGATAATTTAACATTGAAAAACAGTGGAATTCTTAAGGAAAAAATGGCACTAATGGCCCCACCTGCCTCCCCTGGGGCTTCCACTCACATTCCTGCTCATGGCTCAGGGCTCCAGTTCAGCCCAGCTGGGGCCATCACTCGCCACCCCAGTGACACCGTAGGATGCCACTCTCCAGCTCTGCCACAGCCCTGCCCTGCCTGGCCACGGGGCCCTGCTGTTCCAGGCCCAACCTGCAGTCTGATGGCCTGGCCTGGCCTGGCCTCAGCTCTCCAAGAACTTGGCTGGTGGTCCGGGCTCTGGGGCTGTCACTCTAGACGTGCCTGCTCGCCTTGCTCGCCTGTCCCCTGGCTGTGTCATCACACCCAGGCCCTGGTCCCTTAGGGAGTTACTGGCCCTTGCTGCACCCTGAGATGGCACTTTCCTTCCCTTGTTTTCAGAGCTGGGCTGAATTGTTCATTCTCAGTCTGGAGACTGAAGGTCCAATGCTCCAAAACGTTTAAGCTGTTAGGGGCCTCCTTTCTGGGTTAGATGCATTGCTTCTTTTGCCGAAGGCTGTGTGATGTCTACATAGTTTGTGTCTGTAATTCGTGACAGGTATCTAAACTCCTCCTCTGTGAGTCAACTTCCAGTAAAACAGTGCATCAGGAATTCCAGGTGGCATGTGGATACAATTCCAGAGAAGGTGTATTTGTTACCTCTTCAGTGTATTCATCAGAAAACTTCCCAGAAAATTTTTCTGCTTTTCCAGCTTTGTTAATTTTGCCTGATTATTAAACCATCAGTGTTTGTAATACTGTGGGTTGCCAAACAGTGAACAAGCTTTTGGCGTGGTCTTGCGTCGTTTTTTACTTTACACTGGCAAGTATTTAATTGTTTGGGAGTTAGTCCAACGTACACTGCCCTTCCCATTATTGATTGCTAGAGCAGCCAACATGTTTTGTAACTGCCTGTTTTAAAGACCGACAACTGCATTTGAAGTGTATAGTCTGTATTTTGTCAGCTGCAGCAGGGAAACATCTTTGGAACTGGATCACATAATGCACAGACCTGATAGATGGACTCAATTAAATCAACAATAATATAGCAGTTGGCACACTCAGTATAGCTACTCTGATCCTGCTCTAAAATTTTTCCAAATCCTTTTTATTCTCCAAGCCTCTGATCAAAACTTTAGGCCCTTTATAACCCTAATTCAAACATCACTTCAGAGGTTAACACATTTGAACTCCCAAGGCAATGCTTTTAACTTCTATCCCATGGTCAATAAGAGGCTAACTCTATCTATAAACAGTGTCAGATGGTGTCTCACACATTGCACTTAAGAAACCTTACTCCTGATAGTTCCTTGACCTTGGTGGCCTTGCAGACTGGCCAGCTTAAATGACACTGAACAGGGTACCAGCGGAGAGATCACACGCTTGATACTGTAAAGCTGACAGCAAACTGACAGCGCACAGGGTGTGAGGAAGGAGGCAGGAGAGCATCTGAGGGAAGTGAACAGTGAAATCTGTCCCAAAGCAGCAGGTTAAGATAATTAGAAGATATTTTTATGGGCATATCCCTGTATTTTTTCTGTTGACCATGCATTAGCTACATGCACGTACTCTAGAGAACCAGGAAAGAAGATTTGTTCCTGGTGGTTACTCTTTCCTTTTTGTACCTGATAGTGTTGTAAATTACAATAATGTTAGGAATTACTTGGACCAGAAACAGTATTACTGTAGAGCAACAGCCTCATTGGCAAACAAAGGCTGGATCTTCAGCTGGTATAAATATGGGAAGATTTTGTGACATCTGTGGGTCTTAAGTTAGTTTGTACTAGCCGAGGATGTGGTCCAAAGAAGCACAAAGAGGAATTCAGCTTTCAGTTCCTATTGCAAATCCTCTAAAAGAAAAGTGACTACAGGCATGATAAAGCTGAAATTGTATGAGAGGATTCAGATCTGTTATTTCAGGGCACTTGGTTACTAAACAAAGCTGTTCACAAAGTGGTGTGAAATGTACCAGTACCCAAGATCGAAGAGAGAAGGTTTTTCATCTTGGTTCCTTTGATGAGGATGACAGCGCAAGATTTGGGGCAAGGTAGAGTCAAGCCCTTTTCATTCTTCAGAGAACACTGTCTTAGAAAGTGCTGCATGTCATCCCTCCACATCCAGCTTCTCTCCCTAGATCTCATGCCAGATTTGTGCTGGGTGATTTGTATCAGTTGCAAATATCATGTATTCTACAGCTGATGTGCTCCTACTGTAGATGCAGCCCCACTAGCAAAGCTCTGTTATATATCCTTTTCTCAAGCACTGAACTAGAACACGGACAGTTTTGCTGCTATAAATAAGACTGTAGAGACAGCTTCTGAAACCCAGCTGTGTTCCATCAGGATCATTTCTCTTCATGCACCTGATGGATCTAGCTATGTTGGCACAAGTCTGTAATACACATGCAGCCTACAATCTATTTCTAGGCTCTTGAGCACACAAAGTATTTATTGCACAAGCCTCTGTTCCGCAACAGCATACATTTTTCTGTTATATATTGTGGGAACAACTTGAACATGCAGTACCTAAAAGTTTACATATGCTGAACTGGTGGGAAGGATGAGAGTAGGAGGGGAGATACGTTTCTGCCATGATGACATGTTTCAAAGGCTCCCGTTTCTTAGTGTTCACAACTGCAAATCGTTTGATCACTGTGTTATTATAGTCCAAGTTTGCAGAGAATGATACTGTGAAAATGATTGATTTATTTTTTTTCCCCTTCTTCCCTTGCTTGGACCATGTGAGGCTTGTGTGCTCTTCAGATTTAATTCATCATAATTAATCAAACTGTCCAGGGGGACTGCAGGACAGAAAAATAGGCCTTTGTTTCCAAGCTGCAAAATACTTTCAAATTGCATACAACGTCTGTCTATTTGTGGGTGAAGAAAATAAATGTGGAAAATTAGACAGTCAAGTTTCAGAAATTACTGAACTGAGTTTAGCTGGTTAAAGACAGTTAAATCTTGAAGAAAGGGCTTATAATGGCAACTATTGGACAAGCTTAAAGTGATAAGTAGAACAGTGTGGTGATTGTCATCTTTTTCAAGTAAAAAATTTGAAGATGCTTAGTCAAGATTATGAAGTTTTTAGGTATTTTCCCCTCCTACTTGCTTCTTCGTGTTTATTATGAGTTGGGTTACAATGGTTCCATAACTTGGGTTATTCCTTCTTTGAATAGAGTTGCCCAGAAATTCTCTCTATAGTTGATGCTGTCAGTGGCAGGTAAACTGTTTATACAGCTGATTCCTGTTTAGTGGGTATAATGTTACTGTTATTTATTTTGTAGGAAAACAGTCAAGTTTTTGTTTAACTCCAAGTTTATTTTCTTAGGGAGCAGCTGAAGAGCTTAAATAATAGTAAATCTCTGTTTCTGGTTTTTTCCAGCTATTTTACCTTTGGAAAATCTCATTTCTGAATATCTTTAGAGATGTTTGCTTGTGGGAAATTTTCAAAGATGTAACATTTGACTTTGCTGATGCACGTGTCCCCAAAGTTTCGACAAAATCTTTTTAAAATATCTTCAATTTATTCCCCACATGGAGAAATGGCAATATTTTCATCACCTGATTCATTTTTTCCATGTTACTCCTGACCAAATGACAGGTTCATTGATCAATTCTTTTGTCTATAAACATAGTTTAAACATCACTTTTAAATGGAAAAGATAGACCAAACAATCTGATAAGGATTCCTGATTGTGTACACTGCGTGTCTCCTTGTAAATGCATAGCTCTGGACTCACTGGTTGCAGTACCTTTATTATTAATAACATAAATAGACTCTCCATTCTGTGTTTCTGTAATTTCTCTGCTGGATTGAATTCGGCACGTGGTTTTGTAGGTCTTTGGCTAAAACCTGTACCTAGATCGTCTGTGTCTTTGCCTCCAAGTTCACTCCTTTTTGCTGAAAGGGTACATGAAGCATAGAGGCTCCTCGTCATCTGGGCGTGTTCTGTAGTGAATATAAATAAAATAAATAAATTTAAGGTGTATCACAACACGTTGATCTCTCAGAAGATAGAAGTCTCTTGTGCAAGCTACATTGTGATCCAATAAAAAGATATCTGCCTCTAAACACTGATAATCAAAACAAAGAACGGAAGAAAAGTGTGATCATCTCTCATTTATTCTTAAAATGGCACAGTGAAGAGAGCCCATTGGTACAAAGCAGTCTTATGTCAGTGTTTGAAATTAAACCCTGGTCAGGCTAATCACTTAATTACAGGACCACCTTTTCCCTTTTGAGTGCACTTTTCTCAATTCCTCCATTTTGAAATGGCTTGCTTCAGGACTGAATACAACATGGCAGGAACTGGAAAGATGCAGAACTTTGAGAGGGCTTTTAATGTTTTCCTAGTACTTTTCTTCGAGGTAAGCTTATAAGTTTTGAGCTCATCTCTAATGAACACCATGACCAAGCCAGAGACGAGAGCTCCATTTTACCTTACCCTTCTGAAGGTTAGCGCCTGACCTAGGGGAGCTGACTTCAGTGATGGGTGTTCGGAGGGGACGGGTGAAGTCAAGTAACAGCAGCTGTATATGAATGGCAGAGATAGCCTGACTTCCCCAGGAAGGGAGGAAGGTTTCAGCCATCCAGGATAAGTGTCAAATGTTTTTCTCACCAGGGAACTCAAAATAAACACTGTGACAGTCCTCGTCCCATGTTACCTTACTGCTTGAGAAAATGTGAAGTAGCAGCCATAAGCTGGCCTGGAATTCCCCACTTGATGCTTTAAGGATTTCCTTGATGAGTGGAGGAGAGATTTGATTGTCTCTATCTTTGAAAGGTGATAGAAATACTCCAGAAAAGCATGCGCCAATTGCATGCATTAATGTCTCCAGGAAAACCCAATTCTCAGCTGAAGATATTGTGCAGACAACGTCTCCCACCACAGCACAGAGCACGAAACAGGATAGCAGGGTCTGACATGAACGAGTGATAACTGAAGGGAGATAGATACCTGCAGTGTCTTGTGAACTTCCCAGGGCCTGTCACTGAGAAGCGAAGGCTACTCAGTGGACGAAGCTGGTGTCTCTGAATCCCTGACCTCAACAGATTTTGCCTTTGTTACATAAGAGTGAGAGTGCTGCCTCTAAAATAAGAAAGAGGAAGTTATTGTGATCACTTCTGACAGCTACGTGCAGGAGTTACACAGGGACATTTGAGCTCCAGTTTTCTTGAGCAGCGAGGACTTCATTTCACGCATTGGGCCTTTGGAGAGTACCCAAAATTTGCATTTAGTTGTGAACATTGGGGTTTATATATATGTGAAAAGATAGAGTATAATTATGTTCTGTACTGATATCTAATATGACTAGTACTTCTTATCTCTTCTGGCCTTTTATATAATAGTAAGAATGAGTACAAATACATAACAAAGATCTGGCTATCCTGCCCCTTTTTCTCCAGCCTCTTAGAGTTGCACTGGAGATTAATTAACCAAAAGGAAAAGTCCTGGGATCTGACCCTTTCCTGGCATAATTCAGTATAGACAAGAATGTACATCAGTTCAGCATCTGATCCCTTCATGTCTACCCAGGATCTGTAACCCTTCAAAATTCTGGCAAAAGCCAACAAATTGCAGTTAGGGGAAGAAAATGGTTGAAAACTGTGAACTGCAGAAGCTGCCACAAGTGTGTGCAGCCTTAGGGGTAAAACTCTTCCCTTTTTTTCAGATAACATCTCTTGGTTGGTGTTGGAAGAAAGCGGCTCATTCTGAGAGGCTTTGCTGTTATCCTGGGTTGTTTCAGAGGGGTGAGGGTTGAGTCCAGGACATCGGTGTGGTTTGTTGGGACAGGCTTGCCGTTTCTGCTGTTTAGCTCTGCTTTTCCCCCAGGGAGGATTTCAGGAGAAGAGTGACGGCTGTAAGAGACATCCAACCAGCCTGTTCTACCTGTTACATCCCCGAGTGTAGCTCCCGTGGTGGGCAGTGCTGCATTCCCCCTTTGAGATGCAGAGATTGGGTCGGCCTGAAGAGATTCAACGGGCACACAAATACATCTGCCCTTGGCTTGCGTGACTTGACAAAGCTGAATTGCCTCCAGTGAGGCTGTGTGGGTTTGTAGCAGCTGAAGAACTGGCCCAATAGGACATGAAGAGCTTCCTACTGCAGATGAAGCAATTCACCACCCACTTCTATTATTGGCAGTGGAAGGCTTTTTGAATCAGGAAGAATGGCAAAATTGACTTCCTTTTTGTGGGGCTCTGAAGTAAAAAACGGGCTGTTGTCATGAGCAATTATGTTGAAAAATACCTCCTGATTTTAAGAAAATATACAGCTGTTGACATGTATTAGTTATTTACCATCTTATTAAGCATCCATTGCTGATGATGGGGATATGTGGAATGTTAATATATGTTAGGCTGAGAGATTAATTTAGGGCAATAACAACATGTTTCTGAAAATCGCGTTAAAGCTTTGGACTGCCCTGCACTACAATATGACACGAACTGGGACCGAGAGCCTGAGAATCTGAATTCAATTTGTGCCTCTGTCACTGACACCCTGTGTGACCTCAGGGAACTTATATAAGCTCCGTGTGCCCTGTTTCCCTTTTGTTAAAGAAGAAAAGAAAAACTTTCTGTTTCTCATGTTTGCCTGCTTAGAGTCAGAGCTTAGAGTCGTTCTTTCTGTACTGCACCGAAAAGAATGAGGCCCAAGTCCCTCTGTGAGGGGCCCAGGGCTTTACCATAGAAGTAATTTTAAAAAGAACAAATTCCGTCATATCTGGAATGTTGAATTGCAATGCAAAATTAGAACAAGGCAACTCTGGGCTTGTACACACAATGCTGTTTTTTTAATTACTACTTCAATCATTCATTATTTTTAAAACTAAATACAATGATGTTTACAAAATAAATAACTACATATTTTATTGTCACCAGCAAAGTGCTAAAAGGAGAAGAAAGGAAATCATGTAGAGACCTTCCCCAGCGGGAAATCTCTTCGAGGAGGAGCTGCAGAATTGGGTCCAGCATTTACCCAGTACTGATCAGTTTAAAGCACAAATGCTTCAAGTTCTCACGGTTGTAGGGGCCGAGTGCTGCCTTGCTCTGAAAGCACAAGGGTGCAGTTCTTCTTCTTCTGCACTTCCACGAAGTCTTGGAAGTTCTCTCTCATTATTTCCTTGGTCTGTGCCCCACAGGCCCAACCTCCCTGCTGGGCTTGGGAGTCACAACTCCCTGCCACTTGGAACTGCATTACCTGTGATCCAGCAAATTGTATGTGTTCCCTTGGGGCGTGGGTGTTTAAGAAACATGTCTTCTTTCCCTTCAGAGATGCAAAATAGCTGAATAGGGCGACCTAAGACAGTATATCATGAGATTCCCTTGGATTCACAATCAGCCGTCTGCCCTGGATACAGATGGCAAGGGATGAGAGTAAATCCCAGAGGGTAAAGACCCATATGCCTGTGTGTGTTTGCCAGTCGTACAGAGGGTCACCCGCTGCAGCACCTCTTTAAAAACTTATCATTAAGCCCGTCTCCTTTGTGAACTTTCTCATTATCATTTCATTGTGCTGTGCAGTTCTGGCCTGGCGCAATGAATATTGACTTCATGCTTGCTTTTCTAATTGAATTACAGGGGAGCAGGCTGAGCCACTGAAGTTTCCTGCCTGCAGTCCTGCTTCCCTGGCAGCCAGCTGAATAGAGGCTGAAAGAAAAGCTGTTTGCTTGGGCATTATGGATAACAGAGGCCTGTCACAAAGCTGCTACAATGATTTATTAAAAGGCAGAAGAAAATGAGAGAGAAAGAGTCTTGCTCAGTTTCAGCACCAGCTGCTTGCTTTTCTTGACTTCTTTCCTCTTTCTTTTTCTTTCTTTCTTTCTCTTTCTTTCTTTCTTTCTTTCTTTCTTTCTTTCTTTCTTTCCTTCTTTCCTTCTTTCCTTCTTTCCTTCTTTCCTTCTTTCCTTCTTTCCTTCTTTTTCTTTCTTTCCTTCTTTCTTTCCTTCCTTCCTTCCTTCCTTCCTTCCTTCCTTCCTTCCTTCCTTCCTTCCTTCCTTCCTTCCTTCCTTCCTTCCTTCCTTCCTTCCTTCCTTCCTTCCTTCCTTCCTTCCTTCCTTCCTTCCTTCCTTCCTTCCTCTCTTTCTTTCTTTCTTTCTTTCTTTCTTTCTTTCTTTCTTTCTTTCTTTCTTTCTTTCCTTCTTTCCTTCTTTCTCTCTTTCTTTCTTTCCTTCTTTCTCTCTTTCTTTCCTTCTTTCTCTCTTTCTTTCTCCCTTTCTTTCTCTTTCTTTCTTCTCTTTCTCTTTCTTTCCTTCTTTCTCTCTTTCTCTCTTCCTTTCTTTGTCTTTCTTTTGTCTTTCTTGTTTTCTTTAGCACTTTCTTGCATTCTCTTTCGTCCTCTCTTTCTTCCTTCCTCTACCTCCTCTTCTCTCTTTCTCTCTCTCTCCCTTTCCTGGTTTTGCATTGCCTAATTAAAAATAGAAAGAAAAAGTCAGAGAAAAACACATAATTTGAGCAAATGCTTCAAGCAAAAGGCATCATTCTCCAGTCCTTAAATAACATTCCTTGCCTAAGACAGATGTGTTTATCATTATGGTCAATTCATAACAAAGAATACAAGCATGTCACTGTAACCGCTCCAGCAAACAACATCCCATAAATGTCTATACAGTGTTAGCAAGTCTTATTTAGGAGAGCATACTGGAAAGAAACTTGGACTCCATAGTTTACCTATTCTTCCATTGAATTTAATTGTCGCACTCTTACTGATGTAAACAGGAGTGGAGTAAAGCCAGGTCGCAGTGGCTTTGCAAACACCACATTATATTATGCAGTTCACCAACATTCAATTTACAGTGGTGCAGCACAACGGGAGGGCTCTACGGGTTGCTAATGGAGCTACTTTTACCCAAAAGGCCCAGAGCTCAGCTCATGGTGCTTGATTAACACGGGGATCACACTCTTGTGTTGAGTCATTTTTCCCTTTTTATTTAATTCAGATTTGCTCTTTTTTGGTTGATTTGGTTTTTTTTTTTAACTTTAAAAAATTTGTTTCTCTTAAATAATAAGATCAAGAAGCATAATTCTATTGAGTTACTTAAATAAAATGTTTAGCTCAAGACTGTTGGACTAAGGCAACAGTTGTTTTTGTTTTTCATTAAGGTCTGTGCTGGTTTATATTCCTTATGGTTTATTAAAGGTGGCATTTCTGAAGTTTGGGTGGGGAGAGAAAAGAACTTCATACCCAGCTCTGGTTAGGGCTAGGCCAGGTCAAAAAGTGTCCCTCCAGGCTGTTGCCTAGTGAGAAGTTGGGCTTTCCCATGAGAATTTGTAAAGGAGGCCTTTCTTCTTTCAACATCTGCTTCCTTGGATACATTTTCACTCCCAGAAATCAGAAGATTTTAGCCTGGAGAAAGCTGTGTGCTCTCCCATCTCCAGATGGACTCCATTCTCTCTTCTCTATCCTGCAGCAACTCATCCATCTGCTGAGGATCCTCCTCAGTCAACCTGTCTCACTACCTGAAAGCAGAAGATTTTAGCCCGGAAAAAGCTGTGTGCCCTTCCATTTCCAGCTGGAACTCCGTCCTCCCATCTCCAACTCATCCATCTGGTGAGGATCCCACTGTGGGTCAGCCTGTGCTGCCCCGGCGTCTCCAGAGAGAAGCTGTGGTGCAGAGCTCATCCTCCTCCTCCTCCCCTGCCTCTTGAGGCACAAGAAGGAGGATTTGGCCTTCCACCAGCCTCAGTCTCTAACTTGTTGGTTATTTATTAGGGTGTACATGGCAAAGGGTTCATTATATAGTGCTCGTCCCAGGTTTCTCTCAGAGACACATGTCAGAAGTACCTTCAATGAAACCAGTACGCTCCACAGCTAGAAGATCATTGGCACCTCCGTTCTGAGACTGCTTACTGGCAGAACATACAGTACGGAGCACTTAGCCGCTGTTTATTTGAGTGTGTGCATTTGAAAATCATAGGAAAATTGTGTAGGATATTTTGAGGAACAATAAATGGGTTGTTAAAGGTATTATGGACTTATCATTGGTAATAAATCTGTTTTACTTTAAGTTTGATATATTGGTAATTAACAAAACAGGTGTTCAGCTCTTTTCAAATGACTTATTTGGAGCTGACTTTTCATAGAGCTGAATTTTATTCCTTTCTTCTCGTTCCCAGGTTATTACCTAAATGTAGACTTTGTTTGGTCATGTTGTTATTGTTATCTTTCCTGATTTTCAGTCTATCTTGTTGTTCTGTATTATTTACTTTCTCTGTTTTTATGACCTTTCACTTTACTTTTCAGAATTTTAAAAATCTTCTTTTGTCCAATTCTAGTTAGCCTCAGCATGGAAGGTTGCAATAAACTACTACAGAAAAATCTCGCTTTTCAGTGGCTGGCATTTTCCTTAGTGCTGATTTAACCCTTCCCAGTGATTAATCAGGAATTAATCTTTGTTTGGAATAACTTTATTGGTGACGGCTCTTTGGTAGCCACTAAGCTGTTTGCAAATAAAAGGGAGGTCTTTTTAGTGACCTCATTGAAGAAAGGGCAACAGGTGGATTTATTCTCAGGTTTACATGGCTTGAAAGAGTAAACACGAAGCTTCAGCCAACACTTTGCATTTTAAAGAACACTTCCATGGGGCTCCTGTGTATTTGTTTGGTAGGTACACTCCAGGTTGAAATGGAATGGCTATTGACTGAGGTTGAAGGGCCTTGTAACTTAATAAATGGCTTTCTGGCATTTGAATGATTAATATTTGTTGGGATGGTTAAGTTAATGTAGACCATTTGTAGATGGTTAATTCTCTGATCTGTTTTGTCCAGTTCCTGATTTTTCAGCTATCTGCCACGCAGCCATCCATAAATCAATTCCTCTTTCTCAGTCTTCTGTTTGTTTCACTGCCTTGTCTAGTTTGGTTTTAAGTCTAACGGGCTACTGTCCATTAAGCACTTGTCAGTCAAATACTTCTATTGTGAGGTCCCCGTTTCATTTGGTGTCACTAAAATAGGAGCAGTTAATGTCATTGTAATAGTAGTCTGTTTTATGCGGTGCAACAGCTGTATTTTACATCTTGTATTCCATTGTAACAACAACAAATAGCAGTGTGAGTAGTTGTGTTACCCGCACGGGCACACACACAGCAACAGCAAGGTCCTTGGGCTGTGTTGAGATGTGGACTTACACAGCCTCTCCTGCGTAAAACTAGACACATTTCAAAGATTGTATTTGCCAGGGAGTTACGGTCATGTATCACAAAACAACTTTATGCAAGTAAAAGGAGTCATTTCCTCACCTCAGCTGGCGCTGGTACTGGTACCTCAGTGGGAACCGGAATTGGTACTGGTCCCACAGGGGCTTGCCTGCCCTGCTGGACTGTGGCAAAACTCCTTTAACTTTACTGGGACTCAGATTTCATCCACCTGTTTTGGAATTTCTATAAAGGAAGTCTATTGGCCGTGTGTGTATCTGGGAGCAAAATATAGTTATTAGCACCTAGATTTAAAAACCATGGCATGAGAACCATAAGCAATTAATGCACTGAAAAATGATACTACAATTTCAGTAGAGAAAGAATTTGAGTAAACAATAACAATCTTTCACCATGTTTATCTTAGCTATGTCATAGATTGCAGAATTGAATATAGTTTTTTCATGGCTAACTTGTTGGCCTGAGTAACAATTGAGCCTTTGAAGCAACACAAATGATTCTGACCTTTTGCTTAGATTTGGGGTCACTGTAGAAAGGAAGTTTTATAAGCCACCTACACACTATTTCCGCCTGGAATTGGAGAGAGAATCTTACTGGATTACAGGCATTTCAAACCCATGAACCAACTTAACTTTGCAATTCATTGCATAAAGCTCAAGACAGGAACTGCTTTGTGTGGCGTTCTCACATCCAGACTGGTACCCATAAATCAGGGTGAATGTCTTTCTGAATGACTTGCCACAAGATCTGGGCTTGAGGCAGTGACCACTAAGTGAAGTGCTTTGGCCTATGTTAATCAGAAGGTCAGGTCTGAAGATCACGATGCTTCCTCAAAAGGCTGTGAATCTTTACATTGTATATTATTCTGTGTAATGAAAGTGTGCAAGAAACAGAAGATTTTTAATTGCTAGTAATTTATTTTCAGCAATGGAGATCATTGTAACTTCCCAACATTTGCTACATTTTCCGAAGAAGACAGAAGAAAAAAAATCCTTCAACTTTGAAAAGCACAATGCTTTGACCAGTTCTTTATGTTGGCAGGGATCCTATGTTAGAGTGAGTCCCCTGAAAGATGAACAAATTGCCCACCACAGACAACTGTGATGAATAACATTCCCTGTCTTTGCAAAAGGCATTGCTTACAGTACCTCATACAATCCCAGCATCCTGCAACATGCAGTGTGTTTGGTTTTTATTCAATTTTTACAAGCTATTATTGCCATTCAGCAAAATTAATCCTTGAGACCAACGGATACTTTCTCAAGTCAAGACTCCAGCTGCCTGAGTACGAGTTTGCTTTGCTCATTCTGGTAGCAATTGCGAGTAATGCCTTGGATAAACCACTCCTGAGAACAGAACAGGGAACTGGGCTGGCAGGTGCTGGTCCAAGTTCTGTTACTGGCCTGATGGCTGATCTTAGACATGTAACCTCATTCATGAGTTGCTTCCCTTTCCTTCCTTCCTTCCTTTTATCCTGCTTTCCCACACTATCCTGTCCCTGAAGCAGACTTCTTTACTGTATATTTGTACTGTACTTAACAGAAGAGTCCTTCTCTATGTTGTGGGTTTATAATAGCTCCAAAGACAATCCTCAAGATGTGCTGCCCAAACTAATAGCCTACAGAGCATGCACGACCCTGTATGCAGGTGCATGCTCTGGAGGTTATCACAAAGATGATCCAGGGGCTGAAGCACCTCTCCTCTGAAGACAGGGTGAAAGAGTTGGGGTTGTTGAGCCTGGAGAAGACTCCAAGAAGACCTTATAGTGGCCTTATAGGAGCTACAGGAGAGATGGGGAGGGACTCTTTATCAGGGAGTGTAGTGATAGCATGAGGGATAATGGTTTTAAACTGAAAGAGGGGAAATTTAGATTAGATGTTAGGAAGAAATTCTTTGCTGTGAGGGCAGGGAGCCCCTGGCCCAGGTTGCCCAGAGAAGCTGTGGCTGCCCCGTCCCTGGAGGTGTTCAATGCCAGACTGGACGGGGCTTGGAGCAACCTGGTCTAGTGGGAGGTGTCCCTGCCCAGGGCAGGGGGTTGGAACTGTGCTACTGAGCAGACTATGTGCTACTGCAAAATGGAAAACAACTCTCCTTCAGGGTTTCATGGCACTTATCTCTGGTGCAGCAATTCCAAAGCTGTTTGCTGCCCTTTCCTAAAATACAGTAGCAGGTAAATCCTTGTGTTGCTTCCAGAACAAGGAGGCCCAACTTTGTCAGACCTCTGGCATGCAGAACTCCCCGGAGGTTTATTAGTCTGACATCATCCTGTGAGAAACATCTTAAGAGGCTCTGAATCACCAAAGAAACCTCTCAGGTTTTAAAATTTAAAATTATATGCAGTGCCCTCTGAACACAAGTGTATGAATGTTTATCAATCCATTTAATTAAATATGTCTTCCTTAATTTAACAAGCTTTGCTGAGCAGGGTAGTGATAAATGCATACAATTTCACACTCCCGACAGGCATGTTTAAAAAGAAGGAAGGGAGGGAAGAAAAAAAAAATGCAACAGAGCTCCCTAAATGGTAATTCAACTTAATTTTTTAAGAAGGCTGTTTTGATTTCAGAGTGATTCCATGACCTACAGCAATGATCAAAGTGATGCCGTAGTGGTGAGTCTCATATAGCTAGAGTACTACTGCGTGTGCTGTGGCAGGCTCTGTAATGTTTAAACAATCTAGCAACCAGGTGCTTCGTTTTCCTCTGTATCAGCGCTGATGGACTGACTGGATGCTCAGGTCCTTTAGCACAGTAGCCCACAACTTAATCAGGACCATGAGAGGTACAGAGAAGGGGTGAGAGAACAGAAAGATATGGTTTTTAGAGGTTCAAAAGATTGCCTAGATTTACCATTTTGGGCCATCAGTTAAATATTTGGAGCTGTCCTGGGTGGTTCCATATTGTTTAGGTATTTTTTCAGTCTCATGGACGTGGGTTAATACTCTGTAGGAATGATGTCTTGTAATCAGAAAAGCTATTCCATTTCAGGCTCAAGGGAAGAGCAGGCTCTGCACGCTTTGCGCCTGTTAGATTAAAGCAATGAGCGGGAGGACAATCTATGGCATCACTATCTTGGTACATATTTGTAAGCAATCCCCACGGTGGTGCTTGTGTAATGTACTCCGTAAACTTTGCAATCATTTCTCAGGGGAGCGTTTCAAGACACAAAAACTGGAGAATTTTAGAGAAGCTGGTGCATTTCTCAGTATACATGAAAACTAGTTCAATACTGGCATAGAATTGCTCCGTGCTTAGACCATTTATTAAAGTCTAGACGCAACATAAAAGCATGTAAATTGGTTCCAGTTGTCTCTAGTAAAAACTTCAGCTCGAGCTGGGAATTGATTGGTGAATCTCTTAGCGTAATTAAAATTGACTGTTAAAGTTTCTCCCACTTAATTGGTAACACTTTCTTTGGAAGTCAGTGAGTTAAGATTCTTGCTGGATCATTTCAAGGAGTTCCTGTGTATATGATCAGAGCTCAAATGTAGTTTTATGGAGAGGTTTACAGTTATGTTCCACCCTGGTGGTCTTTCATCCTGTATCTTTCCTATTTAAGATTTATGCTGTCATTCACCACAGCCTAATTGTGTTTTGATAAAAAAGAAACGATTGCTGACGCATTTCAGCCTGAAAGCCGGTGATATTTTGAAGCTTTCAGTAAGCTGATCTGAAATACTGTGCTACTCAAAGCCCCGTCTCCTTGCGAGTCTTCATTTTTGATTCCAGCATTTGTTAGTTGGTTTTTTATGGATTCTGATAGGCACCTAAAAGTACTCCTCTGAGTGCCCTGCCAGCGGTGTGTTATTCAGCGTGCCTAATGGCTGCCCCATGCAGACATTTTCAGTCTTTCTTTAGGAGGAGAAACGTGTCCAGTGGTAGTCTACCGGTTTAGATTTTTTAAAATTAGATAGGTTTAAAATTACACAGGTTGCTACATTTTCAAAAAAGCACATCCTATCCTTGGAGTAACAGACAGCTAGGGTTGTAGTGGCTTTTAGCTCCTTAAGGATATCCTTCCACAGTTGTGGTACAGACCCAATTCTGGAGGTGGGGGTTATTCAGGATGGTACTACCGGACATACTTAGCTCTCTTTAAGCATAAGCTGTCTGTCTTGTCCTGACCAGCCAAGGACTTAATCACAGCATTAACTGCTCTCCTGAATCAAGCACCAGGGATACACTTAATTCTCCCCACAGTCACAGTATTTTTAGTGCATCACAGCCAGTGCTTATCATTAGTAAAATGTAAATGTGTCGTATTACACCCGCTGTTATGTGCACTACAGAAGTACTGTCACCAACTAGACTTAAGATGGGGAGCTTTCGTAACAGCAATTAATGTCATACAGAAAAGGCAGGAAGACACTCAGGTTACTTGGGTGGAGGGTGATGCCCTTATACAGTTAGAAATTGTTTTGGAGGACACCGTTAGGTACTTGCCAGCATTTGGTGATGGATGCAGAATCCATTACGCTGTGAAAGAAAGAGTTTATTGAACCTTGTTAGCCCACCATCACAACTATGAAAACTGAGGCCAGTTAAACTTTTATACACCTTGCCATCCCCACTAATGCATGCGTGTATATATGAATATGTATCTTAAACACTTCCTGTGCCACCGTGATGGGCTCAGCAGTGTTTGGTGAGCAGGAGATCGAGCTCAGTGCTCCATGCAGCTGTTGGAAAGGAAGCAGAGTGTCATCTGGGCTGGTGCCAGGGTGCCCTCAGCTCAAGCCCTGAAAGTTTGAGGTGTTAAAGAATAACACGTGGGTCTGATCCCCAGCCATTGAAATTACTAGGGATATTTCGTTAGTGTGGGCAGTGTGGGTCAGTCGGGCTGGGTGAGTCAGTGTCCTTCGTTTCAGCTGATTCTAACAAAAGCATTTCAGAGTGATGTAAGGTGTAGTTTAGTGTTAAATGAGTGCTTAAATACTCTTGCAACTCCCTCTGCCACGCTGAAGCCAGGGCGTCTAGTGACAGAATTCCAGAGCTGCGCAAATTAGATCTGGACTTCAGAAATTATTTTTGTTACGCTAAGGTTAAGCTGCCTAAACAGTCCTTGCTAGACCAGCTACATACTGCGGTGCTTGTATTCCATAACAGTTATGTCCATTATACCATAGCTGTTCCTTTCAAAGTCACAGAGTCAAATCCTAGCCCCAGCTTCGAGCCACCAAACTATGAACAAGTGGTGAGTCTAAAAAATATATAAGTATTATATTTTGAGGTGTATGTGCCATTTATACAGACACGGTTGTCTTTCAGTACTTCCATCAACTCTAAAAAAATAAATCTACTTATTTCGTAAGTCACAATACCATCTTTATACCTCTCAGTTGAAGTAGTGGTAAGAAAGGGAATCCAGGTATTACCATGAACAGAATCTAGGCCTGTGATTTTAACAGTGCTATAAAATGTATCAGGAGAGATTTCTGAGTGAGACTTGTTTCTTCTCTTGCTCGTGCCATTGCAGGGTCGTTCCCAGTGGCCACCTCATGGCTGTCCTTTTCTGTATGTACATTTATATATATATTCATATATAGAATCATAGAATGAGTTGGGTTGGAAGGGGCCTTTAAAGATCAACTTCCAATCCTCAAGACCATCTAGTCCAACCCATACACACACACAAAGACATGCTTGCACACTTACATATTTACAGCATTGAGCTGTTAAATTGTACTCAGAATGAAGAATTATTTCAGGTCTGGCGAGGGAGGAACACAAAGGTTTTGTGACAATATATAGGCTCTGCCATCCTTGACAACGACCCCTTAGTTACTCAGTGTATGAGTGAAACCTTTTTGGCTTTGAAATCTATCCCTAGTGTATGAAAAGATGAGTTCTCCTTGATTTGGCCATTTTCTCTGCTTTTGACAGAGGATCATGGGAGAAAGTAGCGATGAGCATGCCCAAAGAGATTGCTTTAAGCATATTTGATTTTCTTTTCACGTATGCAACGCAATCCGCTTCCCTTTAAGCAGCAAGGTCATTTAAGTGTGCCATGCCAGAGGTTTGCCATTTTCCTTTCATTGAGTTTCTTAAATCTTATTGTCAGCCATGTTCCCTTTGACTAGCAGAGCAGCTGCTTGGGGTCTGCTTGTGTGGTTATAATCTCATTAAAAATCCCTCCATTATGTTGCTAATATATTTATAAAGAAACTAGTCACCTGGGATTAACTCCTGATTCTTCTCCCTGGACATACTGTACTGAAACAGAATCATTCCCGATCCCCTGGCTTGTTAGATACAACCAGTTGCATTTGTCACGGTGCCAAATCGGCTGAAATAGATTAGCAATTAATGCAGAACATGCTTTCCTGTGTTTGTAAAGTACTTGTAATCATCACTGACAATCATATTCTCATCAGCTCTTTCCTGATAGCGCTGAGATGGCAGATATGCTGGGGCTTTGGGAGCTTATGGTCTTTCATGGGAAATATGAAAGGCAATAAAAGAACATCCTGACAGAGCAGGTGAGGAATCTGACAAAAAAAAAGGAGCCCTTAAAAGCTATTTCAAAAGATATTAGCCTGTAGGTTTTTCTCAGCCATTTCCAAGCATGCAAAGCTAAGGAAGACAAAGTAACTGTTGGGGGGGATTTGCAAAATCACTGGATACATCTATGCTGTGATTTATAGATGTGACTGCAACCGCAGGGACAATTCTGAGGTCACTTTAGACAGGTCAGTGTGGGTACTGATCACAACAAAGCAGAGGCCACGCAGGTTCAGCCAAAGCTGCGAAACCCACCTGGGATGGCTGAGTAAGTGCTCAGGCATTTCTCCTGGCGTGAGGTTTGTGCTGCTACCGCCTTTGCGTGGCTGTCAGTACTTTATTGGGCTACTCACAGAAGAGCTGCAGTGATTCTGCCGGATTGCATTGGTTCTCTTTGTGCAGCCTGAGTTTACAGGCAGGGTCTTTTTCACTTTCAGCATCATCTGAGGGCTCACCAGCAGTCTGCCTCTCTGTGAGAGAAATCTCTGACCTGATGCAAAGAACGTTTTTCTGGATCCTTAGTGAAACCAAATTATCTCCCCAACACTTTTCTCTCTTTATCCAGTATGGCCAGCTTCAGAGTAAGAGGCTTCTTACAGCTCCAGCCATCTGGAAAGACTTTCCTTTATTTCTTCATCAGCTCTCCGTCTCAGTTGAAATCATTTCTCTCCCTCCTTGCCTCTGTTTCATAAGTTCATTCTGCTCCTGCTCTTGGCTTCACTCTGTATTTGCAGCATTCGTGTTGTAAAGCATTTTCAAATCCAGGATTGGGTGATTTTATTTTGGTTTAAGTGATGTTGTAGGATGAGCTCGACTTGCATTGAACTGTGTTCTGAACAGGAGGCAGAATGACCTTCTGCAGAAGGCAGTGGGCCTTAACAGAAGGCAGTTAACAGGTCTGGCTGCAATAACCCCTTCGGGATGATCCTTAACTCTGGGTAGGTCACCGAATTGGTGTGTGCTTCAATTGTCTGTATACAGGACAGGTAATATAGTAGTATTTCCTACTAAAACTTTACCTACATTAAATGTGTAGTTTGTTGGGGCAGATACTGTAATATATATGTATTTTACTAGTGCCTAGCACAATGGCATAGGCTCCTGACTTAACTAATATGGTGTTGTGGCTGCCTGCTCCTCTGAAGGCAAGAGGGACCAGAAAATAGCTAGTCCTGCTCTGGTAAGCAGAGCAACCCAGCCTAAGGAACGGTCAGCCTGAGATGGGGTACCTCAGGTGGCCAAGGGCTGAATACTGGGCTCACAAAAGCAACTCCACTGTAAGAGTATCATCTGAGCTATGTAGACCCCAGTACAGGCCTGTCATATGGAAGTCCACCTCTCTTAAATGTCTGGTTTTGATTCCTGCTAACCATGCTTTTCTCCATGCACATTCCTATATTGTCTTAATAACTGGGCTGTGTCCTTCAGAAACGCAACGACTGAGCCAGCTAGTCTACAGGAGCAGAACATAAATACCTCTATTGTATTCGGAGCCCTGTTGTGATGTGTAAATTTGTGATAGAAAAGTACAATTTTGGAGTACTGAACTAAAAGTGTTGTCTATAGCTGGAGCAATGAATTATGGGAGTATAATGCATACAGAAGAAGAACAATGCATTCTGCAAAAAGTAGTCATTTAGTCATTCCAAAGTGCAGTCTAGCTGCTTTTAACCAAAATGTCTAATGTATGGCTTGCCAGTGGCTTCAGTCTCTCTTTTCATTTCCTCTTAGGGGAAACGGTTCCTTGGAACCGTTCTGGTCTCCTTGCACTGGCAGCAAAACCCGCAGAGCCAGCTTCAGGAGCCTCCTGCCAAAGGTGTTAGGAAAGAGCTGTTCGTGTCAGCGAGCTGGGGTAACTCCCAGGTCCCCGAGTACAGCACGGCGTGTAGGACTTCAGTTACCACTAGCTGTCGGAAAGTCCCGAGTCAGGGACACAATTCTGAGTAGATTTGAGGCAGTTCTTAATTGCGCTGGGAGGTCAAACCACTCTTGCTGGCCACCAGGACTTGAGGTCACAAAAAACTGTCTTTTACCCAAGCCAGATACTCTTCAGTCATGGGCCGAGTGCAGCTTGGTGGAAGCAGGGGGATCCAGCCCAAAGGTCTGTTCAAATGTTTCCGTTTCATGTGGCTTGGTATTGTAACATTCTCCCGTGGTTCTAACAAGTTGTGTAAAATTGTGAAGCCAAAGCAGCATTCTTCCTTTAAAGTTTCAAAATTAAGAAAAATGGTTGTGGGGTTGGAAACTTGGGAGAGATGTGCTGTGGTTATCTACTGGTCCAAGAATAAAATTCCTATGGCTTTGTACAAAAGCACGGAGTAGTCATCAGTTAAAAAATAAAGTAAAAAAAAAATGAATTCAAGTCAGGACACCTTTTTAGTGGCAGCTGGACAATGTTTAGAGGATCTGAGAGGCCACACATTTCCTTCTCATATGCCTCGCTGCGATTCCAGTGAGTGCAAGAAGTGCAAGTCAGAATTTTTGCTGGGGGAACTGGGCAGACAAGAGGAGCAGCATGCATAGATCTCACATAGCCTGCAGCTGGGCTTTGAAAGGAAATATACCTTTGACATGGGAAGAGTTGGTATGCAGTTGTCTGGAGTAGTGTCAACCACACGGGGCCTTTTGGGCCAGGGAAAGTAAAACGATTACCTTTACAACCAGAATATGTTGCAGCATCCTGAAGGCACTCTAACAGCCTCGAAGGCCCGGAGTTGGACTGGTTGTGACCTTACTGGTGGGTCTGGCAGGACATATCCTAGAAGTGGTTCTGTTTTGAGCAGGAAAGATTCAGTGTCTTCTAGTTGCTTTACTCAGAAGGAAGAGGCCAGACTCTTGTCTCTGTGGGACAAAGGAGGTTACACATTAGCTACACATCAACAGGGCAATCCATTTATATAGGGGGAATCCAGGCTCTCTATGGGATTGATAAATGACTCTGAGAATGAGTAAAAATGGTTGGAAAAGCTTTTAAGTTTTGTTTAAGTTTAACCATCAAAAGTCAAAACATTAGAGGGTGTTTAGAGAAGTGCCTGAAACTTGGAAACCCTGAGAAGAACCAGAAAGGGAATCAAAGAGCCTGGCAAAAAAAAAGGCGAGAGAAGGAAAGAGATCAAGATTAAACAAACCCGTCTGAATAAAGCTAATCAGCTGAGATCCTGCTCCATTGAGATCAACTGGACGAGTATTAGGGCCTCAAGATGTTACTGGGAGGGAGCCAAAAAAAGAGAAAATCTGTATGTTTTGGGTTGTCTGGAGAAGTCTAAGCCAGGCCAGATTGGGTGATATCAGTGGAGCCTGCTGTATAGGAAGTGGCGGTGGTGGGGTTTTGCATGAAGAGGAAGGGAGAAATTATAAAGGCCCCAACCAGCTACGTATGGTAAAGCTGAATAATGGAGTGGCCAAAGGGAAAGGAGTTCCTGGCAAAGTCTGGAGTATTTATGAGAATCCAAGTAGGAGCTTGGAGTATTAATATTTATTGCAGTGCTGTCAGTTATCAGTGCTAAGAAATCTTCAGTTATTATATCATGACAACCTGTTTTTGTTCCAGTGGCCATAACTAAACCTGCTGTGTGGCTCCCCTGCCTCCCCCGGTTCTCAAGTCACACATGGTGGCTGATTAACTTGTTCAGTACCAGCTGTTCGGCTTCAGTCTTGCCGAGCTATGGCAATTTGGGTGAAAACCAGATTTTGGCTGCTACAGGACCGCTTGCTGAGACAGAGTTTCTCCTTCCTTTTAGCTCCCGCTAAGAGATTCCCAGTGGTGCCAAGGAAAATAGTGATAATGTTAAGAAACAAAGACTCGGCTGTTAGGATATTTATTGCACTCATTTTCTTTTTGTATAAAATTATAAAAAATGAAAGTGAATTTGTTTTGTTTAGCCTTTGTTTATAATTTTTGGTGCGATGACTTCTGCTATCACTGCTAACATTAACCACTGGAACTTCTGGGCAGGGATTGCTCCTGGCCCTCAGGGTCCTGAGCTAGATTTGCTTGACTCCAAGATCAAACCCTCAGGCTGAGCGCTAAGGAATTCCTGCAAAGATTTGTATGTGCTTCATTTTACATGCTGGGCCCAGCTGTTGAGCCTGGTGATGGCAAGGAGCCCTCTTTCTCCCCTGCATGAGATTTTTCAGGCTGCCAGACCCTGCACAAGGGAAGAGCAGATGTGACCGGCCTGTTTCTCCTCTTCCCTCGTGCGGAGCAGGGAGTGAATGGCCCTGCAGCTCCACCCTCCATAGCACGCCAGCACAGGCGAGCCAGCGAAGGGAGCGGGAAGTTGTCTACTAAGAAATAAGCACTAATCCAACACACATCATCCCACAAAGGACTCGTCCCTTTCCGCTGTTTTCTGCTTGCCTTGCTTGTGGCTTGGTGCAGGTCTGCGGTGCCCTACCAGTGGGCTTGGTCCCAGAGAGCCTGTATGGCCGCTGTCTGTGGCCCTGTCGAATCTGAGAGGGTGCTCGTGGTGTGTAATGTTAAAGATGTGTGTCGGTCTTTACAGGGTCAGGAGCTAGGTCTGTTCAGGCGTGTTACACATTGTAGGGCTCTGTTGTGTTATATTCTATGAATACAATTTATCCTGGAAAACTGAAGAGTCAGTGGCGCCAAGAAAACATCAGATAATCTGAAATGTATCTACCTTTATGAGAAGACCATTGTAGAATGCGTAGAGGAAAGAACTCCAAAAGTAATTCCTCATTTCTCATCTAATGGCTTTAATTAACCTGAACAGTTATGCTCTTCAATCGAGCATACTTCAGGGACCAGTTCGATGGCACTCTTCCTGCTGCTGGGAGAGTATGAACATGACAGTTCAGTTATTGCTGTGCATTGTTAATATGGTTGATCTTGGTCCTGCTCCAAGAGAACCACTAAGCAATCATGGAAAATGAAGGGTAACACATTTTTAGAAGGATTCTGGATAATTTTGGCTATAAAACAGGCTGCATAATCTTGGCAAAAAGTGGATGAATTCATTATCTGCAAATAGTGGAAAATATTATAAATGGCAGTAAATGAAATAAATGGGTGTTTCCACTGTAATATGCTATTCTCTGAGCCACCCAGAAAGAATACAGCTTGGTTTACTGGGTGGGTAGTCCTAGATGAAGTGAAAGATCATGTTCGTATGCTCAAATACTTGTTTGGGAGTGAGATATTTTATGCCTTTGTTGCAGAGGGAAATCTATACGTTTTACATTTAAGAAGCTATAGTTTATGGCCACATATGGGTGTTGGAGTGAAACTAAAGGTCTACATGTGCCATATATCTGTTTGCATTCCTCAGCTAACTTCATTTTCCTTTGCTCTACTACACCTTAAGGGTTTGGAGAACTCAGTGACTCACTCTAATGGAAAGTCACTGACCTACCTTATTAGCAGAAATTGATCTTGTGTATATTTTGGATTTGTTTATGGGCCAGCACTCTTGCTGTGAACACATGGAATTAAAGTCCTGGTGATTTTTAATAGAAAAAAATGTTGCCCACTAATGAACAGGATTTGGCTGGATGCTCTTCATTCCCACTTCTTTGGCCTTGGGATATATCCTCCTTTTTGACATTCCCTTCGTCACAAAGTGCCTGAACCCATGTGTATTTCTGGGCACGTGAGTATTCCCAAGAGCATTTGTACGCCTACGGTTACTCGCGACTGAAAGTGCTTTGCTGGATGAGAAGCTGATGCTTGTCTCATTTAGGCAAAACGGACTTTACCATTTGCAGTAGTTGTAACGACAGTGGACGTTGAGGGATGCTGCGATCATGCCTGTGAAAGCTCTGCGCCATGTTCAGGGAAGGCAATCATGGGTCCCGCAGTTTGTCATTGAGCTCAGTAGGGTCAAGGTTTAACTGCTCGTGTCAGAGCAGTTAACTGGGTAACTCCAGTGGTTGTAGTGGGAGCCAGCACCAAGGATGAATTGCATGGCGCTGCCCTATTTTTGTTATTAACATCCAAAGCCTTTATCAAACAGACCTGTTGTTTTTGTCCTTTTGCCCCGCAGTCAGGTACAAAGATAAGGTGTCGGGTTTTGTTGATTGGAGGTTTGGTTTTTTATGGTATTTGTAGGTTCTTATTTTTACTTCTTAATCCATCAGATCGTTCCTCTCCTAGATGATACTCCTGCTACAGTGCTTCCTTCTGTATTGCTTCAATAAAATTTACCTCCATACTGCCTGTATTATATACTTATTAAGAAAAGCATTTCCTCATATACTCTGATAAGATCATGGACATTACCACGGCAGCTTAGCCGCCCCTTTTCCCAGTAGGAAATACTATTACAATTTACTGTTTTGCAAAGAAAAAAATGCATACAAAACCAAACAACTGTCTGCACCCATGTTCACATCTGGCTCTTTATATACATGCATATACTTTTGTATATGTATATCTATTTATATATATTACAAGTTTGTGCACATGTATATTTGATTACGTATATCTAATGGATTTTAATTAGGTAAGCTTAAGAAGCTCTTACCAGCTTCAGAGATATTACTGACTCTACTGGTATTTTTACTTTAAGGAGAGTTTAAATGTATGGCCACTGCTTGTATATATTTATGTACTATGCTATCCATGGACAGATCTCTGTTCTCATGCCACGTCTGCTTTTGCAGCCATTGCTTCTGCATTTATAAACAGCTGCATTCATAATCCTGCGAGTACAAATAATTGCAACTAAAGAGGTGAGCATTTATAGCTGCCCTTTTCAAAGGAGTCTAAGGGAGTTAAGTACCCAAATCTCATTGAATTTGGTTACCTAATTCCTGTGGCTTCTTTGAAAATTCCAGCCTTAATTAACTATTTATCTTAATTAACTAACTCAATCAACTATCTGTGAACCAAGCAGTGTAGTAGAGACATAACATGCTGAACCTAGTCAGTTTTGGTTGCACAGTAGCTACCTGAAAACTTTTCAACTGAAACTTTAATGGCTTTATTATTGGCAACCATTATGAGGTACTTTCAGCAAATCCAACTGCAACATGTAACATAAGCATTGCTATCCACCCTAATCCTTAGTGTGGCTCTCAGGGTCTTTGAGATGACTAGTTTATGTGTTTAGACTTGCTAATGAGGATGGACGGTAAACTTCACAGGCTTCCTTTAGGCATCATCTCCACCTTTAGATGCTCCTGGGAATTCCTTATTGAGACTACAGAAGGGATAGCTCCTGTGAAGGTTCCCACGTTGGACAAACACTGAGCCGTACCACTGCCACTTTGCAGTCTGTGCTTTGGTGGCACCTTAATCCATGGAGAGACGTCTGTGTTCGAGGAGGTTGCTGTTCAAGGAAAAAACAAACAGCAAACAAAGGAAAAAACATGGAATGAAAAGCTTCTGAGTCTTTACACTACCCTGCCCAGTACTTATTTCTATTCCATAATAGCTTTGCCTTCTTGCATCTTTTTTTTAAAATCCGTGTTTCAAAAAAACTTTGATGTGGGTTTTTTTTATTTTCTTCTTTGAAAGCCTATTCTGCTAAGTATGGAAAGCCACAGTTTTAACAGTTCCCCTGTTTGTTCAGAAATAGTATCATTCATATTTGGCATCAGAAGGAAGACTATACTGAAGTCCAAATTTACTCCTATTAAATTAAACCTAATTGAAAAAAGGCAAAGGCATTCATTAACTAGTTAAACAAATGGTATTAAATTTATTTTTTTATTTAAAAGAAGAAAGAAAACAGCTTTAACTAAAGAAACATAAGTGGAAGAGTAGCTATTAAAACATGTGATGGAAGAAGTAAGCGTTGTTGAAAACTTAAGAAGAAACCACAAACATGTATAACAATAAAAGAAATGTACCTTCCTGGCCATTTCTCTTCTCTGTTATTGTGTCAGATGTTTCTGATTTGAATAAGAGCTTTCCTTCACGTCCCTGAGCTTCTCCTTCCATTTGACTTTACACTGAAGTCATAAACCTGTTGTCATGGAAACAACTGTGACATCACAGATGTAGCATTAACTTCACCACAGGGCAAAATAAATGAATGTGATGGCCTGTGAGGAGAGAGAACCTTTGTTTGAACCAAAAGCCAAGCTTATCCGAATGTTGGCCTAGAGCCCAGTACCCCTAGAGCCTTCAGTGGGATCTCAGGCCCGTGTTGTAGGCACAGAACAAACACCGCCTTGTAGCAGAGACCCTCTCGTGAAGCTGATGGTCTCTGTAGACAGGACACAACACAGAAGAAAGGAAGCATTATCAGCTGTGTTTTAAGATTGGAAAACTGAAGAAGAGAGAGTAAGCAACTTTACCCCAGGTCACAGCGTGGATTTGAGGCAGAGCCCAGGACTGTGCTCAGATAACTCAGCGGGAGCTGCTGGAGATGCCGAAATGCAGGAGTCAGAGCCTGTTTTTACATATCAGTTCCTGGAAGTCTTTCCCAAGCTCTCTTCAAACCTGAGAAAATATGCAAAAGGCAATAGAGCCTGGGACAAGTTGAAACATTGCTGCGAGCCTTTTAAAAAGTTCAAAATGTCTTTGCCCTCTAGGAAAATTTGTTTTAGGAAGGTATATATCTCCAGAACCACATGTCGGGTGAAGCCTTTCATGGCAATGTTCACATATTCTTCCGTGGGCCCAGGATTCCATCCGTGGGTTTTAAAGAGCAACAACCAACACCTTGAGTTGCATTCAAAGGTAAAGAAGGACCAGATATTTTATAGAGAATAAACATAATCGCTGTTACGGCCAACCTGAGAAACTGAATGGTCTCAGCAATTCAAGAGTTTTGCTTGCGTTATGTTCATCACCTTAAGACTTAAGAGGTTCACCTGAATCTTTGATTGCTGCTGCCGTCAAGAGGTGGCATTGGCTGCTTGGCTTACAGTCTGTGCCTTTGTGACCAGCAGACTGATCACAGCAATGAGCCCAACGTGAGACTGCCCTTTAAGATCATCTACAAGTTATAGTCGGCACAGTGTGTCACAGGTGGCCTGGTTTTGAGAATAGCTACCAGAAGTGGATTACTCAAAATTGGTATAAACTCCACTCGCTCCATATTTTCAGGAGGAAATCACTAACTTGTCTACCTGCCGGGTTGTAGCTAGCCCAGGCATCAGGTCAGATTCTCCAGTGAAGTCAGAATAATGACTAGATTCCACTAGATAAGGTATTTTTGCCCACTGTCTTACCCTCACAGACACGCAAAGCCTCCAGCTTTATGAGAGCTACGTGGAAGGCTGCCATACCACACCCATAGATTTGAACTTCTGTTGACTTTAATGAGAGCTGTGGGGCTAAATCCCAGTCAACTCTCAAACTGGAGGGGTTAAATCCATTCCACTTTTGCCTGTTAGTCTGTGGTTGAGAAAAAAAAAAATCCCATGTGTTTTAAATTGTTTCAACTGATAAGTCTGGCCAGCAATTGAGAGTAAATCATAGTATCAGCGCACACCCACCATCTAGCTTGATACATGTCTATATTTTAAAGTTACATAAATGAGTCATGAGAGCAGAGTTTTAATTAAAAGGATTGGAAGTGTCAGAATTTTCTTAAATCTTTTATTAAAAAGACACTACACTACGCTTTTGTGGGGTGATAAACAACTGTGATTGGTGCAATGGAATTTCAAGGAGAGTTTGGCTTTTGCAGTGTAATTTTGTACTTTGAATGCTTAAGATACACAAAATGTAAAGCTTCCAGCCTTTATCCTTTTATCCCAGTAATTGTTTTATCATCTTAACTTATCAATCTTTCTGACTGCAATAGCCATTATATTAGAAGAGGCTTGTGTAACACATGACAGAAAAATAAAGGCACGTTAAAAAACACAATCAGAGTATCGCAGTACTTCAGGCCAAACCACGTATTCATTAATCAAGCAAAAGTCTTTATGAAGGTGTGTACAGCAATGAATCGGTGAAAGCTGAAGGGTCATGTTAATTCTTGATTTAATAAAATGGTGGCTGGAATAAAATCCTATTGTTTAAAGTCTAAATTCTCAGTGGAGCCACCTTGTCAAAATATAATAGTCTGATTTGTCATGAAGCATCAAACAGTGAAATGTATCAGTCACAAAGCCAAATAAATCCAATGAAAACATGATGTTATTAGACAATCAGTAAAAAAAAAGAAAGAAAGAAATTCTCTAAAAACTAGTTTACATGTACAAAACTGAGTTTCATTTGATTTATATTTGGTTTATGGCAATTTTTAGTGACCAGAGTTTACCAGGGAAAGTATTTATTGGGAGCAAATGTTAAACTAAAAAATATGTACAGAAATCCAACCAATATGCCCGTTTAATATTCCACATTGAAGTTTTCAGCTTAAATGCAGATTGCTTATTTTTATGGACAAATAGCATCTCTAGAATGAGAATTGATCACGGGAACATTAGAGAAGGAATACTGAGCTTCCTGGCTTAAGGCAATACCTGACTGTAAAGACAAGGATGAGTTCTCTGTGGGAATTCAGTTAATGTGTATTGCAGCGACCAAGACCTTATAAATTCCACCAGAAGATCAGATGCTGACCACTCTAAGAGACAGCATAAGAGACAATTGTCTGAGAGACAATTTTGGTCACTACCAGCTAGTGAATGCTGAAGGTGAAGTACTGAATATTTGCAAAGAAGGGTTTGTCAGAGAAACTTAGAAATTTCGGAATCCTAATGAGAAAGATGCATTACAAATTTGAAATAAATAAAATGTGAAAGTTTAACTGGAGAGACATTGTTATGAATTCATTTGCTTACCTATGATTAAGGCTTATTATTTTCCTGCAGCAATGATTCTTTCTGTAGCATGCGTAATCGTCGTGCTGTGTAATGCATTGTGTAGGGCGCGGTGCTATTCCGTGTCAGCTGGAAGAGCAGTGCCAGCATGAGCAGCCACCTCGCAGTGTTGGAACTAGCAAAGAGCTGCATTTTCCCAACTCCTCGTATGACCTGCAAAACTGTGTGAGAGATCAGTACAGAGTACTGAACTGGTTCAAAGCAAGAATCTGTTTTGATCGTCTTGGCTTCTGGGAAATGTATCTCTTTGCTGGAACGCTGGGCTGATCATATACCCACAGTTTTGGAGCCAGCCCTTCAGACCAAACACTGTCTCCATGTGCCTGTCCTTGAGAGCCCCCAGACTATGTTAATTTTTTTCGTAAAGTTAAACAGATATGTCTCAATTTAAGGGACTTTGCCATCAGTTTCTGTAGAGACGTCTGTGGACTGGACATAGACAAAAACATTGCCACTTGGACAAAGGAAAGGAGAGCGTGAAAATACTTCTACTTGGTTAAGGGCAGTTCTTTCCTGCTCACTTTCCTTTCCTACTCTTTACGTAGGAACTAGAGGAGCCTCTATATTTCATCATTATTGTGTACTTAGGGGAAAGGATTATCTGGAAATTGAACATTTTCGCTGAAAAGCTTTTATGGCTTGGAGCATCTAATGGCAATATTCACGAGAGCCAAATCATGGTGAAGGGCAAAACAAAGACCTGTCAGAAGCAGGAAACTCATTTCTTGCATGCTGGTGGCTGTGCCAACATGTATGATGTCCACAAATTGCACCCCAAAGGTTATAATTTTTATAGGAAAAGCAATGTATTTGTATTGTATCCCTCACCATGCTGTCTAAGTACCTTAACATGCAGGACTGTGACAGTTCTAGCAACTGGTATAGAGCCATAAGAAAGCCATTTTTCTTTTTGTTTGCCATTTTCTGAAATGGAAGGCAGTATTGCATTCCCAACTTCTTGCTAGCGCAACAGATTTATCTTAGTTCATGCTAGGGTTATAAAGCCCCACCTAGAAGTCTGGCTGGTAGCCAACGCTAGAGGGGAGCTGTAGAGCAAACCTCAAGAGCATTCTTGAGGTGTTTATTTTCCTTTGCAGGCAGAGGGTCAAAGAAAAAAATACATGGGAACCCAAAAGAATATGTTGAAGGCTGGTTTGGGGCAACCAAAACTTACCTGATGGCTTGAAGGCAGCAATTTTCAAAATAAAGGTCCTGAGAGGAAATCATGGGGTTGAAGAAAGGGTTCTCTAAGCCAAGCAGAAAGATGATCTGGTAGAAGACACTTGCAGGAAACAGAGGGGATACATAACAGAAGAGCATTTAAAAAGGCCACACTGCAAATCTTGGATTTCAGGAAGAAACTTTAGGTCCTTTGAATAAGGCTAGCTAACTTAGTAACTATTCTGCTAAATAACGGAATGAAACAGAGGACTAGAATGGTTCTCAGGCTTATGGATCGGCATATCATTTTAAAGAGTACTTTGGCCTTGTATTGCTTTATAAGCAAAAGGGTGGCAATTATCACATTCAAATGCCATTTTTAAGAACCGTGGGTTACTCAATTTCTCTCCTCTTCATTTGCTTTTTTAGCAAAACAAGTTTCGTACGGCTTCTGTAATGAATGGGCTGGAGCGAATCAGTAAAGGTGACTGTGGTTTGCCTACTGCAAAATGTGTATTAACACACTGCATTGTGGAGAGCTTGGTCAGTTTGAGACTCTTGAAAGTTTTCAAGACAAGAAAGGATGTAAATTGGAAGCAGAATTACTGCTTCTGACTGACAACCAGTTTGGACGTTCTTAATACAAAATCAAAGTATCTGCATATGGTTTCGTTCACCAATATGGTTGTTCTATTTTAAATTCACTCTGCCTTTTCTCTGAAATTGCTTTTATATGTAGAAGGTCTCTAAAAGGGTGCGAGTCAAAAAAAATATACTTGTTTCCTAGTTTGATACTGTACAGAAAAAAGGAATTGGCTAAATACATAATGAAAACCTTAGAAATAAAACCCACAACACCCAAGCCTTGTCCCCCAAATAGCAAGATAAACAATGAAGTCCACAGGAGGACTGACCAATTATTGTCTTGTATTGTATTCTTTTGACAAACGCACAGTTCAGTGACAGACAACGTCAGTTGCTGCTGAAACAATTGTCTGTGCAGGCAGTGGGAAACACTTCTTCTTGGAAGTCAGAGTATAATTTTGGTCTTCCCATGAAGAGGAAGACTTCGTTACAAATTCTCGGCACTGAGATGGAGAGGATCAGGTGATGGTTCACTCTGTTGAAACAGATCCTTGGTCATGTCATTTAAGGGCTGTCTCTAACCTGATTTACATGAATGTAAATCAGGAATTGCCTCCAATGAAGCACAGGTAGCAAGTGTTGTATGAACAGTCAGCCTGCTTTTTTTTTTTCTCCTACATCAATTTTTTATCTGTAAGGGGGGGAGTATTCATGATTCTTTTCTTCAATGAGTTCTTGATTGCTTGTGCGGAAGGGAAATGCTATGGTGATAATCTTCAAAACAAAGCCTACAGTCATTTCCACTTTTTTTGTTATCATGCTAATAGAGTTATTTCATTACTTTATATAATGAGAAGTTCCCCTGCTTGTTTTATCCATAATTAATCACAGTGTTTCTGGCTTAAAAACCATTTCCTTTGTATGTTTAGCTGTTCATTAGTTCCATACAATGTTTTAAATTCTGGGTAAGTCAATGATTTTTTGTTTAGCAAAAGGTATGCTTAGACCAACGCCCTGAACTCCACAGAGACACCATCCCAAATTAATTCTCCAGGTTGCAGCTGCATGATCTTGCTAAAGAAGTGAGTAATATTTTGACATTTAATATTAAATGAGTTATCTTTGAAAAATGCTTCCCTGCCCCTGGTGTACCTCAGGCAAATGGAAACATGCTTAACGTGCATAATGAAACCTTGGTAATGGAAAAAATGGGGAATTGAAACGACCTATCAGCATCTAGAATCTGCAGGACATAAAAACTGATGGTAAAATGATGGTGAGGTTAAGGCATAAACTAATCAAATCGATTGCATTTAATTGGAGCCCTCTTAACAATACAGCTGTGATTATTCTTAATCCTCTGCAAGTCCATAAAAAGGTTTTTGGCAAGTGTTTGGTTTTTCAGTGTTGAAAATTAGTTTGAGAGATTTTCATTAGCACTGAGTGCACCAGGTTTTCCAGCAACTGACTTCAGGGAGAATTCTGCGCTTTTTGCTTCCTTTTCATTCAAAGAGCACTTGCCTTTCATGGCATCATCTCTTCTTATTTTGGCCACCAAATTGTGCCAGTATTTCCAAAATTTACTTTTAATTTTAAAAAGTAAGCAATCTGCTCATGTCGCTTGAGGATTTTTCAGGAACAAGTCCTGAGATTATGGTAGGAAGAGTTTGAAATTCATTGCTTATCTGTTAAGTATGCACTTGGCTCAAAAGGCAGAAGAGGTTAAGAAAAAAGTAGAGGTCTGAAGTAAGTGTATAACAATTTTTCTGAAACATATAGCATCATCACTCCTTGAGGACATTTTGCATAATTCCTTAATTGTGAGCAATTCGCCTTCTCAAACCTTTGCCAATGAAGCCTTTATACCACCACATGCCATCATTTGTCTGCAGCTATATCTAGCTTTATCTGCATACATCAATGCGATGTTTCCGGTAAAGAACATTATTGCATATGCATGACTCAGAAACCTGTGGTCTTTATGTTATTAGCAACTCTCTCAACAGAAGAACTGACTCATCTTATGAAAAAATGTCTGTATCAGAATATCTGAAATCGTCACAGGGATTTTAAAGAAGTTAAAGGCCCAGTTCTATAAAAGGTTGAGGGTTGAATAGGCTTCAATAGACTGAGCAGGTCTAATTCCCATTGTTTTCCTGAGTGGTTGTGATTGTTGACTACTAAACCACTTTGCGCCATTAGGGAGTTCAGCTCTTGCTCTTCAGCTACTCTGTGCTAGACAATTCTCCCTCCAGTTAATTGATTGCCAATCAATTTGAGGTAATTTAGACCACTGTAATGAGTACTCCCCAGATGCTTGTTCAGAGCTGCAAATATTTACTGTTTACCCTAATCGCCTCATGTGCGAACAGTTATTTTAAGATAAAAAAAGCACCGTGTAGGCAAATTTTGCAACTCTTGCCTGCATATGCAGTCTCCTAAGCAAAAGGTGTTTTCAGCAGGCAGGAAGAATAGGCGGTATAAAATACCATAGATCACAAAAAGGATAGTCACCACCAAACAGGAAGCTGGATAGTCTCTTCCATTTTTAAAGTAACTGGTTAATGTTGCAGAAATTAAAAAAAAAAAAAACAAACATTTCTTGAGTTCTTAATATTAAGAGAAAATAGCCTTGCTGAGACATACACTTTTATCCAGAATATTCGAAGTAAAGCAAAGGTCCTGTCACTGTTATGTAAAAATGTCTGCAATATAAAACTAAACAAGGAGAAAAAGCTGACCAAGTGAAAAATTAACGAATTGTGGCCCTCATGGATCATATTAGTCAGGAAACAAGAGAATTACAGCATCTATTGAGTAAGGTGCTTGGCTTTCAGGCCTGGAGCTGTTAATTTTTAATAATAGCAAAAAAATTAGAAATGTGCTGGGGGAACCAGACTCTGAGAATGACCTAGAGCACTTCACTGCCTGTGTTCTGGCCCACTGGTATGCAGGTAACATTGACTGGGAGAGCTGGAGTCCCGTGGTGGGCAAAGGGGAAAACACTGCACAGGGACAAGGGCTTGCACTGCTCCTGCCTGCCCCGTCCCTCATGGGGGACAGTCAGGGATCGACTGCTGCCAGCGCCTCAAACTTTGAGAGCCATTTGGGAATTTCAGAGGAACGTGGGAGAGTGGAAATACTCTGGCAGGCCCTCTGAGAACACTGAAAGCAAACTGGGGCCCTTGGGGTCTCAATTTAAAAAAGGAATAGGTGGTGAAGGTGAACATGCGCCCAAGTCGAGAGTCCACAGCTGCTGAATCCTGCTCAAGTACCACTTCTTTGGTGATCCCTGTGAGAAACGAATGAGCTAACAGAAACAAAGTGGAGGCTAGATAAGACTAGCAGTGAGGAATGTATATTCTTATGTTACACAGTGCCCAATGCACCTGATACTATCGCAGAAGAAGTAGCATGGCTCCAGATACTCCATTCAAAACAAAAACAAAATAGTAGAGGATGTTATTTTGCTTCAATTCTGGTCAATATGTAAATAATTTCCCTTTTCTGATTATATTCCTGTGGTCAAGGATTAAGCAGGATTTAAGGACTTAATTTTATGATAACTAGAGTCTTTTTTCTGTTTGCCTTGGGACAAGTTTGTTACGGAATCCCTTTTTACTTATGATGGAAGATGGAGTTAGTAGGACAGCAACAGTGCGCAGAAAAAGAAGTATGCTTTTACCTACAGAACTGACTGCCTAATGGGAAGGGAGTTCTTAGCAGGGCTAAGGGTAGGACAGTCATCATTTAGAAACAAAGAGAGCATTAGGCTCCCTAAATCACATACCTGTGAAGCAATACAGTACCACTGGGAAATGCATCTTGAAACAAAAACCTGCGTTTATTCCATAGATGAAAACGAAACATTCCATCAGTCCTGAAAGGAAAGATGCAGCGTGTAGCTCTGCAACAGATTTCTTTCAGCCAGTTTTTCATTTTGATTTTGTTTTAAAACTCTTGTAGAAATGCTAGGAATTCCCACAGGCAGAAGTAAATCAGTAGGTCTTGGGTTTGGCCTGTAAGTTCAAGCTTAATAATCATTTTAATAGTAATAACCTGATGCCAAACCTTGAATCCACTAGAAAAATGCGTAATCTTTTTTTGTGAAAATGGCCTAACTGACCTCTGGGCTTGCTTTGTAATTATCATGGCCAGTTAAAATTTTGCACTGAATTAAACTTCACCCTGCTGCAGCAGCACAGTCCAGGGGTCATTTTCAAGAAACCCCAGAGTTTTCGTCGTTGAAACACGGCTTTATCAGAAACAATGTGTTTCCTTCCCAACCCAACTGGAAAATTCTGCCCCCCGCCCCCCCCCCCCCATCCCAATAATATTTCAAATACCAGTGTGCTAATTGTAGCCCACTGCTGACTTTTTAATGGCTTCACTTCCATATTGTGTCTTGCATCAACAGGGTCTCCAGACACTGTGCTGACTGAAGGCTCAATTCCTTATTCATATGAGTAATCTGCATTCATACAAGTAGGCACATTGACGTAAGTCACAGAATCCGGTGACGCTGATTAGATGTTTGTGTTACAGGGAAAGTTGTCTGTGGCATGGTCGAGACATGTTATGGTATGTGTAGCATTAAGTCAAGAAAATTCCGTGAGGAACTGGCAGTGTTTCAGACTCACCTTTTCAATGATAAATTCCTTCCTCTTGTCTTCACTGAGCCTCTGATGCAATGTTATTATTGGGTGAGTGAGTAACAGCTGCATTTGATCCACAATAATACAACAGCAGAAGCACAAGGTTTTCATTCACTAATTGCTTTGTACATTACCAGTGCAGCTAAGCACGGTTATTCCTTGCTTTTTATCATGTAAAGAGTGACATATATCTGAAAGGAGGAGGACTCAAATGTTGATGCATACAAGCTTGTGTAGGAGCTTCTTCATTAAGATAAATTTCACGTGAAATTATTGCAGAGAATTCTGAAACTGCAAACCTGAGCGGTTATGAAGAAATATTTCTTGGACATCTTATTTTTCTTTTCCTAATGAAAACCCTCATGAGTTTTGCCCTCATCAAGATTCATCAAGAATTGAGGTTTTTGCATTCTGAAGCAAAAAGAAAGAATAACTGATTTTTTAGCACATTATTTTGAGAAATGTGGAGGGCTGTGTTAAGTATTTTGACATTCAATGGATTTTCTTTTTTTCAGTCCTATAAAATAACAGAAAGAGAGAAAATTCTCCATAAGTGTGTCTTCATTTAACAAGTGCGTCAGTGATTTAGATAGCATTGCTGATACAAAACAAGCATTTACTGTTATTGATAGAAACAACTAGTAATTTATCACCTCCACACGAGAAAGAATACCCTTTCAGTGTGGGCTTCCAGAACATGTCTATTGTTTGCAGATCTCTCTCTGTACCCACAGAAGGTCCACAGCCATCAACAAACTGTGTTCCTAAGTGGCTGAGAAGACTGTGTCACGCATGATTCTGTGCATGATACTTCTGTGGTTTGATTTCATTCCTGAGGAGATTTCCAGCGAGGAAGATCCATGCACACGGTGACCATGTAGTCTTGCGAAGAAAAGATGCTAAGGAGTATGCAAAGAGGTGGAACTCCGCATAGCTTTTCCTTAGCAAATCTGCCTACCCTCTTTTTGTAAAATTTGAGTGGATTTGCTTCCCTTTGCTACATCATACAGGGTGGAACCAAAGTTCCTTTTTAGCTTGTGAAATCATAAGGTTGCTCCTTTCGTCTCATCACTTTCTGGGGATATGAGATCTTGTAGTCGTGATGTGTAACGAGAAATATTTTTTGTAGGGGAATCGATGCTTTTCTTCTTTGTATTTTGCCAACCGAACCAAACTATTAGAAAATAAATCAATTGAGCAGGAACTGAAGCAGACACTTTCTGCGTCTCTCAAGAAAATGTGAACCTCCCAAATTACATCCATATTTTGGCACAAAGTGGAATATATATTTTGGATTACAGTATGACTTTACCCTGCACTTTCTTTTTGTTCTAAGGATATTTTGAAACAAAAGGTAGTGTTTTGAAATGAAAATACATTGAAATTTCATTACTTCATTTTTTCATTAGTATGGCTAAATGATATATTTTGGTATTTCTGGAATGGATTTTGTAATTTTGAAAATATTTTCCTCTGGTGAAGCTGATAAACAGTCTGGGGAAAAAAAAAATTGTGGATAGTTTTTCCTTCTGTTCATCTCTATTCAAAATCATGCAGTTCAAATTTTAAACATTTGCAAATTATTGTGAGTCACTGAGATATGATAACTGAGTTGTAGATTAATACTCATAATTCTTTGTGAGAAAAATAATGTGTGTCTATTGGCACATCATTTTTTAATGCAGGAGATTATATCATAAAAAATTCAGTAATAGGAAATATTAAATGGAAACAAATAATGGAAAATTAAAAGTCTTTGAGAAAAGATGAGATTTTCAGGGAAAACTTAGATTTCAGGAGGAAAATTTTAGCAAATGTAGTCATTTGAGCTAGCTTTAATTTCAGATATAAAGAGCAGTGAGGAGCAGAGGCCCAAGCTGGACTTTTGCTTGCCTACTGCTCTGGGTTACATTATTCCAAGTATTACTGAGAGCTGCTTACGCTGCCGACTGGCTGCTATTAGCTCATAAAATGTCCAGGCCAGATAGAGCTCTGAATGCTACTTGTCACCTCCTTGTGCAGCGTATCCATGGTCAAAGGTGTTATTTGGGTACTGCTGAACAAACATCAGAGAAACGCAGTCACAAAAACTATCAGGGAACACACTCAAAAGCAGTGCGTTACGATGGATGTGGCACTGTAATATATGAGACATGGCGTTTATTTTTAGCTTTCTCACTCTCATCTGTTGTATGAACTTCAGCCCACTTGCATTATTCTTCTCCAAGTTTGATCAAGAACTACTTGCATCTGCCTACTCTGTGGATGCCTCATCTTTTGGACTGTGACATCTTTTGGAGTTTCCAGGAGCTACTGTCATTTCAATAATAATCAAAACCTCCATTAGTGTTCTTTTGTCATACTTCAATACTTCAGAAGCCCTTCGTAGACTTCTCATAATGACCCAATGCCAAAAGGGAAGAGTCAAATCAACATCATTGAATCTACAGGGTCCATTGCAGAGAAGTCTGGACAACAACAATAGTATTTTATGGTTTACAGGCTCTGGGTATTTCCTGTTTGAAATCCGTAGTTTGCCTTTGACCTCCACATTTATACTGACATATCAGATGAATGGAACTTAGCCTGTCTTCTTTTGAAGGATTTGTTTCTAAGTCCTGGCCAAGGACTGGCATAATTTCAGAAAGGTGTTAGTTACGCTCTTTTGCAGTTTGGCAAAACTGCAGTTTAGCAGCTTGTGTAGACCTGAGAATGGGTCATCGCCCTGTCTTTGATGCATTTACTCTCATAATTCTTCTGCGGGGTAAATGTCTGTTGTTAATTTCCATTCTGCAAAAGCTGAGGGACAAGGAGGTGTCAGGAGCTTGGGGAGGAGCTGGGTTTTGCACCTAATCTTTGATAACTCTGTATTCCCCAGGCCTTTGTAGCTGTGGGTCCAGTAGTCTTTCCGTGGACAAAACATCCATATTTGTTATTAATAGCCTTGAGGAAACTCGGGCTGAGACAGGACTCGAGGAACTGGCACAATAACCCTAAATCTTGCCTGCACAAACTAAGAAATGTCATTGTGGGAAAAAATGTTATGAAAGCAATTACTCTACCTGCTCATTAAGTGCGTGTGTGTGGGAAGCTGGGGCGGGCAGTAGGGCTGGGTGTGACAGGAGGCCGCCGGGAGAGACACGCATGGCCAATGGCAGCAGAGGAGGGAAAAGCAGGTGCAGCCCTAAAGGCTGAGAGATGTGACTCCGGCATACCTGAGAGGGAGGCAACCTTGAAAGGAGGGAGAGAGGAGAGTTAAGATCAAGCAACACTGGCAGGCAATTCGCCCCCAGGGCCAAGCACCCAGCAAAGGAGATGGGGGTGGCACGGGCATGTTTCTTTCCCTTATCTCTCTGCCCCCTACCTTCCTCCCCCACCCCGTACACTTACTGCGTGTTACAAGGTGTAAACAAATCCATTTCGGCTGGAAAAATACATCTTTTTTTCCATCCTGAAATTTGGTTGGATTTGGTTCTTTTTTTAATGGTAACAAGGAAGAAAAAGTCATGTCCAGGAAATTTGGCACACCTTAAAATATTTTTTTTTAAACTTTTTTTACTCGTGGAAGGCTCCTCCAAACTAATGAAAACCGTGACCTCCTCAAGGGACTTCCATTAACACCCTTTTACCTTTACTGTACCACTTTATAATATCCTCTCCCTAGAATTTTCAGAATAATTTAGGGCCCTGACCCAAAGCCAGTGGGAAGAGTCATATCAGCTTCAGTGAATTAGGTCCTTCGAGTCCTTTGCACAGCTGCCAACTCACTAAAAAGGGTTTAATATGCAGGCTAATAAGCTACTTAAAAAACATAATGTGAGCATAATTCTCCACTTCATTACATTGGCTTTACGTGCCACTAAAGCCAACAGAGCTACACTGGTGGAAAACCAGGGTCACAGAATGGAGGCTCACCCCCTACATTCGCCTTTTAAAACTGGTTTCAAAGATCAGAGGCAGTTAGTCTGTATCGTATACTAATGTTGGGCCTGCTCCAAAGCTGGCTGCGCTCAACTGGAGTTGTTCCATCAGGCCCTAGGGATATATATGTCTATGTGCGCAGATGTGTATGTCTCTCTGTCAATCTATCTGTGTAATTTATCTATTTTTACCATGCTTATCGCTGGAGTGACTAAGAGCCTGGGTGACTGAGGTTAAGCAATATGTAAAGTCCCCATAGCCTTGATCTAATATATACTTGCTGATCCTGTAATATAAAAATAAATGTAGGTTAGCGTATGATCTGTGGGACATATACAGTCAAGCATGCAGAACACACAGAGAGAGCAGGGCTGTTTCCCATCCAGTTGGACAGGTTATGCCATTGGCAGGACATAGTAAGCCACTGCCAAACAGGCATCACCCATCTTTTAATTCTCAGACTCTGTTTTTATACGCTGCTGATGGATATCGGTTGAATTGCTCGTTGTAAATCAATAATACTTCATCTTCAGATTAATGAGGAACTAAAACTGTTTCTAATAAATGTTTAAATGCTTTGCATTTTTTAGAAACCAAGCCTTTTATGAGGAATCCTTTTTTTTTTCTTTCTGTCAGGCAAGAATGGTATAAAAACATTTGGGATAACCTTGTGAATTGTTGAAACGTAAAAGAGTAAATGGACAGGCATGTACTCTAGCTCTTTGCTTTTTAAATTCAGCTGCATAGAACCATGTTGTGCAGACAACAGCATCATAACAGGCAGTACATAAGATGCGGTGTCTGTTTTGATGAAGATGAATGCCCTTCAGAAGAGCAAGCATACTATTAACTACTAGTGCTGTGATGTTATCGGTCTGCCTCGGATTGTGTCCTACTGAAAAAGAGCTGGGGAAACCACAAAGGGGAAAAAAGTTGTCATAGTGTGCCTCTTGGTAGCTTCCGAGCTTGAAGTTTCGCTCGTGAAAAAAAAGGGGTGTCAACTGATTTTTATTTTTTTTTTAGTTTTGTATTTAGGAATTCTTGCCGTGGAGTAATGAAAGATGAGGGTGAGAGATGGACTTAAAACGAATGGGGCAGAAACAATTCGTTTTTATAAAGAACAAATGTTTTATCCTCCAGAGGATCCATGTGAAGTGAAATTGCACGTCAGAAGTAGCAAAGCAATGCAGCGGTTGGTAAACTGCAAACCTTCACTGTTCATCAAACAAAGAAAAGCAATGAAATGTTCTTAGAATTTCCTCTTTACCGTGTGAGGAATGAAAATAGCCCAAAATAATGTGGTGGGTGAACTGTATACACCGGGCAATAAACTAAACTTCCTGTCTCTAACAAAAGGCCTCTCTTTATAAAGTGCCAGCACTTTTAACTGCAAAACATTGGTATCCAATTCTCCTTTAGCTATTTAAGAATGTCTTCTGAGAAGTTTGTAGTTTGGCATTTAAATTTTTGGATTCTTTTTTTTTAGAAACATAAGCTGCTGATAGATGAAGAGCATAAGCTGTACTGTTCAGAGCCCTGGATTCCAAACGTTTAGGAGAGCAAACCACTGTCAACCTCTGATCCATCTTGCAGACCCCCCTGCACTGCTGCATAGAAATGAATTTATACATTTTACTCTTTCATGAGTTTTTGTGGGCTGATTCCAGACCTGCTCAAGCACTAGTACTTCATAGTTTGAAGGTTCATAAGCTTGAAGGTTCTTTTCCCCCTTCCTGATCACACTATTAATTTACATCTTTCTGTCAGTCTTGCAGTCATGTTTAGCTACTAATGGATTCTAGTGTTTCCTACTGGAAAAAAAAAAAACATTAGATCTCTTCCATCAGTTGCCTGTCAGCCGACAGGGCCATATCCTTTACCTCAATGATAGACTGACCTTTTTTCCTGAAGAAAATTAGAATTTGTCATCATTTAGGGTCGTAGATTTGTATACTCATGGTTGCAGTTTCCCCCCAGATGGTTATTCTGTTTTCTTGCAATAGTATGGGAGACAGATGTATACTGTTGAAGACTAAAGTCTGTCTGTTTAAGTAACCATCAAAAAGTTTAGTCCACCATCTCACAGCGATAGGTTTGGAGGTACCGACACCTGTTTTCTGTGGGCGGCACCAAATCTACCAATTTCTGTCAGCACAGCAGCGGAGGTGACAAGGACTGCTAGCTGTGTGGAATCCAAGGGGCAATCTCGATTTGCACACAGGCATAACTTGGACACACGTGAACTTCTCCACGTGGGGAGTTTTGGTTCACCATCTTCAAGAGATGCACTGAGCTGAATTAAACCCTAGATGGGCAAACAAAGAGTTGTCAGGAGCTGCTGGGGAAGGGCAGAAGGGCTCGCTCAGTGGAGAGTGGCAACACCTGGAGCAGCTAATGGTTTAAATAGGCACACCTGCAGCAAGGCTGGCTTTTCTGTCCTGGAAAAGTGTCCTTAGAGCTGCTCCTCTAAGAGAAGGGTTGTGTTGTGTTTTAGGAGCAAGTGTGGTATGGAAAAGAGGCCTGTTCTAGGTTAGTAGTCTTCAGCTTGATATTTGATTGAAGAACTAAGTTTGTTTTAGATGTATCTATGTGAGGCTACGGTTTCCGTGGCTGGTGTACATGGAAAATGTCTTGCAGTTTGACTGACCTGTGGGGGAAAGAAAATGAAAGCATGTATGTATTGTGTCTGGAGTTGCTGAGGATTAATTATTTTGTGGTTTTGTGTGTTGCTTGGGTTATTTTTTTTTCCTTGTGTGGTTTGCACTTAAGCTGATTGATTTAGGGAGAGACTTTTTATGAGGGAGTGTAGTGATAGGATGAGGGATAATGGTTTTAAACTGAAAGAGGGGAGATGTAGATTAGATGTTAGGAAGAAATTCTTTACTGAGAGGGTGGTGAGGCACTGGAACACGTTGCCCAGAGAAGTTACGGATGCCCCTTTCCTGGAAGTGTTCAAGACCAGGCTGGATGGGGCTTTGAGCAACCTGTTCTAGTGGGACGTGTCTCTGCCCAGGACAGGGGGTTGGAACTAGATGGTCTTTACGGTCCCTTTCAACCCAAACCATTCTATGATACCTGGAAATCACAGGGTTATGAGTTATGTGCTGGCTGGAGGGCTGAATTACGAAGAGGCTGACTGGGGTAGACCTGAAGTGTTGGCCGTCAGCAGGCTGAGATCAGCTTGGTCTCTAACTGCCAAGGGTTGGTCTTTTGTACCTTCTCCAAAGCTCAGGTTGCTTGCAGTACAGGTGCTGGGCTTGGACTGACCTTCTGGAGCCAGGGACTCCTCACGTCCCTGATTTCTTAGTGGGATCTGTGGTCTCCTGAGAATGATCTTGTAAGCACCATGAACGGATCTGCAAAGACTCTATATACGGGCTGGTGAGGCCAAAGTGTTGCTACATGGTTATGCTAGTGTAGGGTACTAGATGACTCCAGGTAAATAGCCTTGATAAGAATGCTGAAATATTAAGAGGCTTTTTGCTCACTTTAAAGGAGATATTTGGGTCTTGTTGCAAAAGGGTGCAACAGGTGCTTAATGGGTCCTTAATTCCCATGTGCTGCAGGAAAGAAACTGTGTTAAGAGCATGCTGTCCTACTGCATTTGCCTAGCTTTCTCATCTGCACTTCTTTTTAGTTTTTCTCCTTTTGTTTTATTCCTCATTAACTGTTACGAGGAGGGAAGATTCCCCCCTCTTCCCTCATTTGTGTCTGTGAAGGACTTACAGAGGTGTTTCAACATGGGGTTATCATTCCTTTAAGAAGGGGGAGGGATGACAACTCAGAAATGTGTTTCCCTTCCTGTATTAGAGACTAAACATGAGGATAGAAACCTGGTGGGAGCTGCTGCCCATCTCAGAGGCAAGAACCTGCCAATGTGTTATTTTTTGCAAGAGGCAGCAGGTCCCACTGAGTTTGGAGCCGGTGGAAGTGGGAGTGTTCTCCTGAACCACTAATACCTCTCAGGTGTCCCCCTGTCTGCTGCCTCAAATCGTGATGTCTGCTTGGTGCCTTGTGCCACAGGCTGCCGATCCTGCCCTCAGGGGGTGTCTTGCCGGCCTGCCCCAATCAATTCACTAGAGTGGAACCTCATTCTAGTGGAACCTCAGAGATGCAATGACCTAAATGAGGGTGCTGAAGGCTTTTTGACTGCTTGAGAGTTTGTGTGTGTTGTTTGTGCAGTGTCCATTCCCTCAGCACACGTGCTGCACGCTGAGTCGCTGAGCGCGCTTGTGGTGGGGAGAAGGCATGGTACTTGGGGCACGGGGGGCGCAACATCTTCTGCCCTTGGCTTTGCTGGGAGTGGAACAGTTGCCTGTTTCCTTGTATCTGTGAAGTCCAGTGCTTTGAAATTGTGCGAATGGCGTATGCAGCTGCAGACTAAAGAAGGAACACCTCACTTCCCTATGCAACTGTGTTTCTTCAGACACTATATAAGACAATATATAAGATCTTGACCTCCCACACACCCGAGCTAGTTAAGATGGGTGAGAGTTACTCTCTACTCACATGTGCAAGACCAGGTTCAGTTACAATCTCTGGGTTTAACAGCAAGAAAGACTATCCAGCAGCATTCCTGCTCGACTGAAATCTTCAGAGAGATTCATGTGTTTGGCTCAGGATGCCTTGACGTTAATCTGCTGTTGGAATATCTATGGGAAAGAACAGCCAAGCGACTGAAGAATATAAGAAATCTTAGTTTGTCTGGCATGGACTAGCCTGCCACCATAAAAGATGAAAACACAAGAGAGGAGGTAGGAGGAGTCCACTCAGCTGTTTCAGTTTTCAACATGCAGTCTGGGCTAGTTTCCTTTTGATTATCAGGGAAAGCTAAGAAAAGTAACCCAGTGTTACTACTCTGTGAAACACGCCATTTGAAACAAGCTAGGTCAACCAATCAACCCATGGGTCGGTTGAGAAGGGAGTTAATGTGTGTATTAACGATAAAGAGATAGCATTAATATAGTTTCAAAGTGTTTCATATTTAAATGTGGCTCCAAGTTTGTTGTGTATAACAGGACAAATATAACTAAGGTGGGGCTGAGCACAAGAGCTGGATTCCAGCCTATTTTAGGAAGCCAAAATAAACACTTAAACAAATGCAACATTTCACATGGACTTTTGTGCTAATTATCTACAGTTTCTGATGCTGGCTTTTAAAAGGGAGAGGTGGGGGGAGACAGCGAAATATTCCGAAAGCATACTGATGGGACTACTGGGGACTCTATCCCGATCTTGCTGTGTAAATCGTGTCTGACTCTTTACAAGTTCAGGATGAGGGTTGCCTGGCCTTTCTCAATGGACTGTGTTAGGGTGGACTTGAATATTTAAAAAGTGAAAACACCAGAAGTCACTGAGTGGATGCTGAAATGAGGATCTGCTTGTCAGGCTTCTCACTGCTGGTTGCTCTGCCGTGTGATTTAGAGCAGATCTCTGTGTCTTGGCTTTGCACTTGCCCTTTGTCCAGAGACTGCAGGTTCTGTACTATTTATTTGCCTTGTGGCACTGTGGGCCCAGTCTCTTCAAATTTGCTCCACATCTGTTCTATCCCTTCCTCTCTGTCACTTAGCTTATCTTTTTCAACTCTACATATTCTACTTTTGTATAATGAGCTCTGTCTGTGCGTCCAGGCTTGGCATTCCTGTTTGCTTAGACTGTAAACTCTTTGGAGCAGATTGGTTTACCCACTGCCATTGTTTTATCCCTTGTAATAAACATTATTGCTAATAACAAGAGATGATTGTTACCTCAAATAGGTTGTTTTTGTTTGGTTGGTTGTTTTTTTTTTTTAAATAAACCACTGTAGTTTAATCCCATACTTTACTGTAGTTGATGACAGCACTTAGGTTTAGGATTTGCATCTTTGAAGCTTTTATAATGCCTCATGCAGCAGGGCTCTGGTCGCCTTTGGAGTCTGAAGGTGCTACTGTTATACTACTAATAAAGTGCTTATAAAATAGAAACGTTTAAAGCTACTTTCTGTTCTTGGTGTGTTGTCTCTTAAGAAAAAAACCAAACCCTTTCTGTTTCTGGTTGGTTTTTGTGGCAGAAAAAAGCTCACTGATGTGTGTTAAGCTCTGTAGAGACACTTTAATTACCGTACATCTGAATGGCTGTCACATTAGGAGTTAAAGATCTCTATTTCAAGGAAAGAAGCATTTTTATGTTTCTAATATAAATGAGTATGCTTCAGCCTTTTTACCAAATTCAAACTGCATGGAAGGGTATTTTATAATAGACTAAGAAGGCAATATAAAATTAAGTAAAGCTGGGTCTGGTGCCTAAAAATATTTGGCAGAATTCCCTGGAAAGCCACATTTGAACATTTTTAATATATATTACAAGGCAGACAAGAATAATTATCTTCTCTTGAAGTTCCCCAAGTGAGAGAAGTGTATTGTAATGCCCTTTGAAAGAAAATAATGTAAGTTGCCAAATGATTATGTTGTGGAATTCTTCCCCACCCCCCCTGTCTCTTTCACCCATCTGATTGTATGCAAGAGGAAGAGTATGATAGAAATGAAGCTGCTGTTCTTACATTCCTTTTAAAAAGACAACACTTACCACCTTTAAGTAGGTGTACCTGTCAATGCACATGGTAGTCCTTGCAAAACAAGAATTTGTAAATGACTAAAGCATAGCACCATTAAAGATAAGGCAAGTATTTTCAGTTTTATGTTGTGAATTCTTGGGAAAATTCAAGTAACATCACTCTGGCTATTTTTCCTCCTCCTCCTCCCTTCTACATGCAGTATTCAAACCCAGGGATGTAAAAGCCTTTCTAATTTGCCTCTTTAGCCACTATTAAAAGGAATAGCGTAGTTTTAGCAGTGGGAGATAAAACAGGATTAAGTGAACCTGTAGCAACCATTGGTATTTTAAAGGGATCTTGGTAAATGCCCAAGTTCCTCAAAAATTAAGTTGTCCTCATGAAAATTCCTATAGAGGTAGACAAAGAGGAAGACATATCTTTAGTTGAGAAAGAGAACTTTCTTAAAGCATGCAGATCCTTTTAGAATCAGTAGAAAAAGTTTTAGTGCCAGGTATCATGGAGTTTATTTTCTTTTCAGTCTTGTTGTGCCTGTTAATAGATAGTTACAAGGAAGGGCAGTTGTGCCACCATCTTTCTGTGGAGCTTCTCTTGTCCATCATAGTCTGGTGATGAGGAGTGTAAAGGTAACCAGAGTAAATGATCCAAAACGTGATTCACAGGTAATTTCAGTGTGTTCAGGGTCAAATCTATGGTGATGAGGAAAACCTGAGTCCTGATACTGAATTCCTAGAGGGAAAGAGGCATGGACTTGTGAAATCGGCATGGGGATAGAGGGGCTGAGGGAGAAGCCAAATTCTCTGCTGTTAAAGGCTGGAATTGCTGTTACTTGTATAAGAAAAGTTCCTCTGATTTATACCAGCCAAGAAAGGTCCTGCAGGGTCTTGAGAGAGCTGCAGATATGTGATCCTGCAAGTGAAGAAAGAGAACTAGGAATATATGGAGGGGCAGTGAGAGATATTTTGGCAGCAGGATTAAAAGTCAGAAACAGGGTGGGAGGCAAAGCTGTGATGGGAGTGCTGAGGCTGAGCAGTCCTACCCTGGGAAATCTGTCTGGCTGAGGGGCTGCAAGCTGCTTGCTTAATTATTTATTTTTTCAGACTAGAGGATGTGAATTTAGACTCTCTTATTTTAAGGGGGAGGTGGGAAAGCTGAAGGAGAATTGTGTTTATTTGATTTAGTGGAATCTTTCATATGAAGTATACGTGCACGTGGTTTGTGTACATCTGTTTCAATAAAGACCATTCAATTAATCAGGTGTTCAGGAAAGATTGTTTTGGTCTCTTGAGATCTTCCAAATAAGTGTCCTCATGCCTGGCCTGTTGCACAGAGATAGGGTACTTTGGCAACATCTGCAAAATTAACTTTTAGAAATGTTCTAATTTAATCTGGATGGGACCAGTAAAACTGTGGTTCTACTTTATGGGTAACAAATTGATCCTTGGAATACTTCTCTGCTGCAGTCAAACATGGTGCTGCGAGTGTGTAACTCTATCTCCCTCTGGCACTGCTGACAGTGTTCCTGAAGCAGTGTGGAGCGCAGCGCGGCCTAATCACCATATATTTATTCTCCTCCTTGGAAAGGTTTTGCAGTTGACATCAAGCTCTGTTTTGCGGCTGCAGTTCAGCATGTGCCGTGGTTGTATTCTGAGCACATAGAGTTGTATCAACTATTAATGTTTTGTCTGGGATGTTGGCTAAGGCTTGTCGTTCTTGGTTATATGAGAGGACTAACTGTCCCTATGCAAATTACCATGATTTAGGTTGTACATGGCATTAGAGGTACTGCAACTGAGTGTTGTTAATTGCTATTATGGACTCGTCTCCACAAGCTTTTAGTGAATTGATTCCTGTAGGCTGCAGGTAGTGGGAAAGGTAAGGGATGATGCACTGTGGTTGAGAGGGAAGTCTTGGTGGTGATGACAACTTCATTCTTCTCTCTTCCTTTCCTCTTCTGCTCTGTTGGTAGAGCACAGTGTATTGGAATGGATCTAAAGACACTTTGCAGTTCATAAATGTTAGCCGTACCTCAGGCCAACATGCAGTGCAGGAGAGTCCAGTCCATCCGGTGACTGGGCCCCGCAGACAATCGGAGGGGGAGGTGGTGCTTTCATCCTCTTTCCTTTGGAAGGTAAAATAGTTGGGTACTTCCCGCCTATGCAGAGTCCACCGCGTATAACTCGTATATGTCTCTCTGCTCCCAACTTTTACTGGTTTAAAGACGAGAGATTCTGCAGCCAGCTGAGAGTGCAGGAGCTCGGCTGCCTCAGTGGTGCCACTATGTCGGCTATTGTACATTTTTTCAAGTCCATTTTTTTAATGTGACAGATCAGAGCTTGAAAAACAGGACGTATTGGAACAAAAACTGGATGAAAACAAGCTACAATGAAAGTGGAAAAAAAATCCAACATATCGTTTTACTGCCGATTGAAAATTAGGACCAGATGAAGCCTATGAAGCCCTGGGCATTTAATTGGCTGGAGTCGGTCACTCCTCTGTGGAACCAGCATTGGTCTGCATTGTCTGCACATAAGTGATATCTTTGTTTGTTTGTATTTGACATAATTGGTTGAAGAAAATAATGAGATGGATTGTTTTGGTTTCTTGTTTGCATAAACTTTACATATAAGTGATTTACTTTGCAAGCCACTATGATAGGGTGTCTGTAGTTTACATGGCCAAGAAATTTTGTAGAACAAAGCTGTCTAATGAAATGTTGCTCTGAATCCGGAGACGAGCTTTCTAAATAAACAGGTTAATGCAGCTCAGCAAAGTTTTTTGTTGCTGTTGTTGTTTTTCCCTCCATTTGCATGCATATGAGTTTTATCAGTCATATCCAGAAAAAAAAAAGTTGCTTTGCAATCTAGCCTACTTGTTCTGTTTCTGTGAAGTAAACACACCTTTTCCTAGGGCCTTCTTGCCCAGGACTTCCATCGTGTGGTACTTGCTGACTCAGCACCTTTTTAGTTTGTGGTCATATACATATCTCTCTCTCTCTCTCAGTTTATTTGGTTGTCAGTCTAGAAGATGGTAGGATTATAATGGACTCCACAGAGCGAAATGTCATTGTCCTTTGAAAATTAATTATTCTTTGGGTTGTCCAGATATCAAACTGAACTACTTTTTTTTTTCTACTGTTTGTTTTCAGATCTGCGTCTACCTGGAAAATTTGGCTTACAGTCTGAATACCTGTGACTTAAGAGAATTAATCATGGTCAAAAATCAGGTAACAAGAGAACCTCCCTCCATATTTGCATCTGTTTATAGTATTTTATATGGAACATGTTTTGAGGCAAGTTTTTGGTGGTGGTCTTTTAGGGGATTTAGGATCTCAAGCCACTTCAAAAATGTACCTATAACACAGCCTTCATGAGGATTTCATACACTTAAAGGCAGACAAACAAAAACTCCCTCACACATGTAACCAGTAATAAGAAATGGAAGCACACTTAGCTATAGAGGAAATGGGATTTCACTACCATGGCTAGTATGGCCTCTTTAAAAAAAAAAAAAAAAAAATTCTCCTTCCAAATCAATACTTTTTTTAACTCTTGCCAAACATGTTTCGGTAAAAATACTGATTCAGAAGTGCTGAAACTTTTTATTTGGATAAAGTAATTTTGCTTTGTGTAGTGCAACTAAAAGGCAAAGCCAAAGTGTTCTTTGATGTATTGGAAAACTATCTTGAAAGAGGAAGCCAGGAGGATAGTACTAAAACAAGACATTTGGACTTTTTGATATTAAATATCTTCAAAACAGATACCTCCCACCCTGAAAGAGTAAAGCTTTTTTTTGGAGAGCAGCTTCTTGCTGAGATATTTGATGAATGTTAATAGCAACTTTTCAGTTCCAGACCGGTCTATTGTCAGGTTCTTGCCAACTTGGTTGTAATACCAATTGCAATAATGAACTGCGGCGGTGTTCTCCAGCCTTGGGAACAGAATGCTGGCCAGGCTTTTAGGACTGAGGAGCTCATAAGTCACCGGGTGACTTCTTCCTTCGCTCTAGTCTGAACAGTGTGCAGTATTGCTGATAGGACCTAGAATAAGCTGCCTATATAGGGAGAGGGAAAGATATCTAAATAAAAAAAAGATGTCAAGAGAGAAGAATAAATGATATTTAGGGAGGAGCGTGAGAGAAATCCCCTCTGCCACTGAATGAGCACAAGGTAAATGCTTTCTCAGTTGCTGTTATGTGTGAGCCTTGCCGATGTGTACTTTCTGTACTTGTACACAATATGTTGGTATCTACACTGGGCTAAATAGATATGACTAGCAATATGTGTAGATGCAACAGATTGGGCTACATGGTCATGGACTTGATATGGAGTTCTCCCAGCATGCAGGTATGTAGGTGTTTGTGAGCCTCTGGGTACCAAGGAAAGCTATAGCTGTCCTCTGGAGCAAGCAGAGAAGGGAGAGGGTGATGCACACCTGGCAGATCTCCAGTGAGAGCTCTTCAGCCTTCCTGCTGCGATTTGTTCCCAACTGCGCCTACTGATACAGAGTGTGAGCAAATTGCACTTGCAGGAGAAAATTAAGCCCACTCAGAGTGCATAACACTTTTTAAATAGAAAAGCTTGAGAACTGTTTTCTTTTGACTTTGTTCTGGGTAAGTTTAATGTGGTCCTCTGTAAAGAAAACAAAAGTCTGGAAACCCAAATCTCCAGGAGACTCTGCTATATTAGATAATTTGAAAATCTTTAATGATCACACACATAGATCTGAGAGATCTCAGGCACGCAGCTGTAGTTTGAGCACTGGCTGCATTTGCCATCTGTCTCGAAGCAAGCAGATTTTGGCTGGCTGTTCTGCTTCATATAGCTGAGTGTTACTCATTTCGCTCCTCGTCACCTACAGACTGGGCTTTTCAAGAAGATTAACGGAACCTGAGAGAAATAACCCTTTCCCATTCTGGAGAAAGCAGTATAATGTCATGTCAGTTATATTAACTCAGATGAAGTCGGTGATGTTCTGATGTTTGCTGTTTCTTTTCTGGGCTGAAAATCACATGCACTCTAAAAATGCAGAGATATGCTGTTGTTCAGCAGCATTAGAATTGCTCGTGTATCTTTTTTAACCGCAAACCTATGCGAACTTCTCACTGGTGAAAAGGCAGAAAGAAAAGCTGTATTGGTATTCTGCTGGCTAATGTGGCACTCCTAGAATCTCATTCAACTGTCAGGAAAAAAAAAATGACTAATAATTGTGAATATCTCCACAGTCTCCTATTTGCCAGTGGGTTAAAGGAATGTGTATTGATTTGGGCAACAGAAGAAACTTTTGGTTTTCATTATAGCTGTAAACATCTTGGGCTGAAAGTCTCAAGAGTGCTATCGTGTCCTACTGCATATATGTACTCTACCAGGAGAGTTTTGAAATAGAGGTTTGTTTTTTTTTTACAATTACTGTGTTTACAGTATTCAATGAAACCAGGTCTGACTGGGCAACAGGATGCCAAACCCTCCCTTCTTCTGGGTTAGATTGTGTGGATGGAGTTTTGAAGTCAAGAATCTCTTTTTAAATTGTGCTTACCTTCTTCATTATTATGACATCAGTACAAAAGTGGAATTTCCCATCATCTTGCTTTTTGTTGACATCAGTGGGTTTGAATCTGTCCCTAAATATTAATATGGGACTAACTATTAGTAAGGGGCTAATGCTGACAAACTGCTGGCTGGGAAAATGATGAGATAATTATTAAGGTATACACGTATTTGATTTTTTCAGTTTTTGGGTCAATTACATAGGGGAGAGGTGTATGTGGGGGGGATCTTGTGCTTGTCACCAGGTTTTGAATGAGCTGACAGCTCTGTAAGGTAGTAATACTTAATCTCTGTCCCTCCTTTAAGAGTGGAGGTGATAATCTCTCTTCTGGAAGAGGGTCATCATTTTAAAGGCTAACTTGCCTGTAAATTGGAACAAAAGCTTAGAATGTTAGTAAAGCAAAAAATTCAAGCGGTGTGACATTTGATCTGTGTAAAATGAAAACTTTGTTTTCGAACCGCTGACTTGACATTTCTATTTTTCAGTAATTCTTCTATTTTTGGAGAAATAAGTACAAAAATTGAAATTCATATTTCTGGGGGAAACATGTCTACTTACAGCTTATTTTTTTCAGAGGGAGAACATTCCTGTGAACAGAACTCTGCTGTTCTTAGAAGACAACTTTCATAGTGAAAACAACTTTGACAGCACTACGGATAAGTCTTGTGTGCTGTGACTTAGTTCCTACAATTTCCAGTTTACACATATTACCATGCTGATCTTCCCACAGGAATTTTTCTGTAGTTTGCTTTTCACTTTTATATCTTTGCTCGTGGTGATTATTTCTTATTTAAATGCTCACATCAAGAGAACAATTAACTGTCAGTAATTTCCAAGCTGCTTTGGCTTTGTTAGTGAGTAATCTGGTGCAGTAGGAGCGTATCAGTAGATCAAAGCAGCCACTGCTGAGCCCCTTGAGTCTCTGCTGCATGTGCATCAGGGCTGGGTGGGGGGATATGCTTTGGACTGCATATATCCCCATGCCTGTGGTCCAAAACTTTTGAGAGAAGGTGCCTAGCTTGTATGTCACACTGAACCACGATAAGGCAAGCCTGGATGCGATCAGTGAGAACAGTTGGTGGATTTGCTTCAAAATTGCACTGTTGCTTTGAACACAAATGCTGAAATGGATGCAATGTTTGGTTCTCACAAACCATGCACTGTGGTGCAGAGACCAAAGCCTAGTGGTGGATATAATGTTCTATATATTCTGGAAACTAGACTATGGCTAACTAATAATCTTCTTGGGTTTACTGGTCTGTGTGTATCAAATACTTCCTATAATAATCTAAAACGAAAACCAGCCTTGCTTGTCAGAGACAGGGAACTCTGTCAACTGGGCACTATAGATGTTACCTAAAGCTCAGTGGGATGTCTTCAATTCAGCGTGCTGGGCCATGTTTCCAGGTAACTGGGAGGCAATCAAGCTGGCTCTTTCCCTGTGGGTTTAAAAAAAACCTGTGATTGTAATTCCTAAAAGCCACAATTGCTGGGGCTTCATTGTGCAGACCCACGAGGTGTGTCTCCCCTGTACAGGGAACCGACACAACCAACACTCAGGTCCGTTTGTGCCAGTAGTGAGTGATTCCCCAGCAGAGCTCTCCCTGTGTTGCTGCTTTCTGTGCCTGCTGCCTCTGCACGCCTGTGGCTGGGGACATCCTATGCTTGGGCTCTTTTTCTGTCAACCAGGGGCACACTTATTTCTCATTTGGAGAGGATTTAAGAAATATAGCTTGGCAAGTACTTCAGTGACTCTTCTCCCTTCCATCCTGCCTGTTCTTGTGGTTGGTTTTTTTTTTTAACCTCTTTAAAAGCAATGCTTAGGCAATAAACTGAACCTCTAGCTACATAAGCTATTACGGGCTTAAAAAGCTTTCAGAGTTGCATTACAAACTTTCTATCTGAGTAGTATGAGGGTTCAAACTCAAGCGTGGTGTCTGTCCACAGGTCAGTGTGAAATGAAGATAGATGTCACAGTCCTTGCCTCAAGGCATTTAGAGTTTGAAACTAGTAGAGGGGGAGGGTTGGAGTTAGTTGCACAAATGCACACAATGAGTCATCAGCCCAGTTAGACTTAGATCCTACATTTTCTGGCTTTTAGCTCCACTGTCTTCATGTTGGCCTATGTTGTTCTGTTTTCTCTAAAATTGGCAGAACTGGCCTTTTAAAGTGCTTATTTAAGCTACCTCCTTTTCTCCCACTTCTTCAGTAGTCAGCGTTGATCAGGTAATGCTCACCTACCATGCTCTTCTGTGGTTTTTCACTGTGGTCCTTACTGGGGATTCTGTTGCCAGCTCTGTCTCCTTCCTTGAACCTCGGGAGCAGGATGTGAGTTCTCACACTGTTCCTTTCTCTGCTGGACTGATTTGAGCTGCAAATTGAGTTCACCCTCCTGCACCTGTGAAGACGTGGGCTCCCCTTGGTAACACCATACACAATAGCATTGACCCATGCAAACTCTTGTGCAGCTCGGAGAGTGGAGACCTTGTATATGGAGAGGAGGGAAAGGGGGTGGAGTGAGAAATGTGTATTCATGTTCTCACTCTGCAACACTCTTCCTGGGTGGCCTTGAACATATCACTTACATCTTTCCCTTCTTTCCTGCCCCTCCTTTCCTTCCTTGTACTTCAGTTCTCCCACCTGTAAAATGGGGATGGTAAAACTTCCTCTTGCCCTTCCTCTGGCTTAACAGTTCAGGTGGTCAGCTCTCCACAGCTGGTGCTCTCTGTACAGTGCCACAGCCCTGAAATCAATGAGGTTGTGAGCTCAGGGTTTAACCTTGGTTGTGAGCTTCAGGGTTAAAGTAACGCATGTAATGTAAAAGTTCAGAAGTCAGAGTTTACTGTAGGTTTTCTACGATGGAATTATTGAAGTTTTGAAGACCATACATCAGGGAGACTTATCAGATTGATCACTTATATACCCTAGGAAATTCAAGTTTTAAATCCATATTCAGGTCTCTGAATCAGTGGCTTGACTTCAGAAGTGCTCAACACCCAGCAGTTTGCTGTGAATATGATGATGTGAATTTGAGGTGCTCAGTATTTTTGCAGTTGTCACAGATTTAGAGATGGACTTTGGAGCCTTGCTGTAGATGTATGAGGTTGCAGGGAGGTAGGTGGTGGCTCTGTGTGTGTGGTTTGGTTTTTTTTTTTTCCCCCTAAACCACTGCTTCTGTTCAAAATGTAACTTTTTCACAAGGACAAAGTACATGTACTTGATTCATCAGTAGATTCCAGACTGCCCAATGCATTTGGTGGTCTTGGTTATTGTCCAACAGAAAGTCACAGAGACCTGACAGTGCGCTTATATATTTTCACACGGAGATATTTTGGCATTTTAGCTCGCTGTGTTCACTCAAGTAGAAATGTGGATGAAGTTGTTGCGGGAGCGAGGGGGTGGTCCCAGCAGGTCAGAGTTCGGGTTAGTGGTAGGGCAGGGTGGGGAAGCTTGGATTGCAGCTGCCTACACAAAATTTGACCTCAGATTAACCAGACAGCTTAGGTTTCCAGTGCTGCTGTCCCAAAGCCTCCATGAGCAAAAATAACGAAAGTACAACAAAAGAAAACAGATTTTTGGAATTTGTACAACATGGGGAAGGAAAAACTTGAAGTGAAGAATTATCTCTTTCTTTGATTAGTACCTGCTGACAGCTGAAAGCAAATGTTAGATATTCTGAGGCCAGTACCACAAGAGTGCACGCATTCGTCAGTGCTGAACAGGTTAGACAAGATCATGTACTGATGTTAATCAACAGGTCTCTGTTGAAGTTGTGCCAGTTTACACCAGTTAAGGATATAATCCCTGCGAGTAATAATTTACTGCGTTATTCCCTTTAAACTTTAAACTTCTCTATCTCCTTACTCTGAAGGCAGAGCTGATTTTTATTAGATAAAGGGTTCATAGGAATGGGATGTTCTTATTAAATATTTAAAACTCAACATTTACCTTAACTGAAAGTCTTGGCTTCATTTAGCCCTGATTGAAACTGACAGTGAAGAATATATGCTGTTCTTTCAAATTCTGATATGGTAGGGCAGCAAAGCGTTTTGTGAGTGGTGATGAGTCTTCCTTCTCAGAACTGATCTTACTGAGTTTCCGTAATCAAGCACAGACTTTGAGAAAGGCTCAAATATGGCTTGTTTTTCAGAAGCTGCTGAGTATTGAGTGCTAATCTTCCTTTGAAAAACTATGCTCAGTTTCATGCCAGAAGCTTCTGGGTGCCAGGAACTCTTCTGAACCAGTCTTTGTCATTTGAAATATGTTTCCACATAAGAAAATTCTCTACATTTGTAGGCAATTTTATTTTTTTTTTAAACAGTATTGTTAAGTGGGGGATGGCAATGGTGTCATTAGCCTTAAAGAAAAGGGGAATTATACTAAAGCCTCACTCATTTCTTGCAATGAACTCAGCTGAACTCTGAATAATTTGAAGAAGATCTGAGGAGAAAGCAGCTCTGTTTCATGCTTTCATATATCTGTGTGCCCCCTGTTTTCTTAAAAATGGTGTAAAAATGTTTTGCTGAAGAATTTAACTCTGGCCTTATCAGAAGGGAAATGTATCATGCAATCCAAATGCCATTAGATTTAAGCCCAGCAGACTTAAATATTTTGGATAAGGATTTATGAAGCTTCCAAAATTCCCTTAGTAAAATTGGATGTTGATCCCACAGACTACCTGTTTTAGCCCTGCTGACTTCGTCAATGCAATATTCAAATAATATTTTGGAAAGATATACTAATGGCCTCGTCCCACAGTGCATCAGACTTGACCTCTCCTCTTAGCCTTGCTCTGTCTAAGAGTGCGCCAGGTGCTGTGTCTTCCCACAAATAATGTGCTGAATTAAATTTGCTTTTTTAGTGCATAAGGATCTCATTATTTGACAAAAAAAATGTGATAAACCAGAGTATTCCTTATGGCATCATAAATAACTGTGTCACTCAAGTGGTACAGTGGACCAAAGCACCCTCAAATTTATGTAAACAGGATTATTCATTACAGAAGATATCTGCAGGCTGCAGAAGCAATACATGACGAGATATATCTGATAAAGGTTGTCAGTAGCCTGAACATGAACTATCATTGGATTCTGAGCTTAAGATATCAAAAGCCATCATATAAACACCAAGTTCTGCTTTCTCTAAATTTGGAGGTAAAAATTCCATTCAATTCAGTACAAAGACTTATTAAAAATAATTAAAAAAACCCCCTCTCCTTTCCAATCAATCCCCCTTGGTTAATATTCCGTATGTAAAGAGTGTAGAGGGAGAAATATTCAATTAAAAAAAGCTTAAGGGTAAAACTCTGAATTTCATTTTTAGGAACGCCTTTTTTGCATTGCTATGGCTGCAGGGTTCTCCAAAAGCTCAAAATTCCCTTCAGTGGTCATCAAGGAGAGTAAGAGTGGAATAAGGGCACTGGTGAAAGACAGCTAACATGACAGTTTCCCATTCCCACAAAGGAAGGATTAAGGTAACTTTAGGGTACCATCTTCCTCTTCCTGGGTAGGTCTGGGTAAGATTCCAGTGGTCGGCCTGTGACTAGAGGGACAGGCTACAGTTGCATCCTTTGTTCTACTTCTACAGTGCTAGGAATGGTCAATCCATGGATACGTTATTAAAACACAGAGCTGCAACTCTTCTGGTGCTTAGTCCCATAGACATCCAAAATGGTAATACTCACTAGTGCTGGATTGTCGGGGATACAGATTTTGGAGCAGGCTTTGAATGGATGTCCCTGACTCCTACTAAATTGCTGAAATACAGGTCTAGAAACAGGTTTTCCAAACCAGTTTGCACGCAGCCATGACTCACTTGAAGCCCATACTAAAGCTGCCTTATACTCGTTTCAGCCAATGCTGAATACTTTTAGATATTCAGTCTTTCTAATTCTGTTTCAATCTTTAATTTTTGTCACTTAATGTTTGCATTGAATGGTATAACTACAACTTGGGGTTAATTCCCCTATATCTTAATTACTTGTAAGTAGAAGAATTGATTTCTGCTCCCTCATCTTCTTAATCTGTCTTCATTTGCGATTATGCGCAACCATCATTTTAGGGAATGAAAGGGCAAAGGTGATGTCAATTTACTTTTCCCCAGATGGCAAATAATTTATAAGAGTTCTACTGCCTGGTATATTCCCACTTTCTAGATGGCTTTGTCAGTGTGCAAAGATTCCTTTCAGACTTCAGGTGTTGAGCAATGAAGCAGAAATAAACAGCTTGTTTTGGTTAACATGTAGAAGAGTATTCGTTTTTAGAGTACAAAAGTGAAGCAGTTTCATAATATAGAAAATCACTGTATTTTTCAAAACTGTGATGTTGAACTGTTAAGTTTGTTTGTATCGACTGAAGCAAAGCTAGAAAAACCCTGGGTGGAAAATCTGTGGTCTGAATAAATTACTCATCCCTCCATCTCAGCGTGATGACATAACCTCACAAACTATCTTAAAACAAAGCAAATAATTTTTCTGCTTTCTCCCTTGTTGCTTTTCAACTCGGTAACTTCTTCCTTCCCATGACTTGTTCCATTATCTTCAGCGTGGCAAGTTTAGCATGAATTTACTGCCCTCAACATGAGTGAAACGATTAAATCTGCTCCAATAAATGGTTTCAGTATGTTAGAAGAATGATATTCCTTCTCCTGTCGTCTTCCCCGCCCTGCCCCTCCTTGCCCACATGTTTTTGATGCAGTTGCTGTAATGGCCCAGGCTCTGCAAAGCATCCTAAAACCCACCTGGTGCCGGGTGTTTGGACTTTCCTTGGATGTACTTTCATATCGCAGTGTGCACAGAGTCTTTGTGCTGCATTCAGGTTTATGGCACCTCTTTATTTTTTTTTCCTTCCCTTCTGGAATAGAAATGAGGTCTGGGCATGAAACTTTCTGGGTGAAGGCCCAGGGCCACAAACCATCCCAGTTAATTCAGAAACGTGGTGGTGTGGAAGTTACCGCATGTAAAATATCCACAGGGTGAGGCGCTAGTCGTCTGTGTAGACCTACACATGACCTTTTCCTCTGGAAAGCGCTTTGCCGCACAAGGTGAGGATCTGACTGGATATATCAAGATTTAAATTACTTTTAATAATCTAAATTTACTGGCTGTATGTATGTGTGCAGGAAGGAAAGGTTTTGAGACGCTCACGTAACAAACTATAAAGTTCCTCCTGTTTAGTTTTTCTGGCTTCAGGTATATTGATCAATATTTTTTCTTCTAATGCAAAGTGCACCTAAATATTTGAAACTGAAGTTTTTAGTGGGACTACTATTTCAGTCAGACACAACTCCCCTGTAAAGGAAGAATTAGTAGTTATTAATAGGCTTTCACTATTGTCTTTCTGTCTTTGTTTAATGTGTTTGAATGTTGAATCATGCTAAATTATGTACATGTTAAGTGATAAATCATGTAATGCTCCAATGTGGTGGGAATTAATAGTGGAACTGCCTTAATTTGCTCTTTTGTTTTTTGCCATAAACTCCATTAAATCTCTCTGTTATGTAGATGGCTTTGTCAAATAGTATTCATAAGAAAGAGGATGGAAGGTGTGTGTGTGGGGGGAAGCCCGAGCCCCAAACCAAACAGAGCCTTTCTCCCTTTGGACAGATGGCGAGGGCTGAACCTTCATGAATTTGTTATTGACCTAATTGAAATCACATTTGTGTATTGTTCTCAAGCTATGCTAGGGCTGGGGCTGGCAGGGGCGGAGGATAAGAGTCCCACCGCAAAAATGCAGTGCTGTGAAAATCCTCCAGAAGGTTACGAGGGATTCCAGCACCTCCTGGGCTATTGCCGCTGCCCGTGCGGCCCGCTGCTGCCCCGGGGTCAGACACGGGCAGACACCTCGCAGCTGCATCCCTTCGCCTCCCTTTTCCTGGTGGAAATTACTACAGGGAAGGGATGGCCTCAGATAGCGTGGCTGAAGCCTGGGAAAACACGCGCTGCTTCCGAGCAGTTGGTTTACAATGTGGTAAATTAGAGGCAGGTCTTGTATTCACAATACCCATTAAATTGAATCGGGACTGTAAGTCTGTGCACTATTTCAGTATAAGGGTTGTCCTGTTTCACTAGTTGATGAATTATGAAGACGTGTTAATGGTGGGTGGGATAAAGAACGGCTTTGATTCCTAGGGCAGACTGTGAAGGTGATGCTCTAGGATGTTCTCTTGATTGCACATCTGGGTACAACATGGAAATGTGGTTTAATCCCACATGCTGGCAAAATTCCCAACAGCATAAAAGGAGCAAGTGCATGCATCTATGCCTGTTTGTTGCTTGGATGTTGAAAGAACGGTTTTACAGACAAAATAGAGAAAATTTTTTTCCCCTCTCAGTTAATACTGTTTACCTGTGATACTTGTGAGTTTTGGCCTTAAACCTAAGGAGTGCCCTTTCAGAAGTGTCAGCGTTGAATATGTTATTTCATCATGATTCTGGTAAACGTTTGGAGGCGAAGATAAGATTCTGGTCATTGTCACAGGTCTGGGCAATCCAGAGAGTTCAGTGGCTTGCGTTTACTTGTGTTCTTCTCCAGACTGCCAGGAAAAGTTACTCTGTAAGTCCACAAAGTTTAAACATTGCGCTTAACCCAACATTTTTTTTCTCTAGCTAACCGTCTTTTAATCACTAATCACCAGGAGTGGGACTATCTTATATTTCTGCCAAAAAAGTGAGCTTAGGTTTAAAAAACATTAGAGGTACTGATGTCTCTAATTTCAAAATTCATTGGATTGTTGAGTCCTCTAGAGTGCAACGGTGTGTCTGAGTAGAGAGCAGAGGAAGTGAAGCGCCCTTTTGTCCCAGGGATGAAGTTTGATGTGGCTGGTACACTTTTTCATACAAAACTGATGCTTTACATAAAATCTTTCTGTTTTCTTGCATTTTCAAACTCGGCAAATGACAAGAACACACAATAATTAAGCACAAATGGTATAATGCTAAGAGAGCACGTGTCCTCTTATACTAAAAAGATGCTGTGTTTTTAGTGCATGTGTGGGCACGTATGTATTTTGTGCTTGTTGTTGTGGAGTCCCTGGAGTTGTAACAAGCACAGTAACAATAGTGCTAATAGTGCACATTCAGACATAGGAAAGGTTTTTAAAAATTAAGAGAAATCAAAGTACTTTTCCTTCTTAGAGAAATTTGGAGAAGGAATTCTTATACCTGGAAAAATTACTGATAGAACTTTTGAGTTTTGATTTTAGGTTTTCAAACTTCGTTTATTTTTTCCTCCTTTTTTTAACTTTTATTCCTGTCAGTCTTCATCCTTTTCTACTTAGTCATAACATGGAGACAGAAAGAAAGAATAAAACCAAAAGGGCCTTTCAAATATTGAAAGTCTGATTTTCCACTTTTGTGAAAAATCTTTTCTTAAAGTTGGTTTTCTGTGCTCTTGCTGTCATGAACAGTTGTATGTGTATATATACATATTCATATAGCTATGATAGCAATGTGGAAATTCCCCCTGTATTGGAACAATATAGTTATTTCAGCTTGCTTTGCTTAAAATAAGCAGGACTACCAAAGAGGAAATGGGCATCTAGTTTCCAAATTTAATTAAAAGATAATTCTGGCGAACGGATAGAATTATTATCCATTGCCTTTCCGGTTAATCCTCTTCTGTATATGTGAATATACAGGCAGGGAATAAAACCACGTCATTTTTGTATAGAAACCCATTCAATCTATATAGATGGAAACTAAGACTAAGGATAGAGAACAAAGTTAGAGATTATCAATTAATGGAAGTGTATCTTTCAGATGCATTTTGAACATCAGATCGCTTGCTGAGTAACGTACTTAAATATTAACTTCTCTTTCGCTGCCCCTTGCAGAACAGACCTCTTGATGGCTTTTTGACACTTTTATTGTAGTCTTTTATATATATATATATATATATATATAAAAATCTTTTGAGCCCACCGGTAATGGAATGATGTGTAAGTCTTGAGGTAGAACTATGCTACTTATTTCTTAAACGTGCCAGAAGATGCCAAAAAGTTCACGGTTTCTTAGGCTGTGCTTTTGTTAAAAAATGGGAAGAAAAAACCTCTGCTCATAACCACATCGTGTGGAAAGCTCACAACTTCCAAGTGAGACTAGTTGAATTATCTTCCTACTACGTTTTTGCAGTGTGCTTTGTATCCTTTGGTCTTGCTTTGTGTCTAATAGTTATTGAATGTTGAGGTTGCAGCAAATCCCATGCAGTGCCTGTGGAGCCTTTGAATATTCTATGTCTTTCCACAAAAGTTGAAGCTTATTTTTTTAAGGTCTTTGCTGTAGGCAAGTCCCTGCTCCTCTCTTGCTGTTTAACAATGCTAGCTGGACCCATCCTGCCCTCAAGAAACTTCAAGTGTATATATTCAGCTATTCTCAGGAGAGATGCAGTCTTTCCCTTGCCCTGGAGGACCCTACTTGACCCACAACCCACGAAGGAGCAAGAAGTAAGCACATTTTTGACCCCTCAGTTTTTTTAACAGCATACGCAACGTGTAGCATTGATATGACAAATTGGAGACAAATTAAGCGTTTTTTTTCCATCTGCTGCAATCTGGAATTCAGGCAACAGATGAGACTTTGCATTTGGATGGTGATTTGGAAAGAAGGCGGTGAATTGGCCTGACGCATATGAAAGCGTGAATAGGGGCAAGGATGTGAGAATAAGGGGCCGGGGGAGCTGTGGGCCTCTAGTACTACTTTGTCCTGGAAGGTTTGCAAGAGGGCTCCTGTACTGGGAAAGCTGCTGAATTTGCTTACTGTGGGAGCTGAGATGATAGCTATGGAAAGGTGGCTGATGATAGAAAACATGGCACACTCAGCAAGAGGTTTAAAGTGGGAGGTTAAATGAGTGTCTGCAAAACTGGCCTTAGGCTCTAGCTAGAAATGAGGGAACTGACTGCTACCCTGAATTTCCTGACAGCTCGTTGAAAGCCAGAGATAGGAGGTGAAGATATCTAGGTAGATTGCTGGCTAAGCTGACACATGCACTTATTTTGAAGTTATTATGAAAAATATGAAGCTTAATTTACTGTGCTGGTTGTCAAAGTCACAGGGGCGGGAGGAGCAGAAGGATTTACCGCACCGTGTGCGTATGTGCTCCTGGAGTGGCACATTCCACAGCGGATGGCGGTGTCATCGAGCACAGCGTGTGCGCTGCTGCGGGGTGTTTCTGAAGGTGGTCTGTTCCTCTCTTAACACTCAGCTGAACTCTTGGGACGCTGTTTGTTCTCCCTGTCATGCGGAAGAGTGCAGTCTAGGTTCTGTAGGTGAGACCGTTCACTTGGCCCTCGGAGAAAGAGATGAATTTGGTTATGGATGGAAAATGTCAATTCAGAAGTTCTTGTGGAGGACCCGTTTATTTACAGGTGCTGCCACCCAGTTCATTATTAGTTCTTGGATTTTCAGTATTATTTTATATGTATATATACACGCCTGCACATATAGAAAGACTAATGAACTCCTCGGTTTTATATTACCAGTAACTACAGTGATGTTTTGCCTGGGAAACTACTGTTCTGATGAATTGTGGATTGCAATGACTCAAAAGTTGGCAGGGATTGCTTAGCGCATAGGAGACTGCCCAAGCGTTTGCTGTCATAATTTTTTAGTTCAAATTCCAGCTTTTGTGCATGTTTCTTTTCATGACTTGTGTAAGTCAGTAGAGGTCTGTTCTTCCGTTTCCTCTCTCCGCTCTGTATGGAGTGGAGGCTGTTTTCTTCTGCTTACCTTTTTGAATGGTAATCCGTATCGAGGGTCTTCCGGGATGGTTTCTCATCAAAGGAAATGCAACTGATATGGGAATGTGGGCGTGTGTTCTTAGTGCCACTTGCTCTTATTACCCAAAATACATCAACAGATTTTTAGGGCCTACTCTCTACAGAGTCCCTGCTTCTGCAAAACTAGCAGATCGCTGTTACCTACTGAGCAAGAACTCTGTGTACATATTGTAAACAAAGGGAAACCTTCTTTGCTGCTTGCAATAGCTTTCCCATTGGAAATGTCTTAAAAATGATGACAAGGCGTATTTCTTAAAGACTAAACATGACTCACTCTCCCAGCTTGGAAGACTGTTTATAACAGCTCCATCCAGTGGCTTCTGCTATAATGTGAATGCAGGGCTGGGCTCACAGGGGTTCAAGACCTTCAGGGCTGAAAAATGCTACTTTAAGACATGATTTGACAGTTATCACCTTAAAGCATAATTAAAATGAAAGTTGTGGTGTTTACATTTTGCAGCTAGTTGGGAGCAATTACTGTACTCTTTTTTTTTTTTTAATACTCTTCGTATTAAATGGCTTCTACCTCTTGGTGTGCAACGAGAGACCATCCCTCTTCAGTGGATGGAACGTAAATTATGCTTGTTACGAAGAAGAATAGAGTGCCTGTATGTGATGGATTTTTGAAAGAGCAAAATAGCCCAGGTGATCTCACTTGTGCACGAAAGGCCCCGTGTACAGTTCAGGAAAGAATGTTGGAATCATTCAACAGGTTTTTGATGTCACATTTTTGTTGAAAAATGCTGATTTTTTTATATTGATATCTGATATTGAACATGTGAGCTTTAATTTCAAAACTTAGTTTTTTCCCCATTCACTTCTAAACAAATCATTTTGATCAGGTTGATTTTTTTTTTTAATCTTGTCTCTCCTATGAGCATGACGCAAGTAAATTTTCAGGTTGCAAAAACTTGAGATTTCAGTTTTCTTTCCTGTTTAGGGTGGGGGGGGGGGAAGATTTCAAAATCTCAAAAATTCTCATGGGTCGGGAAAAAAAAAAATGTTTCCCACACAGCTCTAGTCAATGGGAGCGTTACCATAAACTTCACCGTGCTTTGGATCAGGCCCTGAGAGCATACTGGAGATTTTGTCAGCCTCATTGATTGCACAAACCAGCCTTGTTATGAGGAAACATTCCTGGGCCAGACAGCATTCTGACATTTGTCTGTAGTTTTCACATTTAGGAGAGATTATTGTCTCCAGAGGGTCATTCTTAATGATTTAAATCTGAGGTAGATCGTTTTTTCTGGCAGCGTGTGTGTAATCTAATCCATATATTGTTGAAAATAATTGGAACGAGCATTGAATTGCTATATGGATGTGGTCAGTCAGTATTGACGGCATTGAAACTTGCTGAGTAGGTGGTATAAATTATAAGAGGACCTGGAAAATCAAAGCAAGAAAAAAAAAAAGCATATTCAAAACAGGGCAGTGTGGAAGTAGAAGTGCTTTCCACTGGGATTACTTTGGAAGCAAACAGTCTGAGCTTTAGAAAATTTGCTCTTGTTAATTACACGTTGGATAACATCACATAGACCATATGACCCAATGTATGTAAAATTTTTGTTTGTTCCCTTCGCAAAGGGCTTGATGGTGTCTTTAGGCACATCCTCCGAGTGAGAGATGGTGTGTAAACTGTACCACCCAAGGAGCAGCCCCGGGAGGCAGTGTGACTCACAGACACGCTGCTGAGACAAAAATCCCTCCCTGCTTTCCCTCAGCTTTTCAGGCTGTAAAATAGAAAGATAGTGCTGTTTTTTTACAATGATGAAGTTTGTCTGCAGTGGCACAGCTGTATGGATTAGTAGTTGGGAGCGCGGGAAGGATGCTCGGAGTCCTGGCTCCTCATCTTCAGGAAGGGGATGTGTGAGCAACAAATAAAAATTCGTATTCTAGCCTAATATCAGAGTAACTTATGAAAGTTATTTCTTGAGCCTGGTGTGGCAAAGCATTTCAACACACTTTTCAGTTCTTTTAAATGTTGATTGGATTTAAATATGTACTTAAAAAAAGTTGCTATGAGATTATATTCCCTTTGCAGATGTGTGTGCTCCAAGTTACAGTTCAGCATATTACATTTAGCTTCTCTGAATTACTACCCTGTCCTGTGGCAAAAGGGCTTCTTGCTGACTTTGGTTTTGGATACCTCCCTACTTCTCATTAATTAGAAAATTGTTTTAGGTGCTGTTTATTAGGACTTGGCACTATCTACTAGCATTATTCCTGTGTATTAATGATATGCTTGGTTTAAAAACAAAAAAGACTCGCACGTGTGAAACAGTCTAAGTAGTACCCTACACAAAAATAGAAATCAACAGCAGTGGTTTTCCCAGAGGTGCAAGGTCCGGTTTGATATACATCTAACATGTTGAACTGATTAGGAAGGTGTTTTAAGAGGAAGAGAGCCAAATTTTAGCCAACAGGTTGACTTTTATTTCAGGCCCAGGAGTTAATTTTGCAAAAGAAATTAGGCCTCCCATTTCCCATCCCTTGGCACTTACGTTTCTTCCTTTGCTTTCTATGGTTGCATTAATTGTCAACTGAAAGAGACATTCAATCCATAGGATAATTTCTTCAATGTGAATAGTTTTAAGATACTGCTCTTTAAACATTCATCTTACTGTGGGTTTAGCGTAAACCTATATAAAAGATGGTTTAAAGAGGTTCCATTGAAACTTCAGTTATGAATATTTCAAATTATTAGATCAATGCTGAAGTCAACCTCTTAATTTGTTAAAAATGTAATCATTGCTGTTGACTCTTATTTTTAATCAATGCTAGCATGCTGAAAGAAGCCTTATCCTGCAGTTTGTGTGTGTGTGTATTTTTGGGTGTTTTTTTTTTTTTTTACCTTCCACCTATTGAATCTGTTGGTTGTTTTTCATGTGAATTAAGGAACATTTGGATAAAGAAGTGACAGGATCTGAAAGCAGACAGTTTGGAGTACATACCCAATCCTGGCATTTCTGTCAGCGCAGAACTCTTGTTCATGCCAGTGGGAGCTCTTAGCTATATTACTGTGCATAGCTACATGAGCTATGCAAAAGACTTAAAAATCCTGGAACGCTTTAAAACTACCATTTTACTTATTTCACTGGAAGGCAAGCATGTAGCTTTGTGCCTGACCCCACTCGAGCGGTGTATGGTATTGCTGCTGCTTAACCCAACCATGAAGGAAACCCTGTTTTAGAGAATTAAGTTGTTCTGTCCACTGTGGTGTGTTTGCATCTGGATGAAATGTTTGTCTTTTTCTGTACTCTGGTCCCGTAGGCGGCGGACTGTTTTCCTTTGAGCGAGCACAACAGTGCCTGGTTGGTAGTGCCTACCTTGGAGGATGAACCCCCCACTCAGGGAAAGTCGTCTCTCTTTATTGCTGGCTGATGCAAGTAGCCTGTATCAGGTACTAGACTGGAAGGAGGAGGCACCTGTGACCCTGTTAGTTCCTTGAAAGCAGTCTATTGTATATTTTCTTCCTGAAATTTCAACAGTTTACTTTCAATTTTTCATAGCATGCCAAGTAGGCAGAAGTGATTGACCCGTGTGATCAATGTATGTTGCAAAGTCTTAAAACTGGACGACACTTGTGCGATTGAATCTACATATATCCCTAATTATATCTGCCTACATTATATTTCAGAGGGATTGTATCCAAATGATGTTTGCCAGTCCTAAATTGGAAAAGAAAAGGGTATTTCCTACTCATCTTATGGAGTAGTTTACAATGTGTGACTGATAAAATATAGGCTAGGTTTAGCACAATAAGAAGCTGTGCTTGCATTGGAAAGTGTAGGAAGCTCTGGAACTTTTGACACCCTTACTGCTGAAAGGAATTATTTCAAGTAAACAAATGTAGCAATTTCCCTGCCTAACATAGGTGAAGATTTAGCTAATGCATTCCACCTGCGAGAGTCATAAGGGGAACTCCAGAGGCCAGCTTCAGACTGCACCTAGAGGACTTCTAGTACAGTGTCTATTGAATTGATAAACAGCAAAGTTATGTGCGAGACTGGATTACTGTGGGGGTTTTTTTGTTTATCTTTAGGCCGCTTTGTTCAGAAAAGAGAAGCTATGCTCATAGCTAATAGAGCACTTCCAATTTTCTGATATTGTGTTGCAGCTGAATGTGGATTTTCCTAAAGTAACTTTTAAAACTAGTTAAATTAAATCTTGCACATTTTACTTTAATGGGATCTTCAATTTTAAAAAGGCAGTGAAGGATTTTTAAGTAACAAATTTTGCCTCCTTCTTCCCCACCCTCCAACCATCCATAACACCTCGATAGCTTGAATAGGTGCCTCTTTATACATGGGACCTGTCAGAAGTATGTGGCACGACGGCCATCACAAACTGGGCAGTAAGCGTCTGCTACATGCACGTTTGTACGCAAGATTTTCTCCTCCCCCTCATTGTAGAATCTTGCTTCTAGGGGTGAAACTCTTCCGTAGTCCCATCGTCAGTGTTGGCTGATATTAAAGTTGCAGACCTTAGGCTGTAACAAAAGTGACAAAGCTGCTGTAAGGAAGGAAGAGGAATGGAAAGAATTAAGTTTGTGTTGACTGCTTTGTGGGTATCTCTTAGCATGAGGTAGCAGTGGAGAACAATGTTTATTCATTAAGAGATAATTGCTTGAAGCTAGATGCGTTTCTGCCCTCCATGCCGGTTTTCTTTGAATGCCTTCTGTTTAGATTTTTCTTTCTCATTGCTGTAATTTGCTATGCACTGATGGGGATGAATGTCATCAAAGGTTGAAGCTTTTGATGTTTCTAATATAAGATGCAAATGTTTAACAGATGAAAATTATTTGCTAATAAGTATCAAAAGAAGTACAAATAAAAAAACCTTGTGTAATAGTTGCTAAAAATTCAAGTGCCTTATTATTTAAACAATGGGCAGGCCCTTCTTTGATGTATGTAAATATTTTCAGACAGAGGCATCCTCGTATTGTTGGAGTGTAACTGCTATTTTCATTTTCTTTTAAACCTCACTTGAAACATTCTGGGGAAGTGTAGAACCGGTGAATCTTCCTAGATATAGTGGAACCGAGGGATAGAGGCAGGATGGAGCCTTTCAGCTGCTGATGATTCCCATCCTCTTGTCTGTGTAGTTTGGGAGACTGTTCCTGACTCGCAGATCTGGCAGAATCTGTCTTTGTTTTGTACAGACTCCTACAAATTGCTTGTGGTCAATATTGAGCTTAATGGGTCCTCATGCGTGTCTGAAGTTTCTGCAGGCTATTGTAATAAATACTGGGCAGCTTAAAACCGTCTACAGTCAGGATTTCAAATTGAAACGTGGACTTGTCTTGACTGTGTCACTAGAATACCCATCTTGCTGCTAATCATTGCAGTTGATACAGAGCAAGTCGGAAGAGCTGCTTTACTGTCTTTTATCATGACAGCCTGAATCTTTGTAGTACTATAGCTGAAATCTGGGAAAGGATGTTAGGCCGGACATGTTATATCTTGACTGTTTTTTGGCTGATCAGTGTTTAGGGGTCAAGGTGCTTTGGCCTTTGGATTTATTCACTTGCAGTTTGGAATGGCTGAAGTATTAAAACCCTTAAGTGCATTTCTTGTCAAAGACGTCTTAAATCAAACACAGCTTAAACAAGTTACTGAAAAGAAACAGTTTCCACTTCTCCCTTAATCTGTCTCCCATGCTCAGTAATTGATGTCTAGTTTCATGAGTCATATTTAACTAGCCTCAGGCTAAATCTCTTACAGCCTAATCCCGTACGTCCTTCTGTAGTCAATGTCTGTGCTGGGAGCTGGTGGAGGTTTGCATGAGTAAAGACTGCCAGATAGGTTTCTGCAGGAACTTGTATTGTTTTTATCTAGAAGGGGAAGAAACTTCAGGAAAAATCAGCATCTGTATAGTCTTTGCCTCTTGGGGGACTGGCGAGGCGCCCTGGGTTGATCCGGGGATTCCCGAGGAATGAGGGGTTCTGTTGTATGGACATGCAAGATACGGATGTTTTCAGGATCTGATGTTATAGCACATAGGAAGCCAGCCAAAAGCAAGTTTAAGGCTGGTATCTCAAGCAGCGATTTCAACAGGGCTTGAGTGAAAAACAGGCATAACAGCCAGAACTTGCTGATCCCTGCAAGTGAATGAGGACTTTCCCCATGTAGGATGATGGAAGTGGGAATGTGTGAGTTATGCTATTTTGATTTCTGTCACTACTGCAAAGACACTCTCCTGAGCTGTGAAAGTTATGCTCAAAATCCGTTTTTCAGAAGACTTAACAGCCATTCTTTTCCTTCATTTCTTTCTGTCTACTATTTTGTTATGGAAAAGGAAAAAAAAAAAACAACAACAAAAAAAACAGGGGAAGAAAGGCATCTAGTAACAAGAATTTGCAGTTTTGTTTGATGCAAAGGAAAATGTGACTATGGTGCCAATTTTCATTACAAATCAAACTTTCAACAATAAAAAGTCGTCATATAATGGCTGTTTTCATTATTCTTGCTGCTAAAGAAACAAAATATGTTGGAAGACAAAAGAACATCAGAATCTTCCTGACTACTGTCAATCACTCAATTAACAAAGAGGAAGAAAGTTGTGGCCTTTTGTCTTTCCTTAGTTTGTTGTCTCAATGCTATACATATTAAGAGAGTCTGTAAGTATCTTGCCCCTTTTGTTTATTTGTTTTTCTGTTGTCCCTGTAACTGCTTTCTTTCATAATCAGACCAATTAACATGCTGACAGAAGAGAACCATTTGTGAAATTTTTTCTTTTTTTTTCTTCCCTTTAAGTCTAGAGCAAAGTTTAGCAGATAAATAGACTCGCCTCTAATGAGAGAGGGGAAATTGCAAATGGGAATTTCACTGGACACATGTCATTAGTTACTCCCACAAGTCTTACAGGTGTGACATTAATCAGGTTGTGGGCCATGTTCTTGCAGTCTCAGAGGGATCTGACACCATCTGCGTGGCTCCTGTGTTCAGGGTCACTAACTGAGCATGTGGAAAAAGATCACTTCCTGAGGTATCTCTGCCTTTGAACAGGCCTCTTCCACCCCGTGACGGATACCTCAAACAGCCAACACCTGAAGGGCATTGCGTTTCCAGTACTGACACTGATGGATGTGCCCAAAGCTAAATTAGCACTTCCTCCTTGCCTGAAACTGTGGCTGGCCCAGTTGTGTCCGGACACTGCATTTGGAATGGTGAGTTAGTATTGCTAGATCCAAGGAAACCGAGCAGGATGTGAATGATCATATCCAGAAAGTTCCCATTTTTCCTACTTTCTTACCGAAATTTTAAAGACTGCTATAAATGGGCAGCAAATAAAAGTTTGGGGCTTACCTTACCTTACTTCAGCCATACCTTAGCAAGACTTGGAAAAGAAGTCCCTTCAAAAAGGTATCGCAGGTCTTGGTTGTAAATATATTTCTCCATGTTACATCACCTATGGTGTGGGAGCCAGGGACAGACGAAAAGATTTCCTCTCCCCGTTCTCCCCCCGCCTCCCTGCCTACACCCATCAAATATCAGTTGTAGGGTAGATAAGCAATAAACTATTTGCATTCTCTCTCTTCTTTGCATAGCTAACTGTGTAGTCATCCTTTTCACTCAAATCTGGCTGTCTAGATGGTGGTGGTTTTATATCAAGCACCTGCATGTCAGACACACTGCTCTGTGTGCAAGGTAGCACAGAGGGTCCAGCTTTTGGACCGTGATTCTCATCGTGGTTTCCACCCCAGCCAGATTCTTTAGGGAGTTGTGCTCGTCCAGCCCCAGACTGCACTGTGGAGAGAAAAACCATCCTAGAGGTGTAGTTATCTGTATTTTAATTCAAGAAAATAACTTGCTGGATTTCTTCCCTTGGGAAAATATCCCCTGATACAGTTTTAGTTCCAGTCAAGCCTTGCAGTCTCAGTATCTAACAGAGAGACCTAGTTTCCTTCAGGCTTACGAGTCTAACAACTTGGGAACTGTTTTTCCCCCTCCCTTCCCCCCAAGAGATCACGCCTGCTAGACGGGCTTTCCCAAATTCTCACAGCTCTAATCTGGATACCATTTAGTGTGACAGCCTTCTTCCCGGGTTCCCACAGCTGGTTAGTGTTTTGAATTCCAGCCTCATGAACTCATATCAGGCTACATGGGCTAATGCTCCGAGCGCAACCTAGAGCAGATATCTCTGATGACAGAGTAATGGAGAAAACTGTGGTACTTTTCTGTGTGTTTATAAATGCACAGTCATTTGTGGTGTTCTTCAATTTCTTGCCAGGAGTAACTGACTGTAGTGCCTCATAGAGGCATTTAAATGTTGATGGAGGTGAAAATAAAATCATTAAAGTATGTTTGATGAAAGAGCAGGAAAACAACCTGCTGCAATGGGAGAAGTCTTATCAAATCCCAAGGGCCACAAATATGGCTAAAAATATCACTTAATTACTGCTATCTCCAGCTGAACTCTTACAAAGGAAAAGTCCAGGACAAGTATGTCCTATTTGCTCTCATAACGTTCAAAAAGTTGTACAGAGCTGGGTAACACCTGACGTAAACTGCGGCAGCTGATTGTAGGAAGGGTCTGACAGTCTGTACTAGTGCAGGATGTAACCCGTCTCCTCACTTTGAGTCTTCAGTTGTTTTTTCCTTAAATTAAACAGTGGAAAAAACCTCTTTTAGAATAAAAGCAACTATACATCAAAATGGAAATGATTGGTGGCACGCGTTGAGGGCATGCGGAATCAGTGGGTGGAAGTCAAGCATTTGTCTGCAATTGTGCTGTTCAGAACTGTTAGGGAGCTGTTTTACCTAAAATTTATGAGGTGAAGCTACACTCAGGGCACATGAGAGAGGATTTCACTCTGAAGCATTTTCAAAACACTTAAATGTTTGTTTTTCCTTTGATGTTGACTCAACTGCATCCCATGACTTGCCTATCCTAATCCAGTGAGTAGCAGTCAGGAATTTGAGTACTGTGTGGATGGAAAATAACTTTCTTTCATGGAGAGGACGTAAAGAAGATGGTTTACTAGGAATCTGTAGATGGATCTCTCTATTTAAACGTAAAAGCCCATTCTCAGAGGAGATCAGATACCTAGGATGTTGTTCAACTTGTGGTCATCTCCTGCACTAGATCTTTGCCTGGTAGAGGGTCAGCAGAGATGAAGACGCCCAATAGAAGAATATTGGGGTAGCCAGAATTTCAGAGTCTGACCAGGTATGGTAAAATCCAAAACTTAGAGCAAGCAAGTAGATCTTGGTGCCTTAAAAGAAAATATGCTTATTTTGCCATTTTTTTTTGTAGGAAAGTAGAGGCTTTTCCAAATCATGTCCTTTTGCATAATCAGGTGGTTAATTTTGAATGTTTGTGTGTGTGAGAAACTTGACTTGTATATGAAAGTTGAACGCAGAGCTAAAGGGATCTGTCGTCTACCAAAAAACCTCCAAATCCTTCTGTGATATTCCATTTGTAAATTTATCAGGTTGCTTGAATTTGGGTGTTTGGTATCTATTGAGGGGCAGTTTCGGAACCTCGCTCCTCTGATACTTCAAAAACCCTTCTCATTTCCCTTCTGAATGTGGTAGCGCTCAACCTTTTCCAGGTGACACGATCACCCTGTTAAAATAGGGCTGTTTAACCTGGGTATTCCCTCAAATGTGGTACATCTCCTCAGCATTTACATCAGAGAGGAAGAAGGTGACTGGTTCCACTGCTGAATTCTAACCGGGAACTATTCAGACCTTTAGGAAACATGGGAGAGCAAATGTTTACTGACCGTGTAATTAGCATGATGATTTGCTCTGTCTATTGGCCCTTAGCACCATATTTCCTGTCTGAGCAGTGGAAAGCAAAAATATTAGTTGCTGTTTTACTAGAGGAACAAGTGTCTTCCAAATGAACAAATGATCTATTACCAGTCTTGCAGACTCTTCCCATGGGAATAGACATTTTGCTTCTTTTTTTACAGCTAATTTCTTTCATACAGCAGGTTCCCAGACACATCAAATGCCTCACATGTTAAGCTATTAGTTAAGATTTATAGTCTCCGTTTGTGTTATCAGAGCGAATTACACTACGGCTGGCAGTCAGACTTCTTCTCATCAACTTTTGTAAAAATGAATAAATTAATAAATTGGGTTTTGATATCAAATGCTTTCTAAAACACAAGACGTTCCTAAGTCTCCTCTTCTGTTCACAACTTTTTTGTATTGCTCAGCAGCCAACGCTCAAATAGTGAATACTATTTTTATTTTTTTTTTGTTTGATGAAAGAATAAAATACATGCATGGTGTTGGTGGGTCTTCCATAGACAAAGGCTGTTGAACAGGTTTGGAGTGAAATTCAGCGGTTGTCCATTACTTTGCTGTTAACAGAGCTCAGGTGAGTCATGAGAGGAAAATATAGACTTAGCAGATTGAAGAAAAGCACTTTCTACGTTAGGTTTTCTTAGTCTAGATGTTCGGCACACAGTAGCAGAGATGGAAAGATATTAGTGCTTTTACACTAATCCAGCCCATATGAGCCTTTGTCCAGTACTTTTCTAGCTGCTAATGTGTCAGGGAAACTTCTTTGCAGTAGCATAAAACAGAGAATAAAAGCAAAATTTGCTGTTGGAAAAGTGAAATTATTTTTTTTTGAAAGATCAAATAAGCTTTTTTTTTAATGTTTCTGGGAAATTTTCTTTAAACTGAGTTGCCAATTTATATCTAATGTTATGGGGTCGCTTGGAGTTGAATGGGAATGTCACTTCTGTGAGAATCAAGAACTGCATATTGAGGTGTAAGCAAATCAGTAGTTGGTGGACAGGGGAGAAACAGGGAATAGCATCCATGAGAGTCTGCAGTTCCTCAAGCTCTGCAGCTTTTTTCCTAGCTGTGTGATAAGCCAAAAGGAATAAACTTTTTTCCAAAATGAGGGAAGCAAAGCCTGCACTTCTCCCTCGCCTGTCCTTCATCCCTCTCTGCTGTAAATGTTGAATTCTTTAGCCTTCAGTTAGATGCGCTTTTTCAAAAACAAAACCCCAAAAAAACTCCAAACCCAAACCAAATCTCAATATTTACAACGTTTTAAAGGGGAGTGGGGAGGAAAGGGCAGACCCTTTAAAACCAGAAATATTTCATTTTACAAACTTTGGTTAATAAAAATAGGAACTGATGCATTTCTTAGCTAACAACTTAGCTCTGTTTTTATCTGTTTCAAACAAAGGAGCTGATATTTCTCTTTAATGCCTGCTGTTCAGTCAGCAGCCCTGATACCGCATCACATCCGCTACTGCTTTGACACATACCTCTGCTCTCTGAAGTGAGACCACAAGATCTACTAGACCTGATAGTGAACCTCGGGTTTGAGCTGATCCATAATAACACCACTTCAGTGCTGATACTTCAACCACTCACCCACACGGCTCCAATGTCTGCTGTCTGTCTTTTTCTTGGGGGAGATGTCACGTTTATTTTATTTCCAAGAATTATACTGTTTATATAGTTCACACATATTACATAGTTCTATGTATTTATGTATCTTTAAGTTACAGTAAGACTTCTACAGTAGTTATATAAAATATTTCAAATTGTAGGGCAATTGCGAAGTCACCCCGATGGCTATTATTACTTATTCCAGTGTTGATTGTCTGATATTTTTTTTAACAAATGTTTAATCAACGTTTTACAGAAAGAAGTAGGTTATCTTTTTCAGAAATTTGTAGTTTAAGATAGGTTTGTTTTCACTTCTGTGCTTAGCAGAATAGCAGAATCTGGTTTTCATGTTAAGTTACATTATTCTGTAGTAGAAAGAAAACTACAAAGCTCTACTGCTGCACAGTGTGTTAGTTCAATTGCTTTTCATCTTGGAGACCTGATACTGATTTAAGGCGTATGTCAAAATGAGTCCGTCGCATTCTAGCTGTGAATCCGTATCCCAAATCTCATTCCCTGCCTGCACTTCATCCAATTAATAAATTTCAGAGCAAGAGAGAGCTGGAGGTTGGAAGGATGTTGGCAGGGCCATTTATCGTCTGCCTTACACCTGTTTGCCTTGTTCTTGATTGCCTGCCCTGTAACTTGAGGTCCTGTTGTGACAAAGCACTTGTGCAACTTGGATATTCCAGGTAGTTGTATTGACAGCCAGACTGTCACCAGTGATGTGACAGCTGATGTAATCCTACTGCAGTGGATGCAACAACGCAAGTTCACGTCTTAAAATCTGGGATCAGCAGACAAGGTTAAAATTATCATGGTACAGGCTTAGATACCGAGTGTCTTGCTAACTGCAACACTTAAGAAGAAATAAATAAATAAATAAAAATTCTAACACTCAGTTATTTGGCTATAATAAAATATTAAAAAAATTAAATGTATTAGGCCTGATTTAAAAAAAGAAATTTCTTGGTCGCTGCTTCAGTCATTTGTAGCTAATGTAAAGGCAGAGCTACTTTTTTTTTTTTATTAGAGGTTGCATGCAAGCTAATCTTCCTGCTTCTCTGACCCTTAGTGTATTCATAATTTTTATTTATTTACTTTTATTCTTTTTTTCCCCTCAGGCAATGTAGTGTTTCAGGATACCCTTCTTAAAGTGAATACAGTTTGAGATCTTGTTTTCTTATATTGGAAGTACAGTAGGATTTTAGTCTAGCAATGTTTACACATGGATTTAAATTTTAATAAGTGAGTGATCCTGTGTAAAAATGATCAAATTTACCTGTACACAATTTTGAGATTGGGTAGACCACAGTCTAAAAAAGTATTTTATATTGTTGAATATAATATATTCTGCAATGTAAAAGCTTAACAAAAAAGACATATGCAAGTTTGCACAGGATTTATGTGTGGGTAGGTTGTATTGATTAGAGTACTTATGTTTACCTGTATTCTGCAGAAGTCGACAGTCAGATCTCTACTTTCTTATTGCCTGTAATATTTTGCAACTTGGTGTCATAATGTAAATGTTGGCAGAATTTGACAGTTTGGTATACCTTTTTTTAAACAACAAAAATATGTCTTTTTTCTCTGTTGCTTTGCTGGACAAAAAACAAGCAAAAAAGCAGCTTGCTTTATTTGTTGTTGAAATCTCCTTAGAGTAGTAGTTTGAAAACACACTAGGTAAGAATTGCGTTACAGTATTCTTCTGAGATGCGACTGCAGGATTTTAAGGACAACAATGAAAAGGCAGAAATGTCAGCAGAACCAGCCAAAAGATGCATTAGCCCTCCCATCCTGAATTTCTGACGTTCTTTTTCCTTGCATCTGTGGAGGTACAGCACAGGTTAGAGGCCAGATTTTCCAAAGCACCTCAATACGTGACATCCAAGGATAAGCCCAAGTTTTATGAAAGCCTGTAGCATAACCAGAAACCAAGTTTTGAGACCTGAACCAGAGGCCAAATTTCTGAGTATCATAATGGGACCTTCAGTGAGAGGGGGGCCCGGTCTTCCCTGAGCAGTTACGCTGTATTTCAGCTTGATAAGTTTATAAGCAACTGTAGGGGAGCATCCAACGTTGTGTAGAGATCCTCAGTCCTAACGATAGCTGTCACCTCTCCTGGAGATGATAGACTGAGAGCAATGCTTTGTCTCAAGGTATTGTGACATACAAGGCGCTTCTTGATGTGAAAGGGTGACTGCAAGAGTGAAAAGAGAGAAAGTGATTGAATGGAGGGGAGGTATCCAGCAAAATGGAGGATGTCGCTGTGTTTCAAGGAGAGAGCATCCCAGGAAAATGAGAACAAGGGCTTTGAAGAGAGGACCTCGAACCTCACTCTGCTGTGAGTGTGATATGTGAATCTCTGGCAGCAGCAGTGTTCTTCCTGCATCCTTTATTTTGTAATGATAGGTCGCTGATGCAGGAGAACGGCAGCGTTAGTGTGATATTTCTTTACCTTAAAAATAATTACAGTGATCAGTTTAAGCAAGGAAGGATGCAAAATGTGAGCCATCAGCAATTTTCCAATTCACACCAGCCCATGCCAGGTTTTCGTCATTATCAGACAAGATAAACCCTGGGAGAGAAAGCAAGGAGCAAGCCACTTTGTCTTGTCAGGCAGCTTCTCCAACACTTTTGCTGGAGTGGGATTCTTTCCCTGCAGCAAACCTACACATGTCATGTGTCAGGCTCTTTCCAGAGGGTGGGAACCTTTCTGCCCCCCCCGCCCCCCCTCCTTTTTGCTTCTCAAAAAAGTCAAAGACACCCAGCGAGCACTTGTACACATGTAGTTAGTTGGTGGTCTGCCCGCTGGCTTGCACATTGGGCTCTTTCCAGGGGGGTATGGTAGCATGTGGTTTCCATCTCGGGAGCTCTCAAAGCCTTCTCACAGTGCCACATGAGCATGCTTTCACAACTTGGGAAGAGTGCAGCTTCTTTCAGGTACTTGGGCCTTGGTAGCCCTCCATTTGCTTAGCTACGCCCCCGAAAATAAATGTTTAGAGAAGGAGTGTAAGGCATTTTGATTCTCCTTTTGACTGCTTCTCTCTTAGCTATGTCTGATCGGCAGTTTTTCTCTGTAGCATCTGGTCTGCAGTCTCCTGAGAGTACTCCTGCGTGGCTAGGCCTGCAGTGGGGGCTGTTCAGACTTCCCCTTAATTTCTGTATCTGCTGAGCTTCCTCTCTTTTCTTTTTCTTTTTTTTTTCTTTGAGGTGATGTGGTTCACTGGGGAAAGGTTTCCCCTGTACGATAACTTGAGAAAATCACTTAGTTTTGTCTACCACCTTCCCTTCTCCGTGGATAGACTAAAACCATGCCTAACCCAATATGGACAAAATATTCACTGCATATTCATTCCATAGGAGACATCTTCTCATCCTCCTATTATGTGGTAAGATGTTTGATAAATGTTCTTCCTTCAGCTTTAGTTCTGGAACTGGCACTCGGCTGAGGATGGCAGACCGTAAGAGAAAGGCGCTAGTTTGCAGGACTTCTGATTTCAGTTCTTGACTCTGCCGTAGGCTGCCTGGTCCTGGAGGTGAATCTCTGTGCTCTCATTACTCGTCTGTAAGAAATGAATAACAGTTTTTCTTTTCTCCCATCTGTGGTTCTTCCCGTCTGCCTCGACTGGATGCTTGTTTATGCGTGTAGTGCCTATCACTGCCCGTCCATCGTTGCTTGTAATCTAGTTAATTAGTCTGATATAAATAGTATTTTTATGAAGAATGCTTCTTGAAAGGAGAAATCACAGCCCTGTAAAGAGCTTAGGCTTTCCGAATTAGACTTTAGAAAACCCTGATGTGCTGCCTGGCTGATACAGATTGTTATGGTGTTAGCCAAGATGTCTCTGAGCATTTGCCATGCTCTGAAATTATTATTGTCCCCCTCCCCCCCGTCTTGCCTCTCTCTAGTTTTATGAATGGAATGTCATGATGTGCATCTGCATAAAGGTCCTTTCATTAGATGCTCCCTCTGTTCTTAAGACATTTATGGAGGTTAATTTGGGGGAAAAATTCTTTGCAATACACGACATTTTCCTTCCATTATACTTCAGCTGCCCCAGATTTATGTGGAAAGATTACACATAACATCTTATTTATAAGAATATGTACACTCACCATTCACACAGGCAAAAATATGACAATGTATTCGTTCTGTGGGGGAAGAGCTCTGACTAGCCAGAGCAAATTACATCACGGGACTAAACAGTTTGTATCAAAATCCTGAATTGACATAACTAATTTGCAACGCTTCTTATGTGCTTTCCAAATCAACATTACCAGAAGACCAGATGCACAGCTCAAATCACTGCTGACTTTGCCACTGTCTTTTGCCTTTACCTCTTTTACAGAGTTTCTGGTAACATAAACATTTGCAGCCCAAACCTAGAAAGACTTGTGGGAAATTGAACCAACTTTTTATTTCTTTCAGCGGCAGCAGCTTGCTCATCCTTTTTTTTTTTTTTTTTGGTTCCCAACATGTTAACAGATGTAAATATGAATCATATTTCATTCTCAGACTCCTTATAAAAATACACTCAGAACCAAAGTTTCTGAGTAATAAAAAATTTTGGATGCATCTCCAAACCACAATGAAACACCCTATCCCCAAACGAGTCAAGGCTTGGCTTGCACACCTCTGTCTGAAAATGAGAGGAGAAATCTTTTGAATAGCATTGCTGTTTATTTGCGTGTCTCTTACTTTTACAGACAAGCAACGCTGATAAACGGGTATATGTGTGTAGATGCGTGCTTCTGTGTGTGTTTAGGTGTAGGGTTTCCTGTCTTCCTTATCATCCCTGTCTGTTCTTTATGACTGATCTACACTGTAGACATTTTTGTGGTTTTGATGGCTAAAATAAGCTGATATTCATTGTTTTCAGTCAGCCGCCTCCTCCCTCCTACACACACTTCAAATAAAATTCAGAATTAGGCTTTCTGAGCTTGCTTCTACGCTATCAAAGTCAGGATATATTAGTGATCTGGGGTTATATTTAGGGTACAGAGCCTGCTATGAGTTAGTGTATCGTCCAGTACACAGGAACTGGTGCTGTGAGTTGGGTGTGAAGCTCGTTTGAGTTACTGGAAGGAATCTGGCTGGCTTCAGGCTTGCTGTAATGACCTCTAAGACAGGACCCCTCATGTAAGCTCAAAATAAATTATTTGCTTTGGTTAATGATCTCAGGATGGATGTGCTACATACCATCCTAATAAACCAAATAGACTGGGACATGAGTCCGAGTACAGGCTCCTGTTGGTTTCTTGTTTTGTTTAATTGCTAGACAGTTGAGCAGAACTCCTGGCACAGGTCGAGGTGCAGCAAGTCACCCATGTGACTTCTGGGTGCATTTTGGGAATAGGGAGCGGCCAGGGCCTGGTTCTGGTGGGTCGTGTGATTTGGGAAGAGGTAAAAATATTCAGTTTATGCAGATGTGAACTCTGCTGTGCGTTCATTTGGCCTCAGGGCCGGAGAACAGGCCCGGCCCACTTTGTTTGGTAGTATAGGCATAGCTATTGATGTTTTCAATTGAAGCTTTGTATTCTGAATATTCTAGTTCTGGGCTCTACAGCCCCTTTTCCATGTTAGCAATACAGTGCGGACACCCACGTTTAAGGGTTTAGATTTGATACTATGAGCTGGCAAGCTTCAGTCTCACCTGCTGAAAAAATCAGCTGCTTTGAACAGAAAACTCTTAGAGTGGGCTTAATTAAGCATGGACTGTTTGACTTAACTGGGTTTTGATTCTAATGGGTTATTTTCTCTGGCACCAAGCCAACATAGCAGAGGTTGTTCATTAAGTGCAAGCGTTCACTTTCATTCTCCCTCACCAATTCACAAGCATCTTGCTATTGTGTGCGATCCTGCGGCACTGAAAGGTTCTTGCTTTCTCAGTGGACTTTGCGTGGACTAAATGTGTGTGCCCTGTGCTCCCAGAGCTACAGGAATCCCAGTCGACAGTGGGAACAAACAGCAGTAATGGGAGGCTGGGGTGTGTAGAAGCATTTCTGAGGTGACGAACAGGCTATTCCTCTGTAGTACTTCCTTCCATAACGTAAGCCCTCCCGTCTTTGTTTAGAAACGAACCTTTACTTGCAATGGGATTTAATGAAAACTCTTCCAGGAAGAAAAGAGTATTGCTATCACTTGGCTGTAAATGCTCTTGAGGGATTCCTTGTACATAAAATATCCACCCACCCCCCAACCAACTCACTTCCCCAAACTAAAAAACTTCCATAACTCCCTCCCCTGAACTTAAACAGTGAGAGGCACTGAGAAATGGTTTCTGCTTCGTTATGCTCTTTGCATGGCCAAGGCAAAACTGTATATGCTACCTCTATCCTCTAGATAATGTCTTTAAAAAAAAAGTCAGCAGTGATTCACTTCTGTGAGAAATATTTGCTTTGTTTGTTTTGGGGTTTAATGTTACTTTGGAATATGTGTCTGCACAAAGAAATAAGGAGGTAAAGAGAGGTTTTACTCTTCTGAACTTGGTTTTCTAGATGCAGAGCCCAGATGTGAGGGGTAGCAGTGTGTCACGCCTGCTTACATAGCAACCTGGAGTACAGAAATGTGGCCTACTGGTTTTCTTTCCATATCAAATCATAGTATTCTGGGAATGCCTAGGATATCCCAGGCTTTATGTCATAAAATGAGTCATTTGAGGATTTTTCTGCTGTAACTATAGAATATTTGTATAGAAGGATCTCTTGCTAGTGTTTTCTTTGTGTTTACCATGGACAAACAAGCCAGAGGAGTATGTGGTCAGCATGATGATGAGGATTTGAAGTAAATAGAAAAGCCAAAATGAGTGTAAACATGATCAAAGCTTTACTCTAACTTGCGTGCTAAAAGCACTTTCCCAGTATTGTGGGAAATCTGTTTAGGACCCTGTGTTACTGGGGAAAAGTTTTCAGCTCAGAGTGATGTCCTGACTTTAAATAAGATGCTGGAAGTGAAGCCATCGTTATTACTTTTCTTTTGTTTAGCTACTTTTTGAATGTATGTTGCAACAAAACTGTTCTAGTTTTTTACCTATGGATTTGATTTACTTTTTTTTTTATGCATCACCTTATTAGTGTAGGTGAGAGTTGGGGGATTGGGCAGGGAAGAAGGGAAAGTAGTTGGAGGTTCCTCTCTGAAAGCACTAGCTGGCTGAAATGAATGGGCTCGAGCTGGCATGAATTGTTTTTACAGGGAAAACAGCAATTACTTCTTTCGCTGTGAATTGGAAGAAATAGTACCTCAGCAATGTGATTCTTAGTCATTGTGTTTTGCAAGACCATTTTTATAGAGCTTTTGTAACAACTCTGTTTATACCCCAAACTAAAATCTATGGTTATTCTTATTTTTGCCTATGAATGGCTTGATGTGATAACGAGCTGGCTTTCTTCCTCCAAGGAAAAGCTTGCTCTTTTGGAAAAAAAAAATAAAAAAATCTGTTTGTTGTATTGGAGATCTTAAGCTATTACAGAAAACAATGTTGAGTGATGTAACAGAGTTCAGCCCTTGCTGCACTCATGAAATATTGTTCATGTATATACCTTGGGGCAAAATTAAACGTGGTGGAGCTTTTTCAAATTTCTGAAAAATCTTGCTCAGCATCTGTTTCTGAGGCTCTTGCAACTCTGCAACCCACTGTATGTAAGAGGTATCTCATGAGAGTTACCTTTCTTTCCAGAGCTGAAATCTTCTTTGATTCTGCTTTGTCTTTCAAAGACCATGGGAGAGCGACTCCATGTAGTTCATCTGCTTCACCTCTGTGAACTCGTTGCATCGAGTGTACCTGTCAGTAGCTGATACCACCGTGCATCTGAGACATCAACATCATTGATCCGCTTTCCCTTGCTGTTTAGGTTTGATAGCTCCCAGTTCGTGGACCTGTCTAACTGCTGAGAGACTGCGCTGCTTCCTCTGTGTGGTTTTCACGCGTGCTGTTCCTACACAGTAGTCTTCAAGCTGGGGTAATTCAAAATGGTCTTTGCAGAGTCCCAGAAACTACACCGCTGGGAATACCTCTGCCCTGACATGGGGTCTGCATGACCTAGTAGGCCTTTCCAGCCCTAATTACTGTGATTCTGTTATTTGCATGCCTTAAACCAAATAGCCTGAGGGAAGTCATGCAAAACCCCGTGCTATTCTCTAGGGCTGCTAATTAAGAGATCCATCCTCTTGTTACTGAAGTTACATGACAGTCAGATATTAATGGGGAAAAAGTACTGGAGGGAGGAAGAAGGCATCCTAACTGGAGCTGTGTATAATTTTGCACCAGCTTTCTTTTTCACTTAAAAATGCAGATTTAGTCCAATCAAAACTTTTATTGACTCATTTTAAATTCCCTACATCGTCTGACAGCAGATGTTATCTGAATTTCAACATTAAATGGAACAAATGAGACAAATATGTATTCCTCCTCAGGGGGAGGGAGCAGAATCAAATGGAAGAATTGAGGGGGAAGAAGAACTTGAGAAAGCTTTGTTGAATGTGCACAAGTTAAACTTGTGGAGGGAAACAAAAAGGTCCTGCTGTGCCATGTGAAAGCGTTCACTGTAATGCAGTACATCTTCAACGGGTATAAGTGTGTGCAGCTCCCTGTATGTTGATGGCTCCTGCACCAGAGCATCTGGCTTTTTGATTTAATTGGTCAAGGGTAATAAGCTGTTATGTGCATTTGCATATTATTAATTTGATGCCTAGGATATCATCAAAGCTGTTTAAATACGTACCTGATCTGTGAGAGCTCACAGCACCCCAGTTTCTGGCTGGTTCATTTTTAACGGTACTTGCCAGGCCAAGTTTTGAAGGCTTTGCCAAAAAAAAATAGAAAAAAAAATAGTAGAAAAAATACTTTATTTGGGTGTCAGACTCCAGTAGGTAGCACCTCTTGGTGGTGAAACTCAGTGCCCTGTTTGGCACTTGTGTACTGGCAGATGGCTGCATAGTATGAGCCTTTCTGAGGGGTCTCCTGGGTGCCTGAGCTTAGCACGTATACTTCTCTTATCATAAGACCTTGAAAAAGGAGTCCATCCGTTGTGAGAATTATGCTGCCTGTCCAGTAAACCCTCTTCTCGTCTTGAGTTATACTTTTTTTTTATACCACATTGCACTATGTTTAACTAACTGGCTGTTGTGTCCCCGGTTGCTTTTGGCACTTTTCAGGTGGTTGATAGAGATAGAGGTTAGTGATAGAGCTTGTGGGCGTGTTGCAATCTGAGCAGCAAGATGACTTGATACCAAAGTACATCCATCCACTTGGATGTCCGAGCATTCACAATGTCTTTTTCTATTCATGCAGACATTCAATGGGTGCGATAGACAATTCTGACCCAAAAGAGATGATTTCAGGTGTTAAGATTGCTGGGAAGAAGCAATTGATGGCACACAGCTGGATCTGTGATGTGGTCCAGAGGTGTTGCAGGGAGGAGATATAGGGATTCAAAGATTCTGAGGCCATCTCAACCCGCAGACGTGGTGTGGCAGCTGAGGACAGCCTGCTACGAAATATATCCCGGGACACTGGTCCCATGCAAGGGATGGGCAAACCCTGTGGATCTTAAGGTTTTCTGCAGCATGACTTAAAACGTTTATCAGAATGGTAAAATCCAGTTTGAGATCAGAGACCTTATTTTTCCTATAATTCAAACCCATGGTTGGCTTAATTTTCTTTTCCTTGCCCCTCAAAGTGATTCAAAACAAAAGTAGATGTTTCCTAAGTCTGTACTGAGTTAGGGTTAGAAAGGTGTCCACAAAAGGTAGGCTGAGAATATGCCTGTAAATATATACCCACTTACCTCTCCACAACTTCATTTTTTCACTGAATTCGTCTGTCTTTGTGTCCATCTCCTGTACTTGTGCTTTCTTGCTTCTCTTCCAACTCAATCTAACTTTGATTTACCTTTGATTAGACTCAGAATGAAAATCAAACTTATTTAAGATGAACTCTTGAACCATGAGATGCAGTACAAAATTAGTGGTATAAAGAGGATTTCCCCTCGCTGTTTTACAGTGATTCTTAGTTATCCTGCAGTTACATTTTTCTCATTCTGAGGAGCAGCTCTCCATCAGAACTGTTGTCCTGTTGCTTTTTTTGGGTGTTTGTGTATGTGTGTGAAAAGGCTGATAGTCTCCTTGGTTATTTATTTTCCTCAGAAGGCTCTTATGAGAAACTGTATCAAAGTCCCTTGGAAAATCTAAGTAAACTATAATTCCAAGTTCATACATGTTTACACTTTATTTTTTTAAGAGAACTTTAATTTATTAGAAAGCAAAGGTTTGCAGAATTTGTGCTGGCTGCAGATTTATCTGTTGTACAGCTCCATTCCTAGGAACAGCTCTGTTTAGTTCTAGATCCTAAGATCTGAGTATTTATAACGGTCTTTTTTTTTTTTTCCCCCCCCTAAGTTCCTTTCTTTGGGGAACTTTCCACTCTTCAACAGCATCAGCTCTTTCTAGTTCATTTTGCAAGTTATTTATTTGATGGTTTGCTGGTCCTTAGGGGAATAAATCTGATATGCTTACATTTCTAATATTGCCTGTGATTTCTTGAAGGCAAATCCATTTTTCTGAGTGATTTTTTTTTTTACTGATTATTCTATGAAAAAACTCTGTGGAACATTAATTTTTCTGAAGATACTTTAGAAATACAAAAGTTGTACCTGGTCTGCTTCTTAATTAGCTTTTGACACTATTAATTCAGAATTTCGTAAGGACCAGAGGGTGATTCAGACCGTTTGTCTGGAAAGCTATAAGTAGCCTCTTTGCTCCTTATTGCTCTAAGATTTTTACGCCATCTGTCTTGGTGTCTTGGGACAGTTGTTCTTCAGGTTCTTTGAAGCATCTGGCTACCTTTCGTATTTCTCATTTCCCATGAACTCAGCAATATCGGTGTCCCATGCTACTTAAACTCTTCAAGCATGATTGCCATTTTGTATTTAGACGTGAATGCATTTGTGTTCTTTATCAGCCAACCAGATTTGGTTTATTTTTTCAGCCTCTCCTTTGTGGCAGGGGCTGGGGGATGTCTGGAAGGAGGGCAAGGGAACATTCATGCTCCACATTGTAGAAAACAGGGGAACCCAACTGCCAGGTGCCCAATTCAGCCTCTGCAGTTGTGACCACGGAGGGATATTTACCCATGGAGTACTTTGACATTTGTGGATAGGAGAATATATAAGAGAACAATGTTATATAAATGCTAATTAGTGTATTAGTTACTACTTTTTTTATCGTCGGTGTTGTTGAGGGTGATGTTTACACTGCTATGACCTTCCATTGAAAGCCATGTCTAACTTGTTTTCCCAGTGGCTGGAAAATGACTGCAGACTTGTTGAGTTAGACTACAAGTATGTTAATCTGAATTCAAAGACGATGTCCTCGCAGCTGAAATGCACAATGGCTGTCTGGCCTCAGCTTCTTGCTATGATATTTTGAATAATTTTGTGTGTTAAATGCAGTTTGGGATCACAGCAGTTGCCTGCCGTACACTGATTCCTTTCTAGTGCTGGTCTCAGTAATCCCAGTGATCTGCTTTCTGATGTTAGCTGATATTGGCTGTCGACATTAATGACCTGGTTGTTACCTGCTGTTGCAGGAAAGAATGTCCACTCTATCCCAACTGAGACAGGTAAAATGGTATGGAAAATATTTTACCTGTCCATAAAATAGTTATTTCTGGATATTATTGGTAATTGTTCTGTTAAGATTGCTTTCTGTAACTCTCTCACCTGTTTTGTTTTGGGGTTGGTTTTTTTTCCCCTCAAGTGTTTCTATGTTTCACAGCCTCTATTTTGGTTGTTAGGAAAGACAATTTCTTAGTTTGTAATATTACAACATTCAGTGGAAAATAGCCTTGGTCCTCACTGATATTTCTGCGTTACCTTGGATAACATTCCACTTTTCTTCCATCCCACCCTCCAAAAATACCTGAAGATCCAAAGGTTCCCTTTGGCATGAACCTGACTGAGATAATCCATACAAAAAGCTTTCACGCCTCGTGATCCAGTCACAAAGACTACAGACTTTCCAGTCTCTTTTGCTTCCAGCTATATTCTAGCAATATGTTCTGGTAATGACTAACACAACACAATATTGTGTTAGCCGGCATTTGTAACACTGGGTAAGGCTGACAGAACCGCCTGACTTCTCAAAAGAGCAGACCTATGAAATAACATCAGATGAGCAAGACCGTTGTAGAGCCTTCTGGTTTAGAAGACTCTTCAGTAGCCCAAAAAGGTGCCAGGATTAGCTGTACTCCAAAGTGTCTCTTAAATTTCAGGAGACTTTGGTATATACCCTAAGAAAGGATACCCCTGAAGGAATTTGGTTTCAGAGACCTATGTGCTTATTATGAAATTTCATTGTGGCTTTTTGATTAAATAAAACAGGTAATCTGCATGTAATTTAGCTGTAAGAAATGTGTCCTTCATATTTTCTATGTGTATCACTTCAATTTTGGACTCTACTTCTGGAAACCTGATGCATGATGCACAATACATGTGCTTAAAGCAAACAGCTTATGTCAAAGTACTAATGATTTATAACTCATCATTCTTTCGATCTTGTCTCCAGCCGGTGTCCATCTCTTGACATTCTGAATTTAGTCAGAGAAGTGCAGTGCTTCAAAAATCACGGCAACACTGTAAAAAAGAAACACCTCTGAAAAGGCTCTTATTTCTTCCCTTCTTCTGCCCGCTCCCCCCCCCAGCAGTTTGTGTCCTAAAAGGAAAATCTAAAAATCAACGAAAAGTGAAGTCGTATTTAATATTCTTCTGAATCTGAATATTTCTTAAAACAGCTGTTTTAATGTAGTGTAGGTTCACTTGTGTGACCTTAAACGTAGTTGCAAATGAACTTTGAAATCAGTGTATTGAAAATGCCATGACAATTTTATGCAAGTTTACAGATTTGTCCAAAGATGATTAAGCTTTTTCTTCCTTTTTCTCATTCAGTTCCTGCTATATATCTGTCGTTGCGGGTGTGTTGTGTGGACATGAGCAGGTGTGTACACATCTACAAATAATTTTCCATTTTTTTAAATTTTAAAAGAGCTTTGTATAGAAAATAACTTTCAGGTTTCACTTTGATGTTGATTCCACTCTGCCCCATGTTTCCCGATCAGGTTTTTTCTGGTTTATATGCACGATTATTGCACCAGAGGCATTTCTCATTTGCTGCAAATATTGTATCCAGAAAAAAAAGTGTGTAAAGTGGTTTGCAAGAAAAATTTTCCAAAGGAAAATGAAATGGAAATTAGAAGTTAATTCTCTTTTTTGGGGGATATTGTAGAAATCCTGGAATATAATGCGGAGTATTCCTTGTACAGTCAAAAACCATGCAGAGTTCTGTATTCCCCTTCGGCAAGTAGATGACGTAATTATGTTCTAAGACAGGCAGTTCTTGGTTCCTAACACATAGATGTCGTGTTTTCTGTGCTAGCTGAACCAGTGGGCAGCCATTGATCCTGCTGGCTTGTGTCTCACCTGAGCCTTATACCCCTCGTAACGCTCTTCATTCTTTTTCTTTTATACTTAAGCTGTTATCTTTTAAGATCACCTACGGATAGCACAAATGATACTCGCAGCAGTGTGGCGAAGGAATTGTCCTGAGCACCCAATGAAAGTTGTGACTAGAGGCGTGTCCTGCCTAGAAAAAGAGAAAGACTGAACGCTTTTCAACGTTATCTTCTGCAAGGTTTGGGTTTTGGTGCTTGTGAAATTAAGAGTAGAGGAACATATTTAACACAGCTCTGTGATGAATGTCTAGAATAGCTTCTGTCTGTTTCATACTTAATTTCTAAAGGGCCAGGCTGCTGTTCAGTGGGGAATGGATCTAGAAGTTCAACAAAGCAGGGCCGCTTGGTGTGCAAGTAGTTGGAAAAATAGAATCATAGAATTGAAGAATAATTTGGGTTGGAAGAGGGACCATTAAAGGTCATCTAGTCCAACCCCCCCTGCAACGAGCAGGGACATCTTCAACTCGATCAGGTTGCTCAGAGCCTTGTCCAGCCTGATCTGGAATGTTTCCAGGGATGAAGCATCTGCTGCCTCTTTGGGCAACCTGGGCCAGTGTTTCACCACCCTCAGCATAAAAAAATTTCTTCCTTATATTTAGTCTGAATCTCCCCTCTTTTAGTTTAAAGCCGTTACTCCTTGTCCTATTGCAACAGGCCCTGCTAAAATGTTTGTCCCGTCTTTCTTATAAGCCCCTTTAGGTACTGAAAGGCTGCAATAAGGTCTTCCCAGAGCTGCCTCTTCTCCAGGCTGAACAACCCCAGTTCTCTCAGCCTTTCCTCATCAGAGAGGTTTTCCATTCTTCTGAAGGTCACTCATGAAAATAAGTGTTCTCTAACTAGGAATATCTGAAATGGGTATTTTTGCAACCACATGCTGTGTTTAGGAAGTATAAGGACTTTAAGAAGTCTATTGTGTTCATATCTCTGAAGTGATTCTAGTATGGTTCAATCTGTCATAACTGCTAGCGGCACAGGCTCTCACCTCAGCTAGCCATTATCTGGCTGATAGTAACCTTAGTTAAAACCATGTCTTAATGCTTAAATAAACCATAGATTCTTGGTGCGTGAGATAACTACAAATTGACTTGCAAGTCTGCCAGCGCAGCAAACCCATTTTTTCTCTACCCCTTCCCCGCTCATCTGCTCATATCCTGCTCACATCCTCATTACTCAGACTGATAGGAGCTTTAGCTACGGATCTCCTCACACCAGCCAGCAATCATCTTTCATAGCAAGAGAACTCCTTGGGGACAAATGCACTCAGGCAGCCTTTGCATCAGCTCTGGTATGGGTTTGTTGATCCTAGTCAACTTTCAGCTGGTTGGATACAGCAGACCAGATCCTCAGTTGATATGGAGGAGTTAATTCCCAGCTCACTTTCTCTTAGATTTCTCCGTGTTTTCTTTTGAGTACAGTGTTCTTCTAAAGCGTCTTGAACTTTTGGGTAGTGGATTTTTCAACTGCCAAATAGATAACACATTTCAAAACTGAATGCTTGCCAGGTTAACAGGTTTCTGGCAAGTTTTCTAAGGTCTTGTTAGCTCTTTCTGATGAGTTGAGTATAGGATCGTGAATAACAGGAAAGGAAGACCCATGCTTAGTACGGACAGTGCCCTTGAGATTCTTGTAACCTCACATGAAATGAAACTCCTGAAACTTACAGATATTCAGATGTGTTTGTTGTAACAATCTCTGAAGAACCCATCCGTCCTGAAGAACACAACCAAACTTCTGAATTTGATTCCTTTGGTTACTGCCTAAATATATGGATAAAAACGTGCGTTGTTCTTGGCTACCTTTACAGACATGGAAACTCCTGTTAACTGGTATGTTTGCTAATTATCTGTAAGTACCCCATATTATAAGATATTTTTTTGGGGGGGAAATAAATATCTATATTAGGCACTCTTAATCGTGGGAGCTCTGGAATAATCATCTATATTGCTTGCTGTAATTTTATTTTAATTTTATAATGAAAATGTGTTGTTGTTGCCCCCACATCTTTCCTATTTCTCTTCTATTGATTAGTCACATTGCAGAAGGAGGCAATAATATGTTATCAGAACAGATTCTGGTATGTATAATCACATGTTGTCCTTTATTACCATGGCACAGAAGTTCGCAGGGAGTATTTAGGTAAGGTCAAGTTGATCAAGTAGTCAAGCTGACCAAGTAGTATCTCTACTGTGTGCATATTCACAGCTCTGATTAACCTAATCTTTCAGTAACGTGGAGACATTTATGTCTTTTGTCATACTTAAAGCCCAAGAGACAGAATGCACCACCAAAATGCGAACTTCAACTGTCTAGACACTTGAATGGGTGCCAAATTTTGTCCCCCTATCTGTGACCTGTATCTCCTAGAAGAGCTGGTTTTTTCTGCTCTGGTCACCAGTGATCCACCCTAAATATGACTGGGTTATTGTTTCACATTCTTGGTGATAATTTCTAGTACAACATGTCCCAAAATACTTCTCGTACTTTTGGAAGCTGTGCTTTTAGGGTCTGATCCAATACTCACTGAAGTCAGTAAGAGTCTCCCCCCATTGATTTCAGTTGACTTTGGATTCAGTCCTTATTTAGGGGCTGTAAATACATCACTGGAGGGGAAAATCCCATCCCAGACTGCTCTGATAAATATTTTTTTCAAATTTTCTTCTCTTTCTTGCTCTCTTGTATTTTTTGTCAAATGAAATCTGTCAAGCTCTGTTGCATTTCCTAATCTTCTCTCTTCTGACAGACTGCAGGCCAGCAGAAAGACAAGCTTAAAACCATGAAAATTAAGTGCATTTTTTCATTATGCTGTCTAAGATGTTTTCAATAAAGCAGAGAGAGATATCACTTTGCCAAATTGGTGTCACGACGTTCCAAAGGTTTTGGCTAGTTAGCAGACTTCCAGTAAAAATACATGTTGCTCTTCAGACCTCTTGTGGGTGATCCACACCTCTCTTGGAGCCTCCTCTTATTATCTTGTGGCTTCAAATGGAAGAAAGTCTAAATTATTTTGGACCTGTACTAACAGTTCTTGGTATTATTAATAGTGCACTGAGTGAGCTTATTATATAAAATGCTCCGATTGCCTCTGCTGCCTTGCGTATGCCAAGCACTTAACGAACAAACAAACAATATTGGAGAAAACACGACTTGGTTAACCAACTTCACCTGGAGCCAAAAAGTAGGTGAAATATCTAAAAGAGTAAGGAATTTCTGTGAAGAATAAAGAGCGTGTTCCTGAACTGTGCTGAACAGACTGAAGCCCCTTCCAAGCTAACATGCAACACACATTGGCATTGGATTGATGCTACACACAGCCGTCCAGTTGATTCTTACTCTTTTTTTTGGATAAAGTCACTTCTCTATGTTGTTTTGCCTTTTACCTTCCTAAAGATGTTTTTGTTTTGTTTTGGTTTTTTGATTCTACCCATTCCACTTTCATATTTTTATGATTTGGAAATTAGTCACTGGGAGCTTTGCAGCCAGTAAATTACTTCTATCGCTTTTTGGTGCCTGTTGTCAGAGACAGTAGTGATAGACCAAAACTTATGGGGTTTATTTTTAGCATTCATAACACACATGCTGTTGTGTACGTATTTCGTTATTCTGACAAACGTTATTATCGGTGTGCATAAAACTCTGGGTTTTTAATGTATGTGACTAATAATCCTGTGATTTTCTTGATATAAGTTTTTAAAAAGGCGAAGGTGAAAGCAAAGGAATGTAATTGTTGGAATTAAAAAAAAAAACAACACAAAACAAAATCCCGGACATTCCTATGTCTAACTGCTGTGTTGGATGGATTTAAAACAGAATTTTCCACCATTATCCAGGGAAAAGAATCTGAAATGTAATAATACTTCTGGCACCACCTTTTACAAATAAGGCAACTGCCTTTAGTTAGTAGGCATTTAAAATTCTGCAATAGGATACTCAACAGCACACTTCAGAGACTGCAGCTGACTTCAGAGACATCCTCACTGGAGTCTGGGAAGCAGCCAGGATGACTGGAAAACATTCACAAAGAAAGCAGTATTAGTATGACTTGCTAAAAAAACCTAAACAGCCAAAACAAAATACTCAGCCCAACGCTGCTTTTCCCTATACATGCCCAGAGGTTCTGCCAGGTCCCGAGTGGCCTGGAGCGCCTTCAGCGGGGAGGGCTGAAGTTGGCATTGAGGGACCCGAGCAAAAGCTCAGCTCCTCTGTGTTGAAGGCTACTTCTGATTTTGAGCAGCACTCATCTTGAAGTGTTTGTGGCTCTTTAGTATTGTCATGATAGACTGCATTGTGGAGGGGAAGTTGATTCTGAATATTTTGATGCATCCCTTGGTTCCAGGAGTGGTCCCTGAGCAGGTGTGGAACAGAGACAGAGCATCTGTTTAACTGATAGGACCTGAAAACATTGCGACTTAAAGAACTGTCAAAAACTCCTGTCTACACTATTTTCAAGCAGTGTATTTGTATACACTGTCCAGGTAAGAGTTTGGAAACTAAAACATTGGAATGAGTGGAAGTCTGCCTGTGATCAGGGAAACGAAGGCAAACAACATAGATTATTGTAGAAAATATTCACCGCTGCTAAAGACCATTGCATAAGCTGCCTACAGGAATTCACAAGGTTCCACAGCTTGCACAGCCCTCAGTGAACCAAACTTAGATTACTGAGGCCATGCAAAGTTTGAGAAAAGCCAAACGAGCAGAGCTGAGTCTTATCTAAGGTTTCAATTTTGAAACTAATGTTTAAGTGCTTGTTAAAAGCCCAAGGTTGGCTGCCTTAGTGTAGCTGTTTGATGAATAAACAGACCGCTTCGGTCCCCAAGTGCAGCCAGCCTTGGTCATCTCTGCCATGCTAAGGCCTGCTAATAAAGAGGACAGCAGTTACCAAGGTCAAGAGAGGTGGATGTGAAACTTCAGTTTGACTTTATTCTAATTGCGGTGTATTTACCGCAGTGCAGTCACTCTACTTGAGTGGTGGCTGAATCACAGAGCAACATTTTTTTTAGAAAAATGCTGAAAGGAAAAATGTTTTTGACAAATGGATAAAAAATTAAAGTGAAAACCCTGTCTTCAATTTATGGGAAACTTGATTTTTATTTTAATCTCTTTTCTTCTTTTTCTTTGAGGTTTTTTTAATGCATATGGAGGAGCATGCTACTTTTCCCCCTACTTTCTAGATTTTTCTACTAAAAAATAAAGGAAACTTCCTTTTTAAGCTTAGTTTTACAACTTCTCAAGAAGCTGTTTTAAACAACGCTTTCATGGAAAAAAAGTAAAATTTGAATACTTCTAAATTTGGCTTGATTTTTGTCTGAATTTCTCTTTAGAGGGCTGCTTTTTTTGGTAACTTCATATTTCTTCAGTATATAAATAAGAGAAGGAACTCGTTTTGCTAAATTGAGACTAAAAAGCCTATCCTGCTTGGTTTCCCTCTATGAAGCTGCTCTTAAATTCTGAGTTTTCAGATGTTGAAATTAGCAGTAGTTTGTGTATCAAAAGATGTGATCTGTAAGGAAGAGCTGTTGGAGCAGTAATTTCCTCTTACAGACTCGGCTACTTTCATCCCTTCACCAGCTGCTGGCAGAGCTGAGTTTCTCCGCAATAGTAGCGGTGCCCCTAATGATAACACAGAGTGGAAAATCTTCCTTTTGAACCCTGATTTTTCTTTTCTTGTGTAGAACGAATGAATGCTTATTCTGTTGTACTTAAGGCCCGTGTCTTCCCATGGATTATTCTGTGGTGGTCAAAGATGGATATGCACAAAACCACCGGAATGCTAAAGCTTTTGTGCTATTTTATAATCTGTGTTTTTACTAATCGCAACGTTGGGGGCTCGCATAGATTTGTTCAACCTCGCTTACGCTTTTCTGAAAACTGCATTTGAGAAAACGAAAGGTTAATTTACATCTTCAGAGATATAGTTTATATATTGATTATAAGCTTGACAATCGATAGAATACAAAGCCCCATTCACAAAAAAAGGTCTCAGTGACATCATATCCACTTGTGACATCAGCGAATCTTCACGAGTCAATTACCGTCTTTGTCTATGTTGCAGGAGCAGGCATTGCTGTAGTAAAGTGCTTTGTATGAGTGAATGTTTTGCTGTTAGCTTGAAGTGGAGAATGAAGATTTAATTTGGGCTCAGTGAATCATCACTTTGCTGTATTTGTTATTTTTCTCTGTCTGTGGAAGAGAGCAAGCCACGTTTTGTTGAGTTCAAGTGTGATGCTGAGGGGTCTTTACAGGACTGTGTAGTAAAGTTCTGGGGCTCAAATATACTTCTTGGCAATCTTGGAATTCAAGTAGTGTTGCATGAAAGTACTGAGTTAGTTACTAGCTCTGAATGGTTATTTTTTATAAGTGTGTACAATAGATGTTAAGAAGAACATGTTAATTGTTCATTGGGGGGGAAAAAAGAAAAGAATCCTTTAGGATAGAGTATTCCAAGAGAAGCCAAACAACTTATGTTCATCATCAATCACCCTGTAAACTGCCCAGCATTCAGAGAACAGCGAGTGCTTAGCAGGAGAGAAATATTTTAGCACTTTGGGAAATCTGGAACGTGTTCGAAACATGTGGGGAAAATGATGGCAGAGCAAACAAAATAGTGAACGGTATTTTGAATAACTGCTTGCTGCTTCTTTGTGGACACCTTCAAGGGTATCCCTTTCATTAGAATGATTTTTTTTTTTCCCTGTAGTGCTCATGTTACATATTTTTCAGACAAATTCAGTGTATTGTGGTTCCAGGAAATTCTGACTCATGAATGTGCTCTCAAATATTCAGCTGCTTTAGATAGAAGATTTTAACCACTCCTCAAAAAGAATTTATCGTTAAGCAGGAACCAGTATGAAAACATGTAGTTACTAGAGACAAACATCAAGCATTTAAAGATCAATCTCTTTATTTACAGATTAATCACCGGCTACATCAAAATAACAACGTTGTTATTACCACAACTGCTACTACTAATTGATTTATAGATCACCTTGCACATGTCTCAAGGTGCTTTAACGTATAGCCATAAAAATGACACAAAGCCACAAAGGCATAATAAAATAAAATATTAGAACAAATAATAAATCTAAAAGCTGCTAGAATGGTCCCATGGGAAATAGCTGTAGTTTTAGGAATTACCTTCAATCGGTGAAGGCGCAATGGGAGCTGAATTTGCTCCTTTTTTATGACTAAAGCTATCTTCTCTATTTCTAATACTGACCTGCAATATTACAGTCTTTGAGTCTCGCTTTCATCAAGTCGGAGGCATAAAAAAAGACCAAGTATCAAAGCACCTCAAATTTGTGCCTGTTCATTTTCATGCTTTACAGTTGGAGGCTAGGTTTTCAGCAATGCTTTCCCTGAAATTAGGTAACTCATTTCCATTGCTCAAAGTCACAGAAGGTTGCTATCAGCAAGATAGACCTTGGGATTAGTGTGCAACATAGGCTCTTTTTAGGTATGAAACCTCTTAGTAGATAAGTAGGAATCTCTGTTCTAAGCTTTTTGTATGTTTTCTTTCTATTTTGATGGGATTCATAAAATACTAGAATTGGAATGGGTTTTTTTTCTTCATTTTCTATGAAAATATTGATATTTTGTTGAGAAGAACTTTCATTTTTGTTGTTTCATCGAAACTGTATTTTTGTTTGTTTAAAAAAAACACCGAATACATTTTACTAGTCCTGGAAGGAAATATATGCGAATTTCCTTTTCGTTGCTGGGTTCTTTTTTTGAAAGAAAGAACACCACGAAAGGGTGGTAAGGTTTACAGCAATATTTTTATAAAAGGGTACATCCTAATGTCCTTCTACAGTATCTCGTGATACTCTTCTGGAACTACGTATTATGTCTTTATCAAAAGAGCCCTATGCTTCCATTTGATGTCACGGTGTCCTAAGATTCCCCTTGGATCACTTGAAATGTTCTAGTGCTTCATGTCAACGTTCAGCTCATATTATTGTAGCTAAAGGCTTTTGTTGTTAAAGTTATCAATATCGCCAGGTATAGTGCTTTATGCAGCTCTGCTTGCTCTTTCCAAAGACCTCATGTGCCATTGATAAGGCCAAGGAGGCCAGGCAGCAATGCTGCTCTTCCTTCCAGTCTAGCTAGGGAAAATCCCCATATTTGACCAATTGGGAAGGAAAAGTGCTAGGGAAGAACTGACTGGACAATTAGCAAGACAGATGGAGGAAGAGCCAGGATCCTGGGCTCTTAGATCCATTTCTGGTTTTTGATTTGTTGTTTTCCTATTGAACATTTTTAAGTTTTATTTTGATCCATCTGATAATTCTAATCTTGGATGCTGAATCTGAGTGTTTCCAACTGAATGTGAAGGGCATTAGGGTTCGGGTTCATCTGTGCTGTCACAGTAGTGAATTGACAAAGCCAAACCTTAAATACTGTGAGATCTTTATCACAAACTTTCCTGGACCTTGTTCCAAAGCTGGCATTTGTGTACAGACTTTCAGAAATAGGACAATAATGCATGACTGTGGTTGAAATGGAGGAAATGCACGAAAGCAAAAATAATAGCTATTCTGCAATAGTTATCGCTTAATTTGGCTCTTTCTGAGTTAATGTTATTTTTAAAATGGCAACATATGTGTAACCAGATACCTTGATATGAGCCTCATTAACTTTGAACTGGTGGTCTACCTCAGGAATGGAATGAAGTCCTCAAGTAACTGAAGACCACTGCAAATTTCTTTCTGGTACAAGTGCAAATCTCTTTTTTTTTTTTTTTTAATACTCTTATGTTCTTTAACATGGAGTCACATATTATATGCACTCAAAATCCAAATAAAACCAGGGCAGAGAGTAATGTGATAGAGTACTTCATCAGGCATACAACTGTCCCCATAAATAAAAAATGAGAGAAGGACAAAAGATGGAATTTGAGATATGCTCGTCAGGCAATGTCGCTTCATGTATTTTGGGAAGGGCCATAGCAACGGTAGTGTAAGAGCCCAAATAGACTGGAATAGTCTTTCTAAAATGCTGATGTAGCAAATAGTTAACTTTCAAAAAAAAATCTTAAAAAAATAAAAATCCCTTATTTCCAAGTACCGTATAAAGGCAAAAATGTCTCTTGGATTTGCTCTGCTGCTGCTAATGACATGTACATTTTTAACCATGTTTGAGAAAATGCAGACTTGCAAAATCCAGGGAATGTTATTATCTCATGCACTACATTCTTCCCATCTGGTGAAAAAAATGCTAGGGTAGTAAAGCTTTATGATTCAAGTCAAGGACATGACAGCAAATGTTGCATGATTGCAAAATGCCCCAGTTCTTGTACTGTTTACATTTTGCCCTCTGTGATTCCGTATGAACAGACTCAATACATCCGTCGTAAGTATCTGCTGGAGCAACACTTCCCAGGGCAAATCTGAAACAATTTCAAGTCTATGGAAACATTCCTGGCTGCTGCCATGAGTCTTAGATGAAGCCTGAGCCTTCTGGGCTGTCTTTTGTTATGTGCTTGATTTTTGCTTCCCCTATCTAAGGGCCGTAGCTAGAGATGCTTAAATGACACAATCAAGTAATTGCCAAAGGTATTGAAAGACTCCTTCCCTTGAGAGTGTTGATGTGGTCCCTGATGTGAGCTGGTGTGCTCTTGTTGGTGAGTAATAGGTCAATCCTTGAAATCAAGCAAGTGTAAGAGTGTACATTCTACATGTGCCAGCAAGTAAGCTTGATATGTTTTGGATAGTGTGAGCAACTGTTTTGTCATTCTGTGATGGGAGGGTGCTTCATTTTATTCATTAATTTTCCTATAGAGAGCAGTAAACTTTTTATCAGTGGTTGAAGAAAAAACATCCCTCCGGCAAGGCAAAATAGTATTTAAAAAAACCCAAACCAAACAACAACAAAAAAGTCAACCCAGAAACCTGCCCAATGGGAGCATAGCTGCTGTGATGGAGCTGTGTCGTTCAAAGGCGGGGGAAGAGATTCATGCTATGGCCATAGCTGTGAAAATACGATGGTCCTCTATGGGACCATTCCTTGGGCTCAGGGAAGTGTATAAAAACAACTCAATTGTCTACCCATTGGAGTGAAGTGTCATGCTGCGTTCTCCTGGTATGTTGTGTGGGCCATTAAGTGGGCGAGAATACAGTGGCTGAAACACGTGAGCTGAACTGACCTATGATAGAGCGTGTACAAATTTTCTCTTGGTCTGTGGTCAAGATCACACCCCACTTCAATTTTGAACTAATATTTAGAAATTGTTGGCTCATGTCTCTTAGACGCTTTTTTTTTTAAAGCTCTGTAGATTTGAGTCCTGTAAAATGTTAAGTGAAAATCTACTCCTTCATTTAGAACTAAACTATGTTTGCCTTTAAGCCTTTGCTGAAGTGCTTGCCAGGGAGGGATGAGATTATTCATGCAGTTGAACGTAAGCACATGCTGAAATGTTTCCTGAATCACGATTGTAACTGGGTACAAGGAAGCACAAATAAAGGATTCGTCGTAATTTTTTTACCTAAATGTAGAGCTGGCCATAAAGCTACGTACCAGAATTTTCTGGAAGGAAGTGAAACTTTACTAAAATCAGGTTTTTACTGGGAATGTGGTGGTTCTGAGAGACATTTGGACAAAAAAACCTAAGGCAAATTGTTTTGATGTTCGTGTTCCATTTTGTAATATTGTCAATTATTAAAAAAAAATAAAATTAAGGAAGTCATTTGGACATCTTTTTAATTTGTGGCAGCTTGTAAAAAGTATGTTTTTGGTATTGTCTTACATATTTCGTTTCCATTATTTCCTGTAGCATTTTAGATGCTACAATAGTGTTACTGCATTATCCTGTCACTTTCCTCATCAGTTCTATACCCATGTTTCTCTGATTTAATACTAGGGATTTTAATTGAAATATCCTGATGTTAAGTAATAGAATACATTGGGATCATGGACTTTGGGCTGGTAGTTTCTAGAACAGTGCAGAAGGATGTTTTGATCTTCATATTTTTGGGATAACTTCCATTTTTTTCCAACCAAAAAATCTTACATCCTCATCATGCTCAAATCACTGTATTTTCTATTAGCTGTAAAGAGAAAACATGCCCAAATTTCTCTTTGTATAGCCATATGTGTCTAGAACTAGAATCAGATGTTATGCTTTCACTCCAAACTTATACATAGTACCCTTGCAACATAATACGGTGCCCCTTTTATGTCAAGATGTCAAATCTCTCTCTATTTTTACTTTCACCTATATGAAAATGTCATCAGGGCTAAAACTGATGTGTTTTTCACACCCTGTGCCCTATAAAACATAGAAACATTACACTCATTAAATTTTATGAAAGGAATTCTTCTTTCTTAGTCCACCGCAAGTAACATTTTGTGGTGTGTGTTTCGCGGTTAAAAGGCAACAGCAATTTGAGGACTAACACCCCATTCTTCCCTTACTAAATCAAGGATATTCCACTTGTTTAAAATTACAACTTTGTTTTACGCTCCAAGAGTGCCTTGGAGAATACTTGAGTCAAGAAACATGGAGAATGTATGTACACGTATATATGAATTTAACGATAACCAGAGCATGATGAAACATATGGGAGATAATGCAGTTAGAAGTATAGGACCTATAGTTCATTTTTAATACATAAATAACGTGGAGGATACGGAACAAGTTTGGATAACCAAGATTTAAGAAACTTGGAAAAAATGCTCAGTGTACTTTGGGAAGAAAGCAAAGGGGTGTCATTGCGGTGCTATGAGGCTGTTTATTGGAATGCAGCTACGTCAGCATTTTGCAATGTGGAATAGCAGGAAATTTGGAATAGTTACTGCTTGCATATTTCAGAATACACTATTTTTATTATTACCATTATAATAAAATACCCAGTGATGTGCACATTATGTTTTATCCTAAAATGGATATATAGAAAAAATAGCCCTTGTTATTAATGTTTCACTTGCTCTGCTGCTAGGTTTGAAAAACAGAAATATAATGGCCTAATCTCTGTAGGCATTTCAGAATAGTAAGCAACAGAAGTGAGCTCTAGCCAGTGTACTCTTTTCAGTCACAGAATAAGGAAGAGAAATGTTATCCCAGACCCCGGGTTATATGTATGCTACCTACAGCTGTTTCTCAAATGAAGCAGCAGGTGTGTCAGTGTGATAGTCCAGATTTCTATGCTCTGACTCTGAGAAAACCTCTCTAACTTTGATTGTTTATTACTAGGACGTCCAGATTTATTTAAAGCTCCAGATCCTAGAATTTTGAGAATCTCAACTTGCAGTTATGACTTAAACCAAAAATGCTGGTTTTCAGGGAAAATTGCAAAATACGATCCAGAAACTGAAAGGGGAAGAAGAATCCAGGTTACTTTCCTCCAACAATTGTAAGAGGTATACAGTCTTGACTCATGCTGATCAAGTACTTCATTTCAACAATTCCAGTTAAATTCCATTTTTTGTTAGAAAAATGTAAATTGCATCCTAGCATTAAAGACCTGGAATACCACACTGAGGAATTAGTTCTCACCTAAGAATTTAAAAATTAGTCTAAAACAATCATCTAGGCTTTCTTTATCGTCACGGGAGAGCGATGGCCACCTTTATGGCCTTTTGGGGATACCTATTTTTCTTTCCTGAATAAAGAGCAGCCTTATTTATCTATCTTAGACTGGGCAGCTAACTTTTGGATGTGGGAAGTAAACTGAGATGTCTTCTGGCAAATTGATCAAAATGCTGAAACAACAACAACAACAAAAATGTTTTGTAATCTGTCATTATATTTATACCCGTGCAGGAGGTGCCCTGCAGATATGCGGAGCTGGCCTTGTGTGCAGTTAGGGAGTTCCTTGCTCTCTGGCTCGCTGTCCTGACAAGCCTGAACAGCGTTGGCTGAAATCGCTGCAGCTGCCAGCCCGAGTGGTGGATGCTCTTTGGGCAATGGCTCATGCTCGAGGCAGGACCTGGTGTCTCTGCTCTTGGTCGAGCGGAGGGGGAGTTGCTGGACTTAGTCTCTGCAATAATATTATTCGAAAACAGAAATCTTAAGAAGGGGGTGCATTGCCTGTTGCATTTGGCTGTGAATCTGCTAATTTAAGAAAATTACTTCTAGGAGTTTAGAAAGTTACTATTAATACTAGATTCTTTAAAATTAACTCAGTGATGAGGACATTTTTAAGAGCCATTAGAATCTATTGTATATAGAACCTGTTTGTTATTTTGGAACACTTTAAATTGCATATTACTGACCTGGGAGACTCTATTGGGCGCCACTGTAATGTTTTATATTACCTCATCAACTCTTTTTATATAGTTAAAATGTTATTTGCTCACAGCTAAATACCAGGAGCTTGCCGACCTGGCAACTGGAAAATGTTACCCCTCTCTAACTAGCACAACAGAAAGGAATCCTTGCCTTCCTCATGCATCACTGACGAGGCTCTTAACGCGAAGGGCGTAAAAGGCCAAGGATTGTTGAAATTTGCTTGGGCAAGCTTAGGGAATGTCCTCAGTGTCTGTATACGGATGTTCTGCCTGCTAAAGGTGTATCCCAAGTATGTCATACCCCTGCAGGTGTACAACCATCTCTGTGCATGTAACTGTGTGTGAAACACATAAGCAGAGTATGATTATCGCTGCCAAGCTGGACCGGGACGCTTGGCTCTATGAAGGGAAGAGGTAAATGTCAAAAAATATGCAGTCATACATAATATCTCCTTTCATGACGCGTAGAGATACGACATAAGACCAGGCTACGTGTTCTGAATATACATGTACTACTCTGGAGAGCTTCTCAGCTTTGTTTTTTCATGGGTTGAAATTGATTTATAAGTCTGTCTTTAAAAGCAAGTATCCGTGTCGCAACTTTTAAAGAACACTGCGTGTGAAAGCAGAAATATGAGCTGGGCACATGTTAGCATAGAAAAATAACATGCCTGTATCTTCGATTCCCTAGTGTGGATTTGACTCCTGAGGATGATAAAAATGTCACTGTTACTGCAGAAGGTAAAGGTACCTCTTAGTATTGGTGGGAGAAATATTGGTGACAGGATACTATCAACTTAGAAATTAATTCCCTCCTGTGGTCCAGCAGACAAAGCTTGTGTGACCTTTTGTGGTTTTGTACTCTATCAGGACCTAACGGGAGATTTCGTGGAAGTCCCTCTACTGACTTCAGTGATCTTTGGATCACTGCAACTTCACATAATGCAGATTTATGCAGGGAGAGCACGACTCATTTTAAAAATTATGCTCCATTTTAACATTCAGTTACTGGATTTTATGTCATTCCGTGACTTACTTATGCAAAATGCCTGACTGTCTGATAAAACAGCGATTTCTTTGGACCTGGAACTCTGTGAATAAATAAGAAAAAGGAACAACAAGGTTACTTCCTTGCAGTAAAGGTATTGTAAAGGAAATGAGGGCATTTCTGCTTTATAGCTAACTAAATGATTCTATCTTGAATTCAGCTTTCAGGTATTTATTTGAAAAGCTTCTGCTGCTTAAATGATTTTTCAATCTGTGTTGGTGCATTGTTGCTTATCTCCATAGTTTATACAGCTGTCAGATACCTGTGGAGGGTCCCCTTATAAATCAATTCCCCGGTAGTTATGTGCAATTGGCCTGAAGGGGGGCTCAGGTCACTTAATCTGAGAGGCGCAAAGAGGCATCTTATATATTGTTTGGTTTTATTTATTTTTGTAAGACTTGAAGCTACTTGAAGCTTTTGTGAAGCAAAAAGGGAGTTTTAGCCTGAAGGAAATAGTATAAACTGTCACTAAATGATTTTGCAGTTTCTCAAAACATACCTTTCTTTATTTTGAAGTTCTGTACTTTTACTCTGGTCCTGTGTCTCTGCCAGCTGCTTTAGTCGAGCCTGGGAAAAGGATCTGAATCGTGACTAGGTTTGTCTCAGGAAAGCACTGTGTTTGAGGAAGCAGATCAGAAAATACGGCAGGAGCATCGTTTTCTAAATGACTGGGAAAAAGCACACTTGATCTCTTTATTTCCTAAATAATTTATTTTGTGTGTGTGTATCTATACATGTACGTATGCAGTAGTAAAAGGAATTGGAAGGAGAAGAGGTAGAAGAAATTACTTGAAAACTAAAGACATGACTTCCTGGCATTTGCTTTTCTTCTTGTGATTGCATGTTTTGTTTTATTTTTTTGGCACAGTATTTCTTTCAGAACTGTCGGTCAGATGCAGCATTTGGTTTTAGTGATGCTCTGTGTGTGTGTGTGTGTTGCTATTTTTTCAGATAGGGAAATGGAGGGACAGGAAGATAAAGGCCTGGGCAGAGTCCTGCAATCAATCAGTGGCTCAGCTGAGATTAGGACCTCGTTTTCCTCCTGACTCTTAGTACTTTCTAGATCAACTTCATCCCATCCTCTCAAGCTCGCCTGGTCAGTGGGTTTTTAAAATGAGGAATGAAGGCACAGATTTAGAGAATGTAACCAGACCTCTATAGAATTCCTGGTTAGACTTGTCAAACGCGGTGTCATTCCATACTCGAGCAAATCGTGTGTGTCTGTGTGTTTAAAAACAATATGGATGTTGTACTTCAGAGCCTGCTTCAAAGCTCTCCGAGGTAGTGGGAATCTTCCCATGGAGTTCTCTGGGATTTGGACCAGACCTCTGAGTCATATATAAAAATTATTTCAAAGGGAGAATGTATGATGTAAACACAAATCATCTCACATTCATGTGTCACAGGAACCTTCATGTGCTCTGAACTTGAATATCTATTGTTCAAACTTCTCAATGTTTTCCTTTGTTTCTATGGGTATTGTTTATACTTTGGAGACCGTATGTGGGGATGAAGCATCAGTGAAATGTATGCCTTTTAGGAACTGAATCCCATCAGAGGTCCACAAATTGTGTTAACTTGGCCCCATAAATATCTCCTTGGTACATTAAAGGGGCTTTAAAAATATGAAAACAGATGTAATAAACATTGATTAACATTACTTGACATACAAATACTAGAATCCGTTCCCACACCCTGTATAGAGGATTTTATTGTTATCACAGATTTCTTTTAGGAGTACTAAATCCAATGGTTATGAAAATGGTTTCAAAATTCCTTCTTATAAATAAATCCACATCCACTGGCAGAATAACTTTCTGCTTTGTGGCAGGAGAGGATTTAGCCCTTGATGTTAAAGTCCAATTGCCGCTTTACCCGACTCTATCAAATAGAGCCAGTTCTTATTTGTGATGCTGATATATGTGAGAAAACTAGGTTGATGAATGCCAGGTCATAGTAAGAAGAGAAATAAATAAGGTTTTCCATCTTTGGGCATCTTGCAAACACACTACTCATTGTTCACCTTATTAACCTTTGTTCTTTGACTAGTGCTATAGATGTAGATTATGACACGCACTTAAATACACAACCATATTTTAATAGGCATTAAATAACATGTGGTATTAGTTCTGCAATTTTTATTATATGAATTAATCTAGCAAAATAACTGACCTTTAAGTATGTGAAGTCAATGAAGCTGCACACATACCTATATTTGAGAGCACACACGTGTTTTGGTAAATTAGAAACATAATTTGAGACAAGTGGGCAGATCTTGAATTTGAAGCAGCTTTTCTCTGACTAGTGTTGCAAAGCATCCACTATTATTTCCACACACACCCCCCCTTTCTTGAGGTGCTCTTGCACTTACCACGCTATTGGAATTGGTTTTGGCTTCAGCAAGGTCTTGAGCAAAGTAGAGGGTAAGCGTGGGAGGCTCTCTGCCTCCTAGCACTCAAGAGATGAAGTCAGCAGGAGCCAGGTCAGTGGCAAAGGTGCCCGTAACGTGGACTTCTTGCTATTATTGTGCAAATCCTATACTTCCCTATAAATGCAGAGCGAAGACATTTTCAAATAACAGCTGCTACATGGAAAAAAAAAAAAACAACAAACCACCCAAGAAAATTCAGAGTTGTTTATAAAAACCTATTTTGATCCTTGGTAGAAACCATTTACGGACTTTCCCACTCAAGGCCTGTGTTTTTCAGCTGATTTATTTTCTAGTTTCTAGGTATTTCAAATAGTCCAAAAATATTACATCAAACTAATTCTTTCTGACCTCTGGGGAAGGAGTAGGGATGATTAATTCCACAATGTCCTTCGGTAGTGAGTCAGCAAGTTTCTTACTCATTTGGTTTTCATGTGTGCCTTTTTTTGGTGGTTTTTTTAGCCAATGGGAATTTCCTCTTTCCTCCCTTCTCATACCTGGTGCAAAACCCTACAGCTGGGCAGAATACTGTAAATTGCTTGACCTGTCCTAAGAAAACCCATTATAAGTCATCTTTTTCTCGCTGAATTGCCTGGTCCTAAGGAATATCAAAACACGTATAAAAATCCAGGGAAGCGCTCAGATGTTGAGAGTGTAAAGCTCTCATTTTTACTTTATCACTTGAAATGGGAACTGTTTTGTGGTATCCAAAGCAAATGATGAATCCTGGTTTGCATATAGGTTCGCATGTATTTAGTTATTTCCTAAAATAATAGTTTTGCTGTGGGCAAATAAATCCATACTCATGATCTAGGCTTCAGTTCTCAATACCTCCCTGCGGATTGTTTTCTTGAAGGCAATAAATAGTCTTTCGTAATGCTCCTCATGAAGGTTGTTACTGCTTTGAAGTAATTCATGAAGTGGAGAGTACTTGCTTTAGTAAACATTAATGTAAATAGCGTAAAGTCTCTTGATCTTCATAAGGACTTCTTCCGTACAACTAAACATTCTAAAAGAAGCTCTGACTGCACGAAATATGGAAGTAGCTGCAGTTACCGTCACACACTCAATTCTGTGACATGGATAAATCATTGTTGACGTATCTAACAACGTTGAAAATGAAAGTATTTGTGTTTTCACAATAATAAGTGTGCAAAGAAATGTAGGCATTGGATATGCTTACTGGAATTCCTTTGTAAACATGGGTTTATGGTCTTGATTTCCCAGTGAGTGCACTGGCTATAAACCAAAATGGCAAATAAGACTCTAAATTGGGAATAGAGATTTGCTCCATTTTATGTTAATTTCCAATGTGTTAATGTAAATTTTTGTTTTACCCAGCAGATGTTTGAATACACATTTGATAGGAAAGATTATTTATGCAGCTGAGAGCTTCATTAAACCATTGGTTGTTTCGTTGTAGGTAGACTACTAGTACTGAGATTATTAATGACTTGCTTCTATGCCCATCATACCAGTGGATTGCTGTCCGAAAAGTGAAATACATCCTGCTAGTTGTTCTGTTGCAGTCGCATCTACAAGTCAGAGAAGGGGATTTCTACAAGGATACAGAAGTGGAATAGTTCACTAACACCTTTTTATATAGAAAGAGGAAAGGGACAAAGGGAGAAATGTTAAAATGCTAAAGTTACAGGGGAGGGAGATTTCCCTAGTGGTAGTCACAATAAATGTTTGTTTAAGAGAAAGAAAGAAACCAAGAGGATACGCATGCCTGGTGCCAAAGAACAGCCAGTGTGCCTAACACACTGGAGAAATTGTTTCGGAACAATTCATCCATGGGAAAATATGACCCTCATAATATTACTAAGGTCAGTGAAACCTATGGCGATTTGCTGAATAAGGGGTTCACTGGGCAAATGAAAGATGCCTGTGGTGGGATACTTTCCTGGGACCCACTTTATTGAAGATTTAAGAATTAAAAAATACAGGGATGGGAATATAATTGGTAGCTTTTCCTCTCTTGCATAATCCTGCTGATTATCTATAGAAAAAAATAAATCCATTGTTGAAGTAGGAATTCTTCTTATACGCACTGAATAAAAGCAGCATTACAGGGAAATACCTCCTGAGTCATTTTTAAGTTAATTTAATGATAATTGAAACTGTTTTAAGTTTGCCTTGAAGAAATTTGGCTGAAGCAAAAATCTAGAATTAGGACTAGTCATGGAACCTTTGCAGGCAATAAAAGGAAAATATTCATTTTATAAAAGAAGAAAGACCTTTCCATGGAAAAACTCATGATGAGAAGCTAGTTGGCTGATTAGAAGAGTTACATAAATGGCCTTTTGCATGTGCTAGAGAGGATGTAACTGAATAGGAAAAATAGCAAAGCTCACATCGTCTATTGTAGTGTAGTGAAGGATGGTCTGTAAATCATTTTTGGCCTCATATTTTCTGGGAATTGGTGCAAACTTGCTTTGTGGCTCATTGCCGTGACCTGCAGCCAGTTCAGATCTATAAGAACATTAGAGAAGGAAATAGGACAACTTGTCAGGTTCTGGCCTCATCTCTTGCACAGAAGAAATTCTGCGTATGTGGAATTCCATGGTGAAAGCAAAGAATACAAATCAAAAGGAAACAAACAAACAAAACCCCTTAGCATCTGCAAAGACCAGGATTTCACTCAAGGGAACCGCGTGAAAAGCGCGTTATTAGCTATTGTGAAAGTTGCCGCAGGGAAGGCGACACTGAATAATTAAAGCCTTACCATTTTAATCTACTTTACAGGCAGCTAAAAATATTTAATTATTAATTCGATGTAAGACCAGAAATTTAAGGGTTTGGGCCTATTTATTCTTCACTGGAACTTCAGTCAAGAGGTAAAATGTTGTCGTCCATTGAGACGGAGCATCGGTCGTCAGTGTCGAGGTTGGATTTGTGTCAGTGCTTGTACGGCTCTCCCCAGCTGTGGTAGTGCAGAAGTCTGCAGTGACCTGAGGCTGTTTTTCAGATTCATGTGATGAACCTCCCACCTCGCTCCTCAGTGTAAACGAAGATACGTTGGTCTTACAATGAGCGTACAGGCTTCTTTTGAGTTGTTACGGTGGTATGAGGGTGGCAGAGTCTGGCCCAGCATGCACAGGAGGGGAATTCAGGAGACTCTTACCTTTCCAAATGAACCATTGCGGTGGCAGGTCTGTGTAGCTTAAGTAGCACCAGACTCTCCAAGGATTTCTGTTTAAATCAACAGATTACCCATGTGTTAGCATGATCAGTGTGGGAAAGAGGGCTGGAATCTGGCTTGTAATAACTAGCGCTGCTCCGAATGATATCCACACAGTCAGTGGGAGAGTGCATGTGGGGAAGGAAAGCTTTTTCCAGCATTTTGTCCATAATTAGATTAATGAACATTTTAGTATGTGCTTTGCAACAGAGTATTAAGCATACATCTGTATATTCAAATCCCAGGGATACATGAGTATTTGCTTCTCTTCTGAGTAACACTGGTGTAAATATAGAATGTCTGTTATTTCAACAGAGGTTTTTGAGCTTGAATTAAAACTGAACAAAAAATCTGACCTATACTTTTCCACTTTTGATGACATAAGAAAAGTCCTTTTCAAAAAAAAAAAGTTTTTTCAGTGGTGAAAATGCAATCTGTACGGTTTTGGTTTTTTTAGGGGGCTGGTTCAGTTACTACCCATCAAGTCTCTGTTGTCGCTGAGGACCACTGCTAAATTCTTCTTGGACACTTCTACTTTTACAGAAGTTTCCTTGCTCTATTTTATCAGGAAAAGGTCTTGGCTTGAAACCAAGAGGGCCATTTGGATTTAAAATTTGACAGGTTTCAAAATCTCAGTTCAAATTACATCAACCCATAAGTAAAAGGTTACGCTGAAGTTTGAATAGCAACTTTCCTCCAGCTGAGGCAGGGAAGCAGGAGCAGTGCACCATGCTGTGGAGATCACGCAGCTTCAGGGATGGAAATCATACAGTGTTCTGTAAGAACTACGACGTAGCATTAAAAGAAAAAGGATTGGAAGGTATTTGTGCCACACTGGACTAAGACATGTGAAATGCTGGTAACATGAGAGAGTTGCAAAGTTCCCTTGCCATTAAGAAGCATTTTTTGAGCCGTTGGTATCAGCCCACTGATAAGGTATCACAAAATAACTGCCATCTCCACCCTTGACATCGGCAGCTCTGGCTTAGTCAGGCTTGAGAGAATGTAGCAAGTGGAGGTTCAAGTGATCTTAAAGCGAAAGGTGAGTTACAGGCAACTATGATATTTGATAAGACGTGGGAAAGAAAATCCTGTGAAGATGCTGTTCTGGCCTTTAGATGCCGGGGTTCCCAGAGCTGAAATGTGTAAGGGCTGACACTAGGAAATGAGTGTTTACGCCTCTCTAGGGTTAGAAAACTGGACGGATAAGATGGCTTCCTTTTGATGTGAAAAAGACTGAAAAGGGAGTTGCTATTTTAGACAATGGACAGCTGTTCATTGCAGACCAAAAAAGGTGGGGAAGAGAACGTAAAGTTGTAGGATATGTGGTAGTTTCCCCTCCAGGTTCTCTTCATGAATCATATAAAATTCTTCTAATTTTTAAAGCAAACAAGGAGGATGATGGAATATGACATCAACCCCAGCCGCTTAACTGACACATTCATTTGGAGAGTGTCTTTTCCATCATTCCATATGTAAATAGATTGACATTGTTTTAATGCTAAGTGTTTCCTTTGCTAATCTGGGGGAGATTAATGCATGAAATGCAGAGCTTTCTAGCCAAGTACTCTTAAGGGAAAGAACCATGGTCCATGAATAATAAATTTTAGGCAAGACTAAAGAAATAAGATGCTGTTCTATCACGGGTCAAAAGATTTCTCCGCTCTGAACAACAGCTGTAAACATAAAGTATGGCTTCCCTCACAGATTTAGGAGATTTAAATTACATGATCTATGCCTGGGAATTTTGGAGCCTTGGTATTTGTATCTACCTTCCCCTCCCCCTCAGCAAAATCCTACCTTTTATCTTTGGAATTTTAAAATTATGACTTCCTAATAATGCATAGGATTCAAATAACAAAATCTTGACCTTGCAGAGCAGTTGTCTAGAAAATAAATATGAAGAATATCTTAACTAAATAGTTTGTGGATGCCTAGCCCTGTGTTAATTTTTCTTTAGTGCCTTGCATGGTACACTGTTGAAAGTCTTCTCTTTTAGCTCGTGCCTGGGACAGCCCGCATTCTGCATCTCTGTGGGCTTACAGGCTCAGTGTCCAAGGCAATAGTAACAATAATTGGTCAGGCTTTTCTATAAACTAGATAAGAAGCGCTTCGGTAGTCTTTCCGATAAGGTCCCCATCAGAGCTACTGGGCGCTGCACTCTTAGTGTGGTCCTTGATTTGGATCTTGAGGCACAACAAAGCTCTTCTGATGATGTGACTCTGGCTACAAGGCCTGACTGTATGAACACCTCCATGTACTGTTGGATTGAGCCCGGGAAGAAGGTTCCTCACACACATTTTTTTAGAAAGCGCTCAGGCTCCCTTCCTTGGCCTTGGAGAGGTCCATGATACAGTCCTGCGTGTGTGGGGCAGGACAATGACTGCTAGTGCAGTGCCCAGCATAGGGGCCAGATGATTCCTGAGGCAGGGAGAAACCTGGAGAGCAGGGAGCGTGGGAGGAAAGCAGCCAGCCGGCCACCCAGAGTCGCTGCTGGGAGGGGAAGAGATGGAAAAGGGAGAGATCCTTCACAATTCCCTCTTCTGTGCTTCTTTCTGTGGAGGAGTCTGGTAATGAGTGTGATTCTGGGTGTGTTGTGTAAGGGGAAATTGCCTATTGGTAGACACAGTGTTTGCCAGAACAAAGGTCTTAGATTACAAAAACCATTTAGAAATATTTTAATTTTACATATATATATACACACACACACACGGCCTGATTCTGCTTTCCCCACCTCAAGGTACCCCAGTACTCACTCCATTGAAGTCTGAATGGATCCAGGCTGAGAAATTCCATTGTATTGGCATTTCCTTATCTACAGAGTTTATGTGCATTTTCTGTGTTCCTTTCCTTTTTCTTTTTATGTTGGGAATTTTTGAATAATCAAATTTAATATCCAATTAAATCGCATTTTGTGGCCCTTTTAAATTTTCTCTTAGGGTGCCCGCTAGAAAACGTATCATTGCCTCTTCTAAACTACTGAAATAAGAAATTCTAAATTCTTTCTGTAATGGTTTATTAGGGTCTCTGTGGCTTTGGTTAATTGTCACAGTCTCAGTTACCTTAGGTGGAGGAATTTTAATGTATAGAGCAAGATGGTTTATTCATTCAAAAATGTTTTATGGGAAGTTGCTCTGAGCTGAAGGAAGTCGTGTAAAATGCACTCTTGGGGGCCCAGCTTTCTTATGGTCTCATGTCAGAAACAAAGGAAGAACATCTATGAAGTAAGAGCAGAAAACTCTGGGTCACAAACCAGGATTTTCCCTTGTCTTCGGGGTTACTCATGTACCAAAACTACTAACTCGTCAGCATTGCCTTCGAGAGCGATGCTGAGCTGCAGCGGATCATCCCGATGTCATGCGGAGCACGTCAGTGAATTGCCCTGTCAAATTCGAAGGCAGGATTCAACGCTGGTCAGCCAGAGGGCAATAAAAGTTTCCGTGAAATCACAGAATGACAGATCGGAGGGGGTGAACTCGCAGTGCATATGGAAAAGGGCCTAGGAGGTGGTCTGGTTTGTAATCGTACCCCGCTGATAGGGCCTTGGCAATTAAAACACGTGGGCTCCAGCCTGCCACTTCAGGTTTTCAAGTAAGCCGCTTGTGATGGGAAGTAGTTTGTTTTATCTGGCTTTTGCAGGGGGTAAGAAGGAAGGAAGAAAATAATTTACTTTTTGGTTTTCTGCTTAAATTAGGGGTGTCAGGTGGCTTTAACTGAGAGTGGGGAAATCCCCACTGTAGGTGCTCATGGTCCCACTTGACCCATTTTTCCTGACGCACTTAAAATGAAGTTGTGTTTGTTTTTAACACATCCCACCAGAATAAAGGGAAACTGAGTTTTCTTGTGACAGCTCAGTAAGTGAAGTGCACTCTCCTACAGCAAATGGCTTTTTCAAGTAGAGTGCAGGTGTGCCTTACATCTCCGGGCAAAGCAGCCTGTATTTTCTTTTATTTCTAAAGGAGTAATTACTCCTGACTACTCATTTGTTTTCACTCATCTTTTTCTCCCGTTGTTTTTGCTTTGTAACTATCTAGCTATTTATACAGCCTTCGTTGCCATCCCCTGTGAAACACCTCGGAGCTCGCATTTGGTTTTATCCCAGAGACTTCCTGTGAAGTAGCGAAAAGTTACTGGGGAGCTGTGATTTGCTCAAAGCTGCATGGGAAATCTCTGTCCAACCTTGGAAGCGAGCGCTGTTCTCCGATCCCAGCCTAGTGCCCAATGCAGTGAAGTATCTCTCTGTTCCGCAGTGTGTGTGTCATTTCTTCTTGATATTTTCCTTCTCGATAGCTGATGTCATCTGCTTTTTCCCCTTCAATTATGCTTTTAGTTTAGAAAATAATTGCAGGGAGCAAGAGAAAAAAAGCTTCTGAGAATTCCCATGGATTCTCTTCTACTTGAGGCAAGTAAAGATCCCTCTGGCATTATTGGAATTTTCTTGCGCTGCTATTGAGAAGTCCTGAGGATTGGGTTCAAAGCAATAGAAAGGCTGCATTTTAGTAATGGGAATTTTAACAGTATGGTCTGACTCAAAACTCAGAGACACTATCTCATTAGGGGCCCGATCCTGCTGTCGTTCCGATTCAGAGGAATAAGATCAAGCCTATAGCTGGTGACTCAGTGACAACGGCCCTCACACAAAACCTTTAAAGGGACTCTTTGTGCTCGACAGGCCCTGACAAATTGAGTCTCAATTGTAAGTACAGAAGGAAGAGTTGGTAAAGTTGCCAGGGCCTGTAATAAACCCCAGGAGAGAACAGAGCAAGCTGCATGAAAATCTATGATATGCAGGAAAAAAAAGAAAAATATAAATGTGGCGAAGATAACGTTTTAGATATGAATCGGGTACATAGTGTCCCTGACAAGGTGCCTTGAGGGCCTGATCCTAATGGCTCCAGCAATTTGACTTGAGTCCATCGCTGGCGCATATGATCTGTCCATGGGAGCACCTGAGATGGCATTTTTCATGGTCCTATAGGTAGAAGCACTGCTGTAGGGTAAACAGCAGCGCACAGCTTTCCGGTAGGATGAGCTGATGAGGGAAACAGAACGAAACTGAGGTGGGTTATTCGTCTTCCTCAGGTTTGAAGCTAGAACCGATCCCTGAGTTCACCCGGAGGTGAAAACTAAAGGCTGTGGCTCTTCTTTATTTCTTTTCTTTTCTTCGGATTTTCTATATAGGTGGCTTTACAAGTCACTCCCCTATAATGTAAATCAGAGCTTCAGACTGTTCAAATAAAAAAATTGAAATCCTTTTATATACCTTGCTACAAAGAATGTCTTATTCACAAATTGACTGCTTTGTGCTGGAAGGCCGCGTATGAAATGTTAAAACCCAGTGTTCCCTTATCTTGTTTTTGCATTTTGCTTCCCTAGCCTCTTGCAAACATTGTTGATAAATTTCTATAGCAAGTATAGGAAACATACCTATTAAAAATACATATATTTAAAAAAACCCAAACAAACAACAAAACATCGAGTCAAAAAATATGCAAATGGCTCTGTGCGATTACTTTGTTTGCAGACAGAATTTGGTAGTAATGCCCATTAAATCAGTTTGGGAATTTTGGCCCTATATACCAGACAGATTGGTCAGAGCAAGGACTTGCACTGAAATCAGTCGCGCTGCAGAGAGACGCAGCAGGCAGGACTTCATCCTCCTCTGGAAATTGTGATCTTGTATGCTAAGTTTTTATGTAAATTTTGCTTGAATTGTTAATCAAATAAGATACTTACCAGCTGCTGCTCTTCATGGTATAATCAGCAGCTTTTAAAGGGAATTCCATAAAAGAGAAAGGCCAAAACAGTAATTATCTCATAGAAGCAGAATTTTTCTCTCATGAGAACAGATTTTTTTTTTTCCATTGAAAATGAATACATTTGCAAACGTAATGATTGTAATTCACATGAAGAAATGAATTTACAGTTATGTACTCAGCTATACCTGTCACAGCTCTTTTATTCTGTTTCCAGGTCTCTAATGAGTCTGGAGGTACATTTTACGTGCAAAAACGTTTCTCAGCGTAGATGAAAAATTTTAAATTGGCTCCCAGAGTTGGGCATCAAACATCTAGTTAAAGTTCTGCTGGACTTTCCTCTGGTTCTCTTAGAAAGAAGTAATTTAAAATTGTAATTGAAAGGCTTAGGTAAAATTACAAAACAGAGGAGTGGCTGGGATTTTTTTGGAAGCGCCAAGTTTGTTTCTCTGTTATTTTGAGCTCTGTGAGCGTGTACGTGAGTGCATATTTTTTTATATATATATATATAAAAAAAAATATTCTGCCTACATGTGAAAACCATGTTGGCTCTATTATTCATACCATAAATCCATGTCTGTACTTTAATACCTCTGCTTTCATCGTGTGTAGAGGGACAGCGGCTGAGAACCTAGGTCAAGGTGAATTTTGCAATCACTTCCTTCTGTGAGTGTAGGGTAACGCCTATATGTTACCTGATAAGGATAAAATTCATATATTGTTGCATGGCTTAGGTTTTTATGCAGCTGCTATGTGAAGTGTAAATCTCATGAGAGAGAGTGGAAAAAATCTAACCGAGGTTATGTCTCAGCTGCAGAGGTTTTCTTCAAGCTCAGTCTTACTACACAAGATCTTGGGCTCGGTGGGTGTGGTACTTTTCAAATCATTCTCTGGGTTAGTTTAACCTATATTGTATATGACAAAATAGAAGTGGTGTTTGCTCCGGTGGGGTTCTGTGCTTGAGCTAATGTACACTCATGCTGTAACACTGCTTATCTGTTACACTGGGGAAAAAATGTAGGCGTTTGTCACTTCTTCCATTTTCAAGTTCATCCTTTGCTGGTGTTTTTGTTGGGGGTATTTTGTTGTGGTTTGTTTTTTTTTTTTTTTTTTTTTTTCCTTTTGAAGTCTTGTTTTCCAGCTTGGGTTCTGGCAGCTTTTTGTACCACTTGTCCCCTGTGCCGTTCCCAGATGCAAGGCTTTCCCCATTTCTACATGGGTGGAAAACTCATCTGTCCCACCTTTGCTGCTTCTACGTTTCATTTTTTTTGTATTCATGCTAAGGGCAGACCATAACTGAGGGGTCATGAATGTTTCAACTTCTTGGAAAGAGGCATAAGTATGTTTGTGTGTTGTACAGCCTTATATTTCATGACCGAAATACGTGGATATTCCTAGAAGATAATTAGACATTATGAGCAATGGTATCTTGGGTCCATGGTTAGGACTCTGGCATGTTCTGATAATGAGCATTATTTATTTATGCTTACTAAAAAATGAATTTTCTGGTGTTGAAAAATTAAAATCTGAAAAAGAAACAAACCAAACAATGCACCCCACATCCATAAAACCCCAAACCTCAAAAAAACCTCCGTATGGTAACTTCTGTTTTCTCATACTGTATACTTTGCAAATTTGCTTTCAAAACTTTTACAGAGCACTAATTATCACAGAGACTAAAAAAATAAAAACAGATAAATATTTTCAGCTTAGGCCACTTAAAAAACGTTCCTTTCTGTGTAATTTCTTGGTTTTAATAATGAGATGAAAAGTGGTATTTGTCAAAATTAACATTTTGAAAAATTAATTTTTAAAAAGGAAATGTTTGTCCCCAATATTTGTCCCCAGTCGTCAATAGAGTTTGCTAGAACACTGGTGTATTTTGATGTATGTGGTGGGTGTAAAGTACCATAGAGAGTAGAAGGTGCTATTTATCTTGGGGGGGGGGGGGGGGACAAAAAATATCCAGTATCTAGCAATGTAGCAATAATGATAGATTATAAAAGCATCTTGAAGAAACACAAGTCGCGTGTACTATATAAGTTTTTTTTAAAGAAAAGTATCCTTTATCTTATAAATTGTGTGAAGATTTTTTCGTAGCTGCTGACAGCTTATAAGACGTTTAAGCTAGATTTCTTGCCTTTGTCCTATAAGGCTTCTACTTTGCGGAGTCAGGTTTTCAGGTTTTTTGAAAAATCACGGAAGAGGTGTCACTGGAAGATGATAGAAGTGGTTTGTTACTGAAAGGATATGGTTTATTCTGTGAGCGTATGACCATGATAGATGTTATGGAACTTGCAGGCAAAGAGTATTTTCAGACAGTTTCTTCAACATTATTTTGCTGAAAAGTTAATCTTTCTTAAAATTGTTTGCAGTAGTGATATTTTAATCCAATTTTCCTGGTTCTTTTGATATATGTTTCTTTTAACCAGTCCTATCAATGAGCATTTCCTACAAAATTGCTGAAGGAATGTTTCTTTAAAAAAATGGTAAGAGCAATTAAAGCATGAGGAATTTTTCTCTTCATTCTTGGAAACCCTTATTGGTAACGTCAAAGGAGTTTATTTTTCCTGAATCTAATGATTAACAATAAACCTATAGAAACAGCAAGGCCTACCTAAGGGGTCGACAATTAGTGAACTGCGCGTAGGTTTAGACAGATGGAAGCAGTTACAGCTGAACCGTGGGGCAAGAGAAACCGAACTAAATGACTACGCTTCCAGAAAGACTGTTAGATATAAAATGCTCCACCTATAAAATACGTAATAAAATATTTACAGAATTCCACGAGATCATTCAAAACTGAATATAAAAAAAGGGGGGGGGGGGGGAATGGATGGATGGGCATGTAACCTGCCTCTTGCCAAACTTGCTGCTGATACCAGGGAAGGGAACTCCATTTTCCTTTACGTTTTCAGAAGGGAATGTGCCCTGAGTCACAGGGCGGTCTGCGGCAAACCTGCTCCTGGAAGAGACACAAAGAGCGTTCCTGGCACAAGTGAGAGCTGTTGCCAAGGAAAAAGGTTACACAAAGACTGGAAGTCCCTTACCTGGCTCCATTGTGTAGTATAATGGTGCAGAAACCTTCATGCATTAACTTGCTATCAAAAAAATACGAAGTCTAAAAAAAGAAGAATGTCTTAAAGTCTGTGGAAATGTAACCAGTGAGCTAACACTGAGTAATCCTGCCTCCTATGCCAAACTAAGCATTTCCTATCTGATAGATTAAATTCTAAAAGATAAATGCAAAACACTAGTGTGTAGCGGCCTAAAAATATCAGGCGCTGATTTGAACCGAACACCCACCAGTTGGTTGTTTTTACCTGCAAAGGGATGTTTTTCAAAGGCAAGTGTTCTAGAAACACTATTCCCTTCACTTACAATGAAATTCATATTCATAAGTTAATTAGGTTCCCTCTTGCACGTATGCAAACTGCTCTTTAATTGTATTCGTAGGATACATAGTACGTGTTCTGCAGGTCATTTGTGACGGTATATTTTGGAGTGTAGCGTCTATGGACCGTATTTTGATGTGAGGTAGGGTGTTCAGGGGGAAAAGCATACACAGTCAGGACAGCTAGTGAAAGGCAGCTGTTGTGGCTATCTCGTAGTCTTCTGAGATGTGCAGCATCACTCTTAATTGAGGAGATTAAGGACAGTAACAAAGGTGAGGGCAAAGGGGTGGCCAACAAGAATGGTCCCTTGCAGGCTGTGGCATAATCTGATGTACTTTTAATTCTCTCTTTGTGTCAAATAGTGTTTTCAAAGCAGGATAAGCTGTAGGGTGATGACAGCTGGAATAGGACTCCAAAGCGATGCTGATGTTAGTGTTTCTCTCCCCGTCCCCCAAGTGTCGTGATGAGATTTCAAATAATTTCCCTTAAATTTAACAAGAATTTAAAATGTAAACTTAAGGGCAAAGTGAAATCACAAGCAGAACTGTCGCCTTAAATCTGGGAGTTTGTCTTGATTTTCAAATATTTTAAGGCCTAAAAATACAAGATGCTGAAACCCAGACCCAGAGGGCCTTCGGATACCGACTTCTACCTCAGATCAACAAGAGTGAACTTAACTCTGAGAATCTTATTCTTAATGTGTCCTCTCAGGAGATGTGTGGAAAAGCTACCGGTTACGTTCAACTCAATAATGACTTTACATCAAAAGAAGCAACAGGAAGGAGTGATTAAAAAAAATAATTCCATAAGATCCTACGGCGTCTATTTCTGTTTCCAAGTATTGTTTTGTATGAGCTGTGCTCAGAAAATGCCCACTGTCTCTCTAGGCAGATGAACGATGGTGCCATCCATATCTATGGCCTTGTTTTCCGTTTCTGGTGGACATCACGCCGTGCACCAAGTGCCTGACTCTGTGCTGAGTTGAGCAGCGCAGTGCTACAGGCCCGTCAACTTTAAGGCCCAATCCCCCAGTCAATGGGAGCGTTGTCGGTTTAAGAACTGCAGAATCTGGCCATTCTCCAAGTTTTTACAGGTCAAATAACATAAGGGAATATTTTAGTCTGAACCACTTCCTGAATTCCCAATGAAGAATGTAGAGTCAAAATATAATGAATGGTGACTGCATTCTACTCTAAACAATAGCTGCTATTTACCAAACAGTGTGGAGTGTGTAAATTAAATGTGAGATTTCCCCCTGGTCTTTTGACTTCTTAGAAACTTTTCCTTCTTAACACTTGGAATTTGGACTGACTACAGAATTTCCTAGAAATGCATATGGATACAGTACCGCAGGATTTTAGAGATGTTAGACTTCCTTGTAAGCCAGTTTTCTTTGTATTTTTTGAATACCACACAGAGCATGCGCTGACATTAGCCATTCTCTTTTACTCAAAATTAGTCTCCTCCTTCGGAGTTTGTTGTTGTTGTTTTGGGTTTTTTTTTTTTAAGCACCCTCACAAAACAAAAAAACACCCTGAAAAAAAACAAACACCCTGAAAAAAACAAACAGCATGAAGGACAGCTTTCATTTACACAGACATCCCTTACATCAAACTCCTGTTTACCACCTTTAGTTACAACACTATAAAACACGATAGTGTTTTTTGAAGCTAATGACGGAACGCCCCAAGTACCTTACTTACAGAAAGATTTGCATGACTTCCTTCACTTCTCACTGTCTTCATTGAGAGAGTATCAACACTGTAGTCATCTCGTTACAATTAATTAGAAAACCACTCAGCAGTGTTAGCTGGCAATATTCTCCAAGAAGTGACCAGTAAATTACCATAACTGCTGTCACCTGCGCAGTCCTTCCTCACTTCCCTGTTGGATGAGGTGACAGGTGAAAGCTCCGTTTAGCCTTTCGTATCTGCTCTGCATCAAAACTGGAGATGCTGGAGTGGAGTCAGGGACCTAGCTGAAGGTATGCCTCTCAGCCTTGCGGGCTGGATCTGCTGGGGAAAATGGGCACTATACCTGTAGGGTTAACACAGAGTTGTGTGTATCGCTGTACACTGGTATGAATTTAAAAATCAGTGGAAATGGCTCTACAAGCCGTTTACAGAGTGAAGAGGCAGAGCTTCAGGCCAGCTTTGCACAAGTCATGAAAAAAAGCTAATTAAGTAATTATTGAATGTGTGTTTCTAAGTATGTGTGAAACATTACACAAAAGCACCTAAGTCCCAGTTTAGCAGTTGCTTTGTTTCAAGCAACGAATGACTATTGAATTAATGGGGTACTCATGCACTTAAAGGTGAGCATGTGTTTAAGTACCTTATAGAATCAGAAACGTAGTCATTAATTTCCTCTGGTAAATTATTTTTGTGGTTTTGGACTGCAAAGAGGAATACCCAAAGAGTTCAGATACCAGTATCCCATGGGAACAAATGAATACATAGGAATATCAGTGTCATCTTGGACTTAACGTGGGGAAAAAATTGAGCTGTAGATCCAACATCTTGGCTCACTGTAAAGGGATTTGGAATATAAAACATAGAGGAGACGTGCTTTGCCTGTAATGCTATAAAGGTGACACTGTCCTTAACCTTTCTGCAACAAGTTCAATTGAATTGGTATGAACTAACATGTGATTCTAAGGTGAGCCAGTTAATATTAATTTTCCTCTTGCTGTGTTTTCTCAGTAGTGATGCATACGTTTTCCTAAGCCTTTGGGATTTATCATCAAGTCAGGAGATGCAATTATTGCTAGAGAAGGCTGGAACCTGTCTCTGCTAATTCTGTTCAATTTTTGTATTTGCCCCCTGGCAGTCCAGTGGGTTGTGGGTTATAAACTGGTATTCTTATCCTATAGCTGTTATTCACATGAGCAATCCCACTGCTTTCAAAGGAATTGCTTATAGTAAGGAACACTTTGCACCATGTGGAAGTGTCCCATGACTTATTGCAGTTGTCAGTCATTATTCACTGCAACAAAGGGTAGAAGAAGCTGTAGCAAGGAATTGTGTCCTTATAAGAAATTTTTTTGTCTTTCCACGCTTTGCGTTAGGGGATACTGAAGTCTCCAGCACTGCTTCTGTATGGAAATGAGTACCCAAGGCTGTTTCCAGGTTGTTTCATTTGTTCCGCACCCAAATCATGCTGGAAGGTCCAAGGAACAGTGTAGAAAGAATGTGGTCAATGCCCATATTGGATATAGATCTGCTTTTGTGTGTAGGCTAAGGAAAGTGTCAGTGAAAGAGCTACTGCAGGTTCAGATGAAAGCTAATTTTTTTCCTCCTGATTCTAAAAGACCTTTTCCTTGCACAACGCTTTAAGAGGTGCTGCTTGAGTGATGCAGCTGAACTGCCCATGGTCGGCACAGGCGCCAGTTCTGGCTGAGCAGATAGTAAGCCAGTGTGAGCATGTGTCCGTGAAAAGATGTACTTTGGACTTCAGCACCAATATTTGCATGTGCTTGTGAGTGTGCAATTTCATGTATAAAGCTAATTTATAAATCTGTGCCGCTACTTACAGACTGCAGCATAAGTTTCTTCAGCGTAGCTTGGCTTTGAACTGTAATTTGATTTTTGTAAGACATGTTTCCAGTTGCGCTAGCCATCTTCAAAAGACCGCTGCGTTGTTGCTGAACTGCTCAGAAAATATTTTGATTTCTGTATTAGAAGGTAGAATAACAAATTAAAAGAACAATTTTAATTGGAAAGCCAAAACCCAGGACTGTCTCTTCAGTTTGCAGCAACTAAATGCATTTTCAGGCGAGAAGTGCCAAAACCCCTAAAAGTTTGGAGGAAAACTACTTTAAGCAAAAAGAGAAAGCTAATAATAGCAAACACTTTCAAACAAACGATTAATAATTTCTCTGGGATGAAATCAGACTTCTTCTGCAATGCATAGGAAAAAAAAGAAAAAAGAAAACAGTTTGAAACTCCAATTTTCTGACAAAAGAAAGTTTAAGAAGAGTTTCTAAGCAGCTTAGTAACAATTGCGAATATTGCTAATCCCCAGAGGCTTGCAAAGGCAGTTTGGGCTGGATAGCATGCGGAGTAATTAAAGAGCAGTTATATGGTGTCTGGGCATCCCAACTTCATAGAGCTGCCAAAACGCATTGGCAGGGAGACAAATCCCTCTGCCTCCCTTTTGATCTTTCAGCCCTTTTTCCTCAGTGATGGAGAGAGGTAGGGCCTGAACGCCTCTCGCAATCACCTCCGTTTCAGACCATTTCAGCTGGGTCAGGCTTTTATTAACACCTGCCGTGATATGAGAGGTGTGGTTTACCCACAACGTGGTATCCGAGAAGGTCCTGTGCTTCCATCTGACAACTTTGCCTAAAAAACATCGGGAACAGCAATGATGATAAATCCAACTGTTGGCTTAAAAAACCCTAGCGTTTTGGTGGCAAATCTAGTGCTTCCTGGAAGTTTGTGTCTCTTTTACAGAACATAAAGGAATTTATGGACTTCAAGCGGGATTCTCAAGGTGGATTTGTTTCTCAGTACTTTTGATGGAATTGGTTTGTTGGTGGATCTCATTTTTAATATTTTGGAGCTAGACTGCAGCTTTCCTCTCAAGCCTTGTGTGCGAGCATTCAGCAAACACAGTACCAAGACAGTCGTGTAAGATGCCCTTTTTAAGCACACACATGGACCCAAACTGTTGTTTCACCGATGATCCGCGTCAGCCATAGTGATGTGATGACAGAGCTCTTTAATTGTCTGGGTATCAGCATCCAGAGGCTTGGTAGGAAACTTTGAGATACGATATCGATGCACGTGCATTGGGCAGGCACAGATACATGATGATTTGTCTGACGTAATAGGTATGGGAGATGAATGTATGTATGTAAATGGGAACGCTATTCCTCTTTCATGTGATTCTTTTTTATATATGTAGTCAGCTAAATAGGTAATAAAATCCCCAACTTTGAAAGTTTTCTTTTTCTTTTTTTTTTTCACTTCCTCATCATATTAGACTTCATCTGCTTATATAGCTAATTCTTTTGGAAGGAATCGCCCCTCCCCTCCTAAATTTTATAGGCCGTTTGATGCAGATTTGCTACCTCAGAGATACATAACAGCACGAAAAAAAATGGTATCTTTTAACTGTTTTCTTACTTTGAGATAAGTTTCAGTGTCTTCTTGTGCAGCAGATTACAGACAGAGCTTTTTATTTTCTATTTCTTTTTATTCCGAACGGTGGCAGATCTATATTGGCACGGTCTCCATGCCAATTTTCTGTCTGCTGAGCTCAGCTAACTTTTGTGAAGTGTCTATCAAACAATTTATCCAAAGAACAGAATATTCAATATATGCAACAGTACTTAAGATCTTTGATGCCTAGTCAGCACAAGTGGTTCTAAACTGTTTTTGTATTACCTTCTAAGCTCCCAGTTTCTTGTTAGCAATGTTTTTGATTAATCTGCAGTTATCCATTAGCACGGCATGTCTCCAATTAAATATAAGCTTGGTTTTTTTTCCTAAGGGCTGTGGTTCATTGTCCCATCAATACACTTGGTATAATGTGGGTTATGGTATGTGAGCAGGGGTTGAAATAGGCTGGATCGTCAGAACTCGCTCTTGATTTCAGTAGAGTTAGATCAGGATTTTGCTTGAGTGTTTTCCTCAGCCTTCTCATGCATACCCAAAATCGGTCCTGGTGCTACTGGTGGCATAGTTGGGGGCAGGAGGGACTCTAACTCGGGTCTGCTGTCCCTTTGGTCTCCGCTCCATGGCATTCGCGCAAGCTAAAGCACTTAGACACTGGTTAGTGCTCCCCTGTCTTTCCATAGTCCCACCATTACAGCTGTAAAGGAGTATTCCATCAATCGCTGCGGAGAAAAAAACTCAAACTGCACCACGAGAGTATGGGACATACTGCATTGTGTTTCTAGACGGGTACAAAACAGTCCCTGTAAAAATAGAGATATCAGCTGGGTATGTTTGTGCATATGGCTGCAAGCCTCCAGGTGCTGTTAGTTTGGGTTCTTTTGTAGCAAAGATGCCTTCAGTTATTTCAGCTTTCCTGTTTGAGCTTTCTTCAAATCCTTGTAACTTACTCTTAACTTGGAGTGAAAAAACTAAGTTTTTTCCCATCTCTACTGAATCTACAGCTGAAACGTCTGCAGGCCTTCTGGCTAATCGGTAAAACATTTCAAGTGTATTGCTGTGGCTTTAGATAGGTTCACTGAGGATTTCCATTAATGGCTTTTGGGCATTTTTTTGGGATGTGTTAGAGGCAGACTCATCCTTTTCCACAAAAGTGCAGAGATATTTAATTATTAGAATAATAATAGCACTATATTTCCTCCTTCCACGGAACACCATTCAATAAAGGAAACAGCACTCTCAGTCTGCTGGCATCAACTTTTATTCTTTCCTCTCTCTTTTGCTCTAGAACAACAACAGTGTTTTTGCAGAAGTCTGTTAATCTGCTGAAGTTGGACTTAAAACCCGGTACTGCCTAGCGATATCTATTTGGACAAGTGAGTTTCTAGAGATGTGGACATCGCTATTTGAAAACTTATATTAATGGTTAGTTCTACTGTACTCTAAAAGATTTAGTAAAGAAAAAAATCTTGATTCAGATCATATCTGGAGGTTGTCCTGGTTTGGGTTTATTTGCAGTGTAGCCTTGCAGGCATCATAATCCGTGTCGTAATCACAATCTGTATGCTCTAGAGCTCTGTGATCAGTAGTTCACACCTTGATTGCTCTGCCTCTAGGTCCTCGTGGGAATGCCTCAGTCACTGTTGTCTAGCAGTTTGCTGGATTGCCCCCAAAATATCACCAAACTCATCTTTCTTCCTTCCTGTAATCCTTACAACTCAGTGTTACATCTCAGTTGGCATTCTCCAGTGTTGTCAGGATCTTCGAGCTTTCCACTTAGTGCACTGCGATCTGGAATTTAAATTATGGTTAGTTTGTATTCCAGTCTTCTTACAAATTAAAACCAGATTATGATGTGAGAAGTTTTTTCTAGTAAGTACACAAAGGTATTCTTGGTAGTGGGCTGTATGGAGCATAAAAGAGCAGTTATGTGACTCTGTGGGTATCTGTGCTTAAAAAAAAATATGGTACAGAGACTGAAATGCCTCTTGACAGTCACGTAAAAGAGAGCTGTTCAATCATTCATTAAATCCCACCCTGCTCCTCAGAGCAGGAATAATTCCTGTTTTTACTCAAGTGGAAACTGAAGAAGATTAAATGAGCTTCCCAAGGCCATTTTAGGAACAGGTATTACGCTGAATGTTCTATGTTAAGGGTGCAGAGTTCAGCCAGACAACTAGACATTTGGAAGTTTGCCCTCAATTATTCCCCTTTCCTGTTATCTGCTTTGTTGCAGTCAGTGCCAGGCTTTAGATTCATTGAGCCTCATACAAATGGTGGGCAGCACAGAGACAGCTCAGGTCCTGGGTGCTTGGAGAGGTATAATCTGTCTAAAATAAAGTTCAAATTTAACTGTATAAAAAATTACATCTGCTCCTAGAACAGTAGCAAGACTGAGAGACAGAGAATTATGACTTGAGTTACTATCTGCTTCCCAACATCTTCCTTCAGTAAAGAGACAACAAACTGATCTAAATGTATGTGTTTTTTGGACGCCAGTTTCTGAACACAATCTTTAGGGTAGCCATATATGTTTTATGTGTCTTCACATGAGAAACGTTGTTATAGAAAGTCCAAATGTATAGTCCATACATGTAATGTCCATTTGGGTAGGCATAGCTAGAGATGCCAACTTCACGTACTCCGCTGCACAGCAGCCGATTCTTGTTTGAGAATGACCTTTTAGACTGACTGGAGGTCTTCAGTTAATGAGCGTTGGCCTCAAGGTGGAAGTGTAAAACTGGCTCCGGGCTAGGCATTTTGACCGGACCAAAATATGCGGCTTTCTGTGCCTTAAGTAGTGCATTTGTAAAATGAAGAACCATGCTTTATAATCACGCTGGAATTTGAAATCTGGTTAACTGGAAGCCCTATGGTATTTTCAGGTTCTTGGACGGCAGCCACTGCAGTTACATAAATGCAAAATATTATTGGAATAGGTAGTAGGTGTCCTTCCTTCCTTAGGAATTGCCCCAATTAAAACGTCAGTTCCTGTCCCTTCCCAAAAGTTCTTTTTAATCTTGTTTTTTTTAAGCTATGACTCAGTTCCCCTGCCATCTCCTCTTCTAGGTTGAATCCAAGGTTGTCCATTTCTTTCCCCTACATGGTCTGAAGCAGTGGATATGATGTATTCTTGTTTACAGAATGCTAAAGCGGAATATTTCTGAGATGTTTACAGGTACTTCCTGCCCCAAAGGAAGAATATAGGATTTCCATCCTCCTCAGCAGCAGCACTTCGGCCTTACTGGAGCCAAGGAACTCAAGCTGTGTGATCTCTCCCTTCCTGTTTCTTTTGCTTGACGCAGCGTGGTAGAGTTGTTTGATGTCTAGAGCGAAGGATACAGAAACTCCAGCTTGCTAAATTCACCACTTATTTCCTTTAGTATGTTCCCTATTAGGAAGCTGTAAGAATTAACCTTTTTTTTTTTTTTTTCCTTCTTTGCAAGTTAACCGAGGTCCAAGATACATTTGAAACATTTAGCAGCTTTTTCTCTTTCATATCAAGAAAGCTGGATTATCCCTCTGAAGGCTGTCTTTTTTCACTTTATGCTTTTATGCCAGTTTGGGATAACTAAACGTTTTCTAACACTTGCATATCTTCATCCAGGGGGCCTTTCCTTCAACCCTTTCACAGGTGAGCGCTAGGTGGAAGAGGCACCTGAAAAATACTTGAATACTGTGCTTGGAATTTCACTTCATATACTTATTTTCTGCTTAATTTACTTCCTTGTAGAGGGGTTCTGTCTCCATAATTTCTAGGAGTTTCTTTGAGCCCTTCTCAGACTCTAACTTATTGTATCTCTGTCTACTGTTACTGTGCAGTGCTCTGAGCCCCTATTGATCACTGTGAAGCTCCTCATACTAGTGAATGCTGCATTTGGCTGATCCTGCCCCACCCGTCAAATTCTGCATCTCAGCCAAAGAGCCCATGGATGCAAGTAGCAGGATGCGGCTTTCTGAATACTGAGGCTCTGTGTCAAAACTTTCCATGCTAATGGCAAACATTTTCATTATTACTGGTGTCATCATTTGCCATCTGTGGCTGTAGTCAACTTTGTGACAACTCAACATCATTCCTTTCTTAAATGGAAGGTTAAAACTTCAAGTTAAGAATAAGCAACAGGGTAGATGTGTGGAATTGAAGAATCAGTGTATGAGCTGGCTTACGCATTTTTAATCCCAGACCAAGCCTGTTTTCTTCCTGATGTTTGACATTCTTGTACATGTAACAAAAAGACCAACTCAAAACTCCACAAGTATCTCCATGTTTCTCCCCTTGGAGCCACAGTGCTCCTTGACTTCAGCGTTGATATCCCTCAGGGAAGTCTCTTTATATCTAGGTTATAAAAAATGAATCCCTGTATCAGCAAAACCTCATCTCCTGTCTTTGTATCAATATCTACATTAGCTTTAGGAATGGGATGCTTAGACTAGTGTTGCCAATATAAATATTGCATATTCATAAATTGTGACTGTATGTGGTATAGAAACTGTGTACATAACACAACTTTGTGGAATAAGGGTTGGCTTGTTGCACCCCTCCAACGTGGCATTTGCATGACACATCAACTGCTTTAATTGCAAGAATAATATAGCAGCTGCCTTGTTTGTTTGACTGACTGCCTCAGCAGTATCTTAACCTTGTGGTAAATTTAGGTCAAGCCTATAGATAACGTTTCCATTATACTTAAGCAGTCTAAGTAGGGTCCTGAAACATTTTGTGCTGCATGTTTTCTGATTGTTTTTTCTTATCTCGCATGTAAAATAGATTGGTTTGACATTTCCAGAAAGTCTTTCTAAAGCCAGACAGAAAAATAATAGAGAATATTTGATCCTGTTTCTTGGACGGAGATCTATTGCATGAGCTTGAATACTTATATGGGTGTGATTTTGGTCCAGATTCTTTTGGCACTAATACTGATATAATTTGGATTGTTCTATTTAGAATATTCTACATGATGCATCCTTTCCTTCAAATCTGAGTGCTTTATGCCTTTTTTGTTTTCATAGATCTGACCTTCTATCCAGGCTAGTTCCTGTTCCCTCTTGATACTAAAGGAGGCATTTTGAGCATATTTTGCATGCTACTAGGAAGAAATTAGTAGTGACTATAGCTGACATAAAGAAATTAGGCCTTTATCTCAAGCTCAGCAAGGCGCCAATGTGCGCTTGCAGCCCAGAAAGCCAAATGCATCCTGGGCTGCGTCAAAAGAAGAATCACCATCAGGCTGAGGGGTGTGATTCTGTACCTCTGCTCTGATGAGACCCCACCTGGAGTACTGCGTCCAGCTCTGGGGCCACCAACAGAAGGAGGACGTGGATGTGTTGGAACGAGTCCAGAGGAGGGCCAGAAAGATGCTCAGTGGGCTGGGGCACCTCTCCTGTGAAGACAGGCTGAGAGACTTGGGGTTGTTCAGCCTGGAGAAGAGAAGGCTCCCGGGAGAACTTATAGCGGCCTTCCAGTACTTAAAGGGGGCCTACAGGAAAGATGGGGAGGGACTCTTGATCAGGGAGTGCAGTGATAGGATGAGGGGTTACAGTGTTAAATGGAGCGAGGGGAGATTTAGGTTAGATATTAGGAAGAAATTCTTTCCTGTGATGGCGGTGAGCCCCTGGCCCAGGTTGCCCAGAGAAGCAAGGAGGGGTTAGAACTACGTGATCTTTCAGGTCCCTTCCAACCCAGACCATTCTGTGGTTCCGTCTTGCTGCCTGTAATCCTGTATTACTGTTTGCCAGACCATATTGCTGTAGAGTCCATGTTGTAAGTTGTTTAACCCACTTTCAGATTTTATTTCCATCAACTTCATTAATTACTTGCATGATGTCTTTGTAGAGGTATTAGGATGAGGGAGTCTATATAATTTCAAATGAAGAGCTAATTTGGAAGCTATTGAACTTTTTTTTTTGGCTGAGACTTGCATCAGGCCTCCTAGTACAGTCCAGCTTCCCTGTGTGATGAAGTCAAAGCATCCTTGATAAGCTAAGGTTTAAGTCTTAAGATTTTGCTGCTGTGGAAGAAAGATCTCATTGCAAAATCTTTTCAGTAGTTTGTTTGGAAGAGTTCAGCTGAATTTTATAACAGCACTTAAGTGAACCATGATGTTCTGTTACACTTATCTTTGGTGCATTTTCTATTTTGGAAACTTAAGGTTGAAAACAACATTGACAGAGTATAAGCCTTGGCATGGGCTATGCAGTGTAAAAGATGGAGGATTCAAAGGAAATCCCTGCTGTGAGGGCTTTCCAACACGAAAGGAAAAGGAAGATCCATTTCAGGCTCTAAGGCAAGCTCCAGGATCCTTTTTGGATCTTTTAGAGGCGTATGTATGGGATGGCTCTCAGTGAAGTGTGCTGTCTTGTAGAAATACAACGGGAGAGATTTGAATGCTCCCAAATCTGTCAGTTTGGTGCTGAGGGCCCGTATGCAAGAAGATTGATAACTACCAGGACAACATAGTGTCATCATAACTTAGGTGAAGAGCCATAGCCATGATGATAAAGTATAAACTTAGGAAAAAATGTTGACTTTTATGACTTGATCCCTCATCACCAACTGGGACATGGTTTGGATCAGTGATACATAACAACAGACCACAGAGAGATGGTCCATGTATAGAAGGTAATGCCTAATAAAGGAGAGGCAGATGAAGGCAGTTGGAAACAGCGTACGTGCAGAGGGGCCTTGGGAAATAATGAGACAGAACAGGTTTCTGTATTAGGTAACTTAAATATGTTCTGCATAAGTAGCAAATAGCTGTAATAGTGTTTGGTTGATGAAGTATCAACAAAGCGTATAGTCTCCCTTTCATGACAGATAATAATTTCTATATATTTTCACATTCTTTGTGGCCAGAAAACATTTCAGGATGGCTTCTTTGTGAAGATTTCCTTACTGCATCAATGGCCAGAAAAATCAGCTTTCCATCACTAATTAGAAAATACCTCATAAACATCTTCCATTCTTCAATTAATACTGGAGAATTCTTACACTCTCATTCCCATTAGTTTCCTACAAAGTGGGTAAGCTCTTGGCAATGTAATTCTCCATCTGTTTCTTACATGCAAATGCAGCGGTTTCAAAATCCATGACGTGCTGGACCTGCTTTACATTCTGCTCACAAATGCCTGAGTAATGCCATAAAAATGATGTGGAAAAAAATTAAGGTTCTTTTCATGCTGATGCAGAATAATGCACTGTAAGTCAGAGCATTTGGCTAGATTCTGAGGTCAGAAAGGACCATTATGGTCGTGGTGCCAGACCTACTACAGGCCGTAGCATTTTACCTAGTGATTTCCATATGGATTCTGAAAAGTAGGAAATCTGTATTTAAAGGAAAATCCACTCTAGTTTTGAAATGAGTTATCACAGCTCCTCTAAAAGAGATCTCTTAAGCAAGTTTTTATCAAAATGTACAAACTAGGGGATTTTCATGTGAATTTTACTAATATCAATTTTTTAATAACTCATTCTTAGGTGCAATTTATGCTACATAATAAGATGGTGACAAAAAAACAGGACAGAGAAAGATAACTTTAAAATTAGAAAACTCTGAGCTTCAAAATAATTATACAAATCTGGATCACGATGACTCGAAGGAAGAATGAAGGGTGGCTGAGAGCCGTCGGCATCCCCTGTGTGGAGGTGAAAATGATTCTGAAGCAAGAGAGGTAACAAGGCAGATAGCGTATGGTTAAAAATGCAAAGAGATGCAATCCTTCCTTGAGCAATGTAATGAGGATCCAGCGGTGGGTATATTTTTGCCAAAAGTCCTCAAGGAGATTGGCGTCTGCAATATTATGTCAGATTATTTTTGGTGGGCTCATATTTTGGGGGCATAATGCCAAATTATATACATGACTTGAGAGGCTTTTGGATTACCGGGGGTTGTCAAAACCGTAGATTTACCGTGTTCTGATCGGATCCGAGGATGGCGTTTTCAGTGACGTCTAACCAGAGCTAATCTCTGTACACAAATGTTCATGTTTGCCATCCTTTTACGTTGTGATTGGTAACACCACACTGCCTTCACAGACAGAGGAGCCACCTTCAGCCTGCGAATGAGGCTTATGTTGAACGTAGTGGAAACTACATCCCCAAAACCATGGCAAGAGTTTGGCTGTGAATGTTGTCTGTATTTTATCAGCCACTGTTTGACATTCGGCCATTTCCGGCATAGGATGAGGCGTTCAGTTCCTCCTCACTGCACAACAAAGCATATTAGGAGGAAGACGGAAGCAGACAGGCAATAATCCACTCATGGGTGTCTTCCAGCTGAAGGTTAACTTCAGCTTAACTGTTTTTCTCATGGTTTCTTTCGGGTGAATCAGCAGAGGAAACCCAATGTGACCCTCCAGTATTGTCTTTGCTTACAAAAAATGCCACTTGGTTTTGAATGTCTAGGGTTGGGAAACAGATCGGCAAACGCTATCTCCTGTCCAGTCGCAGTATTACCAAGTGTGATCGGTGATTATCATGCGTGATTTCTCCAGACCTTCATATTCTATGGCTTGTAGATGCATAGATAAATTCCCAGTCCCTTAGGAGTCACCAGCAGCTTCGTCCTGAGCTGGAGCCGTTATCAAACACAGTCAACTGCACTGGAGGTCTAAGTGCTTAATTTTATACTGCCTTGAGGGATTTCTGTGATTTCACGGCTTGGTAATCTTTACTGAATAATGATAGACACAGGTTCATTTGCAATGTATTGTAGATTTCCAGATTTTAGTTTAATATATGTAAAAGTCCTTCCTGAAATGTAAATCTGCCATTACAATTTATTTTAATTAAATGAAATTCTATTTGAAAATTAGAAGTAAATATATTAGCAGAAACTTAGAACAAGTAGTGTATTCTTTTCTCCCTGGAAGGATGTGCACAATTCTGAGGAAACTTGGGCAATTGTAGTTTTTGTACAATCTCTCCTGATCCATCCAAAATGCAGTAAGCCTTTTGGATGGAGCACTTAAACTTATTTATTTTTTCAGATTTCTTTGTGGCAGACACTGCTGTTTTTTAAAGGATTGCCCACCGTGCAGTCCGTGCTAGCATGTCTCTAGCGTTATTCTGCAAGTACTTTATCTGAAAGCTTTAAAGCAAAATGCACCCAACTTCTTCTAAGTGTCTGCACAGTTAACATAGCAGGACAATTTGGCACTCCTGGAAAAGAGTTGTGAGCCTGAGTGGGGTAATTTCCTGCTCCTCTCTGGCAAACTCCAGTCCTTTTTTTTTCCCCATCCTTGCCCATCTTGAGCAAAAGCGGGATCTGACCATTGCCTAGGATATCGCTGAGTAACAGAACTTCTAAGAGAGATATCACAAGACTCCAACTTGTCAGTGATTATCTTAGCGTGCAACGTTTGGGAGAGATTTTTTTGACTACTTTAAATCAGCCACAAGTGTGGTCAGTACAGAAGGTGACACTGAATTAGGGTGTCCAGCAGGAACTTTCCATCTTTGCTTTTGCTAAGTGGATTGTCACTCTTCTGCAGTGGAGGATGTGGCCCTTTCTTTGGGGACAGCTATGAATGTTATTAAGCTATTCATCACTGTAGTCACTTCTGGTGGAGTCCCACAGGCTAAGTATAAATTGCTTAAATGTATGTTGTGTAATTACACATCGTGTTAAGAAAGACGGAAAGGAATAAGACTTGTTTTCTCCCCTCCCCATTTTAAATGTGATACCTTTTTGGATCTCCTAGGAAGATTAGATTTTGTTTCTCCTTTCTTAGAGAACTCCATTATGTCCTAGTGTAGATTTTGGTGTCTAGATGTCTTTTTATTAATAAAGAGGCTTCCCCCTTTTAGGATTCCTGGGAACTGCAAGGCATTTTCTCATGAATTTTTGTGTCATGACATTTGACAAGATAAAAATACATATTTTAAAAAAAAAAAAGAAAAGCCATGTGTTCCTTGGCTTCACCCATGATGGCTGTTTGCCATGTTTGTTTATTGGCCTGAAAAGCTGCTTGAAGGACATAAGATCATAGAAATCCCCTTCTCTGTCAGGCGGCTTCTGGGAAGAAGTTCATTTTAAGCTAAACTCCTCAGAATGTTAAAATAGAGTAATTCTTTCAGAGATCCACCCTTTTAAATGGAACTCACCCATTGTCTTTTCCTGAGAAATAAAAGCAGCAGGCCCCTAATACCTCCAATCTACGTTGGAAATGCACTCGATGTGTATTTTCTATAGCTGGCCTAACCCTGTTACTTATTTATACTCTTCTTCCTCCAATTGCCAGCAAGGCTCTTACAGTTCTGTAAGAGACAAAATCAAGCAAATACTAGGGTTTTCCCAAACAGTGTCGTGCCAAGATATTTAGACCCTAATTCCCCCCACATTACGCAACTGTTAATTGGGGAAGATCAGCAGCAGACGGATCTCTACGGGAGATTCAATCCCCGCTTCTCGTAGTGGCACATATGAACTTTGTGAGATGGTTCGTGGACTCTCCATTTTCACTATTTGGCAGATCCCAAGCAGTTGCTGGGCTGGGAAGAACTATAGCTATTATCAACCTCAAGGGTCTAAGCAAATATGCCTGCAGCGTCTATTTGTGGAAAGAAAAACTCTTTGCATTCTTACAGCACCAAGTCCTGGGAGTGAGTACAGATTGAAGAGACCTATACCAGCACGTCCCTGTGCATCATGGACGTCTCTGCAGTTTGTGTTAGGCAGAAATATTAAATCTGAGACTCTTCTGTACTACTGTTGCCAAACTCCTACTACCGGCTACTGTAGCTGTATAGTTGAAAGAATCAAGATGATAAACTGAAGGAAAGAGAAGTCCTTATTGTTGAGCTGTAGAGAGCAATAGCAGGTTATGCTGGTACTGCAGATGTTGAGGAAAAAAGGAAACAGAATGAGCCTGACAAAACAGACTTTTTCAAATGAGGTAGATTTGGTGTAGAGTTTTTGATCTAGATTAATGTAAAAATGAAGCTTTGTTATTCTGCAGTTAAGTGAACCTACCATGTCTCTTCCAAATCAGATCCTGGCTTGAAGTTTCCATCCATGACTTAATGTAATCTTCAGCTTTGCAGAGGTCACATAGACCAGTAAAGTATTGGAAGAATAGAGACTATGTCATAAAATGATAAAGCTTCCAGAAATTGTGTGTGTAGAGAGTAAGTTTTGGGATAATTTCTCTCCCAGTTTTGCTTCAGCTCTTCGGCTTTAATGGTCTATCAGCAGCTATTGTCACATCCTCTCCTGTGACTATTCTCTTGATGCTTTCAGAGTCTTTACGATACGACCACAGTAACTGGTACGTAGTATTGCGAGACATGCCCGTACCAACTTCTGCACAGTCCTCATGCCCATGTTCTTACTGGAGGAATCCGCTTCAGTCCACTCATATGAGAGTGGAACTGGGCTTCTTAACGTGAATGCAGTTGTAATTTATACTTATTTTACTTTCCCGTTATTTTGCCAGTGATGTAAAATATAAACGGGTTTGCAGTAACCAACTGAAAGTTAGAAACAAAGAAAAAGTCATTATTTTTCTAAATTGTAATCATATTTTTCTGTCTTACTGGTTAACTTCTATTTAATTACTTTTCTCTAAGTTTCAAATTACCAAGTGGAATCAAATAAATAATGAAAAATTAATGTGAAAAAAAATAAGCACTTTCCATGTCCTGCTAAATGAAAAGAAAGAAAAACAAGGAGTGGTGGCCTGAGGGATCGGGCTTCAAAAACGGTTTCTGATATGTGACACAACCTTTCCTAAGCGTATTTAGTTCTGCTGCTAATAGCATCAAAATTGTTAAAATGGGTTTAAGGGCGTAACCCGTTGTTACTACAGAAGTAACAGTAAGCAAGTAATTAAAATGCACGGCTTTCTTAGGGGAATGGAAAACATTGCAAGACACAGATGTAATCCATTCTTCTGAAGTGCAGTAGTCTGTGTTTAAAACAGAACTTACACTTAAAATACATTAATCTTCTCTAATAAAATGAGAGTGAGCTTTGGTATTGATAGTCTAATCTATTGCTTAGGATTTACTGGTAGAAACCAAGTGAAACCGGGCAAAAAAATCTTCACTAGAAGTCAGTCCATCTGGGGCTGGAAAGTAGCAAGAATGGTCTACATAATGGGGAAAAGCTGAAGGCCAGCCAGGGCATCAAAAGGTAGATCATGTTGTCACAGCAAATTTTTGAGTCCTCAAAACCCTGTCCTCTCCCCGGGAGAAGGTTGGACAACAGTATCACCACTTGCTGCTCTTTGGAATTATGGCCGCAAACTCTGGGGTCTGATATGTGTATAGGGTTTAACATAAACCTGTTCTATGGTGACACGTAGGAGGGGAGGTCTGTACACATCAGCATCAGCCTGCTTCCACCTCATTATTTCCACAAAAGGGTTATTTCCATCCTGGTAATTATTTGAGATCTTTCAACTGAAATGTGGGAACACACAGGTCTCTTCTCCCAAGCTTACGTTACGTTTCCAGGACACTCCTTATAACCATGGTCTGGAATTTGTCATCAATTTCAATAAGTACAGGATAAAATTGAAATAAATTGATTTTTTTTTTTTACATTGACCTTGACCTTGTTTTCTCTCTCAGTTACTCTTGATTGCCTGTTGGTTGTCCTCCATTATTTGTGTTGAAGTGACAAAAGAGGAGGGAACAGCTATTAACACTAACAGATGAAGACTCTGGTTGCAGAGGATGAAGGAGGTAGGAGGGAGGCAACAGTGTTGAAAAGCAGCAAGCTGGAAAAAAAAAAAAAAGACGACTTTGATAACAGTGCATAATAAATTTGTGGTTCTTGTTCTCCGTATGTTTCTGAGGACCGAGATTTAGTAGGATTCCATTTCTAAGGCTAATGAGAGTGTTCACAATTAAAAGAGCAGGGATGAAAGAGAATCATGTTTATAGAGTCAGGGTACAAGCCAAATGTTTTTTGGGGCAGCATAAGGAGGAATGTGGCTCGCTCTCAACATTTTTCCAATGTTTGTCTCCTCTGGAATATCTTGCACCTTCCTCTCAAGTGCTTGTGTTGGTCGTGGTGTGATCGTGCCAGATGGATCGCTGGTCCAGTCTGGGTTCCTGTAATTGTCTATTTATGTGAACCACTATTTAGGGTTTGGTTTCAGTTTAAATGATTTGGAACAAAGCTGTTATTTTGGTTTTAGAATTAAAGATTATGAATAAATTAATTTGCTCTGTCTGCCTAACCTAATCTGTTGGACTGCCCATAACTAGGCAGTTTGGAAAGCAGAGAAATGGCAGCACCCACGCTGTTACTTACCCTTCTGGACAGGAGCCCCTTTTAGATTAATAATTTAATACCAGACAGAGCAATTTATCGAGGGAAGGAGAGGATTCTGGTTCTCTCTCTAGCACACAGAATTCCTTTTACTACATGCACAGTCTACATCCATCCAGGAAACAATTGTGGAACCTGGAACTGTCCTAAGCAAACCAGGAGATCTGGTCGTATTAAACTCTAATACTGAAATTTTCCACTGTAACTTAATTCCACTTTGGCTTGCCAGAAGCTTCAATCGCTGTTTGATTGTTTTCGTGTATTTATTCTGCAGTGCTCTTGACCATAGTAAAGAGTAATTTAAAAATATATGGATGTGAAAGAGCAGAGGATTATAAACCAAGGTAATATTTGTTCAAAAATTGCATAATATGTCCAGGGATTTCAAGCCATTTTACAGCTATTAGTGAGCTTTGCCTGACAACGAATTGATAGGGTGAGAAATCATTATTGTAAAGAACTCCTGCAGTGGTTAGGTGCTGTATGAAAATAAATGTCCCTTTACTTCGTCCTAAAGGCAGATGAATAAACTAAGCTTTTTACACATGCAGCGGGATAATTTTTAAAATCCCTCTGCCTAGTAGCCAGCCTGAGGTCAAAATCAGGTTTCCCGTCTGCTAGTGCTCGGTCGAAGTATAGGGAGTTAATTTAGCTCAAAGATGTCTGGGTAAATCTATAGGAAGGAAGTTTGCAGACAGGAAGGAGGGGTGTGGATGGGAAAGGCTTGCCCCGTGCTGGGCTGCATTGAATGCGGTCTCAAATCACAGCGCATGGATAAGAAAGAATTTAGAAATTAATGTACAATCTTGAGAATTAAATTCTCTATCTAGCGACCTTAAAGTCTGGCAGCTGTTCTGGAGCTGATAAGGAGGGGACCCGCTGAAACGTTCCCATGGAACGCTCTCGTCCCTGGCTGGCATTACGGCGAGTTACAGAGCATGAATCAGAATCTAATTCTGTCAACCAGTGATGGGGCCTGAGAGGCGCTGGCCTGTGCGTTAACCGAACAATACGCTCTGTTGAGTTATGGGAATCGTAGAGTCCCTTTTTCTTTTTTTTTTTTTTCTTTCTTCCCCCCCCCCTCCCCCCTCGGTCTGTTTTTCCCACACTGCCTCCTGTCCTTTTCATTCCAAAGCATGCAGTGCGTAAATACATATGTGCATTAGCTCATGTGTATAGTATATCAAAGTGCATTTTAAAATGACTTAGCATAACAGCGTTATCGCACAAAGTAGAAGCAGCCCAATACCACATAACATATTGACTGTGTTTTTGACAGTAGGGCTCCAAGTATAACAAAATCATATGTCTTGTTTTATGGGTGGGCAGATCTTAAAAAGCTCAGCCTGCGAAGGGGGTGAGTTAAAAGTGAATCTCCTCCCTCCACCCCCTTCCCCTTAAGTTTTTCAATCCACTCAGGTTCGGTGTCATCGTGCAAGCCAGCCTTTTATTGTGTGTGACAAAGTAAACATCAGCGTGGTGGCAGAGAGTAAAAATGCTGTGGGAGAAATCATTTGGTTTACTTTAACTTCACAGAAACCAAACTGTACGAAATTGAAAATGTTCAATTTGCTCTGCCCGAAGCCAAGTGCCAGAGACACGTTAAAACATCTGTTTGCGCTTATAACATGATTGACTTTGCCAATGATAAAATGGATTCTAATATGATAATTTAAGTGCCCGAAGAGGTGATATTAAATAGTTTGCTATTTTTGCCCCAGGTCGCTAATCATTTGAGTCCTAATCTGAAGCTCCCTGAAGTCAGAGGGTATCTTCTCGCTGTCAGGCTTTGGGTGAGGTACATTTCTTCCTGGGGGCTATATAAATGTGCTTAAACACATCGCCGTTAACACAGCAGCTCTGCTGGGTAAGGATTCATGCTAAACAGGATTTCTGGTGAGGCTTCAGCAGTATTGACTTCCTCTGTTTTAAATGAATCAAAATGCACAAAGGAGAAGCCGTGACATGGTATCTTACTGTATATGAAAATACTAAATTGGGGAAAATGTAATTGAAACTTTATTTTCGTTTGCCTCAAAGTTGGATGAGGCTCAGTAATTCATTTGAAAATATGAATAAATTTGACATCAAATCTGCGCTCCCACTTTGGGACCTGCTGTTCAAAAATTACTGTACTGCTGCTACAAATACTTACCAGCCTAAATTCTCTAAATGTGCAAGGACTTAATGAGAGAGTTACTATACTTCTACTTCTAACGCTTCCTGATTGCTCTACAATAGCAGTTAATGGAGCCTCAGATCACTGCCCAACGTAACCATCTTTCAGCAGAAATTGCATTGGGACAAATATTATATTATCCATGTTTTCACGTGATAGAACAGGTACAGTTTTGTGTTCTTTCACAAATGTCTAGATGTAGTCAGTCTCTGCTGCGGCCACCTAGTCTTATTTAGTTTTGCTAGTCCGGGGACTGCGAACAAAGTTTCTGAAGGCTCTGTCCTACGCATACATATCTTGAGGTGAGGTTGTTCTGCAACCTTTCTCGAAACGGGAATCACTACTTTGGATCTTTCTTCTACCTAGCTATACATTTTAACAAGATTTATAAGAACAATGAGTTGTTCTTGGCCCTCTATTAAATGAAGTTAAAATTAAACAACGGGTTCAAAACTTACTAGGGAGACAGAAAGTTCATAATCAGTTATCTAAGCCCCTTTCCACAAGAAACCAGGCTGGAAATCCCATCATAAAGGCCTTCCTCCAAATATGCTTGCTTCAGCCTGTTCTTCTCTTTGGGATGAAAGATGATGAATGAATTGTATCACATCTTGTGCCTAGTTCTGAAGGCATTTTGGATTAACAGTGAATCATCATGCAATAATGGGAACGTACGGCTTAACGTTAGGTTCTTGAGACAGGTTTTTGGATCGAAGTATCTTGTTATGGATACTGTTCTGTAATGGAAACCTAACACCTAATTGCTGCACCGATAGTAATAATAGATCTTCAGCCCGTAGTGAGTGCATCAAGCTGATGTTGTAGAAAGAAACTTTTTCATACACGTTCAGTAGGTAGTTTTTTATGCGATCATTTCTCTCTGCCCAAGATTTTGCCTGGTCCAACAGTCTTCAGTTAGCAGAGCTCCAGCAAGTTTTCTGTAAGTAGATAATACTTGGAGGTTGGCTCTTTCTAGAGGTGATTTCATTGACGAACAATCAGATAACACCAGTCGTTTCCTGGGGAGACGGTGTACCCCGTTTGTCTCATGTTTCATCTTTTGCCTTTACATGCTCTGTCATCTGCAGATCACTTCCTGATTTTCTTTCTTTTGACCGGTCTTCTCTATTTATGCTGTAAGCTTTTAATTTGTTGGACTATTTCTTAGCATAGGCTAACCCAGTGTGTTTCACAGTGGAGTCCTTATCTCGGATGCATCTCGCAGTGCTGCCATAACAGAAACAGCGGTAAATAGGAATTCATCTGTGTCCTGTGTCTAGCCTTGGCTAAAATGGGCCTTCAGCAGACTTGAGGGAACCATAATTCCCCCGGGGGCGGCTTGCTTTCAGAATTTGTATTTCGTTTGTGTACCTATAGATATATCAGTTCTAGGGGTAAAGAAGCTGGGCTTCCCAAAACTAGGCCTAACGTCTGTTCCATCCTCTCAACTATCGTATTAAGGTCAAAATCGGTACTGTCAGCCTCATTTGCTGGACAGGTTTGTGACAGAGAGTTAGGAAACCCCCACGTCTCCTCATCCGTTGACCCCACTGGAACCATGAGTAAATGTAGTTTCCCAGACACTAAGAGGGATACTTGAGTGCGAGAATGTGTGTGATGCTACAAACTTGATGAAGGCCTGAAAGAGCAAAGTACCACAGGTATTTTTTTTGCTTTTATTTGGCAGAACTGTGTCTGCAGTTTAGAGCAATAGCCTGAGTCTGTTGTTTAAAGATGACGTTATTTAAATATTCATAGGTTTGAATGCCAGAGGGGGCAGTTAGGACTATTCTGGTCTCAATTCTGAGCACAATGCAGAGATGGAATTTCTGATGATTTGGGATGGGGCTGTAACTTCGGCTTGAGCTAAAACATCAGCTTCAGAATGCATCCAACCTTCCGGTAAAGATTTAAAGTGACTGGAGAATCTCTCGGCAGGTTGTTACTCTCCAGTAATACACTGGGCGTTAGTTTTATCTCCCTTTCATCTTCCTCTGTTGTTTAGGCCCAGGGAAAGTTAGACAGTTGGTGCGGACCATCTTCCAGGCCCTTCCTGTGGACAAGATTTTCTCCTAGCTGGAGGCTGCTGGCAAGGCCCTTAGTCCTCCTTTAGCAGAATCAGTGCCAAGCACTTTTTTTGGTAGGAGGATGAACTGATCTTCAGAGGAGCCGAGCTGGGGAAGCCCCATACAAGCTCCGTAGCAAAAGCCACGGAAATCGGATTTTGATCAGAATGAAACTTTAAAAGGGAACAATCTGGACATAAATTGTTTTCATTCCCCCTCCCCCCCCCTTTTTTTTAACATGAAGCATCCTTTCTTTATTCCCCACATATTTTCAGAGGGAAATATCTCAGTAAGCAATTACAGGATTTTCTCTAGCATACAGAGATCCTGCAGTGTGATGTTTTTCATCTGGTATGTCTTTGTTACTTTCATTGTGGGCCATTCTACTGAATAGAAGGCAGACATTACTCAGAATGAGAACGGAGACTGTCTGTTTTTGAGTACTGAAGCTTTATTTAAAATGCATGCTTTGCCAGTGAAGTTTTGTGTGTGCCTCTCTTTTATACTGTAACTCCAGCCCTTCAGATGTGCGTTACAAGGCTGTAATATTGCACAGATCTTTGCCTTCCAACAGGCATTAAAGTTATTTTTTTTTTTTTACTAAGTACACCATGAACAAGTGCAAGAAGAGGGAGATGCTCACAACTGAATCAACTTACCTGCTGCTCTTACAGTGCATAAAATTCAAGTTTCTGCCAAATGTTTGGCAGAAAAGGTGGTACACCTTTCCCCCGCCCGCCCCCCCCCCCAAGCAATTCTTCTTGTTCCAATAGAAAAGATATAAATGGAAAAGCTGTAACTAAATAAACCCTGAAACACTTTCGTAGCACTTCCACACCTGTTGACCTGGAGAGGGTTTGGCCTTAGCTGCACAGTTGTGTTAGCGTGAACCATGCCCACGCTAAGGAGTCGGAGTGGTAATGCGCCTCAGCACACACAGAGATGGGCCATCCAAAATGGTTTGTTCAGTCTTGTCCCCTCTTGTCACCAGGGTGCACTCCCACCTGGTGTTTTACTTTCCGTCCTAGGCCATGAAGATGTGCCATTCAGAAGAATTACTGGCCCCAAAAAAAGAGAACCGGGATGCCCTACAGGGACAAATTGAACCTTGCTGCAGATTTCACTGTTTGCTGGAGCCATTGTTGGGACAGTCTGGCAATATAAAATAGCCTGAAAATGGAGAGAAAGTGCCATGATGGCCAAAGTTAAAAAGAAACTATGTGGATATAACTGTTACCAATCTCATCTACCCTTCTCTGTCTTTTTAAATTATTTTTAAATATTATTTACGTTAAAATTATTATTTGGTGCAACTTTAATATAGACGCCGAGTACAAAGTACAGTTGCCACTGGAACTTGTTTAAATTGAGTTTGTGCATGCTGAGCTTTGCTTTTATTTCTTATGAAAGAGTTCCTTTGCATCCACTATATGTGGAGCTAGAATAAAGGCAACTCTTAGTACAGCGTCCATAGCATAGTAAAATAAAAAATAAAAATTGGGGGTTGTCAGAGTTAGCATCAAGCCAAATGCATGAAGTTGAAGCTCCGTCACTGTCCCGAGAGGGGGTGCAGCCCACACACGGGCAGGTGCGCCTCCCCAGCTGCCTTACGCTTGTGCTTCACAGCTGATCTGAAGAACAGCATTTCATTAGCAACAGTAATTGCGATGAGAATAATACTGATAGTCACACTAGATTCTCTAGCTACTTCGACTCTTCCCTGAGAGCACCAAGCAACGCAATGGATGCTGCTGTCTCTTATGTATTTTTTTAATGTTTTTTTTCTTATGTGCTGTATTGAGACCACAGGTTTATTTTACTTAGGTTGCTGAGTGGTGTCGTATTTTTAGTGAATCTGTTGAGGTCTGCATGAAGCTCTAGCTGGTAATAGCCATCATTGATTTCATTTTGATTTAAAGCTCTTTGAAGTTTAAGAAAGAAACCTTCCTGTCTTTGGCCTGTTTGTGCTCTGTCAAATCCTGAAATCTTCTATTAAGGTGCCATGGATTTACTGGCATAACGGCGATTGAATTTTAGGATATTTCATTCTAAAACCAAAGACTTGGACCAGTTACAGCATTTTAGAAGATGGTTATGGTATTCATGTATCTGAGCGGTCCATATCCTTTTCAGGATACCTGTGTTCGATGGGTGTTTTGGCCTGTGCTTGATCTCAGATAGGTCACTTCAGCTGTGTGACTCATTTTGCTCGCGTGGAGGTGATGAACCTAATCTTTTTCATAGAATGCTCTGAGACCTTTCACACAAAAATGCCGTCTAGTAGAAAAGTGTTATCTTGGGCAGCCTGAAAACCCAAGGCTGAATTCACCGGGGAGAGGACGTCTAATTCTCGTAGAGGCCAGTGAAGCAGGCAATGTCTAATAAAAATCACAAGTTACAGAACTTGGATTTAGCGCAGGCTATAGTGATTCATGGTCAAAGGTTCCTGGCGCAGTCCATGGTGTTAGCCATGGTGATAGACATCATGTTGCTTAATAATACTACAAGTCAACTTGATTTTGCTTGGCAAAATACAGCGTGTTGCGGGCGATTTCAAGTGCCCACCTTACTTCTGAGTAAACAGATAAAGGATAGGTTAAGAGTTTTTAAAATTATATGTGAGAACGTCAGAACGTTACAGATGAAATGCAATGCTAATAGTAAGACTCAGCCTATATTCATTAATTCTGAGGTGCAAGGAACTGGTTTTTTACGCTAAATTGGAGAACATGAAGGACTATCAGGAAGTGATGTTTACAGGATACAAACGGGTGTGGGATGCTATCAAGTTTTATTGCCATTCAGTAAAAATGATCGCATTACTCCCAAGTGGCAGATTTGCACATGTAGAGTAGGTTTTGCTCTTGTAAGCAGCAATGAAAGCATTATGCCTCATCCTACGTGTTATGCGTTTTGCCCATGTCTTGCATTTGCGGTACCTCGTCCCCTTGTCATTGGGACATTTTCTGAGCCAACTCCTCCTTTTCCTTTTTATTTATTATGGAAACATTATTACTGGCACAGGCAAAGTTAGCGCAGCACTAATTCAATTTATTTTAAGGTTTCTCTGATAAAGGCATTTATGTGCTGACTCTTCTCATCTCGTATATTCTTTTTGCTAGATACAGGCTGAATTTAAACTATGAAGCTACATATCCCTGAACTTTACGTTTTTAAGCCCCGTGATGTCATTTTTAGAATATCTTGTACGCATCTTCACCTGAAGAGCTTAAAAAGCCTATTGAATGATTTTTCTCTTGTGAAGCCAGCTGAGTGTGGAGTCCATGTATCACATTTACAAGACTCCCTTCTGCCGTGAAGGCTGTGTAATCAGGGCTGTGCCGTACACCATGCAATTTAGCATTAACACAGCCTGAAAAGCCCAGCAGACCAGTCCATCTCAGGATTTCAGTATTTTCCTCCTGCTCAGCTGCTCTTTTGCCAGAAAGCCAGCTGTCCCCAACCTTCTCTGTGACCCCGGTCCCTTCCCTGTGGAGAAAGTTTTGGAAAACCTAGTCTGCTATTCTCCAACACCCGTTTTCTTCTTTACTAATGGAACACAGAATAAGAGCACGGTGGATTTCATGAACTTGATTTTGGCTGTTGGAAAACTTTACTTAGTTTCATTTTGGTTTGGCTGAAACCTTCCTCTCCTCCAATTAACGAGTGTGAGATTCGTCCTGGGATGTCTCCCTCCCATCTCAGTAGGAGAGATACCGTTGGGTCTGTTGTTGCATTCACAGTGTAGGAGAGGGGAAAGCTACGTCCCGCAGTTCTCTTTCCGTTACAGACTTGAAGGGTGTGATTTGTTCTCTCTTTCTGTCTTGGAAACTGAAGTGTTCAGCTCTGCTTTTCAGTGGGAAAAGTGTCTTATAGTAAATATTTCAGTGCTGTTTCAGTATAAGTGTTCAAACTTGGATAGATTAGAGCTTTTTGGGTTTCTTACCCATGCTTGACATCACTTTGGCAATAAAAACCACTTTGGCCAGTCTGTGAGAGAGCCTGCAGAGAATTCATGCTGGAATGTTGTGCTACTCTGTTCTCTACTTTCTGATTCTTCCTGGCAAGATGCGTCGTCGAAAAAACGTATTCCAGTTTCTTTGCAACTAGCAGTTTTATTTTTTCTTGTATTTTAAAAGTGTCAGGGGAGGCATTTAGCTTATACATTAGGATTTTCTACACCTCCTGGAACCATACCTCAAACAATGAAGAAAAGAGTAAAAGTAGAAAAATAACTTCTCTACTTTTCTTGAGAATGTTGTAGCCCTTAATGTCCCAATTTCCTTAACCTGGCATGACCTACTTTCACCAAAGAATCTTAGTTTTAAGGAAAAGCTTTACACCTAAAGAGTTAAAATACAGAAAGGGAATAAAAAGAAGTTAATGAATGTTTAACTGAGGGCTTTTTCGGCTTGGGGTTTTGAGACCTTGAAAGTAAGCACTAGCACAGCTTAATATAATTCATTTCAGTGAGGTAGATGATGCATAGACTTAAAAATCCTTACATCTCTAATAGTTTTCTAACCTTATATCCCCAGTCAGCAACAATTTTCAGAGATTTATGGGTAAAATAGTTTTGAAATCAAGCCAGGAAGTTATAGACTTTGTTTTGGGCAAGAGAAAGGAAAAATCGCAATGGCTGGTGGTCCATAGCTGAAGCATTCTGCCAGTAACCCCCTGTAACTTCCTTGAATACAGATCTGAACTTCAGTACCGCATGAGCTGCGGTCTCTAACAGGGACAGTTTTTAAACTCAGAATTAACCTCTGATATTTCAACTTGAGTGCAGGCTTTCTCAGAACATTGCAAAGATGAGCACGCCTTGCAAATTGATGCTTGTACCTGTTAATTTTACAGCTATACCATTCTGGGTGTAGCTGTAAATACCATCTTGGGTACTGTCTAAAAGGTCTGAAAGCTTAACAGTGATGGATCAGAAGACTGCTGTCGTGGAGGTTTCAGAGAACACAGACATCTTGCAAGAATACCAATAAAGTAATCCTATGTCCTTTTTATCCTATTAAATGATTTAATGTGACTTTGGAACTATTTCAGAAGAATAAATTGTATCTCTTTGGTGAGTTGAAAGAATTGGGGGAACAATAGATTTTTCTGGCACCCTTTTCAAGATTGTTGATGGTGATGTGCCAAGCCAGGTTCTAACACAGTGATGATCGCTGCTTGTCTCACGTGGAGTTTTTCTCAGGCTAAACTTCCAAGGCAGTTAACTACTTGGACTTTATTACGATTTTTCAATTCTGAATGAACACAAATGGAAATCAGCAGGGACTCTGCCTGACTTTGGATGCTTGTAAGAGCCTGAGCTGATACTTTCAGGTGCTGTAGACACCTCTGGAAATGTGGCCATTTGCTGTTACAAACTGATCAGAAGTTTGTGCATCTTTCCTAAGTTTTGGAGCAGTGCCGCAAAACAGACACCATGTTTTACCCAGGAGACCGCTCCATTTCCGTGGTGGGTGAAATGATGCTTAAATAAATAGTCTGTCAATTTGTTAAGCATGAGGGATCCATAAAAATGAAAGTTATTATTGCAGCAGGAATTTTCCCACAGCAAAAACAAAACAGAACTGAGTTTCATCCATAAAACCATTGCAATTGAAGCACTTGTTTGCTTCTTACCTCTGTTCGCTTGTTTTATGTAAGCCAGCGTTCTACCTCTCCTTTATGAGGAGTTAGGCGAGTAGCGCAGGCATGTTGATCCTTGCATCTACAGAAGAATTATATGAGCTAAACACATGTTCTGCCATTGGCACATTACTGTTGTCAGGCCAAAACCCTTCTCCGTGCTTGGCTTCCGCAGCAATGAGCATGGGTGGAGGAAGGAAGGAACAGCTGGGAGGCGATTATGGTTTCCTGACGCCCTACCCCACCCGTGGCACAGGTTAGATCAGTTCTGAGTCGCAGGCAGCTGGTAGAAATCCCCGGGAGACTGTCCATTCATCTCCTGCATTACCTCCACCCAGTACCTGGCACACATCCTCTGCAGCAGGCTGCTGCTGGAGGAATCGGTTTTACCAACTCAGTGCTCCCTCCTGGGGCGTTTTCTCTCTTTGGGATGTTGCTCGGAAGAGGAACAGACTCAATTCTGTTCTTTGGAGCTCAGGATGAGATTGATTTTAATAGGGACTTGTGTGCCTGGAGTTTTATCTGGAAGCCTGGGGGGCCTCAACTGATTTATTCTAGTTATATGAAGGGTATATTACTGGAACTCCTGCCAGTTGAAAAGCTGAGGTCCAAGAAGAGCAGAAAACTATTTGCTGAGGGGGAAAGCAAATGCGCTGGAGGAAGCAGAATGAAACTGTTAAAGAACATTCTCTCTCCTGTTGGAAACTTCACCTTTCCCAATACGGAGGTAACCTGGGGCATTGAATGATGGATAAAGTTTATGCCATTTAAAATATTCTTTGTATTATTTGCCAATAATACACACTGCCACAATAGTGTCAGCCACTTACAAGGCCAAATTCACAATCCGTCTTTTTTTAACAATCTGTAATGTCCCTTTGGCTGATAAATAAGTACTCCAAGACCAACAAAGTGGTGAGATGAGTTTCATGGACTAATGCTGAAACATTCAACAGCCTAGCAGAAAGCAAAACGAACTATGGATCAAAGGGTGACCAGTGCAAAATTCAAGACTATAAGCTGCAGTTATCTGATGTCCTGGTAAAGGGCAAGCCACAAACAGAATTGTTGGCTGACGCCCCTGGAAAGTAGTAGTAATAATAAACATCTGGAGGGTTTGACATATTCATGGTTGCCAGTAAATAATCCCTGGCTCCTAAGCAATTGTTTTTGGAGAAGCGGTTTGAGATACGGAGAAGCTAAAAAGTAATTGTATAATGGAATGATGGAGAATATCCTGAGAAATCAGGACCACTTGTGTGTCGGCATGAATAACGAACAGGGCTGTAGGAGAGAAAGGGAAAACAGATGCTGATCGGGTGGTAGCATTCAGCGACAGGGGTCAGCCACGGAGGAGAACAAGCAAATGGTAGCTCATCTGTCACCAAGAGCACCCATGAATGCAGCCCTTCACTCCTCACAGGGACCAACAGCAAAATCATTGGAGTGGTCTTGTGCAGCCAGAAGAGGAGATGTTTGTATTCGCTTAGGATGTGATCCAAATTTGACTGAGTTCAGTAGAAATCTTCCAGCAACTGCAGAGAGACTTGGATCTGGCCTGCAGAGGTTGTCTGTTTACATCTCAGCCTGCAAACATGAGTCCACATGCCCAAAGGAGCACTTTGCACTTTCATGTTTACTCCCATCCATTTCTCATACAGAGATTCCTTTTGATGAACGCCCCAATTATCTGTTTGCTGCAGATGTCATTTACTTTTCTGCGGCTGTCTTGTCTCTTGATATATCTGGAACATACCAGGAGTGCTGCTGTCATGTATTTAAAGCATCTTGGTCTAGTTTTCTCCTTTCTTTTCCCCCTGTGATCACATTTTCGGTCAATCAGGGCGTTTATGCAGATGAAATCAGCCTCATACACCCGCACGCATATTAGTCCTTTACATTATAGCCTAATAACTTAAGTATTCATAACGTAATTGTGGCTGGTGGGAAGCCCTGCTGCACAAAACTGATGGTGCTGCTTCCCTTCAGGTAAACCCTGTTGACAGGCAAAAGGTTATTGCTTGTATAGGCAAGTTCATTGCTCCGGCGCACATAGCGCTACGGATACCTCATCAGATTAGTCAAATGTCTGTGAAAAGGATTCTGTCTCTAAGGTTCCAGTTGCTCCTTGCCTGCCTTTGATATTGCTGTGGTTGCACAAGAAGGTTTGACCATGTTAGCATTACGCAGGCCTCTCTCATAGAGAGCTCATTGTCTGTGTCCTTTCCCCAACAAAGGACTAAGGTGTGGGGCTTAAATACAGGCGTGGGATGTATTTCCCATTAAAATAATAAAACAAAAGGTATTTACTGCGTTTTAGCTGCAGTATCAATAAACTGATAAGATAGCTTTTCCTGAAAGGAAAATAAAACCTACTCTATTAAGTCTTTGGTGTTGCAGACAAAGTAGCGATTTAAAGCTTGAGGGCCAAACGTTGCAGATCATTACAGACATAGAGATTTCCAGTAATGAATCCCCAGTGAATACCTGCCTAGGAATGTGTGAAATGTCATGGAAGAATAAAGTGTTCTGATTACACTGACGGTGTTTGCTGCAGTCCCAAAAGAAGTGCCAGAGAGGGGTACCAAGCTCTCTTCGTTATTGCAAACGGAGTTACGTTCACACATTGCCCTGCCCAAGCTCATTTGAGTGACACGTTTTTATTTTTTCCACATAGAGTTTTGTTTCATTTTCAGTTTTTTTTTTTAATTTTGTTTGACATTTTGTATTGTAATGTTTAACATTAAATGGTATTGATGAAATTTAATATTTATATCTTGTTTGGTGTTCTATATCTATATCACGCTCTAATTCTAAGTAACATTATATGTAGTATTCAATGTTTCCGAGATAATTTTTTTGAGGAAACCTTCATACTGAAAAAAGTTTTACTTGTTCCAAGTCAGAGCACAAAGCATGTTTTGGAACACTGGAATTTCCCACGGGGCAGAGATCCTGTTTTCCAACTGACTCTGGTATATGGGCTGTGAAGAACCCCTTCTGATTGCCCAAAGAGGCCTTGGCTCATGGTCACTTCTGAAGTTTATTCAAGGGCAAAAGATGGGGTGATTTTTATGAAGAAATCTCGTTTTGATTCATTCCCAGAAGACCAAAGTAAAAGCTGTCTCACCCACCAGCTGTCATTTCTAACCCAGATGCTCCACGTCTCTTGCCAGCTTCTTGCTGGGGGAAACAGAGGAGGGGAGTGAGGGCTCAAAAATAAAATAATTTCAAGAAAAGAGAAAGAAAGTTGAATATGGTTTGTGCAAACCACGTTTTAATGCAAAGTGGAATATAAATATGAGCCCTTGGTACCCACGAGTCACGTATTCCTAACTTTATGATAAACTGTGTCTGTTTTTGCATATTAATGGAAGTGTATAATGATAATTCCCTTACAGCTTTCAGCTGTGGTGATCTTTCCATTTCACTGTTTTGAGGAATTTGTACGAATATGTACATATGTGGCTCCCTTCACTTCGTTAACGGAGCACAAATTAATGTAGTTATCCTCACAACATTTTTCTTGGGCAGTAGAGTGTTATCTCCACTGCATGGATGAAAACCAAGGGACACAGGGATTTTAAAGGCCTTATTCACAGCCTATAGGCATTAGTGGGAACCTTTGCATTGATTTCAGTGGTCATGTCCTCAGTGACTTGCCCGAGGGAACTGTTGTGATGACTCAGTCGAACTGCTTATCCGGTCTTTGATAATCTTTTTTTAATTTTTTTTTTTTTTCTAGCACCAAACTATATCCCAGTACTTATTTTTCTGTGGTGTATATAAAGCTATGTTTTAAACTCACAGCTTGACTCTTACTGCATTTCCTATCAACAGGAACAAAGAGCAGAATGGTAGCTCAGGTTATTAACTTTCAAACTTTATTAGTTATAGCACCTAAGAAAAATGTTGAAATATTTCAAAAATTACTAATTTTATTATGGCTGTCGTCAAAGCCATGTATGTCTGAGGATAGCTCATGGTTAAATTAAAAAATCAACCGTATTCTGTCTTTTTCTTGTTTTGTATGTTGTGATTTTAGATATAGTAAACATCATAATGGTTCTGAACAAGTAAATACTTGGTCAAGGCATTTTTATGAATGTTATGCAAGAAGATAGATTTTATTTTTTTTTTTTCCATCACTGAAAACTCAAATTACTTGCTTTATAAAAATTTATTGCTTTACAAAAGATTATGCTGCTGGTGCAGCTTGCACTCAAGTCTATAACAGAAGTCTAAAATGTGGTTCCTTGATGAGGGCTGGAGCAGTCCTAATCTTTCCCTGAATTACTGAGATTTACTGTCTTTAGATCATTGTCAGCCGTAATGCAAGTGTTAAGTGAGGTACAGGAGAACTGACCACAAGCAATAACAGAATGGAAACGCTTTCAGAGAGAGAGTATTTCACCTGATACAGAGGAGTTTTAACTGGAACTAGTGAGATAAAACTGAGCATTAGACTGTACCTGAGGAAAAAGTTGCTAGTGGTGAAAGCTGTTTGCTTATGCTCTGTTCTCCCAAGGGAAGCAGTAGTAGCGGTTTGCATAAGTTACTTAAAATTAAACTAATAAAAGTTACTAAAAATTAACAGTACGCAGAAGTTACTTAAAATTAATTTACTCGAGAGTATATTGTAAGGAGCTAAGTATTTTGGCGGTGGTGTGAGGAGTGGTTTGTTTGATTGCGAAGCTCATTACTAAGGACTCGGAGAAGAAAAAAAAAGCTAGGATTCATTTCATATTCTTGAACGTATCGGAGGATTAAAGCTTGGTTTGGCACAATCAAAAAGGCATTGATAAGCTTGGAAAAAAAAAATAATCTTTATCTGTTCCAGCATACCACGTCTATAATGTTTGTCAAGGTAACTTTTTAAAAAAAAAAATCCCCGTGTAACCTTTTGTGTGATTGTTTCAATAGTTCGTTTGGTTTTATTCCTAAAAAGGAACAAATTGCTTTGTAACATCGTGACTTTGTGGCACGCGTGTTTAATGCCATGGAGTCCACCGAAGAAAAGGAACTGTGTTAGTTCGGCTTCAGGGGGAATGTGCTAGAACAGCTTTGAAATGCTGACCTCCCAGCATCTAAGCCATACATTTCAGAGCAGCGATGTAACTGCTCAAGAGTGGGCCAGGATGAAGCAACAGTGAGTAAGCAATGTTGTCGGTGTTCGCCAGTCGTCGTCTTTCATGTCGTAGATGCCTGAGAAGTGGTATAAATGTGACTCTGACTGTGACTAATGGTCACTGTCTCTACGGGGCGCAAAATAAAGCGGTGCCGCTTTTGTAAAGTTGCATTGTGAACACTTGGCAAAGGCCATGAAGGAAATGCTTTCAGAGAAAAAAGCCCCAAAGAAAAGAAACGCTAAGGATGTCTTCATTAAGTATGTAGATTAGTGGCTTTCTATTTGAAGATGGAGTATCCCTTTTTTTATTTCTCTTGCCGTGGACGTTGGGGACCAGTAGTTCCAGCTGGAGTTAGGAGGCAGCTTTAGTGGGTGCATGGGCTGTCCAGGCAGCGTGTCCGGCAGATTGCTGGTTCAAGAGGCAGCGGGCTTCTGTGGTGCAACTAGGATCGGGAGAGAGCAGATTTAAGATCAGCTCGTGCTCCTTAAATAATTGGTTGAATACACTGAATCTGTGCTTGCTTAACTGTGAATGGGTTTATACAATGATAATTTGGGGTTGCCAGGGACATATATTAAATAATTATTTTTTTATTTAGTAGTTATTAGTGAATAACTTATCCAAAATTACATTAGATATAAGATAGCTTATTTGTGCTTCCCACCCCCCTCTTACCCCCGAGAACTACAGAGTGATTTGTAAGTTCTCCTCCTGTTTTATGGATCAGCTGGGAGGGAAAGTAGGTCCTCGTGGATCAGAACGTAGATGTGGTTGTTGGCTTGGCACTTGTTGGCTGGTTCTTCAGTGATCTTCATCGGGTCATTCTTCTGGATTTTGTGAACCTACCTGTAAGATTTCCTTTCTCATATCTCTTGCCTGTCTTGTCCTCCTAGGCAAGCTTGCTCAAGAAGAAAGCAGCCCCTTTTGTCTCTTTATACACTATGTAGCTTGGTGAGACTTTGATTTTGAGTGAAGCATTTAGGGGTTTGTGACAAACAAATGATATGTAAGAATAACAAGTGACTTATCTGTACATTTCAGTGTCACGTCAGTCTGTCTTTAAAATCATGCATTGGAAAGTGCGTTTGCCATTCTAAATTTCTGATGGGAAACACTTTATAGAAAGTAAATCCTGTTCTTTGGGAATGTCATATAAGGAGCTAGTTTGTCTACTGCAACTTTTATGCTATTAATCTTATGCCTTCCGGTAAGAGTCTACAGACTTATTTTTCCCTTAGGTAGCACATCATCCTTTTGTCCTGCCCAACAAATAGCAGGAGTTTAGCAATTTCTATAACAGGCCTATAAAACAGGCACAGAATTCTAATTTGAGAGGTAATGAAACTGCTTGTCACCCCAAACCAGGACACTGCTCATGTTCTCAGACACCCTTGCATGGATTTCAAGCATTGAGATTTTAGAGCATTACATGAGGATGTTATGTTCTTCTCTGTTCTACCACAGCCACCTCACAGAGCTGTTCTGTCTCATGGGGAAAAAGGAAAAAAAAAAAAAAAGGCAAAAGGGAGGAAACCTCTGAAAGCTGTGATCCTGTTTGCATTTGCCCAGATTTGCAGAGGCATATGGGAACATACATTGACTGCGCAGGAACTAAATGTCCTTGTGACTCTGTCCCTGGGGGGATTGTGGTGAGACTCCCGTTCACATTGCAAATCAGGATCTGCAGGAGAAAATGCTGGATTTTGTCTTAGCACTTTTAAAAGGAATAACATTTTAATGATATGTGCTGTGCTATTGGCGTAATCCTTCCAAAATGGACAATGATTTATATATTTCATGTGAGGACAGGATTCCTTAGGGGATGACTCATTGTTTTAGTCTGGAATAATTCCAGTGGGAACCTTTTTCAGAACTGGTTGATACATACCTTACATGGTCTTAGTTTGGGATTTTTTTTGTCTTTCGTTTTGTCTGATAATATGTGTGCTTGGCCTATTAAAATTAAACTGTCTCTTTCCCTTCCGAGTCAAATCCAGTCCGTATTTACCAAGACCTTATATGGAGAGGGAGTGTGCGTATATATATATATATAAATACATGTATACATAAATGTCTTTATGAATGTATATATACATATACAGAAGAGAAAAAAGAACTGGATCTGTTGCAAAGGCAGAGTTTATTTTTTAATAAAGGGGTGAATTTTGCGTTAAGCACATCTTTTCACATCTTAGTTTGAACCCAAAGACAACACTTGACAGCATAACTACTTCCATTTATAGAAATAATTCCGTACTGTAGATAGTGGGACTATAGCGATACTATGGCCTGTGAATACTGAATTAACAGCCAGTGGAAGCAGTACAGACTTGTTTCATCTGATATGAAAACAGACTGTCTTCACTTACACTCCAGGTCTTGGTTATACATTTTGTCGCCTTTTCAAATTGATATTGCCACGCTTATGAATCACTGCAGTCAAGGGAGCTCTGTAGCATGAACAATGAAGATGAACTGCGAAGCACAGTTGCCCTAGGGAGTACTGTAAAGTGTTCCAGTAAAGGGCCTAGTACCTCAAGGATTTAAGGTAACGTCCCACTAGTTACCTTTTCTGAAGACTAGTAAAACATTTGCCTTTCTTCAGTCAATGGGGACCTCCCTTGATCTCCATGACTTCTCATCAATGACAAAAGAATGACCTTGCCGTTCCACCAATGGTCTCTACACTCTTGTGTCCATCCCTTCTGGTAGCGTGGACTTATAAGGATCAGGACTTCTTGAAAGATCCCTGACTTTTCTTTGACTGCTTAGAACTTCTGTCATCCTTGAACCCTGTCTGCGGGTGCAAAGACTGGGTAGACCTTGTTGGTGAAGCCGGAGGCATAGAAAGCATTGAGCTTCTCAGCCTTATCTGCACCTGCCGTTGCTAAAAGTCATCCACTCCATTCAGCAGTGGTCCTGCTTTTTTACTTTTTGCTGCTGATGTCATTTTAGAAGCTCTCGTAGTTCTTAATATGCCTTGCCGGTTTTGACTCTATCTGAGCTTTGACTTTGCTAAAATCATCCTTACATGCCCCAGCAATGTTTCTACATTCGTCCTTTGCAGCCTGTCCATGCCTCTACCTCCTGCATATGACTTTTTGCACTGGAACTCTGTCAGGATTTCCCAGTTTAGCCATGCTGGTCTACTAATCCTAGAATCATAGAATCACAGGGTTGGAAGGGACCTCTGGAGATCATCTAGTCCAACCCCCCTGCCAGAGCAGGGTCACCCAGAGCAGGTTGCACAGGAACGCGTCCAGGCGGGTTTGGAATGTCTCCAGAGACGGAGACTCCACCACCCCTCTGGGCAGCCTGTGCCAGGGCTCCGCCACCCTCACAGGAAAGAAGTTCCTCCTCATGTTTAGGTGGAACTTCCTATGCTCAAGTTTGTGCCTGTTACCTCTTGTCCTGTCCCCAGGCACCACTGAAAAGAGCCTGGCCCCATCCTCCCGACACCCACCCTTTCAGTATTTATAAGTGTTGATAAGATCCCCCCTCAGCCGTCTTTTTTCCAGACTGAAGAGACCCAAATCCCTCAGCCTTTCCTCATAAGAGAGGTGTTCGAGTCTCCTAATCATCTTGGTAGCTCTCTGCTGCACCCTCTCCAGCAGTTCCCTGTCCCTCTTGAACTGGGGAGCCCAGAACTGGACACAGCACTCCAGGTGCGGCCTCACCAAGGCAGAGTAGAGGGGGGAGGATGACCTCCCTCCACCTGCTGGCCACACTCTTCTTGATGCACCCTAACATGCCTACTTGCTTCTCTGAGCACAAGGGTGGAGCTTTCTTGTGCTGGGAAGATGTCATGGTTTCAGCTGGGATGGAGTTAACTTTCTTGTTAGCAGCTGATGTGGGGTATGTTTTGCATTTGGGATGAGAGAGGTGTTGATGTCACACTGGTGGTTTTGGTTGTTGCAAAGCAGTCGAGGCCTTTTCTGCTCCTCACAACTTCAGGGAGTGGGCTGGGAGCACACAAAAAGCTGGGAGGAGACACAGCCGGGACAGCTGACCCCAACTGACCAAAGGGATATTCCATACCATATGACGTCATGCTCAGCATATAAAGCTGGGGGAAGAAGAAGGAAGAGGGGGAAGTTTGGAGTTATGGCGTTTGTCTTCCCAAGTAGCCATTACATGTGATGGAGTCCTCCTTTCCCGGAGATGGCTGAACACCTGCCGGCCAATGAGGAGCAGTGAATGAATTCCTTGTTTTGCTTTGCTTGTGTGTGCGGCTTTTGCTTTACTTATTAAACTGCCTTTATCTCAACCCATGAGTTTTCTAACTTTTACTGTCCTGATTCTCTTCCCCGTCCCAACTCGGGGAGTGAGTTGAGGGGCTGCGTGGTCCTAGTTGCTGGCTGGGGTTAAGCCGCGACAGAAGACCTTGTCCCTGAAGACAGCCTTAGTCTTTCAGAGCTGTTGCCCACAGGATGTCACGTTTCAGTTCCCTGCATCAGACATCTGCTTTCCTGAAGTTCGGGGTCTATAGTCTGCTGCTTGCTTTCCTCGTGTTCCTTGGGATCTTGGATTCTGATATGCCAAAAGTGTTTCTTTTGCACGTGGGCCAAAATGGTTAAAATTCGAGTAAATCGTTTGCAATATCAGTTGAAAATGTCAGGTTTTCAGTATGGAGTTCTTCCTATGCATCGTGGAGAACAGGGACTGAGGAAAATGAATTTCAAGAGTCTATCTCAAAAGAAACATTGAAAACAGTGGTGTCAGTCAACCCGCCGTAACTATAAAAAGACTTCCAGTCTCGGGGACCGAAATCTCAAGACAACAGGTTACAAGATTTCAGGTTACGTGGTTCAAGTTTAGAAGATTTCATCACCATCTGGTCTGTACGAGAACCCCAGCCCTGATTTGGTCATGAAACCAAACCCCAAACCGCCGACTAAACCTAATTTAGATCTGGATCTAAACACCCACTTCCTTTTCCTCATTTCCAATCAAAACAGGTTTCAGTTTTGGTTGGTTTGAGTTCTTGGTGAAATCTCTTGTTGGTTATTGTTAACTTTTTCTCCCATCACTATCTGTGATCTGAAAAAAAAAAAACCCAAAACCAAAAACCAAACCCCAAAACAATCCCCCCCTCCTCTTCACAGGCCACATGTTTCTATTAATCAAAACCACTGTCAACAAATGAAAGTATGGCAAAACAGTGGTGATTTCCTACCCCTTGTTTTTATAGTAATTAATTATATTTGGTTTTGGTCCTAAAATGAGATGTAAGTATTTCATAAATCAGGTGAATTTGTTGTTTTTATAGTTACATTTTATTGGATAAATGACAGATTCTATTTAAGTGGGCATAGATTCTACTGAAATATTTTATGTGGTTGTGTTCACAGCCTGTTACAGATGTGTTCATTAAATCTGGCACACAGATAAGGATTAAAAAGTCATTCCTCCCTCCAGCTATTGTGACTTAAAAAGCAAATCTTGGACCAACCAATGCATTTCAAACTTAAGGATCAGTTTGGGACATAAATCCTAATGACTTAGTTGAAATTAGTAGAACTTGACAGTCGATGCAGAATCAGATCTGTTGATCTTGTTCATATTTGTTTCTCCTTTGACGGTATATCCTTATGGAAATCTCTGATGCTTTTACAGTGTATTGATAAAATGAATCAAAAGTTTTTCTTTTTTTTTTTGAACCTCAGATGACATTAGGTTGCTGAAAGGAACAACAAAAAAAGGAAACCAATCCCAACTGGGAATCCATCTCTGATCTTACTGCTGGCAAACACCTTTGTTCTCCGATATTTCGGTTTAAGACTCGTATGTACTTAGACCACTATATGAAAGTAGTGCTTCCCGTGTCAAAAGCCTGACTGATCATGTTCTTACCTGATGCCTAGTCTCAAATGAGCACCTGTAATGACCTTCTTCAGCAGTAAGCATCTAATTGCAGAGATCAACCTATGCCATAGTGTCGATCTAGAGCAATTCTTCAGATTGACCAGCTGAACTGTGCAGAATGAAAAACAAAAGGAGAAATACTCTACCTTTAGAGCCAAGATAATTAAGTACCTGTGCTTTTTCTTCTTTTTGTTTACTTGTTCATACAAATGAATAATTGGCAACTGAATAATTCTGTTTTCCTTTAGCTTAGTATGGCGTGTGTAAAGAGTGTTTATAGGTTAAATGCATGATTCCAAAGGCTTTGTATTCCTTTATTGTGGTGACCCACTCAGAAACAGTAAACTGGATGCTCTAGAGGTAGTCAGCCCCCAAGACTGATATCTCTGGAGTATCCAAAAGGTCAGAAGTTGTGCTGCTATGTATTTGAATAAATCTGTTAAAGAATTAACATTATGTTGAGAGGAACAGAAGTCTATCCTGAACTGCAGATTGGTAGGCAAGATACATAATGTAACACACCAGAGGAAAACGCGTGGAAACCCAGACTCTCCGTGCAGGTTCAGAGGGATTAAACAGACCTAGACCCTCTCTCTTCCCTTCTCCAAACAGGTGCAGGAAGCAGGCAAGATGTGGACAAAGTCTCCCCTACTGTGGTGAAGGGAAGGGACTTTGGGTTGGTCTAGGACAACAGTAACGTATTAGTCTATGGTGTGAGGACAAGAAATAACGATGGGAGGTTGAGGGGGGGAATCTGAAAGTCCTGGTGGTTCTTAGTGGGGTGCAGTTTAAACACCGTCCTTTACCCCCTAACAGCTCAATGGAACCTTCAAACAACAACATCAGTATGAAATTTTAAATTTTCTTTATTCAGGACAGAGGAAGCAGCTGTTCCTTTGGGCTGCGTTCCGATTTGCGTTTTGAATGAGCCATCCTTGAGCTTGGTGGAATTTGGTGAGCAAAACCAGAGCACATACAAGATTTGCAAGTATCTGCTGCTCAGATAGAGGCACGGAACGCAGGAAGCCCACGATTTGTTTTACGTGACAAATTCATCAGAACTATAAAGCATTTTTTAAAAATTATGATTTTTAGAGAGTCAGACAGTGTTTACATACACAATACTAGTCTGTATGCAGACAGCGGCTGGCGTTATGCCAAATGCCTACAAATTCAGAACCCCGTCCTCAGCTGGTACGTGTCACTGTAGCTCCATTGACTTCAATGAACTGGCGCCAGTTTACATTAACTGAGGAGCTGTTGCATTATGTGGAACGATTTCTTTTTTCTCCTTTCTTTTCTTTCTTTTTTTTTTTTATAAAAAACATGGAAATTTTATTCTTGCTAGCTCAGAAGAGTTCTTATTTGGGAGATCTACCTCTTCTCTTTTGACGATATTCTTTCTTTCCTCTTTAAATTATTCCTGTTTCTATCCAATTTGTGATATAGTCATACTATTTTTCTGAAAGTAGCATGTAAAGGGTGCCTTGTGCTTCTTGACCAAGCCCTGATGGACTCGCATAGAATTTTGTAGTTTAAAATCTCTGAGCTGTAGGGTAATAATTCCTTGCCCTGCGATTAAAATATGCATTATATCATTGTAGAGGTATCCCTTTCACATTTCTGTGATACATAAGCGTATCCCACAAAAGAGCAATCAGATGAGTATTTTTGGTCATCTCCCAGGGGCTCATGGAAGCAGTGCCTGAAGGGAAACTGCTGATCAAAACCAGCCAAAAAAGATTCTTCTAAATATAAATTCTCTCAAGGCTATGTATAATAAAATGAATGCTGCCTCAGGCTCTAAAGCTGTTAGCTAAAATGGGTAATGTGGTCTGAAATCAGCTTTTTCACACAGTATTTTGGCCTAGACAAGTCCATTTATACTTATACCTTCCAGACCTGTCCTTTCACTTAGGAACTGGCCCAGCGTGGGGAAATATTTCCTTTACATAAACATTTTTTCATAGGTCCGCTCAATGTCCAGTGGGTCCCACAAAAGTGAGAACCTTTTCCTTCCTGAGTTGATGGAAGTGTTCTAATCTAGAAAACTCTGTGTAATTGGGACATTTCATATTGTTCATTAATTTATTTTATAAAACTTCTTTGGACTGTAAGGATCCCTCTTCAAAAGTTTTTCTTTCTTAATTGTTATGTTGTTGTCCCTTGTCCCTCAGAAGAGGGATACTTTGGATACCTTCTCTGCTATATGTAAAAATTCTGCTTTAGCTTCATCTTTGCCATAACCGTTTTGGACATTTTCCAATTTTAAATGAACTTGTAGTAAGCAGTGAGTGTTTGAAGATGGACTTCATGTCTAATGTTGCTTAAATGTCTGAATTTTCTTTGTAATCTTTTGTTACTGTCTTACCTAGCCTGTGTTTTCTCATGCAGTCATCTTGAGTCACGTAGCCACAGTCTGGCCAGATGTTCGGAAGAGCTCTCCTTCCATTTTGGCATTTAATAAGTAGCCAGGTTTGGTAAAGTGCCCGCTGCGTGTCGGAAATGAGAGTTTCTGGGCAATGTAAACTCATGAAAATTAATAAGAGTTACATGCCTAAGTTGGAGGTGAATTCTTTTGAAAAGCGGGCCTATCTTAGGAGTTTCCGAATTACTGAAAATCCTTGTTACGTAATTTTCCCTACTATAATTTGTTAACATAGGGTATCAGTGGTTTCTCCAAAGTGGTGTGTTTTCCTTAAAACTAGGCATGGAAAGAAATTCCTAGATATAGGGAGGCGTGGAAAAAAAAAGTAACTGTTGACAACACAATTCATTCATTTCCTAACATCACAGGTCATGTACTGTATTTTAACTTAAACAATAAGGCCATTGTTCATACGGGAAAACAAGCACGGTTTATGTAAAGGTTAAAAGACTGCAAAGGTTAAAGGCTGGTTTGGTTTTAGCAAGCTGTGATTTGCGTCTCTCAGGTGAAATGGGGAGGCTTCATGGTCTGGCAGCGTGCGGAGCTCTTTGCCGGCGTGCCTACAGAAGAGAGGAGAGGCAGCTGATTTACTGTGGCTGGGTCCTTCCCGACGGCCCATCCCGCGGGTGCTTTCCTTGCGCTGTATCGGGCTCTGCTGTTTTCGTTTCTGTTGGGCACTTCGCAGGGAAGGGACTGCCTCCTTCCCGTCTGTTTCCACAGTGTCTTATTCCATGCAAGCTAGATAGCATCCAAAAGCCGTCTTTTCCTTCATGACATTTTAATAGATACAAAGAGGTTTTTCAGTATTATAAAGGGGATGCGAGGATCAAAATCCTTGGAATTTCAGTGGAATTGACTGCTTAACTGCTCTTCAGAGTCTCTCTTCTCTGCGCTTTCAGCTGCCAGGCAGCTTGGGGCGGGAGTTTTTATTAAGTCACTCTCTAAAGCCTGTTTCTTTATGGAACTCTGGATCAGGGCTTTGGTTCTCCAGACGCTTGGATTTATCAGCGTCTGAGAGGAATTGTGAGGATCACTCCACAACAGAAATTATTTGTGTCGCTACTGATAAAGTAGTATTAAAAGTTGCAGCAGTTCTCCCTAATCAGCTCTGTTTGTTAAGTTTAACTGTTTTTCTCGCTAGAATATGCTGCAAATGATGTTTTATAGCCAGCCTAAAAAGACATTGTTCGCTAAATAGTGGTTCTGCTCTATATTGAAATTACGGATTAGAATTTGGTACTCCTAATTGGAAGTGAGGTATAAAAGTATTATTTAGTCAGAGGTGTGGTAGGAGAGAAGAAATTAAATGCAGTAATATTGATGCCTATGCTAGAAAGCACAATTCAACCTTTTAAATTGTGTATATATAGTAAAGAAACGTAGAGAAGACTGAAAGCTACTGATTTTAAAATTTACTGATGATGATGTTTATACAGTTGTGTAAATGCTACAATTCCATCATTAAGTTTGCAAAAACGAGTGCATAAATTTTGGCACCCCGAAGCAGATTTTTCTACGACATTTAAGAGTCTCGTTGTGCAGGTACATGGTTTTCCGTAGTGGCTTGTGCAGCCTGGGTATTAGCGGCTCTGCCTTTTTGCTCCACTGAGAAGCGAGAGTCCTCAGCGTTTCTGAAAGTCGGTCTGCACTCCTCTAGGAACTCAAATAGGTATGTAAAAACTTGGGTGGCTTTCCAGACTTGGCTTAGAATCCGGATGTATCCAGCGTGCTGTATACTTGTACACAGCACATTATAAAAATAAGAAAATGTGCTGTTTAATATGACCTGGTTTAGATTTGCATTCTTTCTTTTATCATGCAGAGCAGGAGTACAGCGATTTCTTTCTCTTCTAGCCGTATTTCCCGGGTAACGCTGTTATGTCCCACACCAGGTAAAAGCAGAGAGCCAGGGCTGTGGAGGCTGGTCAGTCTGTGAGAGTACGATGTGAAATTTCACTATAATCCCACTGTAGTCTTCTGTTTACACAGCCATACTGTCCTGGGACAGCGAGTCGCACGGATTGCAAGCATTCTTGCTACGAGGAATCTGGGTCTGACAGGAATAGCTGATTCCCAAAGCTCAGCTCTGTTTAGAAAACTGGCTCTATTATCCGAGATTATGGCAGAGAGCAAACACTCCTCCAGTTTGCCATAGCTTTACCATCAAAAGAAGCTTTCTTTTAGGAGTTTGAGTTACCAAACAGAGCATATTTTCCCAGGAATGAGCGCTTGCCTCAAAGATGAGGGGCAGGATCGCACTAACAGCGCGACGCTGTTGAAGTCGGTCTGACTGGAAGTAACCGCAGAGCAGGGAGCCGTGCAGCGTGTGGCACGGAGACGTCTCCCCAGACCACGGGAGCTGCCTTGCACGGGGAAGTAGGCTGGCTGCATACATTCCCAGCTGTGTCCTGGCTAATAATTCCCGCTGAGAGGGGGTTTCGGCGTGTGGACTTCCAGTATGGGTTTGGCACCGGGCTGCATCTCCGCTGCACGGCACAGGCCAAACCCACATGTAAAGGTACCCTCAGAGCCATTTGCTAGCACAGTGCTTTAGATACCACACAAGTAATCGAAAAACGGCTTCAAAAAATATCTTTTCTTGTAAAACATTCTCTTTCAAAACAAAAAAAAACTCCTGTTATTTATATAGTGGAGCAGACTGTCTTTGGTGTACGAGGGGAGGCTGCTGTGTATCGACACACTCCACGTTTGAAGTATTGCCCTTCAGCCGCGTTTCTGCTGGGGAGCGATCGCTTTGTTAGAATCATAGTTCGATGAAAATATGGTTCCTCTTAGCAGATGCTCAACCCCTACACGGCGATTACTGTCTAATGTTTATTTTGCAGTGGTTACTGAGCGCTGTTGAGTCACTGACATCTTTGTTGAGAGTCCTGGTTGTTGGGTTTGTGTTTTTTTTTTTTTTATAGTGCCATTTGATGAAGCAAAGTTTGATTCTCAATGTTGATTGTTTTTCACGGGCTTTTAGAAAACTCCCCTAAAAAAAAGGTAGTGTTAACTGATTAGAGGCCAGTTAGCATGGCCAGACAGAAACACCAGAAGGCTGTGTGAATTCTGAGTGTCGTCTTCATACACACAGATGTCAAGGGACTGACACGGCATATGCAGGCATCGAGCCTTAAATATATGCCAAGAGCGTAAATGTATTTGTAGCATGATCCTTGTTAATCCTCTGTTCGTTTTCAAGAATGACTAAGTGAATTAAGAACCTACATTCCGTTGTTTTAATGCGATGTTATGCCAAAATCCTTTGAAAAGGTGGCTTAGGACCCGAATTCATTTAGTTATTGCTGGACGTGTTAGCCGCTGTGCTGAGGGAAGAATGATACCTCTAAGGTTGAGTCAAGCAATCCGGATATAATTTTCAACTGTCACAGGGACTCTCTACTGCCTTGGATAAGTCAGAGATTGCTTGAGAAAAAGATGCGAACTTCTGACTGGCACCCGCATTTTCAGTAGTAGATTTTGGAAGATCCCCATTTATTTGTCATTTAAGCCTGAAGGTGCCTCTATTTCTGCTGATGATTTTCCCAAGATGATTAACTTGGTATCTGGCCGTGGCCAGCACTGCTTGACTCTCAGTGGCACCACCAACTGAAGGGCTCGTGACTCAGCTCCTGCTCGTTCCCTGCACGGACAGGGGCTCCCCTCCAAGGCAGGAGAGAAATGACGGCTGTTCAGATTCAGGAATCAGTTTGCTGGTGCCTCTGAGCATTTCTCTAATGGCAATAAACAGTAAGTAAACGACGTAGTGGGCATGAGATGGTTACTCATCTGGTTCCTTCCCTACCCTAGATTCCCCGGCGTGCATTCTTGTGTCAAGAACTGCTGTTGATGCAGCACCACAATACCACAGTTTAAAAAAAAAAAAAAAAAAAAAAAAGAAGGAAAAAGAATCAATTAGATGCAATTATAATTAAAGCCTACTGACTGCAAGTTTGTTCTGGCTGATTAGACAAGCTGAATGAGAAATTTCTTGATCATGCAATTCTGTATCATACCCCACCACACGTACAATCCTTTGTTTACACAGAAACCTCCATATTATGCTTTGTTTATTTTAAAAATCAAGTTCTATTTTTAAATATAATGACATGCCAGTAAAACCAAAAGGAGCATTGGCATATTCATTCACTCACAGCCTCCTTTTGTTACCATCCTTCCCCCGGCAAATGAAATAGAAAATCATGCCTTCTAATAGGTTCATTTGTAAACTCAGCGGATGTGGGAAAACGAGGGGCAAGTGAGGCAGCTGCATGATCAGGATTCCTGACTTGTGAAAGCAGTTTTTTGGCAGTGGCAACCAAGTCTTTGGTTTGTTTTGCTTTGGCTGGTCTCTAATAAGGCCGCCAATTTCCTCCTTGTTCTGGCTGCTGCTGAATTGCTGATGAGGCTGCGAGGGCATCTCGGGGTCATCTGGCTGAGAGTTTGTGGGAGCTTGGACTGTTCATCCAGCCCAAAAGGACCGATTTCATTGGTTTTTACCTGGTTCCCTTGAACAGTTCCAGGCATGATAATCTGTCAGATGCTATTTCCCAATAACTCTTAAACGCTTTTGGAGACTTGCAAATGAAATCCACTGCTAGATTACCCCGCTGTGGTTTCATCCATTCTTCTGTATTCCGGTCAAGATGTGGCGTCTTTCCGAAATGGACACTTGGCTGAGCTGGGAGCTGCGGGATTGATGTTTGAGTCACTGGGTGAAACCATATCGCAGCGCTCTTCCACAGTGATATGATTTAGGTTCCTTTGGTGCCAAGTATGAGAGGGCTCGGTGATGTTATTTTTAGGAATTGCTGGAGACTTTGACGCTAAGAAGCCTAAGCTCAGCGCTCCAGAAAACCTCCAGCAGGACCCTCTCAAGGACCAGCAGCGCAAGCCTGGATCAGACTGTGCTTTGACAAGGATTGCCCTGTAAAAGCCAATGCTCAACCAATCTGTGCTAGTGCGTTGTTGGTTGGTTGGTTTCTGATTAAGAAAAAAGACCAAAAAAAAGGAAAAAGTCAGAGTTTCTCTGTTAAACGAAAGCGATTGTGTGCTTGCCCAGCTCCAGGTAGTGTGGGCATTTGCCTTGTGAAACAACCACACATTTCGGAGGCTGGCACAATATGATCGCTGTATTCAGCAGCCCAGGCTTCTTAGAGTTGCAAAGGACCATCCATTGAAAAGTAACAAGAGATCATGAGAAAGTTTGTGGGTGTTTACAGGAATTTGCAAATTTCCCATTCGTTTTGTATGAGAGACTCACAAGGGCTGGCATTTCCTGACCGGAAAAAAAAAAGGGGGGGGGGGATGCTGGTGGGAGGGGTAAAAAACACTTGTCAACATCATATTGCTAATCATGCAGAGTCACAGGAGGTATAGAAAGAAACTGAATAGGTCCATATGGATGGATAATGGGACAGATAATCATAAGTCTGCACATAAGCCAGCCTGAGAACTGTGAGATTTCGTGGCACGCAGACGGATTGTATTGCTGCGGCCGCCAGCTCCAACTCGGACTTTTCAGAGATTAGGTGGTCTGTGGTGTTGGCTCCTTCTGCACATTACTGGCCTTGGATGGCGAGATTACATTCACAGTTCCCAAGTTCAAACCTCAGCATGCTACACACCCACAGATTCCCACAGTTTTGTCCTCTAAAATGTCTCCTCTAACAGAAATCTCCCACTCCTCCTGTGCTTTCGTTTTTCACCGTTGCAGCAAACAGCTTTGTTCCCAACAGAAGCTTGGACGTGGCGTGTTTTCCCACCTGTGACTGGGTCTCTCGTGTGACAAACCTGAAGAAAACAAGCATTAGTAGATCCCGCTCCCTTCGCTCTTAGTTGCAGCGGGACATTTACTGCAACGGCACCTCTGAATTTCACTGCCAGTGTTTCGGCCCTTTTTTCTTGCCTGCCTCAATCGTTCTTGTGAAAACGGGCGCGGGAGGTTTTGCTGACATTGCTGCTGAAAGCGTATCTCTTCACGTGAATAACTCAATTAGCACAAGCGAAAAAGTTCAGTAGCACCTATTCTCTTCTTTACTGCTTGTTTTGGTTTACTTTTCCTGATTAAAAAGGCGCATGTGTTTAGTGATCAGTCACAAGCTACAGATAATGACTAATATGTAATTCTGGAGCTATCAATTGATGATTATAGCTCATCAAGCTCCTTTGTCGTAGGAGAAATACAGATGCAGGAGGAAGACCACGTTGCTCTAAAGAGCTGGAAATCTTAGTAAGTGAAGTAGAAAAAGGATGCCATGGGAAGGGAAACAAAGTCACCCAGTAGTGACCAGCGCTACAGAAGAATTGACAGTCGACTTCTAAGTCTTGTTTGTGAAACTCTGCTGCCTCTGCGTCTTTTTCACATGACTTTGCTCATGTGTTTAGTCGAGTGGATCTTGTTCTTTGTGAAACATAACCTTTCTGCTCAGTGTAAGTACACATACAGTCCCCCTGGGGCAGAAGAGACTTCTCATGTGGCTACAGTTAAGAACCATATGTATGTGTTTTGTTGGACTGGGTTTTGTGCTACATGTTACAGCAGTAATTAGACTTGTTCAAAATCAAAATCAGGAAAGAATACTTAGATAGTTTATCCACAGCAAATAATTCAGCAAGTCTGTCACCAGTGCGCTTCTGGTCTGTACAGATATTGCACGCAGTAATTCATCTCTATAGAAAGAGCCCATCAATAAAGGCCACCCATTCTTTCCCAGTGAAGACCACCAATCCTTCAGTTGTCACGACTTCTCTGAGCCCATTGTTCCTTACTTCCTTTCTCATATAATAATTCTGACTTCCATGACCTTTCTGTCTGCTCCTCCAACATGGATTTTAGAGCACCTACCACAGAAACAAAGCTGAATCCCAATGATTATTGGTCTTCATTCCTTTCACCCTAGATGGAGCCGTGTTTTCCTTTCACTCCGTTTCCGTTTAGACTTTCTTTTCCAATTCCTTTAAACTGTCTGTCTCGGCTGCCCGGTTTGCAAAGGCTTCTTGTGCTGTTACTGTGTTTTTCTCACACCCCTCTGAAAGCCACAAGGTCAAAACAATGCTTCTAATCTCATTTGAAATCCCTTGTGTACTTTTTTCAGATATGTTTTTGTGCCAGTTTTCTTGACAGATTTTGCTTTTAAAATGGGGTTGCAGTTTCTTCTCAGGGATTGAAGTGCTGGCTTTGTAGAAATCAATAAAAAGCTTTCATTATTACTTCTTGTTCCCACACCTCTAGAGTTTTAGTAGACTGTACAGAAGTTTAAGAAATATGGAAAACATATTAAGTAAGAGTACAGGTAAGAGCAAAATTTCTTTTAAAATGTTTCAGAGTGATGGGTTTGATTTTTTTTCAGATGGATTGAACCACAATGGATTTTTTTTTCTTAGCTTTAAATAGTACATTTGTGGGTTTTGTGCCATCCTGCCATCCTTATTTACACTGCGCGTGTTCCAAACCCCTCTGCAATAAGTGGAAATGCTCCCATCGAACTCCGTGAACTTGTATCAAAACCACGTTAGGTTGCCCTACTCTTCCTGCAGTCAAAGGGCAGGCTACCTGTGGCGTAAAAGACTGCTCATTGCAAGAGAGAGAGGAGCCTTCCTTTACTCTCTGCTGTTTCCTGTCTCCTTTGCGGGAATGCCTGCTTTATAAGGATGTAACAGCGCGCTGCCCGCTTTTGCTTCAGTATCTGTATCAGGCTTCATTTTTGCACTAATGTCAGACAACTGAATACACGTTTTTCTGCTACTTGTAGAATAGCAGAAGGTGATAAAACCCCCAAAATACATTAAAATATTTTCTTTTTTTTACTGTTTTGGGCTTTTGTCTCCATTTGCTGCATTTTAGGTTTTTGGGGGATTTTTGTCTAATAATTCCATATAGAATATGTAGATTATAGTGAAGTTTACATCTACGTCTGGACCGTGTGGAAGGCATTTGAGGGGTGATGCTTGGAGTACAGGCAGAGGTAGGAAGCAGAGGTAGGAAACAGAGGTGGGAACCAGCTTTGTATTTTTTCCAGTGTACTGTAGAATTCCTATTTTGGACACTTGGAAAAAACGGTATTTTGGAAAAATAGGCCTTGTCATTGTGGGCTCTCCCTGTAAACATGGACAAGAGCAGGTGAGGAATTAAAAAAAAAAAAAAAGAAAAAAATTACACACCTATTCGGCAGGACTGTTCTTTTGTAACAGGAAACTTACTCCCAACTAGAGCTGTGTATGAGACAGCGGGCACTCCAAGTTGAATTTGTTGCTCTAACTGTGCCCTAGGGGGTTGCTGACCAGTTAGGAGGATCAACAGAAGAAACAATAAAGCATTTTTATTAGCCTTGAAGTCAGACCAGTGGGAATTTTTTAGAGAAGGGGCTACCCTAGATCTTTTTCATAACCTAACTTCCTCCAACCTCTCTGATAACGGGAGAAATAAAAACAATCATAAGAAGTGCGGGGGGGGTGGGGTGGGGGTGGGAAGAAAAACCTACCATTTGTTAATTACACAGTCAGATGGTTTGGAAATGCCAAAACGTGGCAGCTCCACGCCATTTCTGGCAACCATTGGGTATAAGTGTTTGCGGAGATGCTGTCTCTATGTCTGGAAACTTTAAGAGCAGTGTGAAGTTTGTACGCACAGGAAAACTACGCTGGTATTTGGACCTTTTTTTGGTATTTGGACATATTTGTCAATGGCTTGCTGCCTCATCGTCATGATTATTGCCTTCAAAGGTCTCGGGCAAAAGAAAGGGACTATGCAAACGTACATTGAGAGACAGGGATTTCCACTCGAGAAATGCTGTGAGTTATTAATTATTGAAATATTGATGTTCTCAGTGGTAGTGCTGTATCTGCTGCTGTCAGGTCAAATAGGTTTTTTTTCCTGTTTCTCTTACTGTCCGGGAATGCTGCAGCAGCAGAGTTAAGGGATGACCGCCCTTAACTTAGTTTGCTGCCCTCTGGGTCAAGCTCTGAATATTTTAATCTGACAGAAATAAGGATCGGGGATGTCAAACAGCAGTACAGCTGGCTGCTAGATAACAGTACTTTTAGAAACTAGGCCTTTTGAGTTAGGCTTTTTTTCCCTTTTGTGTCTTACTCTGACCTAAATCATCTTTGCTGCAAAAGGAAAAAGCCCAAACCCTTGATTTCAACGGGAAATAGATACACCAATACCTTTCAAGATTTCTTTTAATGCCGCAACTAACATGCGCTGAAGTTAACGGCACTCTCTGAATTGTGACTGTACTGAGCGTAGGCTCGGATCCTTTGGTACTAATGTCGCAGCTGAAGATTTAGACGCTGCAGAAATGTGATTCTAAACCTTATGCAAAGTCACCTGATTTTCCGCGTTGTCTTAGTGTTGTCTTAGTTCTCTCGAGTTCAATGAAGCTGAAGGTACTTGCTTTTCTTAAGTATCGCAAGAGTTTTTCAGATATTTGAAAGTAGCATCAATGGGGCTCAGTGAAACTTTTCTCGCAGCTATTGACTTGTTTGAATTTTGAATCTTTTTGTGTGTGCATCGGAGTTGAGAAACTTAGCTTGTGGGTACCTCTGTATAATTTCTTGACCTTTATTTTTAGAGATGACCATCAAGATTCCAAAACAATCAAGTTAATCTAACAGTATATCGCTACTCTCTCTACTGTATTTGCACACTTAAAATAGACCAAAATGATTTCGCACTAAATACGCTAGTCAAAAAACTGGAAATACCACAGTTGATGGGCTGGTGACAGGTTGGGCCAACTTTTTTTTTTTTTTCCTTATAATTACCAGTTATTGATTTCTATATTGTCACGGTTACCAGAAAGCTATGGAAAACTTTATCCCCAAATGCTGGGATTGCTGGCATTTTGTGCTATTTCTCGAAGAAAAAAATGTAAAAAACGTGAAGAACTTGCAGAGTCTCTGCCCTCAAGTCTCTTTACATGAAACTGTTTTTTTATTATTAGATACTGGACCAAGCTGCTCCGCAATTTTTCCACTGCTATTAACTGTAAATAACTTCCAGCTTGTATTAACCCTTTTTGCTCCCGACAGGCAAAACTTGTTTTGTATCTGCTGGGCCTAATGAGAGAAACAGATGAGCTGAGAATCTGAGGCAGGGTCTGAAGCAGTGCTCTTTTCTGTTGGGACCGTGTTTATGAACTCCTCTGCTAACATTCTCATTCCTGACTCCCCTTAGAGAGCGAAAATATTTTTATCGGGTAGAACATTTTGGGAAATACATCGATGGTAATGCTGGAGATTTGATCTTGTGCCCGCTGAAGTAAATGACAACGTTCTTGTTAGCCTTTGGGAAATGGCTCTGCAAAGATTGTCCTGAAAAGACATTTGTGTCTATCTGATATGTCCAAGCTGGAAAGTACAGCTCTAAATTAAATTCCTAAATCCCTCTGGTTGTCTAAAGATATGACTGGGGCCTATAGATGCTGTCTAACAAAAACTGCTAATAAGAACAAAAATTTTAATACATGTTGATTTAAGGAGGCAAGCAGCTCTTTTTGAGCAACTCTTGAGAAGGAAGTTCTCTGGCCCTGTGTATTCCCCTCTGGAAATCCCCATGTAATGCCGAGATCGCGTCCCGGTCTTCACTCCTAATTTGTCTGCCATGGCTTAATTACAGAGTAGGACTCTGAGTGAAAATTTTCAAATGCCTTTATGGACGCTAAAGACAATGGAAGCACATTGCTTCAAAGTGCACGATGATTTTGAACCTAAAGGTTCCAAGATTAAAGATGCTGAGATACCTAGCACAGGAAATCCCTTGTACCTGTCAGGCTGCAGTTGCTCTGAGCTGACCTGTATTTTGAACGCTCCACTCATGCGTATGAATGTGAAGAGATGTTCTATAATGGAGATAGAAGATGCGGACTTCCCTTTACAGGGCAGTTTTTAATCTGTTGCTTTTTATACACAACAGTATAAGCATCTCTTCTATGAAACTTAGAAGTTTCTTTTCACATTGATTAAGGACTCTTATCAAAGCAGCACAGTATGAAGTGGATTCATTTAAAATCAGTCTCATTCATGTTGATGCCACGTCTTACAGATGAGGAAAGCTTTATACCTACTCTCAATTTGCTACAGAAGAGGGAAGAGGTGGTTACTATGATAATTTAAAAATTCTTGCGCTAAAAAGATTCCCAGGTACTATTGCATTTTTTTATGGGAATTGTGGCACAGAGGCACTGGCCTATAAAGTTCATTGGAGTTTAAAATATATTTGAGCTTGTCGGCCAGACAAAATTAACAGTTGGCAGGAGGTCACACAGGAACCTTTTGGCAGAGCTGAAAAGTGGTTCCAGCCTCCCGATGGTCCCTGGAGAAGGATTCTGGCTTTTCACTTTCTCTTCTGGGTGTTGAACAAAGTTCTCCAATTCGGCATCCCCCGAAGCCACCAGAATCTTAATGCTGGCTTGAATGAAAATGAGTTCATGTATCAAAAGGATGAGTAGCTGTATTATCACAAAATTTATCTGAACTTTACCTACTGATCCTGGCCAGAAAGGTGGTCCTTAGAGTTTTACATATGACTTTTTATTCTCATTCATGTCATAAGTATCCTTAGTGGAATTTCCTCTGGTTTCTGTTGCAACTAACTGCCTGCCTTAATTGCATGTTTTTATTTTTTGCAACTAAATCTGCCAGCTGTCCATCTCCACCATGAGGAGAGAATCAAGGCCTCTTCAGGCTGGGTCTTCTGTGCCTCTGCCAGTTACTCTTCTCCCATGGTGTCCCAACCCTCAAAAATAATCATGGTATCCAAAATAACTAGTCTCTGTTGGAAGTTGTGACCAAAAAGAAATGTTACTAAATCAATATTTTTACTGCTTGATTTTTTTCAGGACTCTGCTCCATGGGCAGATGATGATCTGAAGATCACTAGCCCAGAGACCACTGTGGTTGCAGCTGCAATAGCCTGATGGATAAATCCCCCATCCCAACCTGTTGCCTTAATCTGGGATTTGGAAACATGTTCACGTATCAGAAAAGGTAAACGTAAGGTTTTTTGTATTTTCGTCCGCCAGCTTGGCTGTGCTGCTAATAAGAGTGACTCTGCAAGGTTTCGGGACCCAGTTAGACTCAGGGGTTTCTGAAACGGAAGTTGTTGTTTGGTTCTGCTGAGCCTGCTGCACCAGAACAGATCTCATCACGGGTTTGGGGCCCGGGTCACAAGGGAAAACAACAGATGGATGAAATGCCCATAAGATATAAGGAGGGAAGATAAAAGGAGCAGAACTGGGAAAGGTTGAGGCTGGTCAGAGGAGGGAAGGCTTAGTCTGGCGATCTAGTCCAGTCCCAACGTGATGTGTTGCATTTCTGTCCTCCGTGGAGACAGACAAAGGAATAGACAGAGAAGTGTGGTGGGGGGAAGAAGTAGGCTAGATAGAAAACTACTAAGTTATATTATTAATGGGGAAACTTTGAACACGTACATAGCCCGGTACTGGAGCTGTGATAATTTTGCCTCTGATGGATGCAAGGTAACTGTGCATCCAAATTGTAAGATATGCGTCCAGAAGAAAATATTTTTCTTTTCAAAATTAAGCTAGAAGACTAAGATTTAGTGCTGGAAGGCCACACTGTGTGCTATGGTTTCTTCCTGATGAGTTTGCAAATCGTCCTTAAATTATTAATTCATCCTATTCATTTGAAATTTGAAAGGTAGAAGGTTTTATTGTACTACTTACCTACGTACAGATTTGTGGGTGAAAAAGGGAGAAAAAGGAAGCAAGGGATGGAGATGAGCTCTTATGTGCTGTATTTTGCTTTAAAGTCATATGTTAAAAATAATCCCTTTGCATTCAACTGTAGAAACAGTGTCAGAATCCACAGGGGGCCATTGTGTTTGAACAAGACTGCTCAATTTGTTTTTGATTAAGCATAATTGTTTATTGCAAGACACGCAAGTATGGGTAATATCATCTGATTCCTGGGAGCGGGGGGGAAAGGGTGGTGTGTGTTTTGGTTTTGTTGTGTTGTTTCTCTCTGTGTCTTGGTTTAAATTTATCTCAATCACCCAATTTTTTTGACAAGCAAAAACAAACGTATTTGGGATACATCTTAAAAAGCATTATTTATCCTGACCAAAAGAACAGCAAAAAAGAGCGATCTTGAAAGATTTCTATAATGGAAATGAAACAATCAACACAGAAATATGAGGAAGAAATTACGCCCATTAAATACATCTAGACTGATGAATGATATGATGGCTGCCTATTCAAGTTGGAAATTTTACACATGATTGAAGCTTTATTTGGTCTAATGAAATGTGCTTCCTGAATGCTGCATCTGAGTGACGGCGTGACCTAGAGCACAAAAGAAAGTATTATGTGATTAGACTGAGATCATTCTCATTTAAAGTCATTGTGATATAATTTTAAGTTTTTAATTAGCAGCATATACTTTTGTGTCCATTGCCTCTTTTATTGCGAATACCTTTTCAGGTCTTGTCCTTCCACAGGCTTGTTTGAAACTCAGCACGGATTAACAGCAAAAGGGTTTGGAGCTCATTGATCCTTTTTTTTTTTTTTCTTTCTTTCTTTCTTTTTTATCCCCCCTAAAGTGGTGAATGGCGGTGGGGAGGAAGCTGATCTTTCAGAATAGGCTCATCTTGTGCTGAATTGTTCACGTTGGTCCATGGTACATTCTTTACATTTTCTTCAGCTGCAAATCCAACCTAAATCACTCGTTTGACCTATGAAAATATTGATAGTCTCGTTCTTTAAATTAGTGAAGTCAGAGTTATTGGCAAAGCCACTGATTCTAGATGCATCCCCTTCACCTCCTTAGCTGTGGCAGCTGGGATTTCCTGAGAGCTGTGGCATTATACTGCTTTACACCAGCGAGGAGTTTGTACCTAGGTCTTTTACACCACACATTTCTTACCTCGCTTCACCTTTATGAGCTGGGCCTTTACTTTGAAGCTGTTTTGTGTACCAAGCTGGAAGGCAACTAGCCACACAGAAAACACCAGTGTTTTGATTAAAAGCTATTAAATCACATTTGACTTGTGCAAAATTTAACATGGTTCATAATACAATTTTATGAGCTATTGAGATTTCTGGCACCATAAAATGGTTTTGTTAATGGGTTTCAGCAGTTGTTACTTAAAGGGATGTTAAAAAGTAATGAAGGGGGAAGTAAATGCAAGGGGTGAGCTTGCTTCTCAAGTCCACAGTTCTTTCCTTTCCTAGCTGGAGAGCATTAGCAGGGGTAAGCAAGCATTAAATGGAGTCAATGTGCTCTCTTTGTGTGAAAGAGCTTGCTGCAGACCCCATATTTTTAGATGAATATGAACTTGCTGACCACAATCCTGAGTTTTAGCGTGTTAGTTAGGTTGACTGATGAACGCCCAGGACCAGACAGATAAGCCAGACACTTAATCTATCTACTGTATGTGTTCAGTCAGACTAAAGCTTTATCAATCATTTCAAACTGCATTTCAAGAGCATATTGTATAGTTTCCCATTACCATAAATCACTGAATTTGGGGCCGGTAGCAATTTAACCACCTCCTTCATGAGGCAGCTGAAGGCATCCATGTACCTGTAAGTACCTTATTTTGTGCCCGTATGAAAGATTCATATCACGTAATTCCTTAGGATTTTTTTTTTTTATTGCAGCCCTCAGTTAAAATTTGGGAGGGCAAAAGAAGAAAGTCAGGAACAGCCTCTGAATAAGAGTTTTAAAAATATCTCAATTTGAAATATAGAAATAAATAACTTTTCAGATCACTTTTTAACTCACTGCATGGACATCTTCCTGATCAGCCTTTTATTGCCTGCTACAGTGAAAAGTATAAGGCTAAAAAAAAAGGATATTTAAAATGCATGTGTGAATTGCAGAATAAAATCCAATCCCGAGAGAGGTAAAAGAAATTATCTTATCTTAAAGGAGACTTCCCCATGTTTTGCCTGTTTTATTACTCTTTTTTGTCTGTTTTCATACATCTCGTTGTGCAAGCTAATCATATATATGTTTCACAAAGGTCTTTACCGGTAAGGAGAATCATTTCACCCGATCTTTTCTGATACCACATGCATAAAGTAGGCTTCAGATGTGCTCAGACCTCCTTTTTTGCCAGAGTGCTATAGATATGATACAGATAGAAGAGCTACATCCCACTGAAGATTCACTTGGCCCTGTAACCTGTTTCTACTAATAACCAAATGCAGAAGGTCTCAAGGTTCACTATAGCAAGATGTGGGATAATCTGTTCCTCAGCGTTAGATCACCTCGGAGTTCCCCTGCGGTTACCGTTTGGCTTAAGCGTCAAGACACGCCATTTACTAACCGTTCCGATACTCACGTTGGCATTCAGGATTATGACAAGCTCAGCTATTCCCAACACCAACAGAGATCTGTGGCTCCTTTTGGAGCCGTGCTAAGATGGTCACCTACCTGTGCAGACAGCTTTCCAACCTTTGCCTCCCAGGAATAAATTAAACATCATGGCTTCGTTTTTAGAAACCTCCATATTTATGTCACGAGAACTTTGCCGTCATTATTTTTAGCCATTGTTGTCATTTGTTTTTTTTTTCCTTTGGTGGCCGTAGTTAGCGTACATTGTTGTGCTCAGATTGCCTTTGGTCTCAGAAATGACTGCTAAATGGCGGCACAGTGCAGATTGCTGATAAAACCCAAGGGAGAGGTTGTATACGAGAAGCTGGTGGAGTGCATTTAAAGGCATGCAGCAATGGCGTAAGTCGCAGCCTATCAGCAGCACGTTCTTTCATTTTTTGCCCCTTCAAATTATGTTGTGTGGTTTATTATTTTCTAGTAATTGGTCAAGTCTGAGTAGTGTTGCTGCAGTAAATGACTGGTCTAGATTTGGACCAGCCTTTGAGCATTATAAACCTGTCAACAAACACTGGTTTTAGTTGTGGTGTCATGGCTAGCGCTGAAGAGCAGTTGAGGAGGTGGCATGATAACGTATATGGGACAAATTACATATGACAAACAAATTAATTATGTGTAATGCCTGGCACAACAAACATGAATTTTGGGCATGACCATAATACACGATTTTACTGCCAACAATTATCATCTGCTAAAGTCACGTCTTGGACGAAAAGTGGATCTTGTGATGTTATGGTAAATGCGCAGAATATGAGTAAGCGGACACCTATGGTTTTAAACTATATACATGGAGATTAAGTACTTGACTGTGGATATAGTTCAGGTGCATTCAGAGAGATTTGGTTTCCCATGCTAACTGCAGTGAACGAGTGGGATTATTTTCATGGGTTTCAGTGGACTTTTGGATTGAGTCCCGGAGCCTGACCTCATACTTTGCCTAGAGGAGATTTCTGAGAACACGCAGGCCTGAGCATCCAAGGGGCTAACAGTGCCACACTGATTGTCAAGGCCACGGCAAGGCCCTTTGTTTACAAGTTAAATAACGTCCCCAATGGATTCTGCTGAACTTTAGGCAGTTGGTGGTTTTTTTCCCTTACTTAAAATCACACCGAGGTAGGGCCACATCCTTTGGTAGACAACAGATCGGCTGGTTACAAATATCGATCAGCTGTAAAAAAGGTGAGACTACCCTAAGATTTAAGTTTTGGATTCATGGACTGTGGGAAAACTAGTTATACAGCCTTTTAGGTTTCCTCTGCTGAAATGCAACTCTTAATCACTGTAATTTTGAATGATGCTTAAATGGTTTCTCGGACTACGTGAACCACAGACTGACCAAGGCTTTGCCAAAGAATGAAGAGTCGCTGTGCTGCTTCACAGCATGTTTCTGAGACTTGTCAGTTCTGCTCACGCTCCTCAGGCCTGGGGAAATGAATGGAAAGTGGTTTCCAGGGATATTCCACTAATAATTATGAAGAAACTCACAGCCACACCACAAAAAAAAAAAAAAAAAAAAAATTCTAATGGTACTTGTACTGACAAATGAATGATAGTGATGAGGATGTAGTTTAAAAATACATCACGGGCTTTTTTTGTTGTTAAGCTTGTTTCAGGAAATCCTGCTTTTTAGTGAGAATCTTTCATCTTTGAGACATGCTGCATTTTAGGAATTTATTATGCTGTATTGTCTTTTCCCAAGGTATGCATTTGGGGCCTAATTTGTGATATATTTATGTAAAGCGAAATTCCGTCTGTAAAGATGCTTGTTTCCGGAGCGCTTTTATTACATAGCTATGTAAATGTTCTTATGCAAATAGAGGCAATAATTGTGGCTTAAGGCTACATGCATTACAAGTAGGGAATTCCTCATACATTTAAATACATATTTTAGAAGCAGATCTGGATCTGATTTAAAAATCTGCAGTGGAGTGACACAAGCTTACATCATCAGTATCTGTCCTTTTGAAATTCAGAGAACTCATTAAAAATAAAACTTATGCTGGGGGGGAGCATAACGTTACAGCAAGTGAGCACAGGAATGACTGGCAAGAAAAGGGTACACTACAGAGGAACTGGATGGTGGACAGATTTCCAGTGTTGTAAAACACATGGGAAAAGTCCCTTCTCTTTATTTTTTTTTTTTCTTCACCCCCTTATTAATTTACCGCAACCACAAGCCACGTGTTCCAGTTCCTGTCTGGGAAAAGAGGCTGGTTAAGCCATGTTGTGACTTAGTTGAACCAATGATCTAAAAGCAGCTGGAAAACCCCAAGAAATTCTGAATTGCTCACAAAAGAGCCAAGGAACATTGTTTGCAAACCTCTCAGCACAGGGACGAGTCCATTCTGGTCATATTGTTGCGCTCCCTGTTACGTATTAACAGCTGTAATGAAGGACATCAGCACTTGAAGATCAAGTGGACAAAATTTTTTCAATGCAAGCTTATTCCTCAAAATGATAGGATTCATAGTCCACCCAAAAGTTTACCTTCCATGTTAGCACAGCAGCGACTCGTGTGGAATATCCTAACAACCACTCTTGTCAAAGCACATGGTAGATGTGCTTCATGTAGGTAATGTTGACGCGTGATTTTCCACCCTAGCAGCTGTGGCCCAGTTGAGTTGAGTCAGGTTTCACAGCGTTTTTACTGACAGTCTTTGCTCTATAGCGTGGACCATTGTCTCACGCGTTCCCTTTTCTTAGAATAGCACAATTCTTTTGGGGTGGCTTTTGAAAGAGATGCCCATCTGAGCGGACGGTATAAATTCTGAAGACGACAACATTGGTCACAACTACCTTGTGCGCAGGCTGCAAGCAGTAGGTAACACATCCTACCCCAGGAGCAATCCAGAGCGCAGGTGAACTCCTGCTTCAGCTTCTCCTTTCCCTTCTTGCTTTCAAGGGGAGTGAAGTGAAGCATGTTCCTGTCCCTTATGTGACACTGATAATTTCATCTTCTATGTTGAGGATGTACGACAGACTTGAAGTTCCCTCTAGTCCTCCCTCTTCTCCAGACACTCCCAGATCAAGCCTCTTGCCTGCTCTCAGCTATGACCTAGGCAGTAGCCTAGACAGAGGCAGGAGCATTTTTATTGTCCATATCCACCTCTTTGCCAGCAGATAGGAGGACTATCAGTTTTCCACTCAATAAGGAAAATGGAGAAAAAAAAATTTAGAAGGAGAAGGATTGATATTCTTGATTATTCAAGGGAAGTTTCCTATTTTAGGTGTCTATTTTGAAAAGGGAGTAGCTGACCTGCAGTAGGTGGCATGGAGGAAAAAGGATCATGTAAATTTCTTTTTTTTTTTTCCTTCTTTTTTTTTTGCTTTGGTTCAATCTTTGCTGTGGATCTCTTCTGCTTTCCTTCTCTGTTTAATAACATACCACTTTTGCTTATGCATATCTTAGTGGTTAGTAATAGAGAAGTGACTAAAAATGAGCATTTTCACGTAATGGTTTGGAAGGCCTAAAGTAGATTGATTTTTAGATGGCTCACCTGTGATTAAGACATGATGAGTCACGTTTAAATTATCATCTGAGCACCAGTATTGTACCCCGTGTATGGACTAGAGCTTCAGCCTGTTTGTGTTTGCCGTTGCATGTGTTGCCAGACATAACACAGGTCAGCGTATATAGAATTTCCTGTTAGTCAGAGGTTCTCATCTTCTAGTCCCTCAGCTGCTTGCATGCTTTATGAGCAATTCCAGTTTCTTGCCCTTCCACGTCACAGTCCGCAATGGATTCCTTCCTTCAAAGACTTTCTGATCTGTCACTGCAATGGTCCAGCACCAAGCAGAATGCTAAAGAGACCTTGAAAAGCACTCTTCTTACCAAAGAGAAACAGGAGACCCACTCAAGACAGGACCAGGCTACAGCAAGTAAACAATATTTGAGCTTTATTTATAAATAATTCATTTGTGAGTGGCAGTAAGTTGTGCTAAGCTAGAAACTGTTGACAGCAAGAGTTTCAAAGGTTTTGTGAGTAAAAGGGAAGCAACCTGTGACTAAAAGAATCAAGAGAAACACTCAGAAACGACATCAAACCAGTAGATGACGAACTCAAAACTACTGGTGACAAAGCAAAGTTCAAATTACGTTTCCGCAGGTTCCAATTCTGCAGTCACTTGCAGAGCCAGTCTCGATTTATATAGGATTGTAGAGTGGTTTAGGTTGGAAAGGACCTGGGAGATCTGTTAGACCAGCCTCCTTTTTGAAGCAGGCTACGTAAATAACGTCCTTACCTGCGGACCGTTTAACTTACAGAACCAAAAAAACACAGCATGTGGCACGCCAACATTCTGATGTAGTCTCCAATTTCATGGAAGGGAAGAACGTGATTATTTTTCCGATACCTGGATTTTAACCACTGGAGTGCTCTTCCAGCTCGACTTTTGTTCTTTATTTTTCCTGTCTTTTTTCCTCTCTCTCTTTTTTTTTTTTTTTTTGGTAGCTATTGAATTCCCACAGAAATCAAGGTAAATTTTGGGTAGTGAACTGTAGGTGAGCTGACCGCTCTCACTGTGACTTTAGAAGGCTAAGTGCTTTGAAAGATTGAGCATGGTATATTCAAGAACATAATCGGGCAAACGGAAATACATCTGGGAATGAGCGTAATCTTACCTACTGCTACCGGTGGGATATATCTCTCTGATAAGATTGATAAGGGTTGTTGTCGCATGGTTTTAGACTTCCGTTGTAGCTTAAAACATCATCTTTTTACCCTAAGTGTTTATGTTCAACTTTTCCAGTTTCTTTATTTTTTTAATTATCGTTTTGGTTTGGTTTTGAAGCTCTCTTTATTTTTTATTTTTTTTTTCCTGAGTGCATATTTGTATTTTGCTACCAGTTGAGAATTTAAAAGAAATATTTGCCTTTTGGATTTCTCTATCCCAGGCTCAATCCTTCCCAGAGACTCAAATGAGATCAAGGTGAGATTCTGTCATCAGAGATGGAGAGGCCGCATTTCCTTGCTGGGCTGCCTCACCACCACAAGTCTTACGTGGTTTGATGAGTGTGAAAGGCTGGAGTGATTTAGTAACTTGGGTGTAAGGGAGGAACTCCCATGGTTATAATCTACCCCTTAAATTTAAAAGAGCTGAGCCATTTAGGATCAGGGGTAACTAACTTGTGTTGTGAAGACAAACCCGTTCAACAAAGAGCTTTACAGTTTACTGTTGGCACTAATCTACTGTTTACCAAAGACAAAGTATGTTTAGTAAACATTCTGCTTACTAAACCTCTGTTGAAATATATTTAAACTTTGAATTGCATATAGCATATAATTGTACCCATAGTGACTACGTCGCATACACGCGCATGTACATTTTGTAGTGTTGTTTTGGCTCATATTCTGGAACTAGGTCTAGAACACTTTCTAATTTCATGGCTTTGATAATACAGATGAGAGAATTTTATTTTTTTTTTTAGCACAAATATGAAATTTTGTTAAGTCATTTCCTTGAGGGGAAAATTTTGATTTTGGAAGTGTCAGTGTAAATGACAAAACGGAAGAAGGTTACTGCACTGTGCACAGTACTCTTGGCTTAGGTGACTGGTTAGGGTGGTATAAATAAGTATGTAGATGTGTAAGCACTCTACCTTTTTCTTTTTTATTTATTGTTAAGAAACGGCTTAATTTTCAGGGATATAATGCTCCTTTTTCTCACACAGACATATACCTGTACAGTAAACACGCCACTGAGTCAGGCGACTTACTTAGGTGCTGTTTGTTAGGCAAGTTTTACCCATATTTACGCAGCTGATGGCCGTGCGTGCCAGAACGGTGGGCCAGATACGTGGTGTATCGTACAGCATACAGTTAAAGGCTCAGCCTACGGCTACCGGGGCTCACGAGAAAGTCTTCCTCTGGTGCAAAAATAGGAGGAACAGCCTTCTGACAAGAGCTGGCACCTTCATGACAGGCATATCCTTTCACACTGTGGTATAATGCAGTTCAGCATGCTTTGAAGGCCCAAATTGGTGGTGGTCCTGGCTTATCTTTCAGTAGATACTGATCTTTATCACAGAGTCATAACAAACTGTTCGGTGGAGTTGGAGGGGGTGAGGGAAGTCTTTGGCTTCGTTTACAGCAAGGCTGACGTGAATATTGAGATATTCTGTACTGAGTGGCTGGCCTTATTTTATGTCAAATTTTAAGATGTATATAAAAATCAGTGTTATATTAGATCTTTTTTTCACGGGATGAAACAGAGAGCCCATTTCAGTGAGATGTTCAAAATGTCAGGCATGGAGTTCTTGTACTTGAGGACATTCCGTTTAATTCTTTTGGAACTGCCACTGAATAATATGAAGTGAAACGGTGTCCGTTCCAGTATAATTTATCAGACATACGCTACTTTGCCTTAGTAACTTGTGCTCCCCTTGATTCAGAGTACGAGGAGAGAAAACACGTCGTTATTCCGTGATTGGAGGAAAGTGGGGCAAAGTGTTATCTCAGAGCTGTGATATTTGGCTTCCAGTGGACACAGAAACTTGACACAAATCAAACGTCAAACTAGCCGATAGTAGACAGGAAGGATTAGTGTTGACACAGCAGACCTGACCCCTGGCAGCAGCGTAGCTGTGTTTAAATACAGCCACGTCTATCTGAAATCACCCCAGGCACATGAGCGGTAGAAACGGTAGGTGAAGATATAGGCAACGTGGTGCGTTAGGACATTCTCATGCCTAATTGGGCTGACAGCTCAGTCTGGATGGAGGGCCGTGTTTATTTACTCATTGTTGTGTGATGAGCAACTAGAAAGATATGTCTGCTTTAGCCCATGCTGATATTGGTCCTAACGCTGTCTGGCTCCAGCTGCAGTAAGCCAGGACAATACAACACAAAAAACTTCCTATCCACCATCACTTCTCAGTCTGTCCTGGCACAGATACGCAATGACCTCAGACCACAGTTGGGTCTAATAAGGAATTTATCTTCATGGAAATGTGACCTCTTGCTACCAGAAGGCTACAAAAATACAAGTAACAATGGGTAAATGAAGATAAAGGTTTATCCTGGCCAACCGTTGCATTTTCAAAACAGTTCAACCCTGCCGCGAAAAAACTACAGGTTGACATAGGGTGCTGTCTGAAGCTCTTAAAAAAGTTATCAAGGTCGTGATTGAAAGAACATGCTATTATTCTTGCTTTTATAAGTGAAAATTACGGGATTGATTCTCTCTTCTTTTGAGTGATGCAGACATTTAATATCAGTTTTCAACCCCCAGAATCCACTTTGGCTACAGGAACAGAGGTTTCAGGAATTTCAGTTTTTCACTGAGGAATTAGGGTTTTTTCTCTTTTAACCTCCACCCTCCGTACTAGGAGTTCATACTCTGTATGTGCTTTTAATCTTGACTTCAATATATTTTACTGTGGCTAGCTTTTAGTTACAGTTTAATAACTTCAGCTTTATTTTGCCTCAGGCCATATTATAATGAATAAAAAGCTTTTCCTGTGATTTAGTTGAATTTATACAGCTGCCCTTGAAACAGCTGCATAACTTTTCCTACTGACTAGGAAGGATGACAGTTTACTCAGCGTAGACTGATCAGCTGAATTCTACTTCCAAACTCAATTTTGCCAAAAAAGCATGTGGAAACAAATCCAGATCCATGAGCATGCTTCCAGATACTTTGTGTGATGCTGTTATTTCTTAAATTAAAGTTATCCTCTTCGCTAAAAGTAATTTAGACTGAATAAGGATCGCTTTTTTATGTGGTTCTGTATGGCACCTTGTGCAATGAAATATTTAATCTGATGAGTGCCTCTGGCACAGCAACAATAGGTACTTCCCAGTTTCCAATCTTAAAAAGGAAATGGTAAGTAGATTTGGGAAGAAGCTTACATCAACCTTTGGGTATCTTGTAATTGCATGCTGCTAGGTTCTTCCTGCGGCGACAGCTTAGAAACAGGTCGGATCCAGCCGCTGCTCCGTTAAGATCTATAGGGAGATGTGTCAAAAGTAAATTTGCAGAGTCTGTGCAGGGGACGTGACAAGCTCAGAACAGGTGTGACATCAAGCCTTTGACTTTGTTCATTTCGCGTCTTAAAAACTGGCACCTAAAAATTGAAGTATAGCCAGGATCCCGTGTAGATTCCAGCCCAGCAGGCAGCTAGGATAATGAATAATATGTGCTGTGTGGGAACCTGCCTACAAACTGAAGGACGGCAAATAGGATGGAAGAGACAAGAGGTCAGTAGTACTGAAGCTTAGGGAGCACGTGGTTTGAATGCAACCGTGAAACCTAAGACACCTCATCAATTTGTGCGACTTCTTTAATAAGTGCCCAGCTTCATCTTAAAGCTGGGAATCCTCTCCAGAATTCAAGACACATGAAAGACATTAACTCATAATTCCTAGTAGTCTCCTGAGTACCTGTTAATAATTATGGCTGGCCTTTTTGGCCTTAGAAGCTTTGAATTACCTGGTGTTAAACCTTTCAGAGTAAACTGGAAACCAGTATAGGATGTTGAATGTGAAAAGGTGTATTTATTAATACTTCCCTGTATTGACAAGTATGAATGAAGTATATAGTTCTTACTTGTTCAGGATTAGCAAATATCAAATCGAAACGAAGAACAATTATTTACATGTACTTAAAATAACAGGTTTAAAAGAAATCTTGTAAAATAAAGAAGAAAGAGCAGCAATAAGCTCTAGTCTGAGATCATACTATTAAACAGAAATATTATTAAAAGAACAATTTTTAGAAAAATGAGAATGATCAGTTTGCCCAGCTGTTCTAGTAGCAAGAAAAAATGTTAATTAAAAAAAAAAGTGCACATGTAGTATTTATCTCAGTATTAAACAGGTCAGTAAAGAAAGAGCGAGACAGATTAGATCCTGGTGTGGAGTGTATGCTCTAAATTTAAAAATATTATACCATATGTAATAAAGGTGAAGCACCCCACCAAACGTAGAGAGTGTAACGCCTTGAGTCATGTAGTGAACCTTTTATTCATTACAGCTCTGAAGAATTTGGGGTCAGTTCTCCCTTCCAATATAAAGGAGGCTTAAATGTAGTGTTTTTGTAATATATGTTCAGTTAAAAGCCCTCCTCCCAGCTTTCCGCTGCCAGAATGAGGTAAAGAATCTGGAGGTTTTAGAGCTAATAAGCGGGGCAGTAAAATGGTGCACATTTGTATCTAGCCTGATGAAGTATGGGAATGCACCCAGAGGGGGCTTGGCTTCTTCGGCACAGATGCTGATGGGCAGACGCAATAGGACTTTATTCACTGAATAACCGTGCCTCAAACCTTGGCAAATACCATCCGTGAAAATTCGATGAGGGGAAAAAAAGGCAAGAAAAGCCTGACTCCGGTTGTACAAAACCGCTGTACAGAATGACAGCTGGGCAACCCGGCCACCTGCAAGCTGACAGCAGTTGAATGTTAGGAAATTGGGAAGGAAGAACGAAAGAAATCTTTGAGACTTAAGTCTGAAACACCTAAACGTCCTTGGTCTCCACTGGCATGGGAGAAAAAAATTGAAAATCCACTATCTCTGGGCAGAAAGCTGTGTAATTACAGAATAATATCGTACTGTACTTAACAGAAAAGCTCAGTAAGACAGTTACCATCAAATACTCCAGCTCTTAGTTGTCTGGGAGCCTCTGTAGGTCAGAGAGATGAGACAGACCCTTCACAGCCCCTCCTGTACAACAACTCGGGCCTTTCCGCAGCAGCGGGATGGGATCAGAAAGTTAATCTTCTGGCTACGAAGATCGCAGACCCATGCAGAACTCCTATATGCTTCCTTACTGAAAAGACTTTGATAATAATTAGCATCCTTTAAACATTTTGAGTGCTGTCTTTACACATACTGGGTTAGAAAAATTGAAAGTAATAAGGCAGGAAAAAAAAAAATCGTACCTTTTTAATGCGATAGAAAATATAGCCTTTCCTGTCAGATTTAATTCTCACTATAAATGTCCACACTGTGTTTGCGATATTTTTAAAAGCCTGGATAGAATCATACTGTAGTGAGCGTTTGTGAAGTTAATAGAAAATTCTGGGCCTTCAACTCTGATAAATGTAACTCTTGAGTGCTATGAAAAATTTCATTTTCAAGGAAGCCTTGACTTTTTATGGGAAATTTTTCCAGCTGAAAAATTTTACTGGCTTTACTCTTCGTTCCCCATTATGGACCAGATTTGGAAATACCTGTGAAAAGCAATATATTTGGTTTCAAGGAAATCGCTGGGAATGCATGGATGAAAGCATTGTAATTGAGGACATCCAGATCTGTTCTTACAAAAATGCTTTATATTTACATGGTCCATTACCTACATGTGCTGAAGAGCATTGCAAACATCAAAAATAAAACTCCAAGAGGGTGAGAGTTAGCCAAGAAAGCCAGCTGTGTATGACTTTGAGTCGTATCCTGAACACTTGGAGCACATCTGTATGGCCTGTCAAGATGTGCTGTATTTGCAATGTGACAGGTTTGGTCCTAGGACTAGTGAGACATAATGGTGGAGGCATGTAAAACCAGTGCAGTCACGGGAAAAAAAGGAAATTTCAGTATCTTTGTGCACAAAATTGTTTGTGTTCTGAAATAGCAAGATGGGTTACAGATGTACTTCAGAAAAACAAGGCGATTCACTTGGCCTTCTGCAGAGCATTCTCTTAAAAGTTCTTTACAATGCTTTAAAAAGATGAGGTGGGGGAGTGAGAAGGGAATATATATATATATATATATATATTCCTGAGAATCACTGTAATCTTTAAGGCCATGTGAGTAGTTTGTTTGTTTGGAGTAACTTCTATTTAATCATGAAGGTATCTTAGGGACAAAGAGAAGTTTGGCTGGGTAGGAAGAACACAGGGCAGGAAATCAAGAGATTTCAGTTCAGTTCCAACTTCAGGACAGACTTCCCACGTGATCATGAGCCTCGCGCTTGGACCTGTGTTCACCTACACAATGGGAACACAGCGTGTTTTGCCCACATCTCAACCCCAGACGGTTTCTCTGTGTCTCTTCCTAACTGGGGAAAAGGGTACTTCATTTCTTTGTGGTCATGCGAGGTGTAACTTGTTACTAAATTTTACAGTTTTATTGAAATACCCGAGATGAGAGGTTTCGAAGTGCCTAACTATTAACAGTGCTTATTGATTACCGGAATCTTTGATTGGAATCCTGTATTTCTGAAACAGATAATGTTGAAAGGAAGATGGTGCGGAGCCGCTCTTGAATGCAGGCTCTCTCCTCTCATTGGAAGAGCTGTAGGCATTTTGTTTATTTCCACAGAAGGAATAACACATACTTGTTCTAAAGCAGAAATAACACCTCCTCCCTGTTCCTGCGGTTTTGCTAGGTGGATTGCAATCCCAGCTTTTCAGCCTGGCTTAGTATAGTAAGTATTTTCTTCGTGCAGCTCTCCTTGTGTGCTACATCAAAATATGATTTGGTTGAGTAATGAAAGCCCTCACTAAGGGCATGGCCACGTCCTCATGCTGTTAGAGCAGGGAGTTCCCGGTGAGATGTGTTACCTTCATAGCTCAGTGCAAATACACCCCCATTTGTATTTCAGAACAAGAAAACTCACGTGAACATGATGCTTTGGATCTGTGTCTTATCATGGCTATTTACTGTGTTAGAAATATCACACTGCTATAAAGATATACTGCTTCTGTCTCTGTAGGCGTTATCTCAAGCTGGCTTGAACATTTCCACACACTGACGTGGTGTTGCACAGTGCGGGCTTAGATACCTGGTCCTCTGCATGGACGTGAAGTAAATTAGATTTTGATTTGATTTGATTAAGTCCCTTTTAGTATTGCGTGAAGAGATTATAGGACTACAGTCCTACGTTACTGTAATGTTCTCTCTGGATATTCTAGGTCCGTGTTCATCCCATCCAACTTCAGGCACCTAATGTTGTGCCAAAGTTAGGAACTTAATAACATAAGTAGCCTGGTGCGGTGGTCCTTTGGGAGTAGATGTATCCTGGGGAACTGACTGTTGTGTTCTCTTGACCATAGAGACAATCACCCTTCCAATTAAAAGGCACTAGTTTAATTTAAAGGCACATTGATCCAGGCCTCTTCTGCCATAACGTGATTGGCTTAGTTTAAGCTATTTCCCCAGTGTCAAAAAATAATCTGAAAAAGAGGGGTAGAGTAAATGTTTACATATGTGCAACTATACCAGTGTATCTGCAGTGTAACTAGTTCCAAATCTTACCTTCGCGTAACTTTTTTTACCTACACAAGTCCTGCTGTAATTGATTCAGCCTTTAACAGTGTTTGTTTGATTAGATCTGGCACAAAAGTTGCCAATGCTGAGTTTGCTAAATCTTGAAATGTGGATCCATTTGGGGGCCTCTTCTTTAAATATCAGTTCTTCAGCTTTAGTGGGGTTCCTAGTTGAAGTCACCATCAGATTTCAGTTCCGTGGAAAAAAGCACTTGTTATAAATCTCAAATAGTCAGTAATTGATCACAGCCTGGAATTGTAAAAGTCTATCTAAGTGCCTGAAACAGTATACGTTTGTGGTGTGGTATGTGGTTTCAGTCCAGGTCAAGAAAAAGGGAGGCCTTGGAGAATATGAAAGTCTTAAGAAGCTTTCCACTAATAGAATGGGTCGAGGGATAGCGTAGTCAAAGCATCCCATTGTTAATGTTATGTGATGAAATAAACTGCTTTCGACCCTCGGTGTCTCAGCTGTTAGTCACAGAAGACAGACACTCCCTTTGTTCAGATCCCGGAGAAAATTACTTGATTCTCTCTCCTTTTATATTTTTTTTTTTTTTCTCCCATTGGGTACCACGAGAGTGTAGTTACTGAGGTCACCTGGGATTCACAGAAGTGATCAGCTATGATCTAGCAATGCCAATCTGACTGAATTTCCTCAAAGGATCATTTCTAAGCGGCAAACATTAAAACAGCTTCTTTTCTCCCCACTGCAACCTCCATCCTCCTAAGAGAGTCAAGGGGTCGCAGACCTCTCATGGATGCCTGCAGTAGCTGTTGTAGTATGAGCAGTGTGGTAAAAACTGCGATTGCTTTGGCCTTTCAAAAACAAAATCTTCACCTCGGAAGTTAAATTTAGGTTTCTAGAATTTTCAAAAAACAACAGTTTGGGCTCTGCTTTCTGTTTTTAGCGAGCTTCCAATGGGATCATCCTGTGGCTCTTCATTTGTTCTAAATATAATTTATTTTGATGTTAAGATCTCCGTCTTTTTGCTCTCTGAGAAAGTTTGGGACCACTGGTACTTGATGCTTTCACAGTTTTATGAGGGTAAAACCTCTTTTATTCAAATAATTTACAACTATGGCAACAATTATTTTTTGGAATAGAGAAAAATTAAGGTGTCTCTGTTGCAATGCTGAACTTGGGCACCCTAACTACCTCTCCTTCGTGCCTGAGCAGGGACATCTGAATCACCTAACGGTCTTTTGACTTTACACACCATAGTAACTGCAACAAGTGACTTTAGGCACCCATAGTTGGCGTTTTAAAGTGGTATAATGCAGGATATCTCTGACATGGTTTCCTAATGCTTGGGCAAGTACCCTAAAAGCTGGATCATTCTTCGTGTTGGGCCAGGTCGTGACCTGCGTCGCAGCACTAAGTGTGTGTGTAGCACCAACACAGTAACCGTGTGCAGAATTGGTGCGTCTCTCAGGCTCGTCTGTGAATTGTAGGCTTCCTTATTACAATGGTGGGTTAGTAAATGATTGCCTCTGGTGCGCATTGTATGTTACTAACTACTCCCAGACCGTGGTGCTCAGAAACTTGGGGGTGGAGGAGAGAAGAAAGCAATCTTTTCCCACCCAAAGCTCTATTGCTGGAAAGAACAAATCAATGACAAATCAATGAACTCTACATGCTCTTTTTTTGCCCTGTATTCAAGCGCTGGGCAACTCGAGTAAGGCGTGTAAGAAGGAACTAAAACTTCATCCAACAGAGGAAAAAAAACCCCAAAATAAACCAAATGACCATTAATGCTTGTATATGTTGCTACTTTAACGTGCGCAGTTCTCAGTCAGGAATCAAGGTCAACTCATTCATGCCCAGAAGGATGGCAGTCTACCTATCAGTCGAGATGCAGTGGATGAAAGAAGGTAGATGATAGTGGAAATAGGCAGTATAGTAATTCAGACGAAAGCGTTATGTTCAGAAATGGCTATTTATGTGGTCATCTCAGTCACAGATGGCCACGAGTTCAACCAATGAGAGACCTTCAGAATTTGCATAATAGAGGGACTTCACAAGCTTTTTTGTGCTGTTGAAAGTTGAGTGCAAAGCGATTCTTTCTAATAACTGTTGTTGAACAGTCACAGGCTTTTCAATATTTTGCCTTCTATAGGCCCATTATAAAAAATTTTTTTACTCAGTATATATTTTGGGAAGATTAATCAAGATCCTAATATTAAAACTTTATTGACTCTTTGTAATGAATTAGCCTTTGTATCCAGCTAAATTCTTATAGGTGTTACAGAAGCAAAGCAGTAGCAGGATGCCGCAAATCCTTTAAAATAAAATACCCCGCTCTTTGCTTGAGGCAAGTCTCTGTTCTTTGGGGAGAGACCTTCCGATGGAGTATTCCAGAGATTCATGGCGGGTTTTATGTAGCTTGTTTAAGGTTTTGAAATAAGAAACTATGTTTTAAATATCTATGGTTATTAATACCTTTGAGAATGAAAATTCAGCTGGGGTGGGGGGGGGTAAAGACGTCCTGAAATATGGATTATCAACCAGCTGATGTCTTGGTTAAACAAATCAATTCCCTTTTTCCTTGTACTTTCTTTGCCAAACTATGGCATACTTCCAGGAGAACATGCATTTAAGCACTGGCTGGAGTGGACTACAGAGCACGTGCGTAAACTTCTGCCTTGCTTAAAAAGAAAAGATACACATATATCTTCACTGCTAAGAGTACTGGAGGTGCTCAGCACAGCTCAAACAGGGTGTATGGCTAGATGAATTAATGGGGCCAATCTCCTAAGTGATATGTTTATTTAGTGTGGCTATATTTAGAGCTATCCTGTCTGAAAAGGCTTCTAGTAAATCCCCCCCCTCCGCTGCAGAAACAGTCAACCCTTCATTAGCACAGCAGACGATAGTCGGGATTTCAAAGCTACCAGTAAAACTGAATAAATTCAAGTTTCAAGAAGTCACTGTTGCTCTCCTCTGTTTTTTCCCAGCTGCTGAGGAATAAAAAAATACGCTCAGCTGAAGAACTGACAAGCAATAAAGAACTTACAGCTGGTGGTGGCCCTGATATCCACCTCAGTAGAGCGGTCTGCCAGGCAGATGAAGAGGAGGGTGGTCTAATCATAAGAGAGTTAGAGTAAAGGGAAGCAGAGCGACATGTATGACTGACTCCAGCCTTTAGCTTGTTAGGGAGGAGGAGATATTGTTGTTATTGTTAATGCCAATTAGGGACAAACCTCTTTCTTGGCAATAAACAGTGGAGGATGCCTACAGAGAAATCCAGCTGCTGGAATGCCACCAAGTATCTGGTGGAGCACCTGCATTCCAGATGTGTATCTCTGTACCACTCCATCTGCTGAGCATTCCACATGCTACTACTGCCTTAGGAAAGGGTACAGAAAGTTACGCTTTCCTTACTGACGATTATGGCATTAGACCATCTCAGCCTTCTTTGACCTACTGGCAGAGCCTAAAACAGTCTTGACTTCCTCTGGATTCAGTTTGCTAAAAATATCCCTCTGGTAGGGAAAGGAGGGTCAGGTTTTCTCTTAGGCCATGGTAAATCAGGAGTAAGTCAAAGGAGTTACACTGTCCAGAAGGCAGCGGGGTAAAATCAGTCGGGCCTTGATTGAGGGCCAGTGTGATTCTGCTGTAGCAACGTTCTGCTCTCAAGAACTGAGACCCTTTAAACAGAAAGTTGCCTGTTTTTCCTTAAGCCTTTCCTAGTTCAGTTAAAGGGAGGGTGAGTGAAAGGCAGAAGAAGGAAAATCCTCAACATGGTGCCTGAGGATGAATAAAAGCAGATTATGGAGACAAAAACCACAACCTTTTTACTTCAGAGGCCTCACTTCTCCTTTGCTGTGTCTATGTCTTTAAATAAAAGAGATGTAGAGAGCAGTCCCTGTGCCCAAAGCTAAGTGGCACAGACTGGTTCATGTTGGCTCCTAGTTAGAGCAGGGTCGTGTTCCTGCTTCATGGCATTTTGAACTGGAATTCGTGTGACCCCTGGGGGGTGCCCAGGGAGGGGCACAAAGGCACGTGGGAGTGTGTGAGGGTGTGAAGCCAGCTGAGATAGCATTGGAGAACTATGGAGGTGGCCAAACCATGTCTCGAATCTGCCGCTTTGGGAGCAGTCCCCAAAGAACAATATTGCTGGCCTGGGCATGGTACTGGAGGGAGCTACTTGGAGGAGTCTGGATGTGATCAAGGAGTGACCTGGCAATTATGAATTATGCATCCACATGGTTCCCGTGTTTGAGCTCAATTCTAGGACGTCTTTTATTTATCTGAGTAAATACGTGCCTAAAGATAGTATGGAAGGGAGTTTCCGGTCTACAGGTGCATCCTTGACCTGGAATCTGGGCAGGACTGCAGCATGCTCTGCCCAGGGAGCCCTGTTCATCCGCACCTGGACGTGGGTCCCCAGATGAGCCTTCTCATGCCCTCCCAGTGCCTGAATGCGCTCCAGGTGTAGCAGACTTTACAAGGTTCTTTTCACAACTCTGGCTTAGTTACCAAGCATGAGAGCAGGATATACAAGCCTTATTCCCACGGGAGCAAGTTTAAGTCTCATCTCTGTGCTTTCTTTTTATCTCTTTTATTTCCATGTAGTTGTCTTGGCTGCGGCATTGCTGTTTTTGTGAGACATGGGTGATCTCATCAGAGGAAATCCCATAATGGTTATTATTAATCTTGGATACCAAACACTCACTTTGTCCTTTTACTTTTCCGTTGACATATTGAGAGATCAGTCACTCTATGACTCCTCACGAAAAGGATGGTGCTTTTGATGGAACAGGGATTGATTTAGTACGAGCTGAAGTAGGAAACTATGGCTATCGTAAGCTTTGGTGAAATCTGAAGGAAATTTGTCATGATTCATCCACAGTTGTTAATATGACAAGGCCCAGATCCATACAAAAGAACACCTGGCCTGCTATTGAGCGTATCTCTTGAGAGCAGCATTTGCCCACGTGTTTGCTCTAGCAACAAGCCTCAACATGGATCACTGTTTTTTAAAACAACGCAAGAAATAACAGATTCTGCTACGGGAACTTTTCTGTCATAAAGGAAATTATATTTGCTCTACAAACATTGAGTTCTCCCACTTTTTAAGGACTGGCTGCCGCTTTCTGAATCATTAAAAAAGAGAGGCCCGGTTCTTGACTCTTGAGAATCTAAAGATGTGCCAAAGCATACACAGATTTCATATTTTCCAGTAGCTACAAATCAGACCCTTTCTCTCAAGAAGATCCCATTTTAGAACGGTCTCCTAGGTCACTGTACAAGCTCAAAGTGAACCAACTTTAGAAAGTAAAATAATTTGCCTTATAGGGTGAATTTCACCCCTCCACTTAAAGCTTTTGCATCATCCCTCCTTTAAGGATAGGTTTCAGATGATGACTTGCCCTCTCGCCTCTGCACAGCAGTGCTCCCTTTCAGAATGCAGCTGTCTGTGAACACTTAGGAGTGTTAATATGGTGATACTTCACTAGCGCTGATTTTAGTCACTCTGCCCTCCTCTCCCTCACCTTTGAAAACCTTGAATATACATGTATGTATATATATGCCTATATATAGAAAAGAAAGACTGAGAGAAGCTTCGATGCCTATGAAACTCCTGTATTGCAAGATGTTTCATGATCTGTTCATATATTCTAATCTTTCTGCTGCCTGGGTTCCTGCTTTATAGACAGACCAGCTTTGTTAATTTTCTCTTTTTCTGCTCCGATTCCTGGTTTTACATTTCTTCCCCTGGTGATGCTCAGTCAGTACAATAAGGTTTGGGTTTTTTTAAGACTGGACAACAAGGAGGATAAAAAGGGAGAGAGAGATGCTTTGAATCCCAGCGGTTACTCATTTCTGTCTGAACTGAATAAACGGCTGCATATAAATGCGCTGCTGCTTCTTTCAAAAAACGGTTTGCTTTTTTTCTGCTGACCCTGGGTGAGTCTGGAGTTACCTGAAACTGTTTGTAGCTGTTCAGAACTAGCAAGCTTTCCCACCTGAATTCCTCCCCTGTCAGCTGGAGGGGGCTTTCAGGTGGGTGTTTGTTTCATTGCGTCTCAAAGAGATCCGTTCCTGTGCTGAAAGACAAGCCCAAGACAATGTTTTACAGAGCAGAAGATATTGTGAGGGACCAATTATCACGTAAGTGGTTCTCACGGCTTGGGCTGGTACTGTGTGCCAGGTTGCACATTAACTTCTTTCACTACTTTTTTACCCAGTTTACTCAACATTCTCAAGTGGTGGCTTTGTCAATTGTTTTTCCTGCTGATATTTTGACAGACGATAGCCCCTTGATGCCAGCTTAACCCAGCTAATAAGAAATAGGCCAACGTGAAACTTTAGACCAAGTGACTGCTCTCATGGTATGGAGGAGCAGGAGGGCTGGTTCTGTTTTAGAATAGTTATTAATTTTCATCTGACAAATAGATCTCCCAACCCAGCTCTTGCAATATTCTCTGCATGTACTCCATCCAAAAAAAAAAAAAAAAATTAACACAGAGACTTTATTATATTTTTTTTTTCCCCCCCTCTGCAACACCATGCTTAAGTATCCTCTAATGAATGTCAGGGTATGTTTAGGGAATATGTCTGAATCATATGAGCGCAAATGTATTTCAAGATTTATAGTGTTTCATTGATTCCAAAGGAATGTATAATGACCAGGCAATTTTCAGTCTAGTTTTCCTATATAAATCTTACCAAAATTGCTGACATTGTGTTATTAACACTAGGGGCTGGTATTGCTGCAAAGCGAAGAGATTTATGTGGAGGATAAAGCAGGGATCCTGTGAAAGTGGAGTTTGCTAATTCATCTAGCTGTTGGTTAGTTTAAGAGATTTCTGTAGTTTGTATATCGCATTGACTTATTGGGGTTTTTTCTTCTGATTAGAGATGCTATATTTAGGGGTAAAAAATATCACTTTTAAATGTTCCCGGTAGTTGGAGCTGAATTTTAACTATCTTCTTCTAAGTATTTTCCTTTAGTTTAATCCTATTAGATGCTGAATGCTTTCCATGGTTTCAAACTAACGTAGGAGCTGAACTCGGGCAGGGTTTATTGTTATCAGACCTTTCTTTTTCATCCTTTAGGGTTTGTTGTTTTTTTTGACAAGGAGTGACACAGAAGAGCTGAGAGAATGATGCTTAGAACTTAATAAAAGCATATCATGTATATGCATCTGTAAATATATACCACGTATTTGTTTCCCTGTACCATTATTAACCTTTATCATATTTAAACAGCAAAGATTTTAGGAAAGACAGTTTACCTTTTATTACTTACACTATCGCCTTTATGGTTTTTTTAAACCTAGCTGGGAAGAGTAATGCAGATGAAACCCTTTCATTTTTTTTCCTCTCTGCTTAGCTTCTCTTTCTAAGTTGAAGGAAGTATTTAGTGGCATACAAAAAGTTCTGTTTTCAGTAAAATTTAAAGACTACCAATGATAACGAGGAAGTTTTTGTTTAACTTCCATTTTTTGTTTGCAGAAGCTAAATTCTTTCTTAAGCAGACCAGGAAATGTCAGTGCATGGGGGACTGTGATGACAGGAATTTTCTCTTCCTTTTCTTTTGTGTATGTATTCATGCTTATGTGTGTCTGTCTTGGGGCCTTCATTACAAGCAACGGTTTGCAATAAATAGTTGTACTATTAGGATGACCCGGTCATTTCTTTTCTAAAAGCCTGATAGAAATTGTTGTTTGTTTTGAAGGTCCCCGTGCGTGTTCCCTGCAAACACCCACACCTGAGACGGGGGAGATTTAAAGTGAGAACGTCTCGGTGTGATCACAAGGCTTAGACCTTACACGCCACTCTGTGATCTCTACAGCATGGTGATTCCTGGCCGCCTGTAGCTGTTGCCACGAAATGCAGTTTCAGTTCCTGAAAATGTTACGTATGCTTGAATTTCAGCACGCGTGCCCTGTTATTTGCTATGAGTTCCTGGCAGTTAAAAGTCCTAAAGATGAGCTCTCAGGTGTAAAGGGTTCCTGGTTGCCACACACCTTCTTATTAAATTATTCAAACGAGCATTAGTTTGCCTAAAGTTAAGCGTGCGCTTGAAATGAAGCACATCCTGGAGTCAGGGCCTGTATTCAGAAGCAGTAAGCTCCATGGGCTGAGCGCTGGTCAGATGAGGTTACACAAATTTGGGGTCCAGAGGCTGAGCTCCTCACTGAGCTCCGCTCCTCCTTCAGCGGGAGCTGACGCTGCTTCGCGGTGTTCAGGATCGGGCTTTGAACGTCCAGAGAACAGCAAGATCCATCTGCAGAAGAGTCTGTTTAAGGAACTGTGATTTCATTTTTATTTCTGATCGAACTGGGGTCTGGAGGAATATTTTATGTGATCTGGTTGGCTGATGGACCCGAGAGGTCCTACACCAGGGGGGCTCATAATCACAACCAAAGAGAAAACATACTGAAAAACCTCCAGCAAGACGGACTTTTAAAAATCTCTTTTCTCACATATTTAGCCTGAACTAGCAATAACAACTTCGATGCAGGGCATTTCCTGAGGATTAATGACTGTCTGGGGTCATCATCTCCTCCCAGTTAGTTATTAATCCCCAGGAAATACTCTGCGCCTTGATCATTATTGCTTAATTAGCATTGAGAATGTGGGGGGTTTAGGTTTCTTTTCATGCATCCTGTGAATTGCTAGGGTGGGGGTTTCTTTCATTAACTTGCCCTTTTCAGCCTGGATGGGAGCATGGGCTTTGCTTACAGTTTGCAGGTTGGCGAATTTAGTCACAGGGTTAAACCTTTTCAAGCAATTTGAGTTCCATGTGAAAGCACCACTAACAGCCCACATCTGCAGTGCATCAAGAAGTGTGTCGTCGTCCCCCCGCCCCAGCTCTGCTGAAAACCATCGGGTGGCACGGGGGCAGTAGCTGGAGTCCGGGAGCAGAGGATGCCGAAAAAGGGCAGGGAGGGTTGGGGGGTGGAGGAGGGAGAGGAAAGGGGAAAAAAGGGAAGCTCGGAGGAGCGGAGAAGTTAGGCGCTTCCAATCTCAACAGACAACTTCATCAGCCACTGGAGAAGTTCTCGCGTCATATGGAATTTTGAAACTTGGGGAAATTTTTGGACTCCAAGCGGCCCTCAAGGAAACGCTGCCTCATTCCAAGGGCCCCGGTTGCAGCTAACCAAATGCATGGAATTAAAAGTGGGGGAACATCGATTCAGACCGTAGCCTGCCTTTCCCACCCATGAAGGAGAGGAAGGTGGTGTACAAAGTTCCCCTTCAAGCATTGTGCGGGGGGACTGAGCTCAGGAGGGCCATCCCCCCCCCAGCCATCCCATTCCTGCATCGCTGTTCCCTGGGATAGATACACAACCCTGGGAGATACACACTGTACAGTGTTCCTACGGTTGCCTATGGGGATGTCCTACCGTCCCAAACTGTGACTCCAACCACACACGGTGACGGACAGAGCTTGACCCCAGGGATGTGGGCACTGCGAGTCTGCGTATCTTCAGGCCCACTGTGGTTATAACGTTGATTTATCTGTTATGTATGTAGACTTAAGTATATTTTGAAAAGAAAATTAATTTTAAAAAGGAAATATCAAGTTTTCTGCTCCAAACATAGTCTTAATACAATTTTTTGCAAGACTTGTTTTTAAAAGGTTTTGTAGAACTCTATTGGGGCAGGCAATTGGAGCTGTTTTAGTGACGTTTTCCTAGCTAGTTCTGCTTCAGATCTCATTACTCGCTCCTGCTGATGTGGGAATCTCTGCCCAAGTCCCCTTGGAGGTCTTTTTTTGCTCCTGTGTGTTTAAGTGAAAGTTGTAGCAATCTAGGCTTTATGGTTAGGACCAGTAGGCGCAAATCAGTTTCGTGTCTTGCGGTAAAAAAAACCTTCTCCTAAATAAATATCTGGCCTCACAAATATTTGTATGACTTCGGTGAAAACATACAAATGTGCAGAATGTGTACTTTGGTCCTCAAAGTGCTACTCTTTTTACTTTCCCTACCTAAACATCCCATTTAATACTTCAGGACTGCAGAAACACGATGGTTCAAAATGAATGAAATATTTTGTTCAGAACTTCAGATTTCCAGCAGAATGGAGGTCTGCGTTTTGTTTGCAAACGCTACTCTTAATGGTGGATAAGCTAAAAAAAAAAAAAATAATATCCAAGCTTGGGTGTTTGGGATGCCACACTTCTCTTGGTTTTGAAAAACCATTTGTTGGAGGCAAGGTGACATTGTAAAAGGGATATCTGCTTATTTGTTAGTTTAAAGAGTATGTGATTTGGAACAAAACTGTATTTCCCTTTTTATTAAGTCAGCTATCAGAGTAGTTATCCTCTTTAAATTTTGCTTGAAAAACCATATTGATATATACAATATCATGTATAAAGCAATACAAATAATTTTTTCCGGTTATTTTGAAAATAACTTGCTTTTCAAAGCCATAGAAGCAACTGTAACTGAAATAACTCCACCTAACCAGATGGTATTCATAATTAATTCAATAGATATAAAAAGATATGACTGGTTTTGACCTTAACCCCGATCAACGTTAAATCTAATCCTCATTTCAACTCTTTCCTTAACTATGGAAAAAGGCTTTTGGCAGAGTCAATGGCACCTATATATTTTAGATTCTCCACTGAGCGCGCCGTAATGTTCTCATCCAAATCTTGGTCTTGTAACTGACCTCCGACAGCCAATGTATGGCCAATGTCAAATGATAAAAGGCATGAAAAGGGGAGAGGGAATAGAGAAAGAGTCATTATGCAGATGATATATAAATGTCCATTAACGAGAGACATTCCTTTGTACATTCAAGTTCATAGCGAAGTTCCACACTGAAAGGTCTCAGGGGAGTTAAGACTTCATTACACATAGTTTTGCATGGTTGTATTCTTACTGAAGAACAAAAATAAGAGACCTGCATAAAATGAAGGGGCTATAGCCCTTAATAGATAAGATCAGAACAAAATGTATGGGAAAAGACTTGTCTGCTTGCTTGAGAGACAAAACAACATCATAAATATTGGGGGCTTGTATTTTGCTGTAATAAGGCCAAGCTGAGTGGAAATCTGAAACTATAATGTGACTGGAACAATTTCTGCGGGGGGTGGGGAAGGTAAAGAAAAGTTAAAACATCAGAGGACCTGGAGCATAGAATGAGCAGTCACGGAGGTGTGGTAATGGCTGATACTGACTTTGTGCACACCGAGGCCCGGCTTTTCTCACTGGCATCACTGGGAAAGGCAAAGCTGGTGGAGGCGTGTGGGTGGCTACACGCCCACGGGGAGTCCCACGCTGAGAGGTCTGCTGAGCTTCAGGGCTCCATCCTCCTGGCCTTTGGCCCTCTCAGTGTTCTCCATTTGCCTTGTCTTACCTCTTAGGCTGTAAGACTGAGCTCTTGAGAGATATTTAGGCACCTTTCATAAAAATCAGTCTACATCTCTCCGAAGCCCTGATGAGAAAGAATCACTTTTATTATGTGGTAAAAGAGATGTAGCCCAGTAGCACCCTGACTTGCCCCAGCACTCTGGTACAGGAAGATGAATAAGAGACAGTAAAAATAACTGTAGGGGCAGGCAAATCTTTGAGGATTTAACACGTGTAGTGTTAGGAGTAGGAGCCGTCCCTCTGCATTTGACTTCCCCGTAGCCTTGACACTTCCAGCACACCTGCTGGCAGCTGGGTCTAAATTTGCGAAGAGGAATTGGTACAGAATTAGTCAGAGCAGTTATGTGGGAAATCAAAACAGGCCTCAGCTTCGTTTCTCAATTTTGCAAAACAGGGTCTGAATCCTGGTTAAAGCCTAATGTGAAAACACTGTGGGAACAAACTTTTATGGTTTTAGCCATATTGGATAACTACTCGTCTCCCGGTTGCAGTGAGATGAGATCTGATTGGGGTTTTGCAAGTCTATGAGCCAAAATGTGGAATTATCCTAGAGTTTACCGAAGAGGGTACAGACTGTAATTCACTTTGACTAAGATAATTCCTATTTTTAAAACTGCATGATGGTTAGCAAAGGCATGCCAAAATTCATTTAGTTGCAGTCTAGTTTGAAGAAGAATCTGAACTCCCGGTATTACGCCCCTGCATTGCAATGACATTAAGCTACAGAACAGAAGGCACTACGTGAAATTGCATGCCCGCTGAGGTCAATGGAAGACTTGCATCCAACTGAAGTGAGGCCAGAGTTTTATTCTCCACCAAAGAGAACAGATTAAATCTTTTCTAATCCACTCAGCCCTGGAGAAAACTTCCATTCCACTTCTTGACATCACTGATGTTGTGTCTCTGCTCTCTAGCTGCCTTTCTGCTCACCTTGAATGGATCTGCTCAAAAAGCATGATGGAGGCTATATGGCTATTTGATATAGTTGGTGAAAGGACGGTAAAGCAGAGAAGATGATGTGAATCAGGGCTTCTAGTCTTTATTCTCACTTCTGCTGGTGGCAAAGCAGTTCTACACCTAAGTTGTGAGGTAGGTTTCCTTGTCCCCTGCCTGTCCAGACCGGGGATGTATTGGAGAAGGTCTCTGGCTCTGATCTCTTCCCAACAGGCTATTGAGATGTGGTCTGCCAGTGCAAAGTATTATTCCCAAGCTAGGGAAAAAAAAAAAAAAAAAGACAAGGCTCCGATTCATGTGCAGTGGTCTGTCTCATTCAGTAAAGTATGTAACAGATAGAAAACAGGATTATGGGGACCTGAAGTCACCATCGCAGGCCTGTACCAAGAAAACGAAACAATGGAATCTGAAACCTTTCACCTCTGCCTTCTGTTTCCTCATCTTTCTTGCAAAATAGACATGAAATGTCTGAGGGCATGTATGGTCCATTTGAACCTAGACATTTTAGAGAACCGCTCGATTCCTAGATCGGCGTTAGGCGTACTGGCTGAAGTAATAGCAGATAGGAATGGTGAAACCCTTACTTATCTTTGAAAATCTGCCTCTGCTTATTCAGTAGTGGTCAAAAAGCCAGATTTGGGGTTTCCCCCCCCCCATTTTCTTGTTGTTTTGGAAGAAAAAAGTTATCTTTGTGATCCATACATGGTCTGAAAACCAGATGTTATGATCACTTGGTTATAGCTCTGCTAGTACAGCATGTTTTGTTTATTAAAGAAAAGACACGGTTGAAATTAGATCTGTGTGATACATGTCATCAAGCTTTATGTATTTGCAAATAGTAAACAGTTTGCAAAGCGTGACTTGAGCTTGTGGCTTACAGCTTAGTGTCACTTTAATAGAGGTTTCAGAACAGAAGTGGCACTGTAGTGTCTGTGTCTTTAAGTTGGAAAGCACCTTTGAAAAATGTTCTTAAAAAAGACATATTTCATATGCTGCTTTCCTTTGTTAGGAAAGATGGACTCTGTCTTGTGGCAGCCGTAGTTTAAGTAAACATAAACTCTGGCCCAAATTTCATAACCATCATTTCCTCAAAGCTAGCAGCACTAAACCAAAATATAGTTTTATTTGGCTAACCCCAAAGTAGGATGTGGTTGCCAGCCTCTGAAGCCACATGATCAAGTTTCAAGTAGACGCCACCAGAGCTGCGCCGTTGTCTTAATCAGGAAAGGCATGAATATGTTACTCCCAAGGCCATCATTATGTTTAACAAACAAATGTAACCATAACAACAGGTACGCTAAAACTAAAGCCTGCATGCTCCTTATCCTGCACCAGGGCAGTCCAGGAGTGCCACGGCGCTGCCGGGCTCAGGAGGTAAAAAGATGTTAGAAAATGATGATTGCCAAGGGAAAAGGCTAACTAATTTCCAACATACTTCCCGTTCTGCCGGAAGCACAGAGCTCTGCACGGTGCTGCCAGTCGTGGAGTACAAGCCCAAGACAGGAGGACTTTCAGCTGATCCCAGGCAGAAAGTTCCTTTGGCCAAAGATGGAAACATAAAACTGAGTGGCATGTGCCTAGTTGCTTCCTTCTTGCCGAAAGGCGAGTGCCAGGTCCTCCTGGTATTAACGGCTGCTGCTTCATTGGTTGCGGTGGAAATAAGCCGATTTTGTCTGGCTGAGAACATGGCTCCTTGGGCTTTTCTGTTCTCACTTTCTCCCCACCCGCTTTGCTTTTCCTTTTATATTGCAAGCACCTCAGTGAGGCGAAGGGATGAACAGATGATAGAGTCAGTGCCCCTAGTTAATGACCAGCACTATATTCACGACCTCGTTTGGTTTTGTTCCTGTTCGCTGCTTCAATGGTGCCGATGAGAAGGAATTAATTTTATTGAGGACAACTCAGTGAATTAAATGAAAAACTGCTCACTTGGCTGGAAGGGCTTTGACAGACGGCACAGCAGCCGGTCAGATTTGAAAAACTTTACATCTCCTGGACTTGGGGAGAGAAGGAGGCAAGAGAAAGGAGGGGAGGGAAGGTCATTGCAGATAAGCTCCAAGGCGACTATTTCAAGGCTTCTGAAAAACAACAGAGCAAGCTGCAGTCTCTTATTTTGATTCATGGGTCTCCCCTCCCTTTTGTTCCTTGATGCACTAAATCTGTTCCTTAGCCCCCCTCATTTCAATAAACACCCAATAAGAAACTAATCGTCGTATGGTGAATTAGAGAAGAAGAAAAGGTGCTCAGAAGAAATGTTATGGTCGTGGAAGACTCTTATGCATTGTAACCATCTGGTGCACCACAATTACTATGAATGGGATAATTGAGTCCCAAATAACTTCTTTTGGGTACAAATAATAGCCGTCACCCTGATTTGTATTCTTCACAACAGCATCGCCCCATCATTTCACATCACATCTGCACATTTCATTGATTGGGCACTGTGCTACCAATAAGTTACTACACTTAATTAAGCCCACATAATTCTCTTCAAATGAGCAGAAAAGTTTGTGTATAGGCCAAAAAAGAAAAGGGGCTGCAAATGAGACTTTAGTGACTCCACTTTGTATGAGGTATTGAGATTGATGGTGATCCCATGCCACCAAGGTTTTCCTTCAACATAGGAAAACTGTGAAAGCATTAGGCAGCTCAACAGCTGTGTATAATCTGAGGAAGGCCTGATTTCAGACAACCGTTCTCTCGGAGGTGATTGAAACCCCATTGTAGCATAATCTCGCTTTTCAGAAAGTGTTACAATTCATTGGATTTGATTTCTCGGGTGCCTGGCTTTCATGGCATCATTAAAAACTCGGTAAGAAACTGAGAAATGGAGTCCTCTGCAAAGAAGCATTGTCTGCTCTTCAGGCATGTTTCACTCGAGCGCTGGGAGAAAGAATTGACAGGAAACAGGCAAACGTAAGCCTCGGAGTGAATATTACTGAAAATAAAACCTAAAAGAGCAGCTTTCCCAATGGAAAGGAACGAGAGTGTCAAACCTTTAGTTGTTGTTGGTTTGGTTTTTTTTTTTCCTTTTTTCTTTTATGCTTTGGTTCTCTATTTAGTAGCTGAAGCAGGGAAGAGCACGTTCCTTCAGTTACGTCACTGTGATATGTTATCGTTTCACAATGGTTATTAATTAGTTTTGAACTCTTCAGACCGCTGAGTGACAGGCCCCGGAGCCTGTCCTGGCGAATAAGCCACCAGGAATGCGCTGGCCGGTCCAGTTGCTCAGGATCAAGCCCGGGAAGCCTTACAGGAATGTGGGGGTCTATGGGAAGCACAATAGTAAACAAAGAACGGGGTTACAGCGAGAGAAACAACTTAAAAGAAAATGAGAGTAAACCTCTGTCTTGCTCAAAGAGATTTTTTTTTAAAAATCAATGTTTTCTCATTCCACCCGAGCAACTTGAATACGTTTTTCAGAACAAGTGGCAAAATATCCCGTGAATGCTGCAGAGGTCACTTCACACACTCGGTCTGCCCCTCATTTGTTTATCTAAATGCTGACAAATTGCAGCATTTTAACAACATATCTCTGGTACTGAACTTCATGTGCACGGCTTGCCCTCTATCATTGAGCTGATAATGGGGCTAAGCATAAAGCCTTCATTCACTGCTATAAAGGCTCCTGACAGTGATGAATACCGAGCAGAAGAATTAGGTGGTTTATAGGAGAATATGCTATTGTGTAAAAGCTCTATGCCTTTTATCAGCCCTTCTGCTCATTTTCAGTTCCTTCACGTAAGCCGTCTCTGCAAGCGCTCGAGTAAGCTTTCCTCTCCTGACTTTTACTTTTAAGGAGGCTATCTTCCAGAAAGCGCCAGCTAAGATGTTGTGTCAGCGATTATTCCTGGCCATCCTCTCCGAAATGCCGGAGACCCCTTTCATTTCACCAGCCGATGATAAACATTCAAAACACTGGTGCCCGAGATGTTTCACGGCGAGGTAATTTGTATCTGCAGTCTTGTGCGTGGCACGGCGCAGCAGCTGTCTGTCACTGGGAGATCTTTCTTATAACAAAAGCAGCCTTGTCTTAGCCTTTCTTTGCAAAAGCATCAACTCATATCCTTTTTAGATGGGTATGTTTGTAGAAGAGGTGACTTCTGGGATCTTTTGTGTTTTGGTTTTTGTTTTTTTTTTTAAATTGCTGGCTGCAATGGATCAGATGAACATTTCATTGTTCACATCTGAGCTCTGGGCTGATTCTGGGAGCTGAGGGAAATGTGGGGAAAGGATGCTGATAGATCCTGATAGAATATTTTATTTGACCGAACCAAAGACCACCACCCCAGTGGTTTTATCCTTTGGGCCACGTTTTATTTGCGAGATCAGCTCCTGTTCCTGTCTGCCCCGATACACCCCATTCATAAACACAACCGTGAAGCATTTTACCTTCGAGTAGGGCCTGGGTAATTCTGAGTTTTTGCTGGTGATACTTATGGTCCTGTAAAGATTTGCACTGAGCTTCGTCTATGCCAGAAGGACGCAAGTGCAGAGGGATGGATGCAACCCAGTCTAAATGGAGAGACTATTGAGCTGCGTTTCACGTGAAGTGCCTTAGTGTGTGTGTGCTGTCCTGGACTCCTCGTTCCTTTTTCCAAAGGTAGAAAGCGGCAGCCGGGCTACCAGCTGAAGGCCACAGCCTGCCCACACTCCTCTCTCCTCTTCCCACTTCTGCCTCTTTGTCAGCTCCTTCCCTTGTCTTCTCTCCCTCTGTCCTCCCTGCCCCAACCTTTCCCCAGCACCAGCCTTACTCTTGGGCACGCATTTCTGCGCTTGGTTTCCTTCTTCTTGTTGTTTTCTGCCCATGTTGTCCAGGTGTATGGTCCTTACTACTTCTTGCACCTCTGGATATGCCACTTTGCTGTCCACTTCCCTTCTCTGCAGAAACGCTGCTTTTCTCCTGGCTCTTCTGTTACCGGTGTTGGCTCTTGGCTCCCCTCCTGCTCTTGGCTGGCAGCCACTGGTGGCTCTGGGCCCTAAGAAGGACTCCTGGAGGGGAGGCAGGAGGAGCAGCGATACCTCCTCCCAGTTTTCAGAGGCAGCTGGAAGCATCCTGGCTGTTTTCAAAGGGGCTTGTTGCATTCAAACATGGCTGGAAGATGCAGAAGTGCTCAGTGACCTGTGTGCTTGCCGCCTGCCACTTCTGCTGGCTCTTTCGGAAGCTTCTGTTTATTAACTTTAACACTTCGGGATTCCTTTTCCCTCTCCTTTCTCCATCAAGAATATTCCTATCACTTTAACGCACATCTTCCCTTTAAAACAAGAACCTGGGTATAGCATTTTATTAAATGTACATGACACTGAGGATACAAAAACACCAGCATGGGATGAATTTACTAATCAAATGCAGACCTGGTCTACATTGTAGTATGACAGTGGAAAGGAAATATCTCTCCAAAAAGTTTATTTTAAATCCAAAAGAAAATGAAGAGAGAGAGTGTTGAAACACAGAGGAGTCCAGGGGGTGGCAGGGAGGGAAGCTGGAGAATAATTGATGCAAGTGGGGAAGCGGAGTCTGAGCCCAGGGCAGAGGGAGTAGTGGAGGGTCCACGCTGGGTACAGAGTGCTTCAGTCAAATTACCGTGCCTGGAGCGGCAAAGCAATGGCTGGAGCTGGGTGAAGCTCGGCCCTTTCTCTTACTGCTTCCACCGGAGGAATTTTAGAGGTTTTGCGCTGCAGATCCTTCTTTCCTCAGCCCAAATGTCACCATGAAACCCAGCCGACCAGGCTGCGGTTGGGCAGCAATAGTGGTTTAAGAAGCTTCCCTTTCAGGTGCTCGTTCTCACCTTGCCGAGCCACCTCAGTGTCGTCCTGAGATGCCGTTCACGTGGCCTTATTTCAATCGGGTCAGTGGATCGGTCCGGGTTTATTATTTTCCAGGTTCATTTTTAAACCTGGAGCCGTTTGCTGCCGCAGTTCACAGGCTTGTCACAGCCGAGAGGCTGCGGGCTGAGTTCAGCGCTGGGAACCAGCACGTGGGGTGGGCACAAACTCCATAAACTGGTGTGGCTGCCGGCCCCCCCGGGCCACGCTCCGGTTTCTCAGATAGAAGCGTAATTGTTTTTTCACAGACTTTGGTGGGAAGTTCCAATTCTTATTGTTCATCCTTGCTCTGCCTTTCATTATGAGGGGTGCTGGGTCCCCTCATTGCTGTAATGAAAACCAAGAAAAACATAATAATTCAAAGGGAAATATGAAAATGCTCTTCAAAATCAGATGTGTGAAATACTATAGCTAAAAGATACATGTGAAGTGCTGGTTAGAGGATGCTGGAGCAAAGGCAGCTTAGAAGTTTTCTTTTTTTTTTCTCTTTCCATTATTCTCCAGAAGGATGGACTCTCATTTTTGTTTCATGCAGAGTCTGTGAGCACTGAGAGCAGTATTTCTCTATGCTGTGAAGTTGAAGAGAACTATTTTCACTTTAAAACTTTGTTTCTTGGAGTCTTTGTTTCTTGGACTCGTGAGACGTGGGATTTGGACGAGGAAACGGCTTTCACCCTGTATTTCTCTCTGTCTTCAGGCAGAAAAGTCACATGTTTACAAGTGGGAAAATTGACACAAACTACATGGGGCAAATGCATTAATTCCTTCTCCTCTTCAGAAGACTTTTCCAAATATTGTGGGTTTGTTTTTTTTTTTCCTTTCTCAGAAAGGGTTGCCGTATGCCACACAGCGCATTACATTTGCCATGCAAGCCTCAGCCCCCCCCCCAAATGCTTACAGGCAGATATCCTCCCTCTTTGCTTTTGACCCCAGTTTTCTCACCAGCATCTTTGCACATGTTCTGAATATAACCCCCTGAAAATGGATGTGATGGGGGCCTGCTTGGTTGCGTTACGTGAGAGGAAACTGTGCGCGCCACATTTTCAAAGGGGAGGGCTGCCTTCTGAAGAGGGCAGGGGGGGGGTTCTGTGGATCACAGCAGGGCAACTGTATATGGAAAACCAGCCATTCTTGCTGGCTTCTTACGAGCTGCCCACAGAGTACAAACAATGCCAGACACATGATGTATGGATTTGATTCATTTAAAAAAAAAAAAAAAAAAAAAAAGTCGTAATAAAACCCCTTCAAATTGTAAACTAGGTTACATTTTTCAGACACGGTTCCTGCAACATATTCTCTTCAGTCTTATTTATGAGAAACTAGTGACTTCTGTAAATGTACATGGCTGAGTCCCAAGTCCTCGAGGTTTGCTGGGAGAAAGAGCTTTCAGCAAAGTTGCTGTGGCAGTGGGTTGTCCCTTATACCAATTAATCAGGGAGGAAATCTGCCACACATCTGTCAAAGCAGGTTCCTTTCTCAGTCGCTGCCCCCAGCGCTTGAAGACAGCAGGGCCGACGGCAGAGTGGCGGCTGGAATAACAAAAATGCGGGGTGCCACCGCTCTGGCTGGGCTTTTTTCCCCCCGAGGACGGGCTGGGGCTGCCGGCAGGCATCTCGCTCTGCTGCTTCTCCTGCCCTTACCAGGGACAGACTGCAGCTGGCCTCTCCCTCCAGATGGGCAAGGGCTGGCCCTTGGGTGCCAGGGGCGAGTTGAGCAACACTTGGGCTCAGTCTTGGGCCTGAATCCGACTCTGCCACTGCCGTTTGTACCAGCGGAGTCAGGCCCCATCCACCGCTGCCCTTCGCTTGTTCTCTGCTCCTTCTGCTGCTTTGCAGGGCAGCCCGAAAGTTTATAACGCAGGCAAGTCTCCTTCCACTCCTCCCCCTCGCCCTCAGCAACATAGATGTGGTGTAACGGAGACGATTTCAAAGGGATTTAATCAATCAGGGTGCCAAAGCACTTCATGCGAGAGAGTTCTGTGTAATGGGAAAGCCTTTTAATGAGGAGGATGTGTGCAGCAGTGAACAGCTTCGGATTTCACTGCTAGATGTGCAGGAGAGCAAACCTTGGCGCCGAGCAGCGTGTGACTTCACATCCCCGTGCAGCTCTTAAGGATGTTTAAACTTCAGCAGGTAGTTGGACTCGCAAAATGTTTTAAAACAAGGAGAAAACGAGATCATGTATAACGGGCTGTCAGTCAGCAGAAGGACTCGGCCATGTCTTTTTAGTCTGTTTTGGTAAGGGAAGGTCAGGAAGGAGATTTGAACCACAAGCTGATTCAAAAACGTTTTATTTTTTGTAAACAACTCCATCTGGAACTAGTAAACTTTCAAAGTTTGAGCCAGCCCCTCACCACCTCCACACACCCCAGCCTGCCTGAAATGGATCCAGCAGCAACCATTGATTTCCATTGCCTTACAGAGCTGGGATATGATCACACCACCTCTGGGCCAGAAGAGAATACAATCACTCACTCTGAGTCATTACATAAGCTAAAGTATGTGATTTATTAAACCACAAAAAATAGGTTGTACTAACATTGAGAGTCTGACTTGAAACCACAGAAGGAGCGACATGCAGAGTTAAGGCTGGGACTCCCTCCTTAACCTGTCTTGTGGTGCCTGGGCATCGCGTGTGACCTGTGAAATCACCCCGACTTTGGAGACTCCCTGAAAGGCAGCAGACAGAGGCAAGGATGGCATTTGAGCCCTAACGCTGCTTTTCCTTGCTTTTGTGGGCTTGAGTCATGTTTAGCAAAGTGACGATTTAATTTTCTTTTCTGGTTTGGTTGGATCCCGTTCTCGTCTTCCTAGACTTGGCCCGTTACCTTGGAATTCAAAAGAGCAAATATATAAAATGATAAATAATAGGAAACATTTGGAAATCTGAAATGTTTCAGTGAAATATACAGGCAGCTCTCCCAAATAGTCTGTGTTTTATTTCTCATTTTCAGTCTCAGTGGAGCTATATGAGACACCACCTATTAATGAGTTCTTAGGGATTCCTTACTCTGTAGGTCACTGCACCAAGAGCGCATAAAGTTTCCAAAGTGCAAATAGCAAACAGCGTCTTCAGTCTCCTCTGTCTACCTAACATCTGCGTATGTCAGGCAGAGCTGCTTATTGCTAGAGTACAGGTTATCACCTTATTTTTCATGCTCCGTCCCTAGGTCTCTGCTACTGGTCGTTGCTGGAGACAGGATCCGTTCTGGGGCTGGGTGGGATCCTGCCCCCCTGTGGCTGTCCCCATGTTCTTAAAAGACTCCTCTGGAGAGTGTGCGTGCTTAGCAGGGGGGGTGTTTAAGGTAGAAGGGGCTGCAGTAATCGGTTTGCGTTCATAAATGGTTAGTGCAATGCAAGAACGTTACTGAGTGCATCAATTGTTGGCTTCTGGTCCGTGTTAGTGAGCACGAAACATTCGTAACAGACACTCGATGTTTTACAGTCTTCCGTTCCACTTAGACAAGCAGATTTGTGCAAAAAAGCATCAAGGATTTCAGCGCATTAGAGTTAAATCACAAAATCTGCCAGGGTGTTAGGCAATCACCGGCTTCTGATGTCGGCCAGGGAAGCGACTCCGACAGCACAGAACATCTTTTCCTACCTGAGGAGATCAGGGATGTATTCCCGCTTCACTGCCAGCCTGATATCACGATGCAAACCCATTTTGTAGCAACTCCGTTGGCTTTGGTTTCTTCTGTTGAACATGGGCCTCCGACTAAGCAACAGATATGATATTTAAGACTGATATTTGGGACTTTTGTAGAATTTGGGGGGATGTAACAGCTGTTTTACCCATTGTTGTTTCTCATGTTTGGTTGGGCTATATGGGACTGTTCTGGATGAAAAGACAGTATCTCTAGCCAGAAAGTACTGAATATGCTGCAAGGAAAGGAATTACCCTAGGCTCTGCCTGCATTAGAAATGTTTTGGAGGTTAATCATCATGTAGTTTCTTCTGGCACATCTGTGCTGCATGTCCTGGAGACATTCTGAAATGGTCCCCATTGATGTACAGGGTTTAGAACCACCATTTCCATTAGAGCAGTTCTCAGTAAATCTGAGCTCATCACGCCCCAGGAGTGTGTTAGATCTGGTGGATGCAGCCTTCGTGCCAAAAGGAGAGTCACATTAGAAAGCTTCTCCTTTTGTGAGTGAAATGCCTGTGAGCTCATCTTTGTGAGCGACAGCGACACAGAAGACAAGTCAGCGTTCTTCTCGTCCTTCCTCCATCTGTCTCCTTATTGACAAACATCCTACCACCGTTATGTCACTAAATAAGAGAAAAAAAACCCCATAATATATTTTGCTGGTGGTTTTTTGTTGGTTTGTTTTGGCTTTTTTTTCCCCCCTAGCTCAGGAGTCTCTCTCTACAAAGCAAAATACCTAAACACGTCTTCTCAAATTACGGTGACCTCTGTACCACCATAAAACCAAAGACACAGTTGCAGCAACACCTTCCATTTGCATGGGCTCTGCAAAATGTAGAAACAGAGCAGTGCCAAAATTTAAAGTCTAGGTGGCATATTTACTCTCACCCTGTCCATAATTAAATGCTTTGTAATCTTTGCTCCTTCATTCCCCTTTCATGCAGCTACACTGCCGTCCAAAATCCACCCCGTCTGCCATCTTCTAGGAACAGCGTATTGCTCAGGATTTTCCCTTCAATTTGAATTGATGGAAATATTAGAAGAGACACGTGGAGTTGCCAAAAGGAATACCGTACAGCCGAACACGGGGCCAGACCATTACCAGCAGTGTGCGCGGGATGATCAGGCAATGGGCAAGTCATTAGGAAATCTAAAGTTCCAGCGTGTGGGTGTGCAGTTTTAGCCAAGTAGGTCTCTTTTCAGGTGGTCTGCTTTTTGGGAAAGAGCTCTTAGGAGGTGTTTGCAGAGCACCATCGTAATCAAGCTTGACTCTGACCCAGGGCTCTGGTCCCAAGAGTGGCAGATAAAAGAAAGCACAAAGCAGAAAGAAATTAAATAATCAACCAGCAAGGCTCCTGCCAGCTCAAGTTCCTCCACCCTTCCTGGAAGCGAGCGCAGGGCTCTGACTCCCAAAGCGTGGCATTTCGAACAAGGCTGAGGGTGGGGCAGGCTGCGGAGAGGCTCCTGGTGCAGCCTCCGTCCACAAAGCACAGAGACCAAACGTGGAAGTGGGTGCGATCGGGCACACCGGGGCCCGGCAGGATCAGTGACACGCTGCGCAAGTCCCGGACAAGTATGCTTTTTGCACTGACTATGTGCCCATCGGGGGTAAACCCTGGCATTGCGATGCTGTCCTCTGCGTGACTGCGGCGAGAGCCACGCTGGCAGGAGCTTTCTTTCAAGACTAGGTTGACTTCCAAAAAGCGCCTGCTGCAGAGAAAGAGGGCTGGCCGAAGGGCTCAGGGGACGTGTCCTCCCAGTTTTCAGCAGGCAGAGGCGACTCCTGTTCCCGGGAGGGTGATCTTGTCACGCCCGTCTGGACCTTTCCCTCATTCATCCCCACCACCTTTTATCAGGAGGTCCTAAGTGTCACCTGAGCCCTTTGGATAAACAAGCTTGCATTGTACGTTGATTATTCCCATGAAAGAGCGCAACAGCTCCTTTGAAGTCATTACAGCCTCCAGTTGGAGGGCTCCCGGGACACTGTGCCCAGGGCCTGACTCCTCCTCTCCCTGGCAGAGGTTTTACGCCCGTGTGGGGCTGCTGCTCCTGGGAGAGCTCTCTGCGCTTACACCAATTCAGGAGCAACGCTGGAACAAAACTTCCCGGTTTGTTTACTCTGCTGAGCCCTTGTCTGCCGTCTGCTGTATTAATTGCGCAGAGTCTTCAGTTAATAAAATCCATTGTAAAATTACTCTTGGAAAAGAAGTCGCTGCACATGGGAAGCAGTTACTTTCCCAGACAAAAATGCTTAATAATTTTTAATATTCTCCCCCCATGTACTCCAGAGCAGAAGTCTGTGTTTAGGATTTATAGGAGAAAGCTTATGGAGGATTTATTAGTCTTTAAAAGACATCATTTGCTACTGCTTACCATTTGTATATTTATTTGTGTCCTTAAAGCAAAGAAGGGAGAAAAATCTCCACCTCTCCCTTTCTCTGCTCCGGACTGAGGCCCTGTGTGCCAAGTCTCATCCGGTACAGAGTTTTTCTATAAATGAGTAATAATAAGGCCCTGAAAATAGGTTTGATATTTTTAATGGAAATGCTGACTTGACCTTAGCTGTAGAGGGCCACGAAAGGTGCTGCTGTAATAAAGGAATGACTTCATCAGGAAATCAGGAAATCCTCATTCAAACCTCCAAATATATAAATATATCCATTTATTCCATTGTGAATCAAATGATGCCATGTCCTGTAATTAAGGATGCTGGCAGCCAAGTTGTATCATACACTTATTTCCATCACAGTACATTAGTGGCTCAGCAGCTTTGGTTTCTCGGTCACCTGCTTCAGCAGACGTCCTTGGAGCTTTGTTTCACAGCTTATTTGGTGGTGACAGATCCTTTATTTATTCCCTACCTGAGGGGCAGGGATTCCACTAATTGCCTCAGGCCAACTGCTCGGAGATGATTATATGCGCCACAGGGCAGTTACAGTACTATAAAAGAAAGCAGTGTAAGAGCTGAATGAGTTCCTGATGTGTTGATGGCAGGTGAGCCGTCACCTAGCCTACAGTATGCCTAGATGGGAAAAACAGTCGTCAAAAATGGGCTTTACTGGCACCTGTTTTAAAGATAATGCGAGCTTTTTTCCTTTCTGAGAAAAGCAATTGTAAGGGTATTAGCGGAACATGGCAAACAGCTTCAGCAACGTCCTGGTAACGTCAATGACAAAATCGGAGGATGTCCCAACGAACCAAACTCAGTCTTAGAAGAGCTGACCTTGGGCCTGGCAAAGGCTTCTCCGACCCAGCCGAGAAATCTTTGCACTGATTTACTGGATGGTCGCTCCCTGTTTGTATGCAATCAATAAACTATGCAAAAATATCTGGGATCCCTGTGTCATGATATTTTCTAGTAAAAATGAAGTTGTAGGGCCAAATTTTGACCTCACCGAGACTGCTGCTACTCAGAGCAACATCTCGAGTCTTATTCCTCTCTTCTATTTCTGGATCCCAACCCTTTATTTCCTTCCCCCAGGCCACAGCCTTGATTACTCAGCAGCAGTCATCAGCAAATACGCTGAAGGAGCTTTCTTGAAGCAGGAGAGAGCAAACTTCTTTTAAAGTGGGTTAATGGAAGACATTTCCCAGCCTTCGAAGTGTCCGTCCCAAGTCCTGGTTCCGTTTGCTCACCTGTGATTTTTATCCCAGCAGAGCAGCTGATGCAATAGTGACGTACACTGACTACTGAAGCAACACTTGGGTTTCCAGCCGTGGATCGTGAAAAACATTAGCCTAAAAATCAGTACAGAGGAGGGAAGAAGGCTTTCATACACAGAACAAGGTGCAGTATCAACGGATAGGCCAATGCCTGTTCATTGTTTGTATTTGCATTAGACCCTGAGATCACAACAAGAGCACTGGACAAATAAGCCTCGGCTACGGTAGGGGCAGAAAGCTGGTCGATCTGCAGGTACTCCTAATTACCCCTCTCTCTGTCGAGGGTTGCGAATAGCAACGGGATTTGACGCTCTTCAAATCCCATTGCTATTCACGCATAGCAAAATAGCAACCTGTAAGCTCCAAAACCAGGCTTTTAAATGGCTCTGGATTAAACGGGTCTTGTGTGGGCAACGTTAGCAGAGCGGAGCATTGGCATAAGCAACTGTCTGATTACTGTTAGAATCAATACCTTCGTTATCAGGATGTACGACTACGTGCAATTAGCACATGCCTCAGTGTAGGTTTTATGGGCAAAATCTGGATATGGGCGTCTCTTTGGTTGGAGCCTTCCTGCCTTCGCTCGGTTACTAAACGCCCCCTCCTTGCCAGTCTCAATTACAGCCCTGGTCCCTGTTGCTCCATAGATTCCGATGCAATCCTTCATACGTGTCTCTTCCTGGCCTGCCTTCCTGTGGTGGGATTCCAAAGGTAACACTTTCATTGAGGGCTTTGCAGTTCCCTAGAGGAAAAGGATAGGTTAGGATTTGTCCTCTCGTCTGTCTGTCCAGCACTTTGCAGATGGATGTGAGAGGATATGTTATACGTGGACAATTTGTAACTGCTGGAAGCCTCAGAAGGATCTCCAGTGGGACCATTTTTCTGCGGAACTGCATGGCGCCTCGGTTACAGGACGCTGGGGAGGGGACGCAGTCAGGTTCCAAAGCCCAATTCTCATTTAACCATCTGGCCAGCCAAGAGTTAGCTCCCCGAAAGCTGTGGACACGTGCCGGGGCTGATCTGCTGAGGGACTGGATGTCAGTCGTGGGTAGGTACCTGCCGCAAGACAGGACTGAGATGCCAGGGAGAGAGCCCAGGGCCAGGCCCTCTCACCCTTTCATGTCTTTTCACTCCTTCACAAATTATTTTCAAAGCCTTTTTTAAGAAATCACCAAATTTGTAACTATACAATGTTCTTTCGTATAAAGAAGAATATTGAAGAATTTTCATATTTCTAGGAGAACTGTAGTGGTTTTGCAAGTGCCTTGTTAGGTTTATTTCTTTCCAGTGCTGTTATTCCTGTTGGTAATTACGTAGCTAGAAAATTAACACGACAGAGTCGCCCATCTCATTTTGGAGGTGATCCGAAGTGGTAGCCTGCAGTGACGCATTAGATGTTAGACAAAACCTCTGAAACGTTTTTAGTACTCAGACAGGATTTAATTTACGGAAGAATTTATTCTGCTCCGCTGTTCTCATTTGATTTTACATATTGCTGAAATTGAAAATATTTTATTGCTGAACTGAGGTGATCGGCTGCCACAGGGAGCTTAATTGCTCTCTGAACTGAGCCATGGCAGCGCGAAGCTGGTGCGGAAGGAAGGGAGTAGAATATGGCAGAGGTTGATTTTTTCCTTTTTCTTTTAAAAATAAAAACTATGGAATATCTAGAGATAGAGAGAGGTGAAAGGTGGGCACTGTCACTTGTCTTCTGACATAAGTAAGAGGATGACATTGGTTCAGCCCATCTGGTACTCTATAGCTGGGCAAGTAATGCATAAATATTGGTATTATGTTGGAATTTCTACAGGAACGCCTTTTGCAATGACTGCTTCTCGCTCCTGGTCTCTCTAAGTACTCAATATTTCAAATTGACTGCGTATAAATATTTCTTGTAAGCAAATGTCGAAATCACACGCATAAATGTTTTTGTGGGCCACATTGTAAATTTGCATGCATTTTCAGGAAGCTGGAAATGCTCAGACACTCCTCCAGTCTCAGGATGGAGATATTGCCAATTTTTTTTTCTTAGTGCAAACAAAATGCGAATTCAGATTTTCTCATTAGGAATTTTCCGTGTGAAGACAGGATGCCATTTTTTCCTGCGGACTTTCTATCCCTTGTGCGCCTCGATTCTAGTTATTTACCAAATCCAACATGACACCATAAGTACCTCTTAGAGTAAAGGAGGTGGACCTATAAAATGGTGCTTTATTCCTCTTGGATCGAGTGGGTGCTGAGGATCAAAATACTTTAATCCACCTTTGCCATTCAGCATGTTTCCCACACTTGAGCCTATCTTGAAGTAATAAAAACCTTGCAAAAAACCTCTTTGCAAATGTATCATCTCTTATACAAAAAAATAAAGTCAGTGGTTTATAGAGCTTCCTATCTAAAATTGTTAAAGAGAATTTTAACAAGCTCTAGTAAATCTGGATGAATGGGAAATCATCTATGAACATAGGACCAAATAAAACCTGCTCGCCAAATTCCTAACTGATGTAAATCTGAACTCTCTGGAGTAGTGTTGTTTTACAACAGCTAATATCTATCCCTGTGCGTTCACTTTAATTCCTTGTGTGACTCGTGTAATTTAATATCTGTGAATGTTGAAGTAAATGAATTTTGTCCAAAAGGAAGTTTGCCAAAAAGTAAAAATCACACAGCTATTTTCAAGTATCTTTTAATGAGAAATCGGTGCGGCTGTCTTGAAATCCCTTTGATTTTCACTTTCTTGTTCGCATTGCTTCAGTCTCCAATCAGAGAGTGCACAAATTACGGGACTTAGTCAAAAGTCTCACAAGACACTCGGAGAAAAGTCGCTGTTTGAAGGATACGTATTGCCGAAATGTTGTCAACTGCTTTCCAGTGTGTGTGTGGACAACGGATCTGAATGGATCTGTTGCTGGATAATTCGTTAAGGGCAAAGGGCTCTGATGATACACTGCAATTAGATGGGCCTTCAGCTGGCTTTCTCCGTAAGCTGAGTTTCAGTCTTGCTGGAAGATGCATGTTTTAGCAGGAGGAATCCCGGTCGCTGGCTGCCTGCGCGTAGGGGGAATGGCATCGCTTGTGAGCTCCCAGCCTGGGAGACTGACGTGGGCATCTTCACCGCGCCCTTAGCTCACTTACGATTGTTATTAACTCGAGTTGTAATTTAGGTTTTGCCCCTTGGCATCACGCTGAGCGGTCGCTCACGGGAAGGTGTCCTTTAAACTCAGCCTGGCTGGCCCACCTCCGGTGTGAGCAGGCATTCCCTGTCTGCGGCAGCTCAAATTGTCGAGCTTGAGCCGCAATACGCTGAAGAGTCTCGTTAATGGAATTTTCAATGTTAAAAAAAAAAAAAAAACGAAGAGCGAAATCATTCCTGAAATCAACCGTGAAACATTTTGCCGCAAAAGCGAGTAAACCTGCTTCTACTCCAAAATGAAGGGGAAACCGAACCGGATGCGAGTGCAGATGGCGAAAGGGAAAGCCGAAGAGCAGTGCCCAAATGCGGGGTTACTGCTTCCAGTGTCCTCAGGCCAGCAGCGCCCAGGTTGCCTGGAGTCCCCGGCACACGCTTGTGTGTACAGTGACATCTAGTGCCAAAGGAAATATAAGCGAAAAGCTGCCTGCAGGACATCTTGCCCAGCACAGTCATAGCTACAGGACAAATATTCTTGACTTTGGAAGTTCCCCGAGACTGGTGTGTTTTTCCCAAAGGCACAGAAATTCCTACCTGCTCAGGTTAACGTTTAACCTTCTAGCAGCTGGCTGCGAACATAGGGACTAACTTTACAGTCGTACCTTCATGTGGTGCAAAAGGTATTTTTTTATTCCAGGTGCCATTTGTGGCAGCATTTGTTGGGCTTCCCCCCCGCCCCCCCTCCGAATTATTTCCAATGTTACTTTACCCTTGGCAACTGGATAAGTAGACATAGAGAATGAGTTTATTGTTTGAGCTATCACGCAGCTAAAAGGAAGTCTTTCTGAATGTAGGTTGATGAGGAAACTCTTTTAATAGTCCTTTAAAACATGTCAAAAAATTATTTAAAAAACCAGCCCTTTAAAAAAAGCTTAAATGCTTTTTAAGCATGAAGTTTTTAAAAGGAAAATTAACAAACATACTTTTCCTATATATATATATATATATATATTCTTCGCTTCCTTAATTGTGACTGGGATAGCCATATATTCCAGGATGGGTCTCTCTCTCTATCAGACCTGATAGCATTTATAAATAGCACTCAAGTTTGGCCTTAGTAGATGCTTTTCCTGGGGTTACTTACATTCACCACGCGAACGTCTCATCTTCCATAAAGGTTTCCTAACTGAACCGGGTCTGGAGGGCACTGGTGGATGTCACTGACCCTGGGCACGCGTGGACGCAAGGAAATGTAACGCAATAACCCAACAAAATTCAGTGGGATCAGTCAAGAGGGTTTTCCTTTTTTTTCAGTGGAGCCACCCTGGGTTTTCGTGGCAGCCGGACATGAAAACAGATCAGAGTTTTTCCCTTTCGTTTCAAGATATATATGGGTGGTTTTCAAGCCTTATTTCTAGACTGTCAAGTCTGAGATACAGAGCTGCCAAGCCTCCACGCCTTGCAAATCAGAGATCTCCTATTGTCTAGAATTTGAAAATCCTGGCTAATTTTAACTTAGAGTGAAAATTTATTGACTTACATAAACAATGGAAAGTAGAGGGCCCCAGAAGAAAATTGCCTGCGAACATGCTTTATTTTAGGTCTAAATGAAGTTCCGTTGAGTTTAATGTGATTACTTAACTGTTTAAAGTAAAGTATGCGGTCAAGTGCTTTTTTTTCTGCATCAGAGCCGTAAGTGCCTAAAGCAGCACGGTTAGGGCACTTATTGACCAGTGTCATTCATTTTGTCGGCATAGAAGAAATTCATAAACATATAGGAGATCTTTAAAACTCAGTTTAGATATTCACACACCTTTTATTAATTTCTCCTGAAGGCACAACTGAAGAGGGATGTGTTTTTCTTTGCATGCACATGAAGTGCTGCTTAAATTCTTGGCTCTACATGAGTGATTTTATTAAAATGAAGTATAATATAGCTTAGCAAAATTGTTTCTTAATTATTAAAGCAATTAGAAGGATCTAAGAAAGCACTTATTCCCACTAGGCTAAGCCTGCATATAAAGCCTCCCTTTCAGCTTCCTATTTCGGTTGTTCCACATTCTTATAAAATGCCTACTAATCACCCTGTAAGCTCAGGCAGACACAAAAACGGTGAAGTGCTATCAGAAAAAAATATTGTAACACCACCGGCATGTAGTTAGGCTAGCAATGTGTTCCTACAGAGGCTTTAAGTCGATAGAAGTACAGGAAAGGCCTTTCTTCCAGCCAGGCATGAGGCCTGGAGAGGGAATGGATCCAGCTGAAAGCTAACCAGTAATACCAATTAAGATACTTGTTAGCCAGATAGCTTTTCTGGCTGTACCAGCTTGGTGCAGGCGACGGGCAGGAGAGCCAAAGTCCGGCTGGAAGATGTAATCCCTCCTTTTACTGGATGTTTGTTGTTTTGGCTAAAAGCATCAGTGGAGCCCCACTGCGAGGATTTGCCCGAGCTCAGCTCTTCTTTTGCAGGTGTTAACCTTGTAGGCTTTAAAGAGAAATCACGCTGGCCATCTCCATCTCTGCCAATAAATATTTTCTGATTTGCTCCATGCTTTCTAGAGGAGTATTTCCTAACCACCATCCAAACTGTAGACTTTGGTCGTCAGTTGATTTAGTGGCTCTCCTTAATAAGTGCATCCAACACACCTGCTCTGCCACAGAAGCACTTTACTTGCCCAGCCACAGTGGGGCTGTGGAATAGCTGCAGTTGTGATAAAGCCCCCAAAGGATCCTATAAAACTAATGGGGTCAAGAGAGTGCTGCCCTGTGCAGGTACCGCCGTTCTCAGTGTTGTCATTTGTTTCTGTTTAAGTATTACGTTTAGACTGGTAGCAATTGCTGTAGTTCAATCGCTAAAATGTACCTGTGATTAATAATTGCTATAATATAAGATGTGTAAAGTTTTACCACTATGTCCTAGAGGGCTTGTAACGAGAATGACCAGTTTAAAGCTGAAGCCAGGAATGTGGTAATGAGTGCATATAATAGAAATGTTAATTAAAACACTCTAAGGAGGGAGAAGGGAGGGGAAAGCTCTGTGCCCCGTGTTATCATGTGATACCCCTGTGCCCATGCACGGAAAAAGAGAGCAAGGGAAGCAGGGAAAAAGAGGTGGTTGCCGTTAAGCTAAAGCCAGCGGCTCTGAGCGGCTTTAAAAGCCCTCTTTCATGATCGCAGCCTGATGAGCTCCCAGTGTGTCTCTGCACATAGGTCTAAGAAACACATCACGCTACGAACGCCCCAGGAAAAGTCAGCCCCAAGTGACTGGAGGGGGCAATTAGGCAAACTCCCAAGCTGAGATGCAAGAACAGCCAGAGAGGATAATTATTGTTAAGGATCTAAATAATGCATGCGGTTCCGCTCTAACTTGGTCCTGTTATTGCAGATCTGTGCTTTCTAAATAGGTACATTTTTTTGCGCCTAAGACATTTCTAGTGATAGCAGTGACTTGGAGTAATCTGCCAAGCGCAGGGCACTGTGTCCCTTTCAACCCTGGGTGACCATATTGTACGCGTACGCCCCAACGCCCTAACGCATTTCTCAAAAATGTATTAGATGCACCTCCGTGAGCTCTGCTGGTCAGCTTAGGAGTTCGTATGTAAGGATCACTACAAAAGAGGGAATCGTGGATGTCTGGCATTCATCAGAAAAGCCCTTTGGATTATAGGGGAAGTGCCCTAAGCCCAGGGAGCCTGAAAAAGCTTGTAAATGCTGCCATCATTTTCTTGGTCCAGCGTGACCCTGGCAGGAGACACTGAGAAAAGGAAAAAGAGAAGGCCAGAATCAATCACAGAATTTTTTAATAACCTATAGAAGTGCGAAGTGTCTTCCATGATAGAAGGGCACAGGAGAGTCTTCTGTTTGACTGAAGAGATCACCTCTGAACTTCAGTTGCCAGAATTCAAGGAATTCAAGGCCTTTGCAAACATACTTGCTTCTCAGATTGGAGAGTTGCCCTCACTAGAGAGTGGAGGTGCTTGGGAAAACACTCGTGTTTAATTTTAAACATGTCCAGAATTTTTTTCTTTTTTCTTCTACTTTTTTATCTTCTACTTTTCGGGGGGGGGGGGGAGGGGGATTTACTTCCTTCAACCATATTTAATAGACTTTTTTTTTTTTTTTAAAGTGGGCTCTAGTACACTTCAGCTTAGCATTGGTGCACTTTATTCAAATCAAATTAAAATCACAACTCAAACGTACCTGAGACCAAATGGATGCAGACTTACAGTCCAGCAGCTATCTGTGTGTCACAAATGTGTTCTCTCCTTCACATGGTAGGCACTGGTTCCCCAAAATTCTGAGACATGACTTATTTTAACATATGTGCTAATACCCAGTTGCAGTTGATTTTAATATACGCTTAAAGTTAACTGTGTAGTTAAATGCTTGGCTGAATCATGACCTGTATAAATTATTCATTTAATTATTCTCCAGTTAAAAGAACTCTTTAAGATTTTCCTGATGGCTTGCAGTTGTGTCTGAAAGCAACTGTTGTGACTCCAACCCTTACAGAGAATTGTCTGAGCCAGTTAGTAGCTACTTATCTCCTGCCTCTCCCTGTAACATCTGGATCGGTTTCTGGTAATATCATGCTAAACGAGGGTGAGAAACCTGAAGAACTAAATTAAGGGGAAGTTATAGAAGTTTCCTGGACTGCAGTTCGTTGCCAGATGGTGACTCACGTTGGTGAGAAACAACAACAACAATAATAATTATGGATACAGCCCAAGCCAGGAATTAAAATCTATGCAACCCGGTTTACATTCTCAGATGAGCTTTTGCTAAATGATTTGGAACAGAAGATGAGCTACTCAAAAGGAAGGGCAGAAAGTATTTCAGACTTCCTTCCCGAGAAGCATGGCAGGGCTCATGAGATGCGTTTCTCCTGCACCCCAAAATAACACTGTGGGATGTGAGACTTAGAGCTGTGGTTATGGGGTTCAGTCCTTTGTTCTCTTCCTCCCCCTAGGATTTTGTAAGCCAGTATCTCAGAGAAATCTGAAAGCGTTTCCTAGGATAAACACTGTTCACGCTGCGTGTCTCGGAGAATAAAACTTCTACTGTTTTCTTCTTATGTTTACTGATTATCTGCTACAGCATGTGCACTTGAGCGGAGGGGCACAATCCAAATCCCGCACAGATAAAGACATTCAAAACAGGCTTGTGTCAAATTAATTTCAGTTAATTTTTATTCCCTGCCTTAAAACCACTTCATTTCCCAGCGAGGCGTGTATCAGCTCAGTTCAGCTGAAGCACAGGTGGGATGGCGATAGCATTCAGTACTTGGTTTTATAGTCTTGCTAATAAAATACTATTTTATATTTTGTATTTTTCAAAAAAAAAAAAAAAATTTATATTTATAGTTTTACTCTAAAATGGTGAACTTTTGCCATCTTTGCCTCTCATTTGTAGGAGCAGTGGCTGACAGGACCGTCGGATTCCCTCGTCGGTTGGGTTGCTAATAGTGTTTAGTTGTCAGAGACGATACAAATGAAGGTACAATGGGGCTGAATTATCGTTCTGCGTTCACATGTTCGTTCTTGAAAACAAGGAAATTGCATTACATTAAAATTTCATCTTGATTTTTGGCAGAGACCAACGCTCTAGATAATCAGCAGGAATACAGGTAACAGGCAAGTTGGGGCCTGTAAGGCAGGGGGGTTTCCTCTTAATTTCCCAGTCTGCTGGCCTCGTAGTAATTACACACTGATTTATCTTCAGGGAGGAGAACGTATATGTGGCTTCTTTATATAACTACTAAACCTTGGCCAAACGTCTTAATTAGGCCTTCATTTTGCCTAGAAGACTTGGGAATTAACTTTACGGTATCCTTCCCTTAAAACTTGTTTTTTGATGTTAGTGATTTCTTTCAGTTCATCACAATTTTTGCAGTATTTCAGCTTTAGTTGCTCCACGCACGTGTGCGTAGTGATGCACTACGGGCAAGGTCACGGCCCAGTTTAAGTCCGTGTTAGATTTGGCTCAATGAGTAACATTTTGGCTCAGTTTGAGAAGGGAAAAAACCTGTTTTGGAAAAATCAGTTCGCATCATTCCGCTTACGATACTATTTCATTATTACCGTTTTCCCTATTTTTTTTTCACTGGCTCAAGTTGTGGATTATTATTTTTATTTCACCTGCGAAAGGACATACCGTGAAGCAATCTGAACTCCGGAGGATGTTAGTGAGGAAGTACATAAGCAAAAATCTTTCAGGGTTTCTTTGCTGTCATGTCAGGAAGGATGCGCTTGTTCAGAGGTTTGTGCTGTTTGGCTTCTTCAATTAACTGATGAAGATACTGAAGAGCATTAAGAGGGAAATGATTGAGGCAAAGAAAATACACCGACGGAAGTGAAATGTTGCTAAGATGAAGAGGGCTAGCTGACTTTGCTTTTGCTATCCTTCTTTAAAAAACAGCAAAACTTGCAGAGGTATATAAAATAGAAGTGTATTATTTCGTATCGCTTCTGCTTTCAAATGTTCTGACAGAGTACTTCTCAATTCTGCTTTTTTAATTGTATTTTTCAATCCATGTCACAACAGTCCATTAACTGGGGTGGATGTAAAGGAGAACGGCCAGGCCAAAATTTACCCTGGAGAAATTATATTATCAAATGTATATAATGATTTTGTAAAAATTGCTCTCTGGCTTCACTGAAAACTTTTTCCCACATTTCAACACGGTATCACGGGATTTGCAAAGGTGCCGTATCACAAAATAAAAAGCCTTTGTTAATTAAGAAGAGGCAATCTTTAACATGACTGGGTTAAGGACGAGGATTTTTGTGGTCTGGATTCCAGGTGATAAACCTTTGCACTTTACATAATTTTGGTGATACAGAGCAACACATACTTGATGTTACAAACTGTCACCTCTTCTCAACCTCTGCGTGCCAACGAGTTTGATAAGCATCGTATTTCAAGCTTTAACAGTATGTTAATCTTTAAACTTACTGCTTTGACTGAAGTCTTCTAAAGCCTTGCATTGTAATGTACTGATGGCAATTTGACTAATGTGAATATATAAGTGACCAAGCCTGAACTTCTTCCTGACGTAGGCTTTGCTGGCATTGTCATCTGTCGTTTGTGTTATATTTCATTTCCCTATATGAAAGGGTTTGGACTAGTTCTATGGCTTTAATATTAATACAGATACGGAAATAGATGGGTCAGTGCTTAGGTAGCGTGATGTTGCTCAGCAGTTCCTGCAGTCTCATCCTAGCTGTAGCCATGAGTGCCGGACGGCTTTGGACAATCCACTGAAAACTAATTTATGCTCTCCTTAAATGAACAACCTCGTTTGATAGTATAGGTCTCATGGCAAGAATAAGTGTTCGTAGAATTTCCTTCTGAAACAGAAAAGTTTTGTCATCTGTAAAATGTAACCAGTAGTAGTGGACTACAACAGCACTGCAAGAATTCAGAAACTCTTGTGAAAGTCACGTTTTAACTTATGTAGTTTCAGTTGCACTCAAAATCAGACTTCAATTTAAAAAAGTACCCTGTGAACTGCATCTACCTTAGCAGCGGCCTTGCTTGCTAGAACCAGCAATATTCTCATCTGCTTGCTCTCATCTGTAAACATGAAATCTAACTGCTACTGACCTGCTGAAGAAAATACAGCTCAAGAAATCCAGTGTTATAAATCTCCTTGCATCCCGCACAGTAATGCAAGTATTAGAAGTAGCCCTAACATCATTTAACTTCGGGTTTAGAATTTTATTTGTAAATTCCCCCACGTTGTAATAGTAAGGCGTAGTAAGCGGAAATGTTTTCTACCAGGGCATGAAATTGTACAGCACAGTGGGTTTGGATTTGAGGGTAGCGCCCGCTGCAGTAATGGTGTGGCACCTCATTGCTGAACTATAGCATCGTGAGCCTCAAAGAGTATCCAGAACAATCCACGGCAAATTATTGCTGTAGAAAATGGGCCAGGCTTGATGTATTCCCTGGACTGTGCAGAAGACCCTGTAGACCCTGTAGACATGTAGACCCTGTAGACATGTAGACCCTGACATGACGGCTCACCACCTCCGGGGAGGTGTCGGTTGAGAGGAGATGGGTGTGGAATCAGGCTGGATCAAGGACTACTACCGCAGGAGAGGCAGCTGAGCTGGTGTTTGCGGATCATCTCTGTGATAGCAGAAGGGCAGGAGAATGAAGCTTTTAGGACCTTTAAAAAATTTGGGAGGCAGGTAGGAAAATTACTTGGGCATCACTCTGATGATAATAAAGAGAAGAAGAGAATTAAAGTCTAGGGAAGAGAAAAGGAAACAGATTTCAAGAAAAAAAAGAAAAAAGCAATTTATTTTGGCTGTGGCACAAGCAGCCAACAGGACACAGAGGATGAGGAGCTCAGATAATAATTCCTGATGTCTTCTTTTCCAGGGTATTTTCACTGGCATTTTTGGGGTGTTGCATATAAGCAAAATTCCACTGTGACAAATCTATATTCTTGGATCTGCTATAGCATTAATGACTAACGTACCTGTCTTCAGCGGTATGCTGTTGTGGCTGTCGGCAGCTACGCTATTGTTCTACTCATCTGGCTGAACTTCAGCTCGCGTCGAGCAAAGATATAAAGTCTCTCCTGTTCATTACACGTTTGATTTGCCATACGGCAAATGGCAAATCCAGTGCAGGTGGTGGCTTACAAATGGCGATATATAAATCCCTTATTGGTATTTCTTTAAGGTTGTTTCACGCTTTAATAATTTGGTCTTCAGCTTTGTCTCTAACTTTCCTTAAGGCGTGCAAGAGTTATTGACACTTCCCTGTCTGTCACGGGCTTATGGACCAAATTTTACTGTCTTCAGTGGCATGCAATTTCAAATTACCTTCCAGGCCACGGTGAAGAACCTGTGAAATGGGAACAATCTCTGTATATATTTAAACATACACAGTCTCCTAGGCACAGAGTGTTAGTTTCTGGCCAGTTCTGCCGTGGTTTACGCCAGGTTCTGCTGCCTGGCAGAAGTACCTGCTGCAGCAGAAACTGGCTGTGACTTCTCAGCCCGGTAGCGTTAGAGGCAGGGTCACGGCCAGGACACCAGGTAATTGTGCTGGTTCACCGTGTTACCTCGAGAACTCCAACAAATTGGGAATTGTCTGCAAACAGGAATGGAAGGTAAAACCACCACTGCCTGCCCTTACTGCGGGGTGACTGTACCTCGTAGGCAAATAGCCAAACCCAGACACTGCGTCTCACTTAAGTAATTTGGTGTAGTCATAAAGCGCATCATTAAATTGTAAGTATCTGCTTGTTAGTGTGGTAGAAGAAACAAGCAACAGTTAGTTGAGAACTTCATAAAATGTGTTTCACAGGAAGAGGGGAAAAGGCCCAGTAAAGTTTCTTCGTTCTTGCTAGAGCTTCCAGCGACTCTCGCACATGAAGGTGTCTCATGTTCCATTCCTAAGAAAAGTCTGGCAGCTTGACCTCCTTATTAGATGCAACCCGAACCTGTAAATATATCAGCCATACACCACCAAGGGAAAACAGTGTTACAGATCTCGTAACCTTTTTTGATAGTTATCTAATAAGCCAGATTACCAAATACCACAGGAAGGAAGGCTAATGTGAATGAAATCCAGCAAGCCACTTCAGTAGTTCTCCCTTTTCTGCAGGGAGAGCTTCGTTTCTTAGCAGAAGATGCTGTAGGGAGTGGTGTTCTCATAAAACGTGCAGCTCAGTGTTGAGTAATGCACCCACAAACAGAAAACAATTAGTAAATACCTGATCATGGATAATTAAGAATTAAACAGGACGGCATTGTTTAACTAAATTGTTCAGACACACACTCAGCTCTGGCTTTTCAAAACATCTCAATGTATTTTGATTTGAAAAAATGATTCTAGTCAAAGTTAGAGCTCTCGGCATTTTTGGAAGAGGCTAAAAAGCATGTGGGTATGAGTGGTCCAGATAATGTATTTTTCATGGATTCCTAGATTGCTTTTGATAATGTTCCTCACAAAAGGTTTTTTAAGAGAAACGAAGCATGAATGAGATGCTGCTGGCAGAGATGTAGAATTGGCTGAAAAAGATTGGTGTAAACGGGTGTTTCCGTAGAGCAGGTTTGCGGTGAGGTTCTCTGCAGTGGGGTTCTGCAGAGATCTGTGCTGGCACGATGAGATGACAACGTTTGGTGGCATTTTAACGATACCCTGTTGATAATGCAGGGGAAGGATGTGTAGTCCTGGAGAGGGCTTTTACAGCAGTAAGTGACTGGGCAGTAAACCGGCAGATGAAATTCAGCGTAGATAAATGTAGAATGGTAGGCACAGGGAGATACAGTCCTAGTTTCGCGTATGAAATGGTGGGCTCTGAACTGACCATTGCCACTCTGGAGCAAGCCTCTGGGGTTATGATAGCTAGTTCCATCAGCACGTCAGCTCAGTGTTTGGCTGCACTCAGAAAAACAAATCAAATGAAAGGAATGGAGTGAAAAGCAGAAAACATTGGTTTGCCATCGGTTTAGCTACGTCTGAAATACAGCACGCATGTCTGGGACTCTTAGCTCAATAAGAGCAGAGCAGAACAAATAAGATTAGAGAGAAGCGGTGAGTATGATGAATGTTTTGGAACAGTTTCCATGTAAGGAAGGACCGAATAAACTAGCGCTCCTCAACTTGGAAACCGGGCATTTTGGAGGGAGTAGCAGTCTGGGGAACTCCTTGCCAAAGGATGCTGTAAATGCAAAAAGTTTGCTCGAATTCAAGAGCAGATTGAACGAATATTTGCAAGACAGATCATTTCGGGGTTCCCACATTGAAAAATAACAACAGGCTCAGCAAATCACCTGAGCTGAAAATAGGGGAAAATAGGAATACAGTTTCAGGTTTTTACAAAGCACAGAAAAGTTTTCTCATTGCAATTAAACTGGGAAAAAATGCTGTAAGGCAAACACAATGTTTCCTCCTGCCTGAAGTCTTTGCTTTTCTTTCAGTTTTGCTTACAGCGTTTTAAGACTTACAGATAAATAAAACATTTTTTGGTGTGAGATACACTTTTCATTTTGAAAATGGGCAGAGCTGGTTCCTCCGTCAAAAGCTAGACGTTGCCCGGGAGCTGAAAGGCATGAGGAAATCATTAAAAGCAGAGCAAAGAGCTCTGTAACCCTGCAGGGCCTTCTGAAAGTGCAGTTTGGTAGCGGGGTATCTTTGTGTTTGAGTGGTGGAAATGGATGCTAGAAATTCCCCAAGGTGCCCGCCGGTATACTAGTTGCTGGCCAGGACGTGCTTGAACCAGGAGCACGTTCTCACTCCATCTCACCCGTTCTTGGGCAGAAGGTTCTTGGGCCTCCATTCTTTTCCTCTGGACACTACTTCTTTCACTGAGGGGGTTCATCAGGGGTTGTCTGCGTGTTTGCGGGGTGTGTGGACGATGAGGAATGGTGCTGCCCCATCCCATCGGTGGACGCGGTGCAGGAGTCCCGTCTCTGCCGCTCACATACTGGGCAACCTTGGGGAAGTCACTTTGCTCCTGTATCGTTTTCCGACTGCAGTGCCAGCAGGGTCCTGGACTTCACTGCAATTTGTACGTCTCAGGAGAATAGCGATAAGTTATTGTAATAGTGAATGTGAAGATAACGACAGGGTGCTTGAACTTACACAGCCCGGCTTGCTCCCAAGGAGTTGGAAAACCTCTTCCCTGCCAAGTTAGTCCTATCCCTTAGTTTTTTCAGTCACAGCAACCAATCTTGGGGCATTTTGCTTAGGATTCATCCCAACGGGAAGCAGGTCTTCGGAAGCATTAATAAAACAAGGAGCAAAGGGGATGCCTTTTACAGTCAAGTATTTCGTTCTTTTTCCTTTTAAAAATTTATTTCAAAGCATTAAAGCCCAGAAATATGTGTATGAATAACTGACTGGACCTACCCCGTATTTTTGAGGGGGGGTGTGGCCCCCACAGCCTGAATTGAAGAGGCGAGAAGAGGAATTACAATTCCTGGTCTAGCTGTCAGCTGCACCGCAGCTCCTTTGCATGGCTTGGGTACCTCGGTTTCCCTCTCTGTACCAGCGGGATGATGAAATCGCCTTTCTTCAACCTCTTGCCTTGTTGGTCTCAGTATGTCCTTGTGCAGAAGGCTTCACTCCTCACTGGGAATGTAACATTATGTGAATATTGAAGTCCGGAAAAAGGCTTTATTGCCTTCATGATTCTGCCCTAGAGGCTTTTTCTTTGGCTGAGATTTGATGAAAGCATTATCATCTGCGTTGCACAGACCTCCAGAGCTTTACAGTAGCCGAATCTAGTGGGGAAATAAATTTAAAAAAAAAAAAAAAAAAAAAAATCCTGACACTGCAGCACTGATAGAGGCAAAACCGTTGATAGCATCAGTAGGAGTTTTTCAATGTGTCTGCGGTTCAGAGCAAAGTTAAAATTCCCTGATGCCAGTGGTCTCCTTTCAGAGCTCTGTAAAATAACAGCAAGTTACCTGTGAATCACGCCTGGCATTCATATCTCCGCGTCCTGGCCCAAAAGATTCCAGCGTTCACTGTCAGGGGGAATACCTGGCTTCTGAAGTTACAGCAATGCAGTAATTTAGAAGGAAAACTGAGCTCACAAAAGCTAAAGCTAATTTTCAGGACCGGCTGTCATTCATCAAGGGCGCGTTCCCACACAAAGCCCGGCCAACAAAGGGATCCTTGCACTGCCGCGCGCCGCATTCCCCTGCCTCCCCCTTCTCCCCGTGGAAAAGATGCCTCTTTGTGCTGGAGATAAGTGAAGAAGGAGGATTTACAGGACAGCAGTAAGCTATACTGGGGACATCTCAACTGTAATTAAATCCTTTATTCACTTTTTCTCCCAGTGCAGGCCATGTTAGTAGCCCAACGGCACATACTGTTGAACAGTATAAAAAATATTTGAACAGCGGTTGGGTTTAAATGCAAATCTACTGGTTCCGGGGAGCTTGGGTTGATTTCTTTCCCCGGCAGAAAAAGAAGCGACATTGTGACTGAGGTTAAAGGGAGGTCGGCTTAACTAGTCGGGGTTGTGGCTGGAGAAGGCTTTTCAGCTCTGCCTGAGAACATCTCCCGGACTTAAAACCCCACAGCTTCAGTGTGTCAGTGTTGTTCTCGCCCACAGGCTGAGCACAGAGGGGTCGGAGGGGTTCCCTGCCGAGGGGTTGGCCTCCCAGCCCCCTAGGGACTGGTGGGTTTTGCCGTCCGGGGTGTCCGAGTGAAGAGGCTGATGATTTTGTGCAAGCCCCGCGTGACCGGTTGCTGTTTCAACTTGCTGCCAAGCCACCATCACGTGAATTCTCTACGTTGGGATTTCGACATCTTTCAGAACACCTGCTTTAGCTTCCCTGCAATGTCTTGGAGTCCACGTAGGGATGCAGGTGAACTCCTTGGCTTCAGTTGTGAAGAAGAACTTAAAAATCTTGAGAGTACCCCTCCTGGTCTTTGAATCTATGACTTCAGTAATAATTAAACATCAGTTGTGCCATGGAGTTGGTGGTTTACTCTGGGAGGGGCTGTGGCTTTTGGTGAACAGTAGGTTCTCTTTCTACCTTTTCTAAATTGCCTTTAATTACAAAACTCACTAAGTAGCCAGCAACAGTGAAATCCCCAAGAGTTCCAAATAGCTGCCATGTGTCTTTTTCTCACACTTGTGGAGATTTAGGATGCCTGCCAAAGTCATGCAGCAATAAAGAAACTTAAATATATTAAATGAAATAAAATAGCATCAAAGCTTACAGTGCCCTCTCGTCTCGTCCTACACCTTTATCTGGTTTTCTCCCTCTCCTGACTCACTCTGCCTTCGTGCTCTTTTGTTTGTAATTGTCTGTTCCTTATTTTCCCTCTCATTCTTTTTTTCCCTTCTTTTGGGAGGAGAAATAGGCAAACTGAGGGAATGCAGGCCAGTATCTGCACAGTGTTCTTTGATGTTGCTGCGTCTTTTCATACATACATACATACATACATACGTATCCCTTAGCTTTCATTCACTGCTTCTTTCCTATACCTTCCTTCGCTCCTCTCCATCGCGTCTCCACCTTCCATGCTTTGCTTCTGCTTATTTTAGATTGCCCTCCCTGCTTTCTCCTCCAGCTGTTTTGAACTGCCAGAATCAATGTTTGCTACACACAGGGTACGTAAGCGTGTGGTTAATAGGTTTGCACATGCATTAATTCGAGTCATCTATTTGAAAACCGTGTGCGGATTTATGTGTGCGTTCGGCTGTAACTGATTGGCCTTGATTTCTAGGCCTTGCTGTGCTGTGGGTGCTCCCATCCATGCTTTGTTATATGCAATTACTGTGATTACATGGGCAGTTGTGGTAATTGTGCAGTATACGGATGACTCATTAGTTCTGCAATTATGCATTTTCCTGAAGAGTTACTGTGGACGGTGGCCTGATAATCGTTCGGCAGTCTGAAAGCTGACCTTTGCTTGTTTATCATTTTCCGACGAGTAGCTTGAAAAGGAAGGCCAATCGGTTCTTTTCAGCGCCGAAAATGAAGCGGTTTTGCTCATCCCGAGACTCAGGCCATCGATAATGGCTGCAGCTGCCCTGCGGAGCAGCTTCACGTGAGCATACAGATAAGAGAGAGTGCCGGATGCGGCCCCAGTTGGGAAAGGTATGTGTGCCTTGCTCCGAGCACTTGAGTTCTCCCACTGAAGTCACTGGAGCTATTTCTGTTATTAAAGATCAGGAGCGACTCAAGTACCTTACTGAATGGTGACACGTAATGGGGCTGACAGATTTTCTTCCTCAAACAGTAGGCTTTCTTATGCTACAGCCGTTGCTGGGTAGGAAATCACGCTTTTTCTAACATGTCCTTGGAGGAGGAGATTAGCAGGTGCCTGTATTTACCTTCCCAGCTGTTACTTTACACCTGTTGTTGGGGAGAAACAGGGAAAAAAAAGCTCACCAACAAAGAGTTTCTGAGCCCGTCATCCAGATTTCCTGAATCGCCTGCCTGAGTGCATCTCCTGGCTCCTGTGGGAGAGCGGGAGGGGAGAGATCAGTCAGGTTACGCTGGCTGCGAAGTGAATAGACCTGTGTAAAGATGCTTCTTGATCAAAAGGATGCAGTGATAAGATAGGAGACGCTGAAGTCTGGAGAGGTGATGCAGACACCTGTAGTCAGATGGGAACGGAGCTGAATATCCCACTTAATGCAAGTGTTTCTTGCGCAACTGATAAGCAGGGAAAATGGAAAACAACTGTGTGCTGTAATTTTCAGGCACAATTGAGCTATAACATTATTAAGGAACTCGAGCCAGTCTTGTCCAGAGTGCGATTTCAGACCGCAGACTTAGGGCAGGCAGAGGAGCTCTAGTGAAAAAGTGTGAAATCAGTTTGTAAGTTGTACCTGATTGAAGGGAAAACAAAAAACTAGGTATTTTTTCAGAATTTTTCTTTAGCCTAATCCGAAATGGAGGGGTGAGGACGTGATAAAGGCTCATTTCAAGCAAGTTTCCATTTTATCTGAAAGCTCAGGAGTCAGGGAAGATCACTGCTGTCTCTGAGCTGGGCTTAGTGTTGTTTTCAGAATACCGTGCTCAACATTTACAGGTTCGGCAACTTGTGGGCAGGGTTTTTGGAAGATTTTGGAAGGTTTGTCTACTTATTTTGGGTATACACAGTGATTTAAGGTTGGCTTTGGTTGTAGATTTCAAGCTCTCCTTTGTGATAAAGGGTCAATATACTAATGGCATAACACTATGATTAAAAAAAAAAATGAAGAAAACGATGTTTTTCTTCCTGTTTTTGAAGGTTAGAGGCACACTTAGGGAACTCAAACAGCTACCTACCCTGTGTTCTTTAATGTTGCTATGTCTTTTCATACATACGTATGTATGTTAAATAAGGTTTAATATTTTTCTTTCCAAATTAACCGAAGATATTCCGTACCGCAGCATGAAAAATAAGATTTTTTGACATTATCAGAATCCCCTGCAATTCATACTGTGGAATAAAATTTCATTAACGTGAAATGTTTCAAAATAGACTGAATTTCATCTTCTACTGGAAATGCTTCTAAGGTTTTCTGACAAGCTTTTATTAACTTATATCCATTAAAAAAATGATCGTGCTACACTTTTCCATGTTATAAAGCTTGCAGCAATTGGCAGCAGTGAGGTATTATTCCAGAATATAACTATATGAAGGGAATGGAAGGAAAACAGAAACCTGAAAATAATTTGCACGGAGACAACATTTGGCAAACCAAACCCGGATTTATTTTTTTTTAACTAAAAGGTCGGTTGTTTTATTATTATTTGTTTGTATATTGGCAGCATATAGAAACCTGGATCAGGGCCTTTGGCAAAGTCCTCTTGTGGTTGCTGCTCTGCACCAGGCACAGTGCGCTTCCAGCACAACCCAGCTAGAAAGTTGGTGGAGAAAAATTCTGTGATCCAGAGAAATGAGGGGTTCAGCAATTGCCGGCAATTATGTTAAATGAGATATCGCACTATTTTCCATCTCTTCCAATTGCCAGAGGAGCATCAGAAATAGCTTTACAAGATGTTTAGAAGTGAAAAGAATAAGCTGTGAACATATTTAAGAGAATATTCTTGACTATATCTCCATTTCTAATAGTCATTACTAGAAAGGGCTATTAGTATTAAGCCGTAGAAAGGCTTCTCCATCTTCAGTGTGTTGTACTCACGCGGGGAAAGCCTACCGAAACTTTATATCTTCATCTGTGCAAAGAAGTGTGAATGGTGATCCATTGACCTCAGTTTTCCATTTCTGGTCATCTAGTTCTTGCTTCCAGTTTGGGCTCCCTTGGTTTGACAAGGGAAGATGATTTTTAGCAAATTCTCCCTATCCTTTGGGAAGATGACTTCTCCATAATTTCTCCATGTCTGTCCAACTGGAATGATTTTTTAATGCTTCTAGGTTTCCTTTATTAGTATTTCTGAGCAACAAGTTAGTCTGGTTTTATGAACATTTTACAATTTCCTACGTACAAACGCGAGCAGTCAGGAGCTGATCCCAAAGGTCTCCTGTTGCTTCTCTCGTTACTTCTTGGCTTTACAAGCCTTTCCTGTCATCTTAGCTTTTTCTCCGTGACTTTAACTCCAGGTCCCAGTGAGTTTTGACCAGAAGTATCAGCTCTTTCCTTACTCTCTTCTTTGGCGGGGGGTGTCCTACGACCCCACACTAGCTCTGTGCAGTACCCAGACTCCTTCCAGGCACCTCACTGCAAGTCTTTAAGAAAAGCTCTACCCAGATGTGCCAGCTGCGATGGCACTTAAAACTAGTGAGCAGGCTGCTCATTTCCTCAAAATCCTTCGCTAGTTCCAGCCTTTTTGCCCCAGGCCACATTCCCCCTTTGTAATAACGAATTCTTTTGGTGAAAGCAGTGTAAGATACTTTGCAAAATGAAAAGTTATTGCCTTGCATCTGGCATTAGCCTGTCTGTGAATCACAACGTACTGAGACATTTTCATGGTAGACATATCTTCTCTCCCATCTTTATCCCCACGGATATGTACTAATCGTTTGGTTGTTGAAGCCCTGACTTTTTGGCTCCCCCAGTATCAACTGACAAAAGACACACATTAGCATTATCCCAGATTGTGTCTGTCACCCAAGGTCACGCAAGATAAGCCGCCAGCTGTCCGCTTCACCAAGGCACGGTACATTGGGCATTAATTAAACTGTATTCAATACGGTGCAGCTTGATTCAGGATGCCAAGATGCCTCGGCTGAGTCGTGCAAAATGTATTAGCACAAATCGCTCTGCCAGGACAAAATGCATTACAGCAGCATCCAAATATTTTCAGAATCCGAGACATGAGGTTTAATAAATTAGAGGATAACTAGATAATTGATTTCTGACATATTAGAGAAGGGATCCAAGTGCCTAAAGGGATAGGTATTTAACCAAGGGAATGCTTATTTTTTCGTGGATGAAAAAACCTGGTTCATAAGAGTCAAAAACTGAGTTTCTCTGGATCATGAGAAGTTGCTTGGTCATCTAGAATTGTGCAAAATAATTTTCATTTCAGTTAATGAAAACCAAAGCAAACTGTTGTCCTCTTTATTTCTTTTTTAATTCTTGTGAAAGAAACAAATTATTTTCTGTTTCTAAATGAACAGCAGGCACAGTAAGGGAAAAAAAAAATATTGTTTTCACCAGGAAATGTCATCTTTGCTGTGGAAATGCTTAAGTTTCTCCATGAAAATGGAATTTCCCTTCAGAAGTAATTTAGCAAAGAAAAATGACAGTTTTGTCCAGTGGCTGGAATTATACCACCTTCCATGCGAAAAGGTTTTTGGCATTAAATCTTCACCACAGAGAGCTGAACCGAGCCCTGAGTAAAACTCACAGTTGTTCCTGACATAAAACCAACTTCCCAGTTCAAGGAGGGTTTAAGTGCCTGTTCACATCAATCTGCGTCACGAATTCTTCAGGGCTTTAATTTTTTTTAGAAAGTGTAAACGAAAGGTGAATTTTGAACAGGTATGGCGTCTGTCCTCATCCCGTAGGCTAACAAACAACGTTTTGACGGCCATGTGCCGGGGTCCTACACGGGGCTTCAGTACGAGGAGGACGTACCCTGCAGTACCCTTCCTCTGCCAATTATTAATACCATTAACAGCTGGCCCTAAAGGCTCCGAGTAGTAATCGGTAACATACAAATGGTCCTTGTCCCCTAAAAACCTGGCAGGCTAACAAGGTGGATAAATAACAGGAAAAATTGAAGTATTGCTGTTATCAGTGTGTAGGTGGGAGGGGAAGGGGAGCACCGAAAGCTGCGTTGGTTTGTCCCGAAGGCAGAACTGGCCACGGGACCTGGGTTACCGAGGTGCTGCCTGACCCTAAAGTTAGATTCCTCGTACTTGTCTCTGGACTTTCTAGTGCCGTCAGTTCAGTCAGTTCACCTTCCTTAAGGATCGGCCTGAACAGCTACAATATGCTTTGTATTTTTTTCTGCAACTCAGAAACATACTACCTACCCCTGCTGCGCTGCCAGTCCCAGTTCTCTTGACCTTTCTGTGTCCTTCAGAGGAAAAACCCTCAGCTGAAGGAACGAGCGTTTTGGATGTTTCCACCCTAAAAAGCTTTCCTGAAACCAAGCAGTCTTATGATCATGGTGTAATCTGCACATCCCGATGGCTTTTACTCCCTGCCTCTTTCCCTGGCCTGTCCAGATGTCCCTACTTGCTGCTATAAATGAAGGTTATTACTCCCACACTGACATTAGCCATTGATTGAAGTGTGGTTTTTCAAGCTGGAGGGAGGAGGAAATAGCAGAGAGCAATAAAGCCATAGCTCATTGTGTTAAAGCAGTGTAACATCTCACTAAGAACCAGGTGTGAGCTGAAGGGACTGAATAATAGGCTCTAGTTAGCACTTTGTGAGCACTCCGTATAATAAAGTTAAGACAGGAGGCTTGTCAGCGTCGCACATTCATCTCGCACAGCCGCCTCGGAAAATCTGGGGTGGAAGCATCGAAAACGTGTCCAGAGCTAAGTCCACAAACCCTTCAATCCAAACTCCTTTCACCCTTCCAGTTCTTTCAAAGCAGTAAGATTTTCCTCTGAAGCTAATTGCGCTACAGGAGAAAAAAGAGATCTGGATTTTTTTTTTTTTCTCCAAAATAATCTCGTCTGCACTTTTCAAATTATAGGAGTTTTCTTACATGAGAAAGTAGAGTTTCCTGAGTCTTTGGCACTCTTTTCATTCAAGAAATTCAGTGGGAACTTCAGCATTCACATAGAAATAGATGTGCATCAGCATACAGTCACTCTGACTTTTTTCCACCCTAAACCACAAAGATATTAGCACTTTTCACCACTTCAGACCAAATTTCAAGTGCTGAAGCTGCCGTGGAAAGAGTGAGACCCTGTCTACATGAGGGAAATGAGCTCTGCTGTAATTTTATTGTAAGACTAACCTGGGAATGCAGGCATCAATATAGCTATTTGGGTGCAAATTTCCTTATTGGAAGTCAACTTCTCGTTCCGTCAGTGAGACAGAGGAGCCCTGTGGAGCCGGGCAGCCAGAGCGGGCAGCCAGAGCTGTGTGGTCTAACCGAGGAATCCAGAAGCCCTCCGGAGCTTAGCAGCTCTGCAGGGCAGTGGAAGTTAGTGGACCCTGGCTCTGCCGAGCTCTTTAGGTGCTTGTAAAGCAGCCACCATGTAGTCCAGTTTAGCGTTTCAGTCCTTAAAATTTTATGAATGGAAAGCTTGAAGGACGGAAGTTTTAAACTGGCTGAGGTCTCGGCTATTTTACCATTCTGACCATAAAATACCCATGGCTTAGTTCAGGCTACGTAGCCCCCAGCGCTGAGGAGAGGTCCTGAAGTCCAGACCACTCACAAGAGCCTACTTTATGACTTCAGTTGTTCCGTGTCTTCGCACCTTCTTTCTCGGCATTCGTGCGCCATAATTTCGTGTGAGAATCTGCTTCTGTGTGAGAACAAATTAATGCTGACCCACACTCACAAACTCTACAGCTTTACTGCTGGAACCTGGTCTCTGTGTTTGCTCAAAATAAGTATGAATTTGCTGATGTTTTGGGAATCTTGCAGAGAGAGGAATTTTAATAGGGGTTTTGGCAAGAGCTGGGGTTATGCTTCATGGGTACAGTAAAGGTGGCAAAGAGTTTCTGTAGGTCTCTGTGTGGCTCAGTTCTGGCCCAGACAATTACTTTAGTGCTGTAGCTGTTTCTTGTTTTAAAAATGGTATGGTCATCTTTTTTTCATCTAATATTTAAACGCAAGTAAAGAAAAAGAGAAAGTAGCACCTGCCCTGTTCTACTTCTCCACCATTAGAGATGGGTCAGGCTCCTTGTGAGCTCTGCAAGTCCTTGATGGCATGTGTCAACCCTGTCTCTGTTTTGGGCTTACTCATCTGTAAACGCATGATACTGCTTTTTTCTCACTCTGATAATAAACCCACAGAGTCTTAAATCTTTGCCTAGTGCTTGGACTCTCCAGTTCTTCACGTGTTATCCAGAGGGAGTCACCTTTCAGAGCAAGAAATGCCCTGCGTGATGGTGATGAGTTTTGAAGTGTCAAGTAATCATTTCCAGATTGCCACAGGAGGAGCATCCTGGGGACGGGACTCAGTTTTGTATTTTTTATTTTTACCTAGCACTGTATGTAGCACAGAGCTGCCCGGAAAGCAGAGTCTCTGGTTAGTAAGAAATAAACTATTATCGGCAGAATTTGGATGGCTCTGTGTGGGTCAGAAGTATGGGGGGAAAAAAGGTCAGAATTAGTTCGTATTTCTTTTGTCCTGGCACTAAGCAGGCACGTTCATTCTCCCGTGCCTGATGCGTCTGGTCACAGACTATGTCATTTGCGACTGGTGCCACAGTGGCACTCGGGCACTAATTCAGTCATCATTTGAGCAAATGCAGTTTTACCAAGCGACGCGAAGCTGATGAGCCGGCCCTGCCGCGCTGCTGATACATGTGTCTGAGCAGCCAGCTGGTATTAGTTGCAAGTACTTGTGTCAGGTGGTAGCCAAAACAGACCTCTCCTTTTGAAACGCGGGCTGTGTTTTGTCTTTTGACTGTCCCCCAGCACTATGCTGTATTTCACACTAAAGAAATGAAATCATAAGAATCTAAGAATAAAAATGTAAGTGGAGTGTACATCTGCTGTACAACTGGGAACGGCACACATCTTCGCTTTCTTCTGAACTTCATACCGTTGGCGCAAGAGATAATAACGCACCTACTGTGCCGAAATGGCATCAAATGGGAAACATAACTTGCTCTCTTATAAAATCACCCCTTTATAGACAGCAATTTCCAAGCACTACAGCTGTTGGTAATGAAACCTGATCATCCAACATTAACCCCATCACCTCAGTACATGTATTTTACAGCCTCACTAGTCCTTGTCCCTTCAATAGCACCTACTCCCGTAGTCCATACATGTATCCACCACACCTACCACCCCAAACATTCAAGTCAGTCTCTATAACTTCACACATATTTGTATCTTACAACATATTGTAGCGATTCTCCTCACCTTGCGTCTTTCTCCAGCAATGCACGTACATATTCCCCTGTACGTGCCCACCAAACCAGGCGGGACCACGCTCACGGCTCTTCGCAGCACCTTTGCTCAGTGTTTGTAACTTCTGCGTGCACTTATCCACCCACACAGTGCACAAATTCTCGTAAGCAGGGATAAAAATAAATCTTGAAGTAGTAATCCACTTTAGCTAATTAACAAGGGTGGAGGATTATTACTTAATTTTTGCTTCTGAGAACAACTTTTTTACATACAACTGGTGTTGTACTCATACAACTGTGCAACTTTTCCTCTTTGAGTATTGGTGTTTATTTTTTTCCTCAAAAGTCTGGCCAATGCAAAATGAAATTTCCTTCTCTGTTTACAATGTGCTTGATCGCGGGATAGAACATACCAAGGGGACTTTGTTCCAAGGAAGTCTATATAGTTTTATTTTTTTACAAGCTGGCAGTGCAATTGCAGTGTTAGCATCTAGCAGCCTGTCTTGCTAATATGTCTTTGGGCAACAGCATTTGCTTTACAATTGTATTTTTTAAAAACCTTTTGAAGCAAGCCCCTGATTTTCAGGAACCTCATCCCTGGCGCGCATTTCTGATAGTCAGCAATCTGTCGTGTGGGCAGCGGCAGAGGCAGGGATGCTTCCTACCACCTCCTAGTGTAAAAGCTTTCTCTTTTAGGTGGGGAAAAACTCTAGGCTAGGTTTTGCTCTGTGGAGCACGCAAGCAGTTTCCAAAGCAACCAGAAGAGAGACATAAAGGCACATCCGTGAACGTTTCTAAATTACACCTGATCTTGTGCCACCGCTGAAATGCTTGGCTTCACCCTCTTCACATCCGTGGGAAAACTCCTTGAGGTTTCAGTAAGAGCTAGATTAAACCCTTGAATAAACATTGGGAATAGCTTGCCACTTCTAGTGCAGGCACATCTCTTGATTTCAGTGACAGGTTTTCAATTAAGATACTTCTTGAGATAAAGGTGTCAGAATTGAGAACTTTGTACTGGGCTGGCTTGGCTGCCTTAAGCTGTAGCTATTCAGTTTTAAGCACCAGGGTCAATGTAGGAAGACATTAAGGGGATGTGGCTGTCAGTTCCGAATGACAGAAGTACACAGATCGACCACTGTTTTGAAGGGACGAGTAATAGTCACGTGGCAACCATTACAGTTGCCAGAGCTGCACCTTCTGGGTCAGGCCACCACCAGTATCAGTGCTGACTGTGCAGAGGATGGTTTTGTCAGGACAACTGTGACGCTGCTTCTGCACAGGCGCCGCTCTTGTCTTCTCTCTCCACCTTAACTGACACCTTTATGCCCTCAGAAGTCTTGTCGTAACCTCAGAAATGTGCTTCCTAAAACTGGATTAGGAGTTATGAAACTTATCCTGATGTTTTTCAGAAAACGTTGGCAGCTCAACTCAAGGTAGACCTGTATGTTCTGTAATTTCTTTTCAGACTCATCCTTTTCAGGGATCTCTTAGGAAAAAGAATTTATCTGGTTTCTTTTCACTGCCTTCAGTAGAGTTTTTTGAGGTGTGCATGATCTCCGTCGCTGTAAGTTGGAACAGCTTCAGAAACAGTAATAGATCTGTTACTGTCTTGCAAGGTTTGGAAGAGCTGCTGTGGTGGGTCGGTCTTACCTGGGGTCTTTTCTTTAGTGATGGCAAACAAGTACAGAGTGAATCGTCTGTTATAGATCCTTGTGGCATCTTCCAGTTGGCAGGTCAAGGGATTGCTGAGACACAGGTTGCATCTTAATGGTCATCAAAGGTGTTATTTTCTGTGCATTTTCCACCTGAATCCTTTTGGAATAAATGGAGTGTTTACAGAGTTTTCCAGTGTCGCGTAGGAAGGTGGTGACGGAGACTCTAATTGGAGTTGTACGTTATTTCTCCCTGACTGCTCTGAGAGATTCACGTGAACATGGGCAGTGGCCATGGAGTGATGCCTTTGCTTTTGATTTCAAAGTGTGCATCTTACTGCTGCATTACTGGAAATTTTTTTTATTTTACTGGTCACAAGACGGTATCTGAATTAATGCTGGTACTCAAAAAAGGTGTCATTGCTTGCTGTGGCGCTAAATATATCAGGCACACGTTCTAAATTTCCACTGGTTCCAGTATTTTAGTGTGTGGGTGAGGCAGCAGGTGCAGAGCAAGAGCAGTGACAAAATGGTTAAAACGATCTTTCAAAACCAGAAAAATTCCAAAAGACCTTACTGCTTAGTTTTAAATTTAAGTAAGTGTTTGAAAGTGATCACTGTGGCTGGTAGGAGAAAAAATAACAAAAAGAAAAAGAAACAATAAGATTAGTTATTGAAAAAACAACGGAATCATTAAAATACAAGGCTAATGGTATAAAAGAAATGATGTGTTAGGCCTTGGAGTTAGAGAGTTCATTTCCTGATTCATTAAAACCTTCCTTCCTCAAGAATAACTGGCAATTGCAAGGTTCTGCCCTAGAGGGATGTTCAGGTAATAAAGGAGAATGGATCCAGAGGCAAGTGAAGAAAAGACTTACAAGAAAGTCCTCCAAAGATACTTTGCTTGTTTACGCATTCAAAAAGGAGGTTGATTGCTTTGCATTCACTGCTCTGCACACACACATAGAAAACGCTGTATCAGACAAAATTTAGGACTGTGCAAAGTGTAGAAAGTGGTCAGGCTAAATTTAAGAGCCAAAAAGTATTCTATTGGTCCCTGAAAGCGTTTGAAAGAAGAGTATCATGATGGTGCGTTCTGTCTTAAGGTTCTGAAGGGATGCCATTACACAGCTCTTTGCTCGTTCTCTATGACTGAGGTTAAATATCTACTTTAAAAACATTTATTGCTCTTATACAGCCCTTCTTATGCGGAAGTTGATCTCAGAAAGTTTAGCCGAGTAGATTACTGTTATTCTGCTTGTGTCTGTTGGGCAAGCTGAGGAATAATAAGTCTAGGGCCATGCAGCTAATGCAAATACAAGAATACAAGGGGCTACAATTCACGTGGGTATAATAGTAGAGAGAGTTCTATTTTACATCACTTAACCACCATTAAGACATCTCATTATAAACAAAAATTAGGTCCTCCATCAGCAAAAGCAACACTGATCGCCAATGGTTATTCCACGTTAATGGGTTGGGGTAATCCGTACTTTTTCCTTGTAGCGTGTCTAGATTGTAAAGGCATTTAGGCAGCTAAAGTTGAAGTGAAACTAATGAGATAATGAGATATTATTGTTTAAAAGCAGATAAAATCTTGGCCCAAGTTCTTTCATTAGGCATTAGAAGTCAACTTCTGGGCTTAAGTAGCCCTCTTGGGCCACATGGATCGATAACGTCAGCTTTTAGACTTTGGTTGCCCTGTTCAGCTTAAACTCTCAACTTCTGTCAATGTTCGTAAGAGCCATCCTGGAGATGGTGGTAACTGTGGCTGAGAAGAGTGACGTTCATAGACTTTTGCAGTGGCCTGACCTCCCTGCCTTCAGTGGGCTTTGGCTCAGCCTTACCAACATTTGCAGAACACACACTGCACTGGTCACCCAGCTCCAAGGAGAGAGATCACGCTGATTTTCTCAAGGTTCCTGGTTTCTCCAGTGTGTCAGAAAACAAACCTTGAGGCCACTTGTGTGAGCAATCATTGTCCGTGTGGAATGTGAAACATTTCTAATTTGTGAAGGCAAGCTCAGTCGCATATACTGTACAAACACACAAACACCATGTGGAAATAATTAATGTGTTTATGATGGAGATCTTTGCTTCCTTTATTGTTTTAGGATTTCATCCGGATTTGGAACAATTGTTAAGAGCATTAGCTTCAGTCTTTCATTAACTAACATACCCATAATACGGACTTTACCTAATGAGGCAGCCGTACTCCTCCTTCTTAATGTATATTCAGTTATTTTTAAGCATACCGGTTGTTCATACACAAATACGCAAGATTTAGAAAGCTGAACAGCCAAACGGAGATTAAGTAGTGCTCTTGAGTCTCCTTCAGTTCCTTTAAACATTGACTGTTGCGTTCAGATTTTGTTCCGAAGAAATTCATATACTGGAATTTATGAGCGGGGAAGTTGTCTGGTTTGTAAACTTCTTCCTCATACAGACAGTACTTCCAGTTTTGAAACTTGGGTTCAAATGCAGCGTAGCTCCAAAGGTGCATTTGTAATGCCCTGCTGGTGGCTCAGCTCCTCTGTGCCCGGTGGGTGGCACGAGGTCCTGCAGCTGAACAGGAGGTGCACTGCCCGTGCCCTCAGCTGCATGGGAAATGGCTCTTTCTCGTGCTGAGAAAAAGTAGCTTCCTGCGTGGTTTTTTGCCTGTTTGAACGTGACAAGTACGTTTAACTGAAATTTATTTTCCAAAAAAATCACGCCGTATTTCACGTTGGGTTGACTGCCACATTTAATTTGTTCTGAAATGAACTTTTTTCCTTCCATTTTCTTTTTTTGCCTCAAATACAACAAAACAAAACAAAACACCCTGTATTTCTATTTCAGGTTAACTCAAAATAGTTTGTAAGTTGTCAGTGAACGACAAGAATCAGTCGCTTGCCCAGCAACAATAATTGCCTCTTCCGTAAAGTGCTTCAATAACGTTACGGGTGTGGAGGCCTTCACAAAGTGCCAGGGTTTCTGTGATGAAAGACCTACTGATTTTTTTCCAGCTAATGGAGATTTTTCACTAGGGCAAGATGAGAACAATGTGGGCTTTTAGATATAAAATGGTCCTTGGTGTATGCGCGGCGTAGCAGCCGCCTCCTCTTTCCTGCCCAAACTCACCTGGGCGCTGGGATATGGAAACAGCAGAGACCTGAACCTGGTTTTCCTGCAGGAATGTATGCGAAATAGACGGGACGTTGGAAACACAAGCTGTTTAAAAAGTACCATGAGGGATGCGTGGCATGTATAAATCAGATGTATACCTTCTGTAAACTTAATATACAATACTCACATATAATCTCTGTCTTTTGTACTTGGAAAGCCTTGGAGAGCCTTGAAGACAGAAGGCGCTGAGTGCTCTTAACTGAGCACTTCTTTCCATCCACGCACTAAGAATCCGTTAAAGAAACTCCATACAAGGATTGCGGAGAAGGATGGAGCCCGTTTTTAGGATGGGTTTATTTTTATCTTTTTTGGACGAGTTTATCATCCTATTTTTTATATCTCCCACCAATGAGAGCTCAGAATGACTGAAATAGCACAGTGTGTTGGATTGAATTCTTCCCCAGGAGACTGATTTTGTTTTATTATTGCTGAAGAGAGCAGGAATTTATTAAGCCTAGAAAAGTGGAGGAATTGGAACTTTCCTGCCAAGGTAGACGAATTCCCAAGCTGCTCCAGTCTCACTCCTGAGAAGCTCTTTTACGGACTTTCCCGTGTAGGGGAGAGGCACTATTTCGTTCATATTATCAGCTGACAAATAAAACAACCAAATTCAGAAAGGGGGAGGAGAGGGAAAATTTGCTCAAAAATATATTTAAAGGCCTGAGCTTTCCTGTAGAGGAGTTTGTTTGGTGAGAAATGGATCTCTTGCTACAGGCTCCAATTTAAACTGGCTGACCTAGAAGGAAGAAAGTGCCTGGGAAAGAAGCAAAAGCAAATAAATAAAAAGTAAAAAGCAAATAAAAAGTAGGATTTGTCTTTCCCACTTTTCAAAACTATGCGGGTACGATGGGACTTTTCCCTCCTACCTCTTATGGAGCCAACAGCGTTATGTCTGAGCATATACCGTGTAGCAAAGGGTGCAACAGGAACCTATTACGCAGTGGGGCGTGTGTTCCTCCTCCCTGGCTGATGCATACTAATGATAGAAAAGGTAATTAAATCAGGCAGTCGGTGTTGACCACTGGTTCAGCGAATGGAAATTACTAAGGTTTGGTGGCCCTCGGTCAGATGGTTGCTGTCTAGCTGGGTTTCTAGGCTCACTCGCAGCCTTGGCCCGGTCCTCCTCTTCCACTTCTTGCTCTCCAGATTCCCGTTCCCCGTGTGTTTGTCCTTCTCCTCTTTCTTTTCCTTCCTTGCCCGTTGTCCCCTCCATGTATGGCTGATCGCTCCAGTTCTTACACTTGCCTCCCACAGTTCCTGTTGAAACAACACGCGGCTGTGGTGGTGGTGATGATGGTTATGAGGAAGGCACAGCAAGATAAGCCCAGGATGAGTGAAATATCCCCTCTTTGTAACATACAGAATGGGAGAGTTTGTTTGGCTGTTAAAATGGGATGGTCTTGACCTTAGAACAAACCAGAAGCTTCTTCTAGATTTGAAAAACCTCAGAATAAGTACTTCCCTTTTTCTTCACTATCTGCATATTCTGTTTTGTCCAAAACACTTAAGAGACTATTCAGTCAGATCTCATGAATTTTAAAGTTCTGTGTCGATCAGAGCATTTGGACGCTGGTGATGCTTTGCACCGCAGTCAAGAGGTTGGCAGGTGTTAGCGTACCTGCGTTGCCTTTAAATTGCCATGCTTGGATGTGGTGACGGGGGAGTTGAGATGAGGGGAGAGGTTCAGTGGGACCTGCAGAGTTTTTTCTAGCTAAATATCGCTAACCCACGCATAGAGCGCCACACTGCCACGGACACCTCTGAACGAGCTGGATCAGGGATGTCTGTCTGATATGCAGTCATGCCTTTGAGTTGCAGTGATCTGCAGAGTTCACAGAGTCCACATCTGAATAGAAAGGCTGATTAGCGTCCTACCCACTGGGCCACCTCATTTCCGTCTGCGCAATGAAGAAAGAACTAGTGAGGCGGTAACAAATATGTAGATGTGGGAATAACAGCAACGGTGGGGGGAACAGGAGTTCTGCATTTCTTCAGAGACTAAATTTTCAGCCAGGTGGAGGCAGTTAATACACTGAAAGCTTGTAGGAAACAGGAACTCAGTTCTTTTATTTGAAGTTGTTTAAGTCACACGGTTTTGTTTGTCTGGATGAGCAGGAATGAGAGATCCTGAACAAGGGATGGATGTTATCACGGCTGGCCTTGCTGTGATTTCAGGAGGTGCTGCTAGGCCGGTAGTAATGTTAATCTCTAAGGCAGAGGGAACTGAGGGGGGAAGAGGAGCGCCCAGACTTGCTTTCCCGCTCTGGGTTCCTGTTACACCAGCCCTGCAGGGTATCACCTCTTTAGAGGACTGACCTCTGAGAGCACGTTCAAGCACAGAGAAAATTTTCCCTCTAGGTTTTGGACGGGGGAAAGCACTGCTGTAAGTTTTCACTGCCCTGCTCTTTATTAGGAAGCTTTGGTTCTCTGCCCAGTGGATATAACTGTTCCATATAAAAGCCAATTACAGAAACAAAAGGGAGCTGATATCAATTATTGCTTGAGGTTTCAGTGGCCCTTCACCTCCCTACAGCTGAGCAGTGGCTAATATATTGAAGTTATTTGGAGGCTAGGCAACCTTCTACTAGAATAACACACGAGGCAATGTTCAGAAAGGTGGTTCAGGAGTATATACATATCCTACCTTGTGGTTGAAATGGGAAATAAAATTGCAACATCTGCTTTGCTCCAGAATTTTTTCCTATACTCTGCAGCCTCAAGCCAGAACAGACCTTTTTCCTTCCAAAAGTGATGTAAGATAAAAGAAGGGAGATAATAAACCACATTCTTACTCTCTTTATTAATACAAATACTTGAAAATGTCCAGAAGAGTGACTAGGAGTCAAATTAACTTGACAACAAAAAAGACTCGACAAGTATTTGCAATAAGATTCAAACTCCCAGGGAACCCTCCTTTTCCAGGGAGACGCTTGATGTCACCCAACAGAAACCGAAACCTCGTCCCAGGAGGTTTCCTCCTTGATGAAGGGTGGTGCAGGGGGGAAGAAGGGTTTCCAGCCAGCAGTAAGGATGTGCATGTAAGGATCTGTGCTCCAGCAGATCACCAATCTTAGATGGGATGCGATGGCAAAATAGTGATGAGAGCTTGTCATGGAAACTGTTGTTAACAAAGGCTTTTAACTTTCCAGCTCTTGCAAAAGAATCCAAGCGATATTTTTGTTTATTGCTGGGAGGAGCCTTGGTTAAGAGTCTGCTGTAATTCTTAATTCATTTTTAGAAGGAGCAGGCTTTAAGATAGATATCACTAAAGTAGAGATGGGACCAAACTGGAGTTTCATATCTTCCCTACTCCCTGAATGAAGGGTGGTTCTGTTTTAGCATGTCTGCCCAGATTTGAACTGGTTTAGAACCCACAATGGATTTAGTCAAATAATAATAATAACAACAACAATAATAATAATAATAAAACATCCAGGGGCCTCTTTTTGCTTGCTTTTTGGATGCTGTCCAAAATGGCAGAGCTCTTGCAAGACCAGACTGCTTCCAAATGAACTTACAAGCTTTCCACTGTTGGGGCTGAGTATTGGCTCGGTTGTTCACGGGATGCTTGTGCTGACAGACCCAAACCTTAGCCTGGCTCCAGCCTCAGACCTGAACCTCTGAATTTTAACCTAGCCCTGTTCCAGACAGAAAGGGGTATATTATGGGTTTGGCCCGTTTTTAACATTTTAAAATCTTGCTTCGTTTTCAGTGTAATGATGCCACAGGCCTTCGTTTAGCAAAGACATTTAGAAACGTGCCTTAGCTGCATTAATTCAGAAAGCCTTTCAAGCAGACCCTTATGGTCAGGTTTTGGTATTTGTATTTTCTGATCTGTGTGCTTGATGAAACACTTGTGAAAAATAGTGTATGAAGATGCCAGCGAGACAGCAAACCATACCTTGCATTTTTCCCCAGCTAGAGGTAATAAGGGAGCCCACAGGACCTCTGCTGTGATTTCATAGTAAACGTCAGAAATTAATTTTGGTTTGTGTGTGGGTGTGCGTCTTTCCCTGCCCTTCCCTCTTGCCCCATTATTCCTCTTCCTTCCAGTTCTGCAAAAGGAAGTATGAAGATGAGCATTTCTGCAGCGGCTGTTCAGACTTGCCCCAAGTGTGCGCCACGGCGCTCTCCTCCCCGCACGGCCACGGGACCATCGGTGCCCCCAGTGCCTCAGAGCCCCGCTCCGTGCCCTAACCCCATCCTTCTCTCGCTCCTTGCCGGGTTGCCCGCCCTTCTGTCTGGGTCTCAGGTGCTGCAGGCAGGGCGGTGAGGTTGGCCGGCCTGGCCTGCCAGCTCTGCCGAAGAGGAGGGCAAGCCCCAGCCCCGAAACTGCTCTCGGCTGCCGGGATGAGGCTGCCGGCTGCGGCACAAGCACCAGCGTAGCAGATTCACTGGCGACGTAAGCATCCTTTGCCCACAAGGTGAATATATACACGTCTACCTTAGCTGCGCATTAACACTCCTTTCTCATGCCTGCCTTCCTTTTCCTTTCAGCGTATGGGACCTAGCACAAAGGAGGCAAAATCCCTGTTATTAAAGAATTAATGTCATTATTATACATGGAGAAAACTGCTTTCTGATGGCAGTTAACTAGGTAGCCTATAGCCCGTGAGCAGAAGCACCTTGCCTTATAGACAAGATACCTCCTGGATAAATCATGCATTTTTGTAAGTTGCTTTTATTTGTACTTCATGTTCCTAAAACGCCTGACAGAGACCCTATAATTTCAGGAATTAGTTCAGACACGTAATAAGCCCTAGTTCTTATGTGGTTGATTTATAGGCAAAAAACGAAGTCATTGGCAGTCTTTGGGTGAAGAGATTTGGATGCGTATGCGAAGTTATTCACTTAGTATTGCCGTGGTCTTTCATTAGTAGTTTGTGTGTGGTATTTTGGTATATGTAACATTTCTTTTTCTAGATCTGGGAGTACATGACATCAGAATGGTTTTGCTGGTAAAATCAGACATAGCTGTGGTATTAGGAATTATTCTAGACACAGTTAAGTCTTGTTGTAGTTGTACTTGCTGAAATACACAGCTGGGACTGCTACACGCCAGAGAGGGCGAACAAGAACAGCTTTTCCTTAAAATGAGCGTGGAGAGACTCCCATAGGAAATGTTTTTGTTTTGTTTTTTTGAAATCTGTGTGTGGCATAGGAAAGGAATGGGTGGAAGAATGATAACAAGAGAGAGCATGTCTGTGAGAGAGATAAGACTGAAAAGGGCTGGTAAGCAAAAGTGCTCGAAGTTGAGCCCGTGTTTGCAATATTCTGCAGCCTTTAGGAAAGCTGATGCTCGTCGTAGTTGTGTAACTGGTACTGAGGTCCTGGAAAATCCAGCCCTCAAAATTAGCAAGATAAGAAAGTCGGTTTTAAAAATTCTTTAATAAGGATTCTCCTTTGTCTGTGTTAAAAGCTATGAAAACAAACACCGTCTTGCTGGGCACAGGTTTTGGGTGTTTGCTTCCTTTTTGTAAAGAAGCAAATTCTGACTCTGCTTTTCCAGCGATTTATACATGAGCCCCATCTTGTGTGTTCCCTCCAAAACATCTCACTGGCTCTGACGGCACAGGGGTTCAAATGCTCTGCCTGGAAAAACCTTCCTTTCCAGTAAGAACCCAGAGGAAAACCAGAACGGGTGACAGTGACTGGTTGAATGACCAACTGGCTTTTGAAATACAATATATACATACATACGTGTGCGCGTTTATGTATATGTGTGTATTAAATATATATATGTATGCTTTATGATTGAATAGGCGTCCACCCTTTGGCTCTGCTTTCTATGATTAACCTCTATTAGCATTGCAATTATAAATACCTGGTAAATGTCTGCCTTTGATCTAACCTGCCTGTCACTCAATAGTCTTTTAAACTCCAGATTTCCTCTCTCTTTCTTGACATTGCCATTGTCTTCTTTCTGAATGCCTTCCTCACTGTTCTCAAAAGCTGGCCAAAAAGCACTAGGAGGGTAGACTGTAGTATCAAGTACCACGCTGGAGGCTCAGAGGCAGCTGCCATGTTCTAAAAGGTCTCTTTATTCTTTGCAGCCGCAGCTTTGCAATTGCCCGAATAACAAATATTCACTTCCCCCACCCCTTTATCTTTCATGGAAAAAAAATCCCCCGGAATAACAATAAGTTCTTCCCTCTTTCCAGCCTAGCCCAGTGTACATTAATACACCTTGTAATTGCTTGTCTCTATCGGTTTTAGTCCTTTGGCCTTTTTTGCTCCTTCTTTTTGTACTTCAGCTTCATCATTGATCCTATTCACTCTATTCCCAGTGCTGAAATCTAAGTCCCAAATGCCGGCAAGAAATACTCAGCCATTCATGACAAATTGAATGGCTCAATTTAAAGGGGAAGATAGCACCTCATCTACTGTTACTAGTCACTACAATAGTCTCCATCACTCGTTCACTGGAGAAAGCAGCACGTCCTGGGTTCAAGTAGAGACTATGCTGATGATCTGGGGCTTGAAAGGACTAGAAGGAGCATTGCATATGACAGGGAGTCACCTTTCTGCCTTTGAAGGTTTTTATGTATTCACATCAATACAATGGTCAATGCTACTAAGAGCCCAGGAATGCTGTTCCCTTCACCCCCGCGCTGGCAGGATCCCAACCCGCTTGCAGCAACATGCCAAAAAATCAGTTGAGAAGGCTAAAATAGGGCCAGATCCTCAGCTGGTGGAAACGTGCTGTCAGTGTTAACACTTTTGCTCTAGGATCAATGAAGATTCGGGAGAAAAAGCCAACTTCAGTGTTTTAGCAAATGGTCCACCAAGGACGGCCTCATTAGATGTAAGTTCACGTCCCGTTGGCTTCCCGGTAGCTGCCGGTGTCTCTCCGTTTGGAGAATGGCCTACACAAAGAAGCCACGCACAGGATGAGACCCACCAGTGATGCATTGTTTACACATGGGGTGCCAGTGTTTCCTAGGCTGGTCAAAACTTCGGCAGCAGCTGTTTTCGGAAGACAGAGTTTTCAACTGAAGACAGATGTTCCCAAGAAAGAGTCTGTGCTCTTTTCTTTTCCTTTTTAATTTTTCATGAGGTAACTTAAAATCTCAGATAATTTTCTCTGAAAACTGAAAAAAAATCCATATATTGGTAAATTTTGTCCACAGGGATCTGATTTTGGTTTTTGTCCACTGAAAATGTTCTTCTGGCAGAATTTAAGTGAATATTTTCCAGTTAATTAAAACGTTATTCCATTTTTTTCTTAATGAAAGTTAAAACATGACAATTTTTTTCCACGTGTCATTTGCACAGCTGCAGGACCCAAAGAGTTACAATACAGGATTTGGGTTGGGTTTTGGTTTTCCCTGTTAATTTAATTAGCTGTAGCATAGTGGACCGTAAATCCCCACTTCCCTGGATTTTGTCAGCAATGTGACTATGTTGCATTACCAGAAAGTGGGCACAGAGTGGAGATAAAATTATATTGGTTACAAAGAGCAGTGCAGCACACTGATTTCCTGAACGGCAAACGGTTGCAAGAACTATTCGGATTTGATGTGGTTTTGTGGTGGTATTATTCCCATTGGAGAAGGTTATGTCTTGGTGGGGTAAATTCCAGCCTTTCTCCAGAACCATCTGTCTACAGCTATCCAGCTCGCAGATGTTTTGTTCTACTGAGGAATATTAGGAAGAATGGAAATCAGTTCCAGATCATATCCTTGCTTTCCAGGTGATAGTCTCTCTCCAGGTCTTCTGGTAGATCTTGGGTAGTCAGAAGAGGGGTTTTTTTTGTCTACCTGATATTTTCCTTGCTTTTCCCAAAAGGAGAGCAGATTATTAGAAGCCACATCTGCCTGCCGGCTACCTGTTCATAGTTCCCACTTGAACGCAGTCTAGTTATTGCAAGGTGCAATGAAGCAGGGCAGAAATAAATGCTGATGCAGACCAGGGCTCATCAGCAGCCCTCCCCACTAAAGTCCAGCTCCCAGAGCTGCGGAGCTCGAGCCAGCTGAGTCTGGGCAGTTTGACCAGCGAGGGTTGGAGAGCTTCTGCTGTGGCGCAGAGTGCTCTGAGAAACTCAGCAGAAACTCGTTTTATGAAGTTGTTTGGGTTTTTTTTAAATGCTATTTACATCACTTTCCAGACTTCCCAAAGGCCCAGCTTTCGGTTCTTGCCTTTCTGAATGAGAAAATTTGTTTTAAAAAGACTTTGAAGTGTAGTCAAGGATTTTATGTAGCTTTCTAACTCCATGCTGAATCATCAGGGAATCCTGGAGAAGATTGACAGTCCACCGACCAGTAGGAGGAGGAAATCTCTAGTTTTCCCTAGAGATTTCTTGTAGGTCTTGGCTTCTGCTGAGTTAAACACAGCATGGAAATAGTCTTTTTCAAGGTACTTTACTATGTCCAGCCGAAATCAGGAAATGATACTTTGCAGGAGAAATATATAAACGTGTATTAACTAAACTTTTTTAAATATTCAGGAATTTGGCTTTTGGATTTTGACCACTTTGTGTTTTCTCTAGACCAATCTTATCCTCTACATCTCAGCACAGTTATTCTCTATTTTGCGTAACTGAGAATGTCATCTGAAATGTCAGCAAGAGATGTATGGGTCTGTATAGATCTCACCACTGCAAACCTTCATTTTTGATTAAAAATCAGGTCTGGATGAGAAATGACAAAATCGTAGCATGCTATTCTAGAATGCTGCTTTCCTGTTATTTTTTCGTGTTTTCAAGCTTTTAGGGCAGAGAGACGCTGGTCACATTTGACACCATTCTTTTACCACCGTGAGGGTTGGAAATGTATTTATTTATCGTAATCACAGCTAATATTTTTAAATAATCTTGTATCTCTGTTTTGTTGTAATAAAATCCCTAGATAAAATGCCATCGATTATTAGCAGCTAACATGCTAATAATGCTAACAACGTAACATTTTAATTTTTGCTTATTACAAACCCGCCACTTTTTCTTGAAAACTTCAGTTTTTCTGCTCTTAGTTCAGAACTGAGATTAAATTAACTTCACTCCCTCGACGATAGCCAACTTGCTCTTCCCATCTGAAAAACGGAGACTGCAAGCCAAAACATTTATACTGAATTACAGAAGACGTTCCTCAACGCTAAGCCTCGTTTCATGTTGCAGCTCTGTGAAAAATGGGAGGAGAGCAGCTGCCTTTTGAAGGAGATGACCAAATTTCTTTTGATGTGTCTGTAAGGGTGCAGAACTTGGTCTGAAGGCCATCCTCAGGCATCGCAGACGTGACCAACGAAATACTGCTTCAAAGGGTGTAGAAGATAGAATTATAGCATTGCTTCATCTCTCTCTACACTGAGTTATGCGGGAATGGTTTGCTAAAGCTCACTTTATGCCATCTTTAAATTAAATATAAATACAAAGAAAGGACTATTTAGCAAGCTAATTGAGGAATGTTCTTGTGGGCAATTCCTGTGTATTCTGTGCTTTTCTTTAGGTCTTTTTTGAACTTTAGACAGGGTATTATAGATTCTTGAATACAGAGCCTGGAATGACTCTCTTCTGATCTGCAGGCTTGGTTTCAAGGCCTCCTCAAAACACCCAACACAGCTTTTGCACTGAACCTATTAACGTGTGGTGGACACGATGCCTGTCTTTTAGGATGCTCAGCTTGATAGATAAAGTCCGACTGATGGAGATTCCAAAGCACGCCTGATAATCTGTTCTAATTTGGTCATATACAGGGCTGTTAATATCCAGCTAAACTGGCTATTCCAGCATTAAGATGCATTATCTTTGTACCTAAATAAAGCTGTTGATATTACAGTGCTGCTGAGCTACTGAGACTTACCCCTCCACAGACAAGTCATTGTACTCGAAAGATTCCACTAGTTTGAATATCGAAAGCCAATCCAAACATAAAACCATTAGGGAGAATTTCCATGATTTATAGCGAAACTCTTCTTGCAACCCCACGGTTGAAGTTATAACATTCCCCACATGCCACAGGCAGCTTTATCTTGCAGCATCGTGAGATTATTTTTCTTAGAAATATTTACATATTGTCTTCTGAAGTGAGCTGAACGTGGAATGAAACAGCTGCTTTGGCAATTTCAGTTTCAGAAAATTCTGGTGTTTGTCACCTGCAAAGTCTTCCCTGTTGCTGTTCATCACAGCGGTTTGGTCTAATAACTCCTAATGTGTAGCGTTCATTAGCCCTAAAGGAGCTGCAGCGAGCTGCTTTAACACACTGTGCCTTTTGTAGGGCAAAAGCTAGGGTCTCAGCCGGTGGCTACTGAGTTAGAAACAATTAGAAATGCTTTAATTGAAGGCAACGGAGCTACCTAAACTTACCACTTTTGAAAACCCAGCATAGACTGCGCCGCACTTGCAGTTAACAGGGCTCAACTGCTGATTATGACTCATGAGCAGACTGGAAAAACAGCGAATTTTTAAACAATATCCCGTTTTGTGTTGCAAGCGGGTCAAATGCTGCCCCGTTTTTACGATCCTACAGGGAGATGGAGTTTAGGAACACACAAAAGCCCTAGCAAAAGAGTTACTGTTGAGGTCACATTTTCATACCCGCATTATTGAACTATACCTTTGAAAGACAAAAGAGCGGGCGATGTCCCAACATGCAGTTGTTGCTTAATGATTGTGTTGTCGGTCTGGAGAGGGCGGAGTGGTAGGTTGCTTAACAGTTTTACATTTTCCCATGGTATAATGCCGGTGATATGGTTAGCTATAATTAAAGGGTTATATAAATAAGCCATTGGGAAACAAATTAATTTATTTCCTTGGTGGGGCTACTTATGTAATTTGGGGCTTACACGTTGAGCTGCTCTCTCTTTGAAGCACTCAGCCCCCCCAGACCTGGTCCTCCTCTCCCAATTGTTTTAGAATAATTTCAAAACACGTCAAAGGAATGCAGATGTTAAATGCGCTGCAGCCTGAACTTCCTTGAAGCAGCAATGCCCTTAATGAGAAAAAGCTGGAGAGCAGAGTGAGACCTGGCTTGTAAAACAGTTTTATGGTACGTTTATTACTTTATCAGAAAAGGCCTTTGACCAGACAAGAGTGGAGCAGCACATCGGGCAGGGGAGCCGTCGGTGCCAGCGGGCCGCTTCTACTTGACAGCAGCACCCACCCGTTGCCCCCTCGCCCTTGCAGGTAGCGGAAGAATCAGTCACCCGATTGGGGCAACTTTATTGATTTCGGTAATGCTCAACCTTTCTGTGTTTACTAAGGATCTGGCCCAGTCTCGGGAACGGCAAATGGAAGGGTAGGCTGGTTCCTACCCCGATCAGAGAAATTTCCCTTTTCCAAGGAAATAATAAGATGTCATTAAAAGTCCAGCTTAAAAAACAAAGCATAATACTAAGTTTTCCTCTTACGCCTGTGTTTCTTTTATGACCTTGTAAGTAACATCATTAAGCCACTTGCCATTCTGTGAGCAAATCTTTATTTAATCACGTAATGTTTTTGCACTCTTCCCTAGAAATGTAAAGCCTTAAGCGTTAGAAATTTTAAAACAAATTCCTAAAGTTTAATTTTGCACACAAAGCTGTAGTACAGAAAACAAACAGTTTCCACGAATGCTATCTGTACTAACAGCTATACTAGTTTCCTGTAATAGACACCATTTTGGCTTCACAAGAGAAAAAAAGAGAAGAAGAAAAAAAAAAAGAGGAAAAAGTAGTATTTAAATGTCTTGACATAAAGACCATGGCTACACTTCAGACAACTCTTCCAGGCCCCAGCTGTGAGATTCAAACAAGCTTCACCAACTGAAGGGAAGTGTACTTCTGTGAGATTTCTGGTGTTGGATGAAAAGACATAAAGCATTAAATTAGTTATGGAACATGCTCTCGTACCTTTCCTCCTCTGATCTTGTTACAAAAGATCTCAACCCTAGCCTCTTGGGCTTGCCATTGTCGAAGACCCTACTGGCAGAGGGGGAAAGGCAGCGCCGGTTTCTCTTCATTTTAGATTTTAAGATTTCTGGTCTCAGGATAGTTCCAAGTCCCAGTTGGCTACAGTAATTTCCTTTTAAGCTTTTGCTTAATGTAATGCAGTAACTTCACAGCATGTGCCTTAGGAATGAACACCAACCAAAACTGCTGATCATGTTTATCTTACACTACAGGGAAGCCACTGATCAAAGCTATGTATATTTTAATCAAAACTCTTCCCAAAGTGGCAGCTTCCACTGCCAGCACACTGCCAGTGTGCCGCTGCTAACACTGCAGAAAGAATAAAGAAAAACAGTCCTCCCAATTAGCAGCAGTCTGGAGGCAAATTTGGAGCCATCCAGCAGAGCTTCACATCTCTGGATATCAAGCTGAAGTCTACGATAAAGTTGGGCTGGGGCCCAGCGTGTGTTTGTCTCTCTCCGGTGGATTTTGAAGGGAGTGAAACTGGATGCTCGCTCGTAGGATGTCTGTCGTTTTAGCGTTTTGAAGATCTAATGGCTTTGATTTTCAAATCCTAATCACGGACTGCAAAGAAGAGGAGGAAGTTATTGCAAATTAATTAATAGGACCATGTTGCGTTGGGGTTTTCTGTGGGGGTTTGGTTAGTTGTTGTCAGAGCTTCGTGCTGTTCGGGGTCAGCATTAGATTTGGCGCTGTGTATGCAGAGTAAGAGGTACAAAGGTTCAGTCCCTGATTCTCCTGTGACTTTGTAGGACAGCCAGGCACACAGTTTTGGTGGCTAAGCTTGCCGGTGTCCAGAAATCGCCTTGAGCAACTGTTCTCAGTAAAGGCGTTTTTGGCCAATTCAGCCCAGCCTTCTCCCCAGGCTGAGCCGAAGCGGCCCCGTTGTTCCCCTGACTGGGTTTCCAAAAGGCATCACAGGAATATGCAGAAAACAGGCCGCCTGTCAATACTGGAGTAACAAGATTTTAGGCATTTGAGGGGCTGAGATTGGGACTTGTGAGATCAGAAACGGTGGTTTCCTATAAAAATCACATGTAAATTTGGACAAATTGCTTAAACTTGCTGTCCTTGATGCTGAAAATTACCTGAACATCTGCATTAATCCATTTATCTTAAAGAAACTTAACTTTAATCATACTTAACTTCAATCATACTCTTGTGTCCCAATTATGCTAATAGCACTCAAGTATGTACTTGAGTGTTTCGCTGACTGATGTTCTTCTGAATTGCAACTGCAATTCAGTGTCTCCCATTTCCAGGGATGTTGTACTTCCCCCGGAGGAAGCTAACGTGGCTGAGTAGCAACTACAGGATTGTTTACGTTTGTTAAGCCTTGTTTGATGTTTTCAAGAAACCAGCCTTCTCTTGAGGTCCAAGGGCCCCTGTTTTCCTCTTCTTTTCTTTTTTTTTTTTTAAGGTTATGTACAGAAAGTGATTTTTAAATAAGCCACTGATTTTTTTCTTAAAAAAACCTTTTGTGATTGGCCAATGGATTGTGGATCTTCAGTTGAAAAACTGAAGTGTTGTTGCTGCAAGAAAAAAAAACACCCTGTCTTGAAATACTCATCTTCATGCTCTTTATTTGCATTCTTGAAACTTAAAATGACTTTAATGTTTTTATTGAAAAATCAGGAAAATGAAACTGCTCTTTGTCTTAGACCTTATGGGTCAGGTTTCAGCACCGACTGAATCTTACTGCTGACTTTTGAACCTCTGAAGGTGCTGCTGTGCTTGGACTCTGCGTGACTCTCCGCTTACAAGAAGAGCAGCATTGTAAGTCATGTATATGATGTGTTTTTCTATTCGTTGTTGAGAATCTGCTTGCAAAGGAAGGGCCAAAAATATTTTGAGCGAGCTTCTATTAGTTTACATAGCTGATTAAAACTCGAGGCGCTGTTTCTTTGTTGAAATAGTATCCACTATCCATCACAAGGGCCCATCTAAGCCGTGGGGCAAATCACCCTTTTGGCAGCCATATTGTTAAAACTGAGGTGAGAAAATAAACTGAAGACCCTTTGAGGAAATTTTTGAAGACTGTATGTAAACTCAATATCTTTGTTATTTCTTGCTACAGCTGACTGGGTCTCCGGTTTTATGTGTCTACTGAAACAACAGTACTAGCGAGTTGGCTGCTGCCGATCCCTTGCTATCGCACACGAGGAGCCTGCTGCGGCAGTGAGTGGCCGTGTGGACTCTTTTGGCAATTCCCAATGAAATTTGAACTCTTGATCTTCTGACCTTTGAAAGGGGATGGGTTTTAAATTCACGGCAAATACTGCACACCTATTAGCCAGGGGCAGATGTGACAGTGACACAGATGAGCCGTTGCCTTCCTAAGAGGTAATTATCACGTGCATCTGGTTGTGCAGGCGGCAGGCGACACGAGAAGATGCACCCTCAGGAAATATTAGCCTTGCGAGATGGGTTATTGTTCATCAGCAGTAAGCAAGACTCCCTCTGTGGAGTGCAGGTAGGATGAAACTGAAAGAAGGCAAGAAGAAAAGCAGCTAGTTATTCAAGCTGTCTCAAAGAGCTCCTTTTAATGCACAGCACACCAGGGAACACATGGGTAATGGTTACGATGAAGTCTTCTGCTTCCCGTCGTGCTTGGCATTCCTTAATATGTATTGATGGCTTTGAATTGTCATCCTCCGTCGTAGCATCAAAGAGTAAATAGGCTGAGCGTTGCCAGCTTTGGTCATTTGAACATCATCCTTTTTAACCTGCCCGTCTCCCTTTCTTACTTAGGTAATGTTTTGCTTTCAGATGCTGCAGAAACACAAGTCCATCAACAAATGATGCTTGCTATCAACTCACATCAGCCTCAGCAGGACCTGCATGGAGTCAGCTCTGCACCAGTGGTGAGCACCAGGGTTACGTGACCTTTTGCAAGTGAGAGGTGGACTCTGTACAGGGAGATCTGCAGAACAAGCAACTGCTGCCCTTTCCCACAGGGGGGAAGAGATCAGCTCCTCGTGAACATTATTACGGTGGAGAACCTGGTAGCAGTTATCATACCTTGTAGGTGACATTTTCCTGTGGCAGGCTCAGGTAAAAGACTACGACCCAAGTCTTCAGACATGTCCAGTTGTTCTGGACACTGTAATGTTTTGAGATCAATTTGCCAGATGTCGTGAGCCACACGAAGCTGAAATAACCTCTTCTCTTTATTTCCTTGAATATATTACAGGTCATTTCTCTTTGTTTCCTTGAATTTTCCAAGAGTTCCAGCCTGACTACACTGGTTTTGTGCTCTGGGCTGCCTGGAAAATATAGATGCGTCAAGTAAGTGTGAAACATTTCTTATTTCTTACATCAAGGATATTTTCAAGTGGGAGTTTTTAAGCATGTGTTCCTTTTTGCCCTGTCCTGTATTTCCAGGAGAATCCTACACCAACTAAAACATTGATTTATTTAAAATGCAACTAATGAGCTTTCTTTGTCCTCTGTCTCATGCTGGAAAATCCCACCTGATCCCTAATTAACAAATTGATTTATTAAAAGTATAACTAATGACCTCCCTTTGTCCTTTTCTTCCAGCTGCGGAATCCCACCTGATCCCAGATTAGCACATTGATTTATTTAAAATTAAAATATATGCATTTCATAGTCTCTTTATCATGCCTCTCAGTGAATGCCTCAGGCACGTGTTCCGAGTCGGCTGCTGAGGCTCTGATTTTAGCGCACAGAGATCAAATACTTTAAGAAAAAAACCAGAGTTGTTTAAAATGCCACATTGTACCCCAGTTGTTCAGGCATTCAAGTATTCCTACTACTAAGGTCAATATGAAGTCACCGGTCGTAACTTAGAGGATCAGCCTCACAGATTCCCTTCCAACAGATCATTTGAGCACGTGTTTGTCTTCAGATCCGTGGGTGAGCCCACCGGTGTGGGTAGGTCTCTGTAAGTCACTGTCCCTAAGCCCCGTGCATCCAGTGTCTTGCTAGCTAATGGGGTTTGCTGCAAAGGAGTGCCCGTGTCCGGGGGTGTTCCTGCCTCGCACAGAATAGGCAGCCGAGAAGCATGAGGGAGAGCAGAGCAGGACTTGCATGCCGGGGCTGATTCACCATGGGCTCAATCTCTTGTAAACAGCTTGTGGCAAGTCTAGCACAGTTTGGAATCGTGTGTGTGTGTACAACAAGAGCTCGCAAATACCGCTCATCAACAAGATCTGACCTTGGACTTGCACTGATATGAATATATCTGCAGGCAACACGAGGCCATTACATCCCGGTATGTAAACATTGAGGTATCCTTGGCCCTCTTCCCTCGGGTGTTCTGCAAAAACAAACAGTGGGTCACTCTCTGCAGACAATGCCTTCACAGAGAGGAACTGAAAAATAATGGTCTGTTTTAGATGAAGCAAGACAGAAAGACACGGTCTCTGGCAACAGACAAGCAGTCACAGGTTACGTTAATTTCTTGCTTCGAAAGGAATGGCGGAGAAATATCCCAATTTCGTGTGCCAGCCAGCCAACCTCCTTGCGTCACGGTACAAGCAGGAGGGCCCCATCCTGTGCTGACAGCCCCTACAGCACCCATCGCCTTTTCCCTCTGAGCTATCTCTTCAGCCTTACTATTTCTCTGGGCCAGGAGAAAGAAAATCAGTCTGAACTCAAAAGAAATGAAAGTACCCAGGGGCTACTTGTTCCTTGCCCTCACAGACCATGTTCCCAAGGCGGACAAGACCCCCGCTTAAGCACTGGTAATCCTCCAGGCTCTTGAAGCTCTTTCTGAGTAGCGTGGTGTAGGTCTACCACACCAGCGCTACGCAAAGCAGACGTGCTCAAAAAGGGACCTGAACGAGACCCAGCACCTCTGCAAAGGAAAAGTTTGAAGCGGCGTCTGAGATGAAAGACGTAAGGTGTCAGCCTGCCTTACAGGAAGGCTCTTGAACTTTGGCGTGTAGGCCTATGTTAAAGTTCTCTAAAGTGCTCTAGCATTGCGTGAGAAGGGGCGGGTTGGTGGTCTCTCTAGGGCAGCAATAGTCTGCATTTGTCTTCTAGGCCCTGACTCAGGTTTCCAGAACAAAGCTATAGTACGTCTGGCTCCATGGCTTAATTGAATGGTAAGGCCTTTATTTCGCTTGGCTAACATCTACTCGGGCTACCATCCTCACAGTGAGATTTCTTAGCTAATGCCATCGCCCTTCTACGTCTCCCTTCCAGTCCCCTAGACCCTGACAGGTTTATTTCTTTAACGTTTGTAGCTGTATTCCCGTATGCAGTTGTGTCTGCATACAAGAATACAGCTATATGCATCAGGCAAAAATGCCACAAGTTAAATATAAATTAATGAAAGGGAAAAAAAAGGAGCTGAAATAGCTTATTTTCACCTTATCTGCCACATTGCTTAGCACAGTTTGGAGCAGGTAAGGCACCTCATTTTAATTCTAAGCATGCAGAAGAGCGGCATCTAGCTGCTTGGCCTTTAAGATGTATTTTCCCTTCTCCCTCCCTGAAAACAATGTGCACACATCGTAGATCAGATGGGAGAGAAAAGGGAAGTTCCTCTTTTCATACGGGGAATTTAGACACCTGAATTCCCATCACATTTGTCTTACGACATAGGGCCTCACCTCCGTCTGCCTGCCTGCATGCATCCTGCAAGGCTCCCAGCTAGCCCTTCTGGCAGGCAGCTTTTTCAATGGAAAAAATGGTGAAACTAAGTGCTGCCTTTTGCATGTAATAACCCGGTGGTGAGCCAACTCAGAGCGCCGGGAGCCCCGGATCCGCAGCTTCCTTGCCCCGGGGGTTCAAACCCACATCTCATACCAGGCTATGGGCTCGGCTAGGATGGGTGTTTTCCCCAGCTCCATCGTGAGCTGAGCCATTGTGCTGAAAGAGATGAAGAGAGCCGAAACGGGAAAGTAATCATGGGTGATGAGGGATGGTGTCTGGGAAAGGAGGTGCAGGAGACACTGTGTTTTGGTTTCTTCTCTCAGACTGTTTCCGTATTTTGTCTGAAGATGATTATGTTTGAAATTCATAATCATTTTCTGGAGAGGTGACCTTTCCTCTCCAGGCAGCTAGAGTCATTCCTGGATTCCCTTCCCCTCTCTGGGAGAGACCCCCTTCCTTCCTGTACAGCCCGAAAACCTCAGGAAGAAGATCCCAAGTGCCACCAACAGACACTACCTGTGTGTAGCCAACGACGACCCTCTCAGATGCTTGAATTTTCACCCCAGCCTCTTTGCTGGGTGTGGAATACTTGTCTGTCATCATGACTAACAAAGAATAAGTTACTGTTAATTAAAAAAATCCCCAAAAGCATGAAAGAAACTGTTTCTATGAAAATTCGTTTCAACAGTTGTGTCCCCTTAACTTCCATCACTGTATTTATCTCACAGAAATGAATTACACAGAAAATGTTAAAGGAAGTAGATGACTGCCAAGCCAGTCACTCCAGGTATTATCTTATTAATCTTAATTGGCGTTTCCTTGTTTGTCTCTCATATTTTTTCTTGCTGCAGCTTTGCATAGCCCTTTTTCTAAATTTCAGGTGATAAGTCCAGAGAAAGGCACTATTTATTATCTAATGAACCATATCTTAGTAGAAGATTGCTTTGAGGGTATTAGATACTGTAATATCAAAGAGAAAGTGTCCAAAGGAAACCGTAAGTAATAACCAGTAGCTTTACAGGAATGAAACCTTGACTTTCTCTTTACCTTTGTTTCTAGCAGCTCAGCTGCAAGAATGTGTTGTCTTTCCCAGATGTTAGTTCTTTACGACCAACTTCTGTTTTCAGCAATGGTCAGTATCCGATGCGTGGCAGGGAAGTGTATCCCTGCCCTGTTGGCAGTCTGTATCTACGTGATATTGTAAATCTCAGCAATGGCAGAAGACAGCTTCCCTCTCACCGCAGTGGTTTACAACGGAAAGCTGTTTCTTTTTCGCTTTTTGCCTAGTCCTAGAGTTAGATGATACTTTGAGACAAACTTTTCTACATGAAAAATTGCTTATCAAAACCGCTTTTCACTTGTTTTACGGTTTTACATCAAAAAAGGAAATAAAAACTTCAATTAGAATTCATTTTATTTAGAAATTGTACTTTCGTACCTGAACGGTAATGCTACCAAATCTCTACCCTGATTTTCCCAAGAAATACAAACTTTCACAGTTTAAATAAGGTACTTACATTTCATTTTTTCTTGTTGGTTCACCCTCCCTAGAGATCAAACAAAGAAAAGCATTTTTCAACCATTTTATTTAGCCCCAACAATACCGTCACAATGATGTAGAAAATACCCAGTTACATTCCCAGACCTCGAAGCTTACTCATGGTGAGACAGATACACTTCAACTCCAGAAACTAGAATTGCCCAGAAGCCTGGAGACATTTGGAAGAGGGAGTTCACCTATGTTGAACCAATCCTTTATGTTACCACATCGGTGGTGATGAAAGCACGTAGGCAAAGCTGTGCTTAGCAAATTACTATGTCATACAGCTTACCTTGTTGGGTTCCGCCATGTTTAAGCAGGCAGCGTGTTGTTCTTGTCTTTGGAAGATCCGAAAAGAAAGGCTTTTTGTTCCACTATTAACACTTTCTTTGAGCTCAGTGAAAGTTTTCGGAAAACGAAGGATGTTCTCCCGTGTAGTCGTTTAGCAGTGTTCCAAACAGCTGCACCTGAATACCATGGGTGAAGATAAGTTTCACACGCCTACTGTAAACAGGGATAAGGAAATACCATTTGCACAGGTAGAAGAAACAATTTGCGCGTCTTCAAAGCTTGCAAAAATGCTTGCTTGTGTTTATGAATTGACTATACTTAGAAACAGGTGCGTCAAAGCTGAAAAAAACTACCTCTGGGAAACAAACCACAAGATTTACTTGGTAACAGTTTACTTGGATGGTTAACCTTGGTGATCTCTGTTCAAGGCTTGCCTTCAAGGTCAGCTTTCTCTTTCACATGCATTTCTTCTACCGCGCAGGTATCTGCATGAGCTCTCTCTCTGTGGTATCTGAAAGCTGAACTATGTTTTTAGGAAGCATGCTCATTTTCCAAGAGGGGGAACACTCCACAGTAGTCTAGGTACCTGGCCCACAGCTGGTCAGGAGATATGTGGTGCAAACAAGAACTGAACTACTTTACTGAACTTAATTTCTAATAAAATAACCTTCTGTAATGTCAAGGCAATGGAAGAGAGAAATCTCTGCTACCGCATGATTAAGAGATGTTGGGAAATTACGAGGAAACAGTAAATACGCATGCAGAAGCCTTTATTTTCCGTGTTCAGAGCCATTAGGACTACAGACACACAAAATGTCTACATCTGCATTGCTCCTTTGGAATAATGGTTGTTTCATAGGCATAATTATTTATCTTCCCACAGGCCTAATGTCAAATAGTTCAAGATCCGCAGGTACAAATTATTTTTGGTCAAAGTATAATGAATAAGCTTTTCTGGTACAAAGGATGTTTGTTGGGTTTCATTAAACTAACTGGACAAACTGGTATATTAAATAGGAGTGCATCCCAGTTTGTTCCCAAAGCTACGTTTTGTTTTTCCATCTTGGATTTCTCTGCAAAAACAAATGAATGCGGAGTAATAATTCTCAAGCCTACGCCTTTCTGGTGGCATCTTCTCGAAAGAACCAATAAATCTACTCGGCGTTCTTGCAGATGGTTCAGCTTTGTGAGGAAAAGCTCTGGACCTGCTCGTTCACGACCCTTAACATTGGGATCCCTCCACCTCAGTAAACAAAGAAACTTTCTTCCCCGGCAAGCTTTATAACTGAACCCAAGACGGCTAAGCGATGCCTTCTATGGGAGGGTAAACACCCCTTTAACAGGGTTTATTAAAGCCTCCCCAGTTACTCAAGAGGGAGTTTCCTGGTGGTAGATGTGCTCTGACATTTCTTACCAGCAAGAAAAAATGCGACAAGGTCTGGCAAAGGACCGCTCTGGTACGCTTATCTTTGAGGAACGTCAAAGAGTAAGTAGGGAACTTGTGCTCTATCAGCAGGAAAAGACATTTCTTTATAATCAGAGGGTAGAAACCAGTTCCATTCTCTTCTCATGTTTTGAGCAGAGCTTTGACAAAGGAGTGAATTTGCCCTGGAGCAGTTAAAACAAAACCAAAAACCCAAGAGGTCTACTCCACAGGCATTTTCCTGGCATTCTCTGACATGCAGATGACTGATAATATCACCGTAACAGCTGTTATCTCAAATGTCTGCCTCTGGGCAAATTAAAAGTAAAGAAAAGCCAAAATACTTGAAGAGATGAATATAGAAGGCATTTGCCAGTCATTTACTGGCCCTGGATTGCCTGCTGTCAGGGGTAAAATGAAGCGTGTTTGCTTTATAAGAAAATTACAGAGCTGTCATCTTTGCAGCTCCTATACGCAGAGCGATGAAGAGCAACATCATTGCCAGGACTGAAGGCAAGAGGATTGTTTTTTTAACCAGAATCTGAAACATCCTTTCTCAAGGATATGCTTGAGCCTTGCTGCCGTGGAGCAGCAGGAGCAGGGCTGCCCCCAGACGGGGACCAAGCCGGGACCCCAGGGGGACCCCGAAGCAAACAGTACATAAGCACAGCTATTGCAGACATGGCAAGTGGTCCAGCCAGGAGCAGCAGGAGATGGGCCTGGGGACAAGCACGGATCTAAGTCCAGGTAGGCTCCAGTCATCATCTCTGGACTCTTGGCCATGCTCCTTTGATGCAAAAGTTCTCAACTGGGAGGTGCTGCTTGCACAGATTCCTCCCAGCCGGCTCCCACAGTGGCATGCTGGTTTTATAGTGGGAGCCACATAGCTAGGTGGTGTAGCCTACAGTGCCAAAATATATATGCCTTGGCATCAGGTGTAGGACTGAGCTGGTACACGTGTGCCGTTTACATGCTGGATAACTTGGAGGGCAGGTAGAGAAACTTGGGACTACATGGATCTGTGCTAGTAGGGGCTGATCTTTTTTCTGATGATCTTCTGGTGATGGAAGTGTGATTCGTCTGAGAGGGACCAACAACCTTCTGAGGTGCTGTGTCAGCTTGTGGAGATGGGTTTTTCACTTGAATTAGGTAACACCAAGCCTGCACCTGTTTGCTGCAGCCACAGATCCTTGAAATGTCCAGGCTGTGAAATGTGTAAAAGATCATTCAAAGAAAATTCTCTGGACCAGACCGAAGTCAAAGGCACCGAGTGCCTTTCTCAGAGCTGTCAAGAAGGGAATTAAAACGCAACTAGCAATAACTGGGCTACTAGAGACAGGGTGAGAGATAAAGGGCTATTGCTTTCAGTGTCCTAATAACGTACTGACCTCCACAAGAGAAAACTTAACGTGTTTATAGGAGGTTCTGATTCTGGACCATACCATAACTCAGTGAAACTCTGCCTTTATAAAAAATAACTCCCTGCTGGTTGGTATCCATTTAAATTGTGTCCACATGTAACAAGCCTGGCTTTTGCATACTTCTGACAACTCTGGAAGTAGAATTACCACAGAAATCTGCAGTATTTTAGTGGGAAGGGGGTAAAGCTGATATCGAAAATCCATCTGTGTTCTGATTTGAGTGCAGTAGGCTGAGGCAGGCCAAGAAAGCCACATGGGCCCCAGGAAGAGAAGTGCCAGGGGAAGGAGAAGAGAAGGTCATCTTGGTTTTGTTGGAGAGGGAAAATGAAAGCTTTACAGGTGTTCAGGGAATAGGGACTTCACCATTTCACTGGTGTCAGATAACTGTCTGTAACTGGGATGTTTATTTTAATATTGAAACCTTTAGCGTTACAGAGTGCTAACCATGGGATAAAAGATGTCCAAGAGAGGCTACGCATTGTCAAGATTTAAGATTAAATCCAAGATAAGACAACGGAGAGGAAGTTAGCAAACCCCGGTTCTGCTCCTGCCTCTGCCCGTGGTTTCGAAAATGTCACTCTTCTTCTCTGCATACGTGTTTCTCAAGCCTTTAGCATCCGTTTTACGTTTGTAGCAGATCTTCCCCACGAAGGGTGCAGCCCTGTGAGCATTTTCATCGGCTCACAGAATGAGTAAATTCAGATCAGGAGCTCGCTTTGGAAGCGAACCTCCCATCACCCCTGCTTACCATGCCCGGCAGAGCAGGGCAGAGCCTTGTCCCGCTGCCCCAGGCACCGGGCACCTCCGTGGGGACAGCGAGGGGCCAAGGTGGAGCTGGAGAAGTTGAGGAAATGCCCGCAGAAAGTCGAGTATAGCCTGGTGACGTGCCACGCTTCTGAATGTCTTTTGTGTCACCGAAGCCTTTTCAAGTATTGAAAGGGACCCAAGCGGTCTCAAACGGCAGCTGAGGGACCTGCCCTGGGAGCCTCCTGCTGAGGATCACCTTATCTCTGTCCTTCCTCTGACTGATCCCTTGGGACTCACCAGGAAGGAGCACTTCAGTGAAAGGCACTTCCAGGAAGGACGTTTTCCAAAGGCAAAGCCCTTTCTCTGCTCCAGGAGTTAAAATTCTTCACTGTAATTCCTGGAAAGTGATCCCGTCTAAAAAATCCTGGCAGTTCTTACAGGGGTAAGAAAACAATCATGGTGGAGGTCGCGTAAAACAAACAAAATGCTTGGAAAAGCTTTAAATTCAGGGGTATGAAATTCTGGGCATTACCAGCATTTTGCAAAAATGCCCTGACATGGTTTCTTGCAAAAGTGTTTGTGAAACTTTGGGTAAACTTAGGCCGTTTGAGTCTTTTGGTTGGAAATAATACAAAACTCTGTGGTTCTTACTTTTCATCTGCCAAAATTAAGGAAACAATCGTACCGCATTCCTTGTAAGTGTTAGGAATTGCACTTTACTAAGTCAGGCTCAAGTGAGATTTAAGTAGAACTAGAAAAAATGCTACTCCCTGGTTTTTATGACTTTTGAAATGTATACAGATGCAGTATGCGTATCTCTGCTATGTTCTTGTGGGGACTTCAGGTAAATATTTGAATGGAGGGGTCTGCAACCTGAATGAATAGAGACTTTTAAAACATATATTGCTGAATATTTTGGGAAGCACGTACCATAGTTTTGCTCAATACTCTATCCTTCCTGCTCTTTTCACTGGGACCCTTGCATAACATTGGAAGCGCTAATTGTATCTCTCAAAATTACAAGCAAGATGCTGTTTCAGGTGAAGGTAATTTGGGAACAAAGCCGTTGGCGTAATTTGTGGTACTAGATATGAAACTGTAACGGGGAGAGTAAAAGAAAGCTTTCTTCTCATCATCTTTTGTATTTCTTTTTGTACATAGCACCTGTACAGAACGGTGAGGCCTTGCGCGACTTGTAATGTATTGATCAAAAATCCCTGCTGGCCTAAGGGAACACAGATCCGCCGCAGTCCGTGCGTCCGTGCCAGTTCATACTCCATTTCCTCTGAAATGAAAGAAGCAGTGCAAGAACGTCGAAGTTGCCCTGAAAAGTTTCTTCTCTTCAGAAATAACTACTCACTAATCAGCAACAGCCAATTCCCTTTTTGCCTGCCCCCAAGCCCTTGTCCTTACTGTCTCTGTGAGACTATAAATTGATCTTTGTAACATGTCCAGAAGATTAAAAATAATCCAGGCTCTCACAGAACACAGAAACACGTTGCTTGTTCCAGGATTGAGGGGTCCTCAGGGAGGTGCTGCTTTAAAGTTAAACCAAGATAACTTTAGCATGAGTGTCGCACCAGTCTGAGCTGTGCTGTGTCCAGGAGATGATTCCTTGGGAATCAGTTTCCTAAAGTTTCATAAACATTGCCAAAGAGAGTTTTGAAAAAAAGAACAAAAGTAGACTTAGCAATAAAGACCTTTCTTTGCATTGAAGTATTCCCGGTGACTTGCTGGGTGGAATGAGTAGAGGCCACATCAGCTGTAGAAGCAGAAATTTTGTTTAATATCAGTTTTGCATGCCACAGTATATCGTTTCCGTGGGCTCCAAGGAGGACCTGTAAATATCGTGTAGCGGTTCAGGTGCCAGAATATCAGTGCCAACTGGATTTTCAGGTCTGATGTTTACTTTTGTCATTTCAGATAGGACAGATCAACGCCTATCAAGTGATTTGCGGATGTCCCAGTCACCGTTATCCAAACCGCGGTGCTTTAGGATCCAAATGGCATAAAAAAGTCAACCTGCTGAGTCTCACAGCATCCGCCAGCTTCCTCAGGTGGGCTTCACGATATGGGCTTCCTTGCCAGCAAGTGGGCACTTACTGAGTGTAAAAAAGCTGCCCCTTGGCACCTGAGACTTTTCTACTGCCCTGAAGGTACCATGACTCTGTATCACACTATTCAGTGCGCGAAAGTTTGTGCAAAGCCCCTGAAGTTGGTTGTCTTCTGGGGAAAGAAGAACGGCCCGGGAAGGGGTGGCATGGTTGCAAAGACCCTCTTGAGTCATTCAGAGCTTCTTCACGCCTCTGTCACAGCAGCTTTTGGGGTCTGAATAGCTTGTTGCTGTCTTTGAACCCGGTTTCTGTCCACACCTAAGAGCAGGAGATAGTGATCACGGATCTTTTATTACAATATGCAAGAATTTGAAGCACTATTTCTGGGTTAAAGAAAAAGAGTTGGTTTTATTAGGAAAGTATACTCTACCTCTCCTCTGAAAACTCTTCCCAAAAATGTACACTAATGTAGCTAGCACAATCATCCGTTTGCACAGCAAGCCCTTAGACGCCGTTTTCCTTCTTCCAGATGACTTTCGTAGCCCACCTGGGAAATAAATTACTGGGCAGTGCTAGAGTTATTAAATCTACATACCCTCATAAAAGTTCAAACCAAAGTGTGATCATCAAGTACTTACAGGTCAGCAATCACACCCTTAATTTTCAGAAATAATTTAGAAGAGATGGTATTATCTGGAGAAAAAGGTCCTTCCTTTTCCTTTCCAAATTTCCCTTTATACGTTAGTAATAAGCATAAAAATTAGGACCTGGCTGAATGCTTGCCGAAGCCAATGGAAAGTCTTTACTTAATCCCCGGGCGCTTTGGTGGGAGCCCTTCAGACCTTTCAATTCAGAGAAGCACCTATGTCATAAGCCCTTTATAAGGTCCCAGTTATATTGCCCCATTTTGTGGGACATAGCTACAGCCTTGAAATTAAAAATATACTTAAATACTTTGCAGAATAAGGATGCACTTTAGAGCCAAGTATAGGCATGAGATGTGTGTCAAACGGGGCCTTATTATTTAGCAGAGCACGCTGTTTGCCGCTCACAGATCTGTCGCCATTGAAGCTGTGGGTATTGGTTTGATTTTTGGAAAACGTGTCTTCCAGCACGTTCTTCAAAAAATGGTATCTTGGAACACCAGCTAGAGGTAGTATGACGGAGTCTTTCAAAAGTAGGCTTTTGTAGAAAGTGATATAGTTACGTAGTTCTCCCAGTTTACTCTCAGGTCGTGCTGGTGCTGTGCATCTGAGTCCCGGTTTTACAAATAAAAAGGCTGCACGGGTTCCAAGAGTCGTGACATCAAAGAAAGGCACAAAGCTGCCGTCTGCTCCTGACGGCTTTTCTTTATACCTTTTTTTTTTTTTTTATTTGCAGTTGAAGAGTCTAAGCCTGTTTCAGTGGCTCTGCGCTCCCGGTGCACGTTGTCTGCAGCAGCCGGAGTCAGCCCAAACCGTCTCTCATAGGTCGGCTTTCGAACGGGGATTTTCTCACAGCGCGATCAACCGCCTTTCCAGCAAATCACAGGTGTTCTCCACATGGCGTGAGCAGGTGAGAGCACGACTTTGCCAAACCGTGATGAAGTTTGGTAGCTGAAATGCAAAATCCCAGTTTGGCCTGAGATCTGAACCTGGCACTCCGCTTTATCCTCCGCTCCGAGCCAAATCATACTGCAGCACGTCGTGAAAACCGAACACCACTGTGCTCTGGATCGCTTAAGATCTGGATCCAGCTGCAAACTCCGATGAGGAAGCTCCTCTCTGTGCATGTTACAGTGGTGCCGATGCGCAACATGTTCCCGCGTTAGCTAGAGCTGGGAGCACTCCGAGACAAATGCAAACACCTGAAAATCGGCACCTAAAAGTCTGTAGGGAAGAAGCTAAAATGCAGAGAAGGCATTAGGGGGGCAATGAAATTGCTGCTCCGTGGAGCTTAAAAAGACAAAACAGGAAAGAAACACACCATGAAGATTTACGGGGGGTTCAAGTTCTGAGGCAAAGCACCCCCTCCGTCTTTTTGGCTCCTGAAGTCTCTTATTATTAGTTTTAAGGGCTGCCAAGCAGACAGAGTAATTCATTCAGCCCACCTGTGCTTTTTTTGAGGGGAAAAAAAATGGAAGGATGTGTTCCATATTCTTCAGGAAGTGCTCCTCGCTGTGGAGCCAGCTCTGCTGAAGCCTCATGAACGCTCACAGGACGTCTGTGGTGTGCCAGCCCCCCCAGGTGACCCCGCTGCCCAGGCGATCCTGCTCTCACCTTCTGTCGTGGGCTTTTTTTTTTCTTTTTTTTTTTTTTTTTTGGTTTGTTTTACTGGGGAAGGATTTGAATTTTTCTTCTGGTGTGTTTGGCACTTCCGGTAGAGACTTTGACATGGAAAAAGGCTCATCTTTCAAATGCCTGTGGCACTCTCTGTGAAAGGTGATTTTTAAAACGCCGTTTTATTTCGCTTCCTGGCAGTGATATCAAAAGGAACAATCAGTGCCTGATTTAGAGCCAACAATTTATTTCCATTATAATAAACAGAAAACAATGGCACGCTGCCTTATTAGTTATTTGCCTTCCAAGTCAACAAACTTGGAGGGTTGGGATGAGATCTAACCAGAGATACGCTTTGATGTTTTCAGTTTGGAGAACTGGTCTCCTAGCCAAAATGCTGAGCAATGGCAGTTCTGGGGGAAGAAGGAAGGGAAGGAAGAGCGGAGGGAAAGGAGAGACTCCCTGAAAGCGCAGGGCAGGGGGACAGCTGCTGGAAGAGCTGGGTATTTTGTGCCATGATGGTGGCTGGTTCGAAGAAGACATTGGAGTGGTGATTGTGGTACCCGGGAGTCTCGCGTCAGACGTAACGCGTGCGCAAAGAGCAGCAGCTGGATTGGTTTTGGTGTTGTCACTTTGATTTATACCCGTTGAGGATCTAGTCCAATGCACGCTCAAGATCTGCTGCTGCCCGTCAGAAGCACAGAACCACTTTGGTGGTGTGTTGCAGGGTGTGTTGTGGAGGCTGATGGATCCAAACCAACCCAGATGTGCGCAGCAGCTTCTCTCCCAGGAGCAAGCTCTTAGTCTTCTAGCACTGTCACATAAACGCTGCTTTGTAGGGCGTGCTGCTGAGCAAAATGAGTTTCAGTATTGGTCACTGTACTTTGTTGTTTTAGCACTGATTTCACATACGTGTAACGTTGCAGGAGGGGAAACTCCTCAGCAGAAACAGGAGAGTTAAAGTGCTTTGAAGTATTTTGTTCTATATGCCTAATGGGACAGAGGAGCTGTGGAAAACTATCTCGCAAGAAGGTCTTGGAGGTGAGTATAAACATTACAGGTAAAAATCTGCTATTTTTCTCGATAGAAAATTGTGATAAACTTCTTCCTTGGCATCGTGATGCCAATCAATAGCGAAAAAGTCAAGGACCCCCCCATTGCCTGAATGCATTTCACCAACATTCCCAGACAAAGCATCCGTATTATTTATCAGAGCAGAAAGCCTGAACGTGGTGCGAGGCAATTGATCGTTCCTTGTTTATTAGTCACATCTCTCAGGGACAGGCCACACCAACCGTTTTAGATTCTTTTCTGATGAATATGCAAACACGTTAAACCCCTATTTTTTCTCACAGAAGCGATGCTGTAAACTGCCCAAGTGGTTCGTAACAGTAACCAAATGAATAGAGGCAACAGCAAGTGAGGTAAATTGTTTGCCTGTGCATTGGAGGGAGATATATACCTGCTGCCTACCTATAGATTTTTATTTTAAGGGAGTTTCTGTAGGGATTTTTTAAAAACCTGAGGAAATTGCAAACTTTTCCAAAGCCAAAAGAAAACTTGCCATTCTTAGGAGGAGCAAGGCAAGCTGCAACCTGTTTTAGAAAAGGTATAGCATGGTGATCATAAACATTGCCTTTGAGGTAACCAAACGCAGCACAGAAAGAAACCAAAAATACCTGTTGGGAAGAAACGTCTCATCTGAGCAAAGATATTTGATAATAGTTTCGTGTGTTATTGTCAAACTGCTTTAAATAGCCAAGCCCACAGTTATCACGGAGGAGAGAATCTGAAGCAGGCGATATTGCACAAAAGATCACATAGTACTTCATTGGGCCACAAGAATCTGCGTGATAGTGACGATTTTCAGCGACCGAAGTCATCATACTGGATCCAAGCCTCAGAGAGTTTCTTGAACTGGCACTTTTAAAAAATATCTAGTTGTAATGAGTGGTGGGGACAGTCTGTCGCATGCACAGGTCAATTTTCTGTGCAGAACAGCGCGTTCAAATCCTGCTCGAGCAGTTTCCTCTCCTTTGAACCCTCTTTCTTATTGCCAGATGCTCGGTCACAGTCTGGCCCTCATTCTTCCAGTCCTCCCATAAATGGAAGCAAATTTCCACCAAAAGCTTCCTTGGGGGCATAAGGAAATTAGGGAAAGAATAGACCTGGAGTCCTCTCATGTAGCTAAAAGGCCTCCAGTCAGACACTGCAGCCAACTTCTCTTTCCTGTGCTCTGTTGCAACATGATCAGCTTTTTTAACTAGCCTAGAAATTCTGGCTTCTTGCTTTATTCCAGCAGATCTCCCTTCAGCAGAGGCATGTGATACCTGGCCTTGATCCGCCTGACCGCAGGAACCCAGATCCCACAAAAAGGGCTGCACTTCTTGCCCTTCTGCATTTCCATGATTGCCTTCTGGACAGTAACAGATGATGCTGAAATGCTTTCAGCAAAGACACGAGCTTATCCTCCCTCCTTCAAATGCCGGTTCTCTCTCTCCTGCGCTCTTAGTTTTACCTCATCAGCTCAGTTTTTCTGCTGGCCCCCGCTCATTTCTCAAGCCAAAAGTCTATATCTTTGTAGCCACAAAGTCCCAGAGCGCAACGCGTCCTTGCATGTAGTGATTTCAGGTTGGCGACGGCTGAGGCCAGCCTGGACGCTGCCTCCCCTCTCGTTAAATGAGGCTGGGCATCATACGGTAAACAGTTACGGCGAGGAAGCTGCAACTGGAGCCATCACAGGGCATAAAAGGAGAAAATACCTCACCGAATTAATTCCAAGAAAGAATAAGGTTGGTGTCTCATCGGGCAATAGGAACTATCCGTGACATATTTGTCTTTTTATTTGTCCTTGCCATGAGTTCAGTAATTATTCTTATTAATGTGTGCGGTGCAAATGTCTCTTCACTGAGGGAGGTACCTTGATTTACCAGTGCCTGGTTTCTAAAATCTTGCAAAACAGATGAAAGCGGGCAAGGGAGGAAGGCATGGAGGGCCAGGCAGCAAAGCTTTTGGGTGAGGTCCTGGGATCTGCCGAGGAAATAGGGGCTGAGAACAGGTATCGTGAATCTTTAACTCCTGTACATCCTTTCGATACAGAGTCAAATCCTGCTCCTATGAAACACCTCTGAAGACAGCATAACTACGCACAGACAGATGAGAGAGACGTTGCCTCTTCTTTTTTCGGTCATGTCAGATTTCCCTGAAATCTGTTTTATCTAACTGCCAGACAAAGCTCCTCGATTCTGCAGCCAGCGTTATTTGGTCAGGGCATGGGGGTGAAAAGCCCGGCATTCAACAGAGATTCCTTGGAGTATCTTTAAGATCTTGGATCACATAAAACAGTCCCCTCTCATAAAAAAAAAAAAAAAAGCACACAAACTTACCATTGTTGAGTGTTTCTTTAATAGAATCAGAAACAAATTTGTGACCTTGTGGCCCAGAGGTGGGAACACCATCTATAAACTTGCCCAGACATAGAAATGCATTCTGCCTGTCAGTAGGAGTTTGCCATTGAACATGTATATAAAAAAAAGCTGGTGTTACATTAGGCCAACATTTTTTAAATGCCACAGCTCACTTTATATGCCGTAAACCTTGTTAATGTTGCTAACAAGAAAGTTAAAAACTCAAAGCTATAAAAATAGGAATGCCACTGCTAACTAAATAAATAATACGTGAGAACCAAATATTCAGATACAAGTTCTGGAACGGCTCGTGTGTCCAGGGAGGGAGAAAGGAAAAAAAAAAAACCAAACCCATTAACCTGAGTCGTTGCTGATGTTATAAAAGCTCCCTATAGTCCGCAGAATTGTCTCCCCTTGAGTGTTTGACTTAATTTCAAATGGGTTTTGAGAATTCAACACGATAGCCTGGACAAAGCGGCCGGTCATTTCAGAATCGAGGGGCAGGCAGGCAGCAAGGACCGTGCCAGCAAGGACGATGCAGCCCGGGAGTCCGGATGGGGCAGGGAGGGAGGGAGGGAGGGAGGTTTCCTTCTATCTGACTCAACAACAGATTGTTAATGTGGCAGCAGTGGGGAAAATGTTTCCTTCAAAACAGGCCACCTACATTTTCTGGCCTCTACTGTTGGCTCTGGATGCAAGTTAATAGACCCAGTTTGTGCCTGTTACACACAATCTGGGACGTATCGTGGATCTTTTTGACAGTCTGGACTCTGTAGTGGTTCAGGGGCTGGAACTTCCAGGGATTACTTTTGGCATCTACGTTCTAACTACATATATTTTGAGTTGTTTATCAATGCAACTTTTTAACTCTATAATGTAAGAATTAGGACCTATTCCTAATGTTGGGCCTTCTGACATCAGAGTTATGTGGGTTCACCTTTCTACTTAGCATTGGCACTTAATTTAGTGTCTTCTAGTCTTTGCTCGTGAAAAGCAACCTTTTTCTTTTCCTAATTTACTACCTCCTGGAAATTATGAATGGAAGATCTTAAAAGATATGGTATTTACACAACGGACCGTTGCTTACAGATTGCACAACGTAAAAGAGTATATATCCTATACACTTATTTAGGTATATAAATCTAGAGGAGGTTATACAGTGACGAAAAGTGGGAGAGAGAAGGAGGTGTTACTCTCTCTGTCCTGTGGATGCAGGCTTTGACTTTTTTTAAGAATGCGTTCTGTACGGTCCTTTTCCCCCATAAGTGTCTGGAATGCAATGTATTGTCAGATAGATATGAAACAAACTCCTGTTACTTAAGCATTAGTTTCCTGATCCCAATCCCAAACTCCATTTATGGAAGTCTTATGGACTGGAGATCAGCTGCTAAGAGGCAAACTGATGGCTGAACCCCATAAACAACAAACACGCCCTGCTCCCCAAAGGGATCCGTAGAAATAAGGTCTAGTTGTCAGGGCCCTGAGTGCATTAATAGGCCTTGTTTGCCCTGACCCAACCCCACCTGGGGCCACCAGCCACACCTGAGAGCCCCTACCTACGCACCTTCTCCTCATTGGTCTGGGGTTGCATTTAATCTCAGGCTTGGGCAACCAGCCCTCGTAGGAGCTGCACTGGAGATGGGTGTCTCTCTAATGCTAAAACTGGCCTTATGGTTTGTTTTTTTTTTTGAGAGACCCTCAAACCTGTTTTGAAGAGGTAGGTCAATTGCTACTCTGTCTAAGCCTTAAAGGTCTCAAAGAAAAAAAAAAAAAAAAGAGTATGTGAACCAGAAGAACCCTCTGATCGGGCCGTAGGATTGGAAACTATCATTTCAAGGCATACATCCTTCAGGGAGGTTGGTTTGCTTACTGTCCCGGGTGAACCAAAGGCCTGGAACTGCAGACTTGTGAGGACTGAATAGGATCCAAGCTGTTATGTACATACATGGCACCTAAGGCCATCACAAAATTCCATCTTTGCTCTGCTTTCTTTTCTTATCCTTAATTTAATGCTGTAAAGAAAAGGTAGAAGAGCGAGCATGCACTCGAGAGTGATCTGTTAGACCAAGATGACTGTGAAAGCAGCAAGACCCAGGCTTTGGGATGCAGCGTCTGATGTGTAACTGTGCAGTTAACATGGGCACAAGAAGAAGGTGCCCCAGATGCAGGCTCCTGTGCAAGTCTGGAGAACGTTTACAGAGGAACAAGGTAATAGCTACTAAGAAACAAACTGGTTGTTTGGCTTCTTTGTGGATTACTAAACTTGAAACAATCTCGATATAAGCAGAACTTGGACAAGTAAAGACTTTATTTCGCACATTTCTTCCCTTTTCAGTTCTGACCATCTCTGGGATAGCTAGAATCCATCAAGATCTAGGAGTTACTTCATAAAAAGGGCAAACTTTGAAGGGTGAATTTGGGCATTTCCCCTTGAGTGCAGATCAAAAAGCACTGCAAGTAATAATGTGAATTCTGAGAACACATATACATGTGTGCCTGCTGTGTGAAGGCAATTATTTCTATGTAGGTCACTTCTTAACAATATAAAATGCATACCTAAGGACAAGTTCTGAAAATACCTCAACTTACAGCATCTTCCAGGAATTTAGCAAGATCTGAGGTAGCTCAGGAGCTCGCAGAGTAAAGGCCTTGTTGGTTGTTACACGTTCAGGTTCTCAAATATCACCATCATAAGCTTTATTTGGCTGACTTCATGTATGTTGTGACTGCTTGGGTTCTTGTCTGTCTTCAGGAGCTAATCATAAGGGGTTCCCCCCCCCCCCATGTTTATGTCTTCCCTTCCCACCTGCTGTGTTCCTTTAAGTAATTTTTTTCTGTGGTGAGGGATGGCAGTTGACCTGTCCTGTGCTTGGATGTTTTTGCTCTTCTCCCTCACCCAGACCATTTTCATCCAGACCATTTGTGATACTTCACTATTGTTGGTCAGAGACACCAAGCCTCCCATCATTGAAGGTTATAGAGCCAACCTTCTTCCAGGCGTGGCATAACTAAGGGAAAGAGGGTTTGGGGCTTTGGAGAGGATTTGGCACCAGCTCTTAGCAATTATTCAAAAAGAAAAAAAAAAAAATTACTCCAAATATAGATGAATATATTTCACAGACAACCCTTGATTGTTGTAGCCACCTATGGGTCAGAAGTGAGGAACGGCTGGATGACAGCGAACAGAGTGTGGAAAGCTCTATGCTCTCTCTGACTTAAACATAGACGAAAGAGTACATTTTAAAACCTTTGTGCATTTATTCAACTTTACTTCCACAATGACACAAAAATTACTTGGAGTGTCCTGCTTCCTGTGAGGGGGGGGGGAAGAAAAGTAGGAGAGCCTAAAGTGCTTCAGAAGATGGTTGTCTTTCTCCATATAGAGGTTATGTCTGTGATTCACAACTAACTAATGATTAAACTGATTAATGGTTGAAATTAAATCTAATCAATACACAGGGATGATATATTAGGATTACATTGTTGGGGGGTGAGGAAGGTAGGTAATCCAGCTGAGAAATCTATTCTTTTGTTGTATGGCTAATAAAAAAAAAAAAAAAAACAGCCATTTGCTTTAGCTCTTCAGAATTTAAATCAAATTTGATGTAACTATTTGGTCTACTTGAAACAATGACTCCATTGCCTACAGGACTCAATATAGTACACTCACAGGAGAGAAAATGGTGGGACTTTAGGAAAAATTATTTAATTTTCAAGGGCTACTGTTTACAACTTGGTGAGAAGTTCTCCCTTCCCCGCCCCCCCCCCCCCCCCCCCCCGTTTAATCTCGGTACTGGCTGTGATTTATTAAGCTATATTTCCAGGATAACATGCTGAGATGATGATTTTGTTGGAAGACCACACTCAAAATTGCACTGAAATTGGATGCAGCATGAGAACCGTCATAATCAGGACTTCACCACTGAAGCCTAGGAAAAATTTTGCAGAGGGTCATGTTGCATCTTGTCTAGGGCTTTCACAAATTAAAAATCTATTTATATAAGAATTTTAAATCAAAGCCCAACCATTCTGTGCTTTGATTTAAAGCACTTACATTTTTCTCTTCACCTCAAACGTGGACTGTGTTCAGCATTCTCATTTGAATGTACACCAGTGTAAGTCCTGGGAAAGATGTTTTCTTCTGCGATCAAGTAAACTCTCTATTAATGCTGCTAAATTTCTAACATAAGAGACTAGATAAGACATGATGATGGCAAACTGTTGAATTGTTATCGTGAGCCCTCTTGGAGGGGAACCAAGGCAGGTGTGAGACCTGAAATTTCCAATGGGGTGTACTGCTGTAGACAGTCTTTTCACCTAGTTTCCCTCTTTCCTTTGCCTCGGGAATTTTCTAGGTGGGTTAGGCAGGTCCTGGTGATTCTGCATGTATGTGGTTTTTTTCTCTCTGTAGATCATTGCCTATTCAGATCGCAGCACTGAGGCTGAAGTGGTGATGAAAAACTTTATAAGGGAGTAATGGCTGCTGTTAAATATCAAAGGAAAAAAGAAAAACCTAGAGAAGGAGAAGAATGGGGGAAACAAAGAGTTTGGTCTAGTTGATTTGTATCTTGGGAACACTAAAAGCACTCTGTAATTGTTCAGGTAAATAACATACTACTTTCAGAAACAGGGTGGTTTGCAGGCAAATTCAGTGAGTGGAATTTTCTTGTGCACTGCAAGGGAGCCTGCGAAATTTCCTTGGTTATTAAAGCCAAGGTGCATCATTTCATTTGGAAATTCTGACCAGTGGCACATTGCGTATTCTCCAGGTGTTGCAGTCTTGGGTAACAATTCCATTAACTGCTAATTTACAGGGCTCATGGGTCCGGAGGTAGCAGGGGAAAGGGCAGAGGCTGTGACTGTCTCGAGCTCGGCAGCCTTTTTTTTGGCATTTATGTAACAGCTTTGGATCATACTCAGTCCTTATAACTCTGCAGTTCCTGGGTCTCTGTCTCCTCAATACAAATAAAATGAGGGTGATGCCTACATCCTCTCTGGAGAGTTTTAGACACATTAGTCCAAATTTACAGATATGGGCACCTTCAGCATGGCTTATCCCCAGCAATGAAAGAATTATTATTCTGGAATCTCCAGAAATTGGGTTTCCTACCTTGATTCCTTCCTCTGTTCAAATACTTACACCTTAACTTTATTTGGTGGTAAACTTTCTTCTGGTTTTAATTTAGGAACCTATCTGGACTAATCACCCCCGCAGACCGAGGCATCACCTTTCAATGCCGCCTTCGCTCTGAAACAATTCTGAGAAATACGAAGAACTTCATTTCAACGTGAGAAGTAGTCTTGGGACCAAATTCAAGATCTGTAGGCAAAGGGACGGTGAGGGAGGGAGGATTTCTTCAAAGTCATCCATCAGCAGGGTCCAGTGCAGAGTTTAGCACTTAGGAAAGAAGTAATTTCCATATAGAATAAGTCTGAAGTCATCCACAAGTAGAAAAATAGTAGGAAAAACTTTTGAAGTTTTCATCTACTCGCGTGGCTTTCTTTTTGAGTGTTTTCTCGGGGTTTTTTGTTTTCTGTTTTTATTTTGAGCTCACGGAACTCAGTATCTTCAAGGCACGCTGAGCGGGAGACACAGAGCGCTACTTAATGCTTAACTGCTCTTCTGATGCTGCGGTGGTTAGGTTACTGCAGTTCAACGGTATGTTCTATTAGCAGCAATGTGTATTTGTATGTGAATGTGTAGAGACATTGTATTCAGCAGAAGGGTTGCTTGGGTAGAAAGAGAGGAAAGCATATTCTTTTTATGCCTCTGGCAAACTTCCATAACTGGCTCACCCGGACTGGATAAGATTTGTTATTTGTAGAGCAGTGGCTTCCTGGAGAAATGCTGTAGCAGGGAGCTCAGCCTGTGCGTCTAGCAGCGGCCTTTATTAATTGCAGCAGCGGGTGGAAAATGCATTAGCCTCATACATTACTGTTGGGAGGTTGGCCATATCCATTCTCCCAGGGTTGCTACATGCTTCTAAAACTATATCTACATGGGATTTGCTCTTCATTCTCCTCTTCTTTTTCCTTTCCTTGTCTTAAGACATTCAGCATTGCCAAGGGTACCCCATTTCCTGCATCCTTTGCTAGCAAAGATATGGAATGGCAGAACCCTGATACCAGGCAGAGGTCCTTCATGGTGCAACAAAGTGGAGGAAGGAGGTAGTTTTTCAGTAGTCATTCAGCTACTGTTTTGTCTTTTAAAAAAAAAAAAAAGAAAACAAGAATTTCTAGTAAAAGGAGAACAACGTTATTCTTTATTCCCAAAACTTTCCACCTTTTTTCATCTTACTTCCCACTGAGAACTCTGCAAACATGTCTGTGTTTCACTACTGCCTGAGCAATTCTGCAGAGGTGTCTGCTCACAGCAGATAGAGGAAACGGCAGAACCTGCCAGTGCCGCCTTTATGTAGCTGCCTGTATCTGCCCTCAGCAGAAATGCCGGCGCTCGATGTGTGCTAGCATTTTCCCAGTGGCTGCCGATACGACAATACACGTCGTATTACGATGCGGAGGGAGGGCTGGCAGAAGGAATAATTTAAAGAATTATTTATTGAGGCAGCCCCGGCTGTCACGAAGTCTGCCACTCCAGCACGGGTCATCTGGATGGATGGGAACCAGCCTCGGAAGAGCAAGCTCAGCACTGACTTCCCGAGGGAAAAGCTGTTCGTGCTGTGTACCTGCAAGGCATTTATATAGGATTATTCTCTGCATAGTGCGTCCTCCTGCTCTCTCGTGCTACTGGGAACAGAAGTACTGACATAGGCATAGCATGGGTGAGATTATACCCTACTGGTTTTGAAGGTAAAAATATCTTCTTCCTTGTGGGAGCCTACAGATATGGGGTGTTGATAGGTATATCTGAGGTCATATTACCTTTGAGGACAAGGGCCCATGTTTTTATTCATTATCTCTGAAAACCTACGGTGAAAACAGCAGAACCCACTGAATGTGCTAAGCTGAAGAAACTCTGCCTCTGTTCTTGGCAGCTCTTCCAACTGTATCACAAACATGCAACAACCAGCACTTTTCCTGCAAGCTTAGATAGGAATCGCGCTTTTGAGGGGCAGATCCTAACTTTTGTGCCAAAACAAATTGAAAAAGTTTCTACCTTTTCTTGTTTGGGAGAGAAACCTGAAAATGACAAGTTCTAAGTTTTGGGAGAGAACTCCAAAACTATTGATTTTGAAATCTTACAACTTCCAAATCTGTCTCATGAGGGATCCAATAAATGGAGTGGTGAGTGGCAGTAAAAATTTCAGATCAAGCACATGGTTAACCACCATGCAAGACGTGGTTAATTTGAAAACAAACCCTTGCACTTCAAATGTTGGACTCAGATACGAAGTGATAGGATAACAGTGGTAAAGACACCCTGAGTTCATTTCAGCCAACATGTGGAAGGGTTGGAAAAGCCTGTAGTTTGAGCCCCCAAGTCATATTTAGTCTTTGTACTTCCAGTGTTGCCATTTGCCGTTTTTTAACATAAGAAACAGCTTAATTTGACTCTTATCTTCAGCGGCTTAAACAGGAATTTGGTCTGAGAAGACTGTGCAGGTTCCCTTGCCAGTGTTACTTGCTCTGTTTTATGAGCGCTTGTGATGACCTGTGTGTCTTCATGGGGGCTGTTCACAGCGTGATTACAAAGATAAATGAAATGTGGTTAAAGCTGTTAAATTCCAGTGTCCCCTCAGCGCGCGGTAAGTCGGGAGCTCTACTGAACAGAATCAAATTTGGAAAGAAGCGTGATCTAAAGTACATCTCCTCTAATGAGGGCATATCGTAATTTCCAGAAATGCTTTCCATTATGAATTCTTATGGCATTGCATCTGTCTATGAACAGCGTCCTGAAATTGTGAATCATTCTATAAACGCTAACCGAATCAAGATGGCTCCATTTTAAATATTGCTGTCTCTTGGTTTCTGATCACCAAAAAAATTATTTCATGGAATTCAGAAATAAAGTTTTTTTTAAAAAAGAAAAAAAAACAACACCCAAAAAACCCCCAATAATAAAAAAGCAAGACCCTCCTCTAAATGTTTTTTGGTTTTTTTTATCATCTGTCCTGCAGTTCTGGAAGAGGAAATTCTGCAAACCAACTCTGACGCAGGAAAGGGAGGAACTAGCAAACTTGCTGTGCTGAAGGAAAACACAAAAGGTAAAATACAGCTTCATCCAGAAGCTTCCACGCTCAGTCACACAACTTCTTTGGAAGCTGCAGCTCTCATCCATGTCAGAGCACTGTAACTGGAGACAGAACGCTTTTACCAAAGAAAAGAAATTGCTAAGAGCTGATACAGATGAGCATTTAAAAATTGCTAATATGAAATGCTCGCTTTGTATCAAAGCATCAACGGGTGGAGCGTTTCCTTTGCGTTTTCACAGATAGAATATTTGTTTCTTATGGTGGCTCACTCAGATCACTGCTTCGAGAACCGTGTAAAGGTGAAAGGCTTTGTTCTGCCTTTTCTAATTCATCTGCTGAGCATGTTTATTTGCAGACAACTTACATATTGAGTAGCATTTACTGGACTTTATTTGATATATTTTGTTTGTTGGTCTTTTTTTGCAGCTCAGCTCCTGGTAAGCGATTAAAAGTTTTAAGTGACACCTAATGCCCTGTTAACTTGTTAAGTCCTATAACAGCATCTGGAAATGATATCTCTCCTTCTTTAGGTGGATTCTTGGAAGAGAATTCACTTTAACTGCAATTCCCCCTTTACCTTCCTTCCCAGCCTTATCTTCCCTCTTCAAGAGCTGACAGGGAAAAATAAAGACAAGTTATGAGACAATTGATATAAAACCTGTGTACGTGTAAATCTAAGTTACTCCGTATAAAAGGAAGGAAAAACAAAATCAGAACAGGACAGTACTGGGACCTGTGTGATGGGAAATCTGTAAGGGTTTTGTTCCGTCTTGGATTTGAAGCCTAGAAAAAAGAAATTTGCAGGTGATGGGGAATCTTGATACAGGCAATGAAAAGCAGGGATGTACAGCTCTGTTCTAGGGGCGAGAAGAGCCAGGCTGAAAAATTGGTGAATAACGTTGCTTTTCTGAAAGGCGTTAACTTGATTAACATTATACAGACAAAGGTTATTACAGCTAGCACGGGTCAATCTACAGAGAAGAGCTTCAAAAGGAGCTAAAGTCATACAAAAGACACGCATGAATCTTTGCATCAAAATTACACTTCCATGTTTATACTTCAGAGTCAGTCATTAAAGTTTGCCAGTATGTTTTGTGTGGGTTGAGAAGAACAATTTCTGAGAGACTTGTGGTCTAACTGTGAAAAATAGTGCTCTCTTGTGTGAGTTTTGTCACTTTAAAACTTAAGCAATTGAAACTGCCTGGCGAAATTATTGGTTGTAGATAGCTATATTTGGTGATTTGGGCTGGTTAAGGAAAGGCTTAATAATTCACATTCTTTTTGTAATGTATTACTGACTGCACATTAAACCCCCACAAAGGTAGGACGGCTGACGTGGCTGGAAGCCATTTGGATCCCACCTCTGAAATTGAGGTAAGGATTTATATCTAATCTCCTGCATTTGAAGCGGAAAACATACGACTTCAAATCAGGAGCTGGGGCAGCAGCTCTCTGGTCGTGATGGAGGCAGCTGGGCCATAATAGTGCTTAAGTGTTTTATTATGACGTTACAGGGAACGGTGACAGGTTGTTTTTAACTTCTCACTTGATCTAAATTGTTCTTCAGAATTATGACCTGCATTGTCTTACTACAGGGGTAGTAAAATCCCAAACATGCAGACCCTGGTATAGCCGAGCTCCATGTGAAAACTCACAGTAAATCAGCCTCGCTGCAGCCAAACCACATGTAAAAGCAAGCTGTGAAACAGACTCAACATCGCCAAACCACATGTAAAAGCATGCTGAAAGCCACCCTCCGCACAGTCAAATTATATATAAATCTGTGATGGAGAACAGTTGAGGTTTGCGTGTTTATTGGAATAACTCAAGGCTGCGGAGAATCCCCTTGCACAAGTCAACTTCTCGCCCACCTAATGTCTGAGCAGCTCCATCCAACAACACACTGGACAGACACACTCCCAACTCCTTAAGTCCTCAGGTAGGAAAAGTGGCTCCGGTAGGAATAAATACAGCCCGGTGGGTTGTATTCAACCTGCTCCGTATTTGGAAGCTGTGAATGAGCAAAAGAATCAAGCTCAGAAAGAGCAAAGGACTAGTTTTTTCTTGTCCGATTCGGACAGAACTGATATTGTTGTGTTATTCCCACTAATACGTCCTATTAACCTCTGACCACATAGGGAGAGTAAGTCGGGCAAGGGCCAGAAAAGAACATCTGGCTCCTGTGATTAATCTTTCCAGCTAGAAATGAGTGAGATGCGATTAGGAATCCCATTTTCTATTGTCTTGACTTCAGAAAGTCATCTTGTAAGTTTTAGTAGATGAGAAAATGGTAAGAACTGAGCTTCCAGTTCACTGATATTTTGTAACTTGAAATGCATCAAGCTTTTAAATGGCTTTTTGTGACATATTTCATGTATCATCATCACTGCAGTTAGTAATTCATGAAATATTTGGGGGGGTTACAGCCTTCTTTCTCACAATAGGTCTCAAAGCGCTTTACAGAGGAGTTCCGTATCATCGTCTCCATTATGTAGCTGTAGGAACTGTAACGGGGAGGCAGGAAATGACTTGCCCAATGCTGTGCGGGAGGTCAATGGCAGACCTCGGTGCAGAACCCGCATCTTTTCAGCCCACATTCCAGGCTGCTGAAGATGATTCTTGGTTATCTGCTGTAGTGGGAAGTCCCAGCAATGGCTGCTGTTTTGTGCCAGCCTACCAGAAATCTGGCTAACAAACGCTGTTGTGGCAGCGGATTTCTTACATCAGTATGAAATATCCAGTTCTCCGGGAGCCAAGGAAGGCTCGTGTCGGAAAAGGCTGCTCGCAGAAGCTGGTAGAAATGAATTTAAGGGTGTGCTCAACCAACAAGAGTTAGTTTTGCTTTTCTCTGACGCTGTTTTGTTTGAACATGCTGCTGTTTAATGTGCCAGTAGGGAGTTTGGGAACTGGCTTCTGTGAGGTAATCCAGGATTCCCCGCCTTTGACACACAGCGTGGCTGTTGAAATCAGGGGTCACAGCTTCCCCCTGTGCAAAGCAGAAAGGCTTGACTGGCTTAGGGGAGAAATTTCAGCATATATCTAAGTTGAGGATTTGCCTACGGGAGCAAAATTGGATTCACTGTAAGGGACTATTAATCTATTAAAAACACTTTTAGATTTAAAAACCAATTTATTAGATCAATAGACTTTTCTTTTTCCATTTCCAATCCCCTGGCTGAGCAGTCTGTCAGGATATTGATTCCATAACTTATTTATGTGCTCTGCTAAGTTCTCTAAATGCGGTATTTGACAGCTCCTTTTTCCCTTACTCATTCCAGGCTCGTCTTTGCAATCGGGCCTGATTGAACATTGCCAGTAAATACAGAAGTGCGGAGCCAGACTGGTACAGAGCAGTACAAGGATAAGGTAAGATTCATGGCTGCTTGCCCACTGCATGGTCCTGGCTGGTATTTGCCCTATTTTGGTCCCAAATGTTAGCTATTGCCAAGTGAAAAGAGAAATCAAGAGCAAGCCTTTGAGCATGTTTTGCTGTCATCTACGCCTTTTCTACTCCCGTGGAGAAAGGCCACAGGTTCAGGCCTGTGAGAAGCTGACAGGGTACCTATGCCGTATTTTCCTAGCTTATGCTTTTCAACTCGTTAAGTCCCTTTTTCAGTGCTTAATGCATTGACTAAACCAGCGGCGATCACCCTATCAGGCAGTGTTACCTGGGCGTCTGCCCCAGGGCAATGCCATCCAAAACGAAGAGGAGGAGGACACGAGTGTGACACGGAGTCAGCTCTCTACACGGCAACTCTCCAGCTCTGGCAGAAGTTGGTACACTTGGTAGAGGCCTGAGCATCTCATTATGAGGGAGAGATTATGGAAGAGGTGACATTTAAAAGCAGAATAGAAATTCTTTGCAGTATGTTAAAAAGCTCAGTGTTGTCTCTGAGAACTACCAGCCACCGTATTTACCATTAACATCTGACATGCTCACGCAGAATATCTTTTCAGCGTGCTGATAGTGAAAATGCTCAAAGTAATATATGAAATAAAACATTTCCACGTCTCAAAAGTGATCTTATAAAGCCCAGTGGCATTATAATCATTTAGCACAGCCATGACTCTGAAGAAACAGAGAGCAGAGCAGCAAGTGAGGGAGGGGGACTATTGCTGTACAGCATGGAGGTCAGGGTAAAATCCCAAATGCCGGTTTTGCTATTGATTTGAATTTTTTTTTAATTGTTTTAAGAACAAGAGTAAACGAGTAGAAGGGAGAAATACATTAAAGTGTTTAAATGTGGAAGAGCTGCTTTTGCTATCTGTGATGATGCATTTATATTCTGTTCGCTGCTTCTGTGCTATTCTGCTGCTCCCTGTTATATCCCTATGTATGCTTTTACATCTCATTATCTGATGTACTTTAACAAAATATGTGAACTTAAGAACAAAAAGCCAAACAAAGCCCACATTTGCTTGTGCCAAATCTTATCTCTTTAATATAGAAGGCTAATTGTGAACGCAGCCACAGTGTGGTTAAAAATATTCCTTCTGTCTCTGAAAATTATACTTTATAATCAGCTTTTAACTACCTTCACCACCACCAAATCAACATGTACGAGTATATTCTTCTGCTTTATGAGGCTAGAGGCTCTGCAGATCGTGAGATAGAATCATATCTCCCGAAACGCTTGTCACTTCAATACTCCATCAAATCGCTGTGGATAAGAATTAGTTTTTCCCACTTGCAGTTCAGTGGGAAAATCTTTCCTGGATCTCGGCAAACGCCCCAAGCCAGGGACTGATTTGGCAAGGTCAGACTGAAAACATCTCTCCACACTTACTTAACGCAAGGCACGGCTCAAACCCTGCTTTGTCCAGCTGTCAAAAAGCCTGAAGTGGGAAGTCAGTTCGGCGACAAAGACACAGAGATTGATCAACTAGAAATACATCCATCGGAACTTAGGAGCTGAGGTGTCTCGGGATCCTTCTCTCTAGGCTTTTCAGCAACCATCCCTGCCAGAAATACAACAAACACCCATTCTTTTATTAGCCCCTTTGGTATCTAGTCAGACTCGGTTTGACAGCTCCAGCTTCTGGATTCCTGCTGCAGCAGCCTGCTTCTGCTTGTCTGCTCTTAAGATAGGAGTCCGTGGGGACAGGACCTGTTAAATACTGGAGACGCCGGGAGAAAGGCCTTCAGAAACGTTTCTTCTTCTGGGGAAGAAAATGTAATTGAACTACTCTACCCCTCTCGTGAGTTCGGGGAGAAAACCCATGAGGATTGCTTAGGACTTTAGGGATGGATAATTTAGGAGTTCAGAGCTGCTGTGTCTGTGAAAGAGCAAGGCCGCTGTTGTCGTGTCCTGCTCACCTTGAACAGATTTGGAAATTAAGCCTGTATCTCCCCTAAATCCTCCACGGTGGGAATGAAATCTGAAGGACAAGGAGCGCAGCCTGATCGTCTGTTCCTGGGCAAGAGTTGTAGAGCCAGCACTGAGGAAACTGTGTTTCTTGACGTGTGAGCTGAAACGATGAGGTGGGGATGAAAGAAATAGGAAATTCCATGAAAACCTGCAGGCAGAGAATTTTCTGACTAGCTGCAAGAGGCTATCAAAATGGGAGCAAACTTCCATTTCGCCTTTCTTAAAGTCTGCAAGCGCTAGCGTAAATCAGACCCCTATTTATTTGGTGGAGAGACTCACTGAACTTGTCCTGCCTTTTTTTTTTTTTTTCTTGTGCCTGATTCGAGACCCAAAAATATAAAAATCTGCAAGGGTAGGGGTTTTGTCCCCAGTTTAAAAATATCCTAACCTCCCCAATGACCTTGATACAGAGAATTTCCTTCACCTTAAGCCCTCCAATTTCTCAGCCAGTCTTCAATCCTTGGGATGTGCCCTTTGCCTTCATCTTTCAACCTCAAAATACTCAACCTCAAAATATTAGCGCTCACAAAAATTGGATGGATTTGCTTGCAGAAGGGAAGATGCTCAAATAAAAAAAAAAAGTGCTTTTGAATGTATTGACTCTAATTATCCATGCTTCTTTTTTTTTTTTTAATATCTCTTCCATTGTTTCATACAGAATTATCACATTTCCAGAAATATTTAATGACCCCATTCTTATTCTTGAATCGTTTTATCTCCAAGTCTGTAACTTTTATTCCTGGTAACAATTGACCCCAAGACTATAAAATCCTTAGAGAACTGCTTTATTTTGTGTGCCTCATCAACAGGTATTCTAGAAAGATCACCCAGCGGACCCATGAGAAATAGGGGAAGGCTTGGAAGTGCTACGTCGTAGTGGTATTCTTTATAGTATTCCCCAACGGTAGGCTTGCAGCAATGTACCAAAAAAAAAAAAGGTAATTGAGAAATTTAATCAATCAAAACAGTTAATCGGAACAAAATGCTGATTTCTGTCCCCTGTTCTGTTTCTTTTTGGATGGAGTGTAGTTGCTGATACGTATGCTGGTCTTCTAATCCTTTAATGGGGACACAGGCTTTTGAAGACTCCCTCTCAGAGGCGCTATTACCAAATATATGCTTCTAATTTAACTTCTCATGCCACGTTACAGTAGCCTGAAGCAATTTTAGGTGTTGGGTTTGTGAGAAAAGCCTAATGTTGATGTTTATCAGATGACCTTTTAAGGGGTAATGTGGGGGTTATCCACTGGCATGATTAAGACCATATGTAGGTCACTTTTCCCAGGCGTTTCTTACTGCTTTTCAAAATCCCATCTATTTTTACCCAAATTCAAGTAGGTACCTTTCATCTCTGGTATGTTTATGGGCATTACAAAATGAGACTGAAGCTAAGTGTGTGCTGCTTTGGAGTAATGTCTACTTGAAAAGACAAGAAAGCTTGCATGCATAAATATATAGTGGCAGCACAACGCTATTATGGGTAAACTTTTATTTTTGAACATTATGGATGTTTACAGAAGTTTTTCCTTTTTCCCTTCCCCTCTGTTGTCCCTCTCTACACAGGTTTCTTGGAACACTATGGAGAGGAAGTGACTTTTCTCTGTGAAGACTCAGCTTTTAGTGCTGAATCTGGGCTGACACCAAAACCCAAGGCTGGGTGCAGCTAAGGCATCCCTCTGCTCAACCTCAGCTCCCTTCTCAGAGGCCTGAGCATTCGAGCAATGACCTTGCAGTGATGTCCTGCTATGGAGCTGCTGCACACTAGGGTTTTTTGGTGAGTCTATTATCTCTGTAGAGCAGGACAGAAGACAAACCTACCTCAGTGTTGTGCCTGTCGGTGTCCTTTTTGCTGCCTCTGAAATTCAGTATTTCCCTGGTGGTTCATCATCTTGGTAGAGTCTTTGCTGAAGACCACCTGCCAGTGCTTCCTGCAAGTCTTTAAAACATATTATTAACAAATACTGCGCTTTCTTCTTTTTTTTTCTTCTTTTTTTTTTCAGACATAAGATCTTTTTGTTACTGGGTCTCTGAACCGTCAGCTGGGATTGAACAAAGAGCTAGCATGGTAAACTTTACTGCAAAGCAGAGTTCAGTACAGGCAGAGATACAAAGGCCAACATGGTGCTTAGACGTTGGCCAAAGAAGCTGGTAAGGCAGGAGTTCACAATACCTATGAACCCTCTTAGAAGAGGAAATAGGACAAGTACCTTATGAAGTCTGTAGACATAAAAACCAGATTTTAAAGGACTTTTTCAATGGATCAGGACCTACTCGTTTGTGTTCACGTAAGTAGCTATTCAACGTTTTGAGGTAAGGTTACAGCATGGATTGGCTAAAATAAATGCGCCTCGGTGCGGTTAACGTTGAGCATCTGGTGATATTTTAAGGTTTTTATGCCTCAGATGTGTAGTTCATTAATTTGAAGCCCTAATTACTCCCCTGTCACCAGCCACCCCAGTGCCGAGACATTTTAGGAGATACGGGGAGAGGAAACTCAAACCCAAAGGTTATGTATGTGCTGCCTTTGAAAGAAGTTAAGGGAGAAGTAGTATGTACGGTACCACAAAAGGTGGTACTAATGCAGAAAAGAAATTCGTTCCTGCTGACTTACTTGAGGTTGTGGGGTTTTTCCTAAGTTTGGTTTATGTGAAGGTACACTGTAGTCAGACTGAAATTATTGCACTGAGGTTACTCAGTGACATGGTGGACCTGTGACATAAGATACGAGAATAAGGAGCGCTCGTGGCTTGCTTCCACTTGAAATGCTATGAACTAGTGATGTCTTTACATCAGAAAATGAAGCACTCGTTTCCCCGGGGTTAGGATGCCTGTGTCAGCACCCTGAGAGTACTAAGACGCTGGAATGTTCCTGCTTGGCCTCCCCCGGGCTCCCCCATGGCCCAGGACCCCATTTCAGCCCTGCGTGGGACCGTCAGTCCCTCATCTCATAAACACGTGCCGTGTCATTACAGTCCACCATCAGGTTCAGGTTACCGAGGGCTCAGTCACAATCGAGCTCCTGCGCATCAGACACTGCGGTAGCTGATCCTACAAGCCCTGCGTGTGGCAAATGCAGGAAGAAAAAAAAAAAAAGAAAAAAACCAAACCCAACTACTTTACCTCTCTTCCCTTGTGGGGTAAGAGAAGTGGCATTGCTGGCATGTCCTGCAGGCCGAGAAACGTGCACATGAGCAGTCACCACCACGCAGCCAACATGCGCTTACATGTTAAGCCACAGGAATGTGATTATGAGGCAGAGCTTTTCATCGGCTTATACTACAAAGGCAAAATGCTGCCCCCACTGAAGTCGGTGGCAAAACTCCTGTTGGCTTTGACACGGCCAACGCTTTGCCCTTCTGATCGCCGGCCTCTGAGCCCGCAAGCCTGGCTGCGGAAGGGGCAGTTCATGGCTTGCCTGTTCCAGAGGGTTGGGGAGCTTTAAGATTTATTGGTTTTTTGTTGGTTTTTTTTTTTGGAGGAGTTTGTGGCAGCGCAATAACCACGGAGGCCAGCAGTCAGGGTTTACATTTTCCATTGCAAAAGCTACTTATGTTAGAAAGCAATACACAGGTAGGGGCTTCACCGGAGAGCGTTTATGGATCTCCCTCTCGTCCAAATGTATGAATTATGTTCAAATAGCATGGGAATGGCTTGTCCCTAAATTCTAGTAATAACAGCTGTGAAGAATACTATCTCGCCAGTTGTACTCCTCTCCCTGCTTTTGTTCCCTAGTAGCTTGCAAAAGCAATCAGCATCAAATTTAAGGTGGGATTTAGGCTGGGGATTGTGACTTCTTAATGTGAAAGAAGGCTTTGAAAACTCAGCCTTAGCAAACAGCAGCTAATAATAATAACAGTAATAGAGATAAGTCGATTCGTATCTCCCCACCCAAAATATTTATATAATGAATTAGTTAATTGTATTTTATCTTCTTCTGATGGGTGGGTTGCTAACCTTTGCATTGCAGCCGACCCGGGGGAGCTCTCGTGCCGCCTGATGCCAAGAATATGTGTTATTTCATATTCTGTTATTTGCTTTGGGTTTAAGGTGGTGAGAGCAAATTCCCCTGCCATCAGCCCTAAGTGGTTTTGCAGTAAGTCTTTCAGTTCTCGAACATCTCTTAGCGGCGGGGGGCGGGGGGGGGGAAATCCCTTTATCTGCTTTTTGTAATTCAGACATTTACCATGTATCTAGAGAGAAGCATTTAAAAAAAAAAAAAGGCAAGCCTAAACATTAGAGCGTACAAAAATTAATTCTGAGTGTCATTTTATCTGCCTAGTTGGGCCTAAAAATAGCCTGTGGGAAGGAGGACCAGCAGCCTTGAGTGTCTGGGGCAATTTGTATCAATTATTTCCCAACGTACCAGTCACAAGTGAAAGCCCTTGCCTGCGTGCCTCCATTAGCCAGGTGTCAGAGCTCTCTGTTTCCATTTCAGGTTTTTCTCCGGGAACAGGAGTGTGTGTGTGTGGGGGTGTGTGCACCAAAAAGCACTGAGAAAGAGCTGAGGCCTTGGCTGATGCAGGAGGGTGCCCAGAGCAGCTCCACAAGAGAGGTTGGTGCCTTCACTCCTCTGTCATCACCAGTCCCTGAGAGCAATCACCACCCACCAACAGTTCCTCGAGATAAGACTGAGCCAGCTGGGAGAAGAAAGCCTTTGATAGTTCCCTGCCTTGCTGAGTAAGTATGCCGTAACAATAACACTTTGAACTTTAGCAGCACCTTTTCATACCAGGGTCCGAGTGCTCCACAAACATTCATTCCCCAACCCTCAAACCACCCATTTGAGGAAACAGGTGGTTGGTTTTGGTTTTTTTTTTTTTTTATTGTACCACTTTTATAGGCCAGATCTTCCAAAGAGCCCAGCACCCATTTTGCCTGCGCTGGAGAAATTATTTTCTTTGCCTGAAAGAACTGCAGTATCTGGGTCGCCACTTCAGATAACCGTGGCCAATATCAGTAACGTCTACGCAACTCCTGCCCCAAAATGTTTACATCCTGGACTTCTGCAGGTGTGCACGTGTAAAGCTCAAACACTTGTAAACTGCCTTGTCTCCTGCTTATAACCCTCATGAGCCTCCTGATGAGAATTTTGCTGACAAAGCGAAGTTTCATCAAAACCACCCGAGTTTTAGTCAGGCCTTCCTGTTGTCTGTAGCTATTTTTTTTTTTAGCTAATGGAAAACATCACGAGAAAAGAAGATGTATTTATTTTGTTCATCAGAACTGTCTTCTCTGATGCTATTGTATTTGCAGACAGAGCAAGAGCATACTTGTCGCAATTATATGCAAGCATATAAATGAAAAGAGAGATGCTACATGCCAGATAGGCATTGTATTTTGCTTTGGTAAAGCATGCAATGGGATTAAACTTTGATTTTCATCTGCTGTCTGCTTTCTCGGTGAGAAAATACGGTTGAGGCCAATTCTGGAGTTGATCTATCTCTATGGAAAGTTGATTTTAAAGTGGTGCCAAATGTCAGTGAAGAATCACAGTTAAGGTTTCCACGCTAATAATAACACTGTCTCATAGGGAGGGTGAGCTAAGAGTGCTCTCTGCAGCCCAGAGGACAACATACATGCCTTCCAGTTACTGGTCCATTCAGGGAGTATACACACTTTCTTTTCTGTAAGGACACCATCTGTACAGGATTCATAGTCTTCAACTCTGCCCCATGTCTGGCCAGAGTGTCCAAAGGGTAAAAAGCCTTTAAGCTTTACGTGGGGTACAGCATTTGGATGAAGGGATTGAATGCACCCTCAGTAAGTTCGCAGATGACACTAAACTGGGCGGGCGTGTTGATCTGCTTGAGGGTAGTTTGGCTCTGCAGAGGGATCTGGACAGTCTCGACCGATGGGCTGAGACCAATGGTATGAGGTTCAACAAGGCCAAATGCTGGGTCCTGCACTTGGGACACAACCACCCCATGCAGTGCTACAGGATTGGGGCAGAATGGCTTGAAAGCAGCTCGACAGAAAAGGGCTTGGGAGTGTTGGTTGACAGCCGGCTGAATATGAGCCAGCAGTGTGCCCAGGTGGCCAAGAAGGCCAACAGCATCCTAGCCTGTATCAGGAATAGTGTGGTGAGCCGGACTAGGGAAGTGATCATCCCCCTGTACTCGGCACTGGTGAGGCCCCACCTCGAGTACTGCGTTCAGTTTTGGGCCCCTCGCTACAAGAGGGACATTGAGGTGTTGGAGCGTGTCCAGAGAAGGGCTACAAAGCTGGTGAGGGGTCTGGAGGACAAACCTTATGAAGAACGACTGAGGGAGCTGGGGTTGTTTAGCCTGGAGAAGAGGAGGCTGAGGGGAGACCTTATCACCCTCTACAACTACCTGAAAGGAGGTTGTAGAGAGATGGGGGCTGACCTCTTCTCCCTGGTGACAAGTGATAGGACGAGGGGAAACGGGTTCAAGTTATGTCAGGGGAGGTTTAGATTAGATATTAGGAGACATTTTTTCACTGAAAGGGTTATTAAACATTGGAATAGGCTGCCCAGGGAGGTGGTGGATTCACCATCTCTGGAGGTGTTTAAAAAAAGGGTAGATGGGGCACTGAGGGACATGGTTTAGAAGTGGCTCTTGTCAGGGTAGGCTAAAGGTTGGACTTGATGATCTTAAAGGTCCCTTCCAACCTCAACAATTCTATGATTCTATGATTTGAATCCTGCTCCAAAGTAGAACAATCCACTTCAGCTCTCATTTCTCCCGATGCTACTGAAAAACCGATGAATCCCCTTGGCCTGTTTCATTATTGGGTGCTGTAACTATGTTGGTTGCTCTTGGGAAATGCAGTTATTAGCTCTTCCTGAAGTACGCCAAAGTCTTTGGTCATTCAAATCCCACGAATTCAAGGCATATAACTCATATGCTTGTTGCAGTGACCCTGATCTCTTAAAATTGAAAAGTAAACTTCAAACATACAGTCGCTTATCCAAGCCAAACTTCTAATCTTTTGAGATTTACCCATCACAAATCATAAGTGCAGAGTGGAAAAAAAAGGGGGAAATGCAGAGTGATAGAGCCAAGCTAAAAATCTGTCAAATATATCATCTCTTCAAGTCAGGCTGGACTAACGTGGAAAACGGGAGACAGCCTGATGATGGGTTGAACTTCCTTTACTGTGTACTCCTGGGAGAAGAGCAAAAGGCACCAAAGACTGAATTAAAAAGAGAGAGAAAGAAGAAATAGTATTAAACTGTTTGAACAGTCTTTGAACTGCTGGAAAGGTGTGCCCTCCAAATCACTTTCTTAACTTTTCCTATAATTCAACAGCTGCAGTTCTCCCAGTTCACATCTCGGAGCGGACCAGCCTAGGTGACTGGGCATGTAAGAATAACACTAATGGGAAGGTATGTATGGAAGGTGCTGATCTTTTTGTCATGTGTATAGGTATGTAATCATTTGGCAGATAATCTCCAGTTTTGAAAAGACAGTCATTCATTTCAAAGCAAAGACCAAACTTACCGTTGACGTGAAGCTCTGACCAGTTTATAGTTTAGCTTTAGTGCTCAAAAAATCCTCATAATTAAGGCGAGAGGTACTCAACTTGTGCACATCAGCATGGCCTCAACTTCCTTGCAACTCAGACTGCAGTTGAGCATCAAGTACTGCAGCATACGTTTGTCCTCTAACTGAGCTTCTCTGCCACTGCCACCGAAGGGTGATTGTCCTCCCTCTAGACAATCACCGCATCGATAAGGCAACTGGAGGTGAAATGATAGAAATCAATCTGCCTCTCATTAGTGAGACGAATAGAAGTACGCCGGGGAGAGGGATCGATGAAAGGGTGAGAAGCCGCGTTGAGAATCGGTCAAAAGAGGGATGAAAGAGGGAAGCTAATAGTTTTCAGATAGTTCAGGATAAACCCTGGAGCACTTCTGGATAACAGCGTCTCACAGGAACAGCGTTACACACGCTCTGAGTGCACAAACTTCTAGATAAAACGAGTTCAGGGAAGATGTCTCGTCTCGGTCTCTGAAGTGAGGCAGGTGCCTTTATGTTTTCATAGATTTCATAGAGTTTTGAAATAAGAACCACACATTTTTCATATAATGAGCATCAGGGTACATAGGTGTACTGAGACTGTGCCACTGAACGTGCCAAACATTCTATAGGTATAAGATACGTGTGTGTTTATACTTGCCTGTGCTCAGACACACACACAAGTAGCACATTTACAATTGCATGAGAGCCACTTATAAATATTTATGTCCCCTTTTACTTCTAGGTAGCATATTCCTGTCTTTGTAGCCCAAATGACTTGCAAGGAGCAAGAAGTGATTTGTCTATAAGCAGGACCTGGAGATGAGGAAACTTTTCGCTCCAAACAGGGTGACAAGCGTATGGCTGAGGTAGCCCTGGAGCAGCTGGTGTGGGCACAAGGAACGGTATGGCTCTGCTGCTGGGAAGCCACTTGTCTCAGGCCGAGCACCTTGCGTCTTTCACAACACAAATATGGCATTGCTGCTGCTGGGACACGGGCCAGCTCATTTACATGCGGTGCTCAAGAGACGGAGGAAAGGCAATTTGCCACGACACCTTTTCCGTCTTGCCTGCCTAGCTCGCTGCCGCAGTTACAGATGGCCAACATTTGTGTCTGAAACATTTATCTTGCAGAACATAGACTTTGGTATAAAAAAAAGTATTTAGTGCTGCAAAATATTTCCCTTAAATTTAAATTTTTGTCTTGTTTCAGTTTTTAGAAAACACTTTGAAACTTCAGATGTTGTTTTTTCTCCTTTTTGTCACCTTCCTTCTGTCTCTCGCTCTGTTTCTGAACACAGTAGAAGTTTGCCAAGGTTGGAGGATCTGGGGGGAGGTTCTCTCTTCCCCCCCCCCCCCCCCCTTTTGTAATTATTTAAAACTTTATCTGTACTGTTAGTGAAGTGCGTTTCAGAGTTTGGCTAGCATAGATTCTCAGCGTCCTACCACACCTCCCCATGAAGTAAGTACAAAGCAATTAAAAGGTTATAATAGTCATCTTTGTTTCTCCTTTACCTGCTCTGTCAGTTTTCTGAAGCTTGCAAAATTACAAAATGGATGTAAAAACACAGGTAAGTATTTTTTGAAAAATTTGGGCGTTGGGATTGCAGTCAGTGGCAGATGGAAACTATTATTGGGAAAGAAAGAGAAGTGAAAAATTTTACAGATATTTTGGGCAAAAGAATGCACTTTGTCCCAATTTGAACTCTGAAATACAAACAACTTCAAAATGGATTGAGTCTTTAGAAGGCTCCACTAATTATCTCTCCGCCTTGTACGTGCAAGTTGAGAGCAGGGTCTTGACAGGCTTTGGCTGAAAAGCAGGGTTTCAAGTTCACAAGAAACCAAGAAACCTTGTCTTTTCACAGTTGGGCTACCTCCTGAGTCAGACCGAAATGAGCAGCTTTCAAATTCCTGGTGAAATGGAATTTCTGAGAATATTTTCTTATGAATACCCCAGAACACGGTGCTTCTAAAATAAAGCCTGTTCCCTCAGAGCTCCAGATTCCTAGGCCTGCAGCAGCCCTCAAGGAATCAAGATGTACATGTCTTGCTGTGGAGTGTATTTGAGATGTACCAGTTCATTTTTTGACAGGATTTGTTGCCAGGCTCGGTGGCAGCATATAGAATTCCAGATGAGCTCCTTCAGCACAGTAAATCTGCATTTTACAACTTCGCTTTGCTTTCTTCAAAAAATGGAGTGGCTGGACTTGGCTCCTCTCTACTTAGAATAGTCCAGATACCTGATTAAGGATTGTGTTAGAGATTTTGAGTAATTTCAAGGCTCGCACTGAAACCTACGTGTGTCTCAGGCTCTTACTTTTTTGTGGGCGGGTTTGCTGTTTCGAAGTGACACAAACTAGTTCAGGTCCTGCAGAGGTACTAGGCGAAAAGGGATGGATTCTGCACGTCCTTCCAGGAGGCTTGCCACTTCAAGGAAAAACCTTGTTAAGATAAAGAGAGCATGCATCTGATGACAAGTATTTTATTCCCATTGGGTACGTGCGGAGAAGCGTATCCGCTGTTTGGGAACGCAAGTTTAAGATCAGGCTTCTAGGTGGGTCTTAACTGTGACAATCATGGATGAAGCTCTTTAAGAACAGTTCTAGAAAGCTGCCCTTGCGTTTCTCAGCATCTGAATGATGGTTATATACTATGTGTACAAGGTGGCTAATGGCCGCTTTTGCCAGATTTTTATAATTTGTGGCTATTATAAGCAACTGACGTGGTTTTGGTCATCCGTGTGGAGATAGGTCTGCCTCTTCCCGTGGTTACGTGCGTCGAGCCGAGAGCACCCGGGCTTTGTGCTGGGTTGGGTTACGAGCGCAGGGTGGTCACCCCGCAGGGCAGCGCGGGAGGAAACGCAGAACAATCGGCAGGGAAATCCAACCCAAAATAACAAGCTGGCCTCCACGAAAGAAAGGTCACTGCTTGAAAGCCACTATTTGCAAGCAAGGGGGGGTGGTGAAAAAAGAGCGAGCCAAGGAGACTCAATGCCTCTGCGGTTCCAAAGAGTTCCTTTTTGTAAGCAAAACAATGCAGGAGAACAATGCAAATACTTGCAGTGCTTTCGAGGCAGTAGATTAATTTATTAATTTTTTTCTTATAGAAAGTAAATTGGAACTGCTTCCATAAACAATAGGCATTGGCTGCAGAAGAAAGTGTGAGCTTTTGCAGAGACTTAAAAATAACCAGGAGCAAGGAGCGCGTTGGCAAAGTGTTCTGTTTTCTCAGAATAGTAGGGGAAAATGCGATGCAGCTTCAACATTTGAGGAAGAGAAAGGCTAAGAAAGCAGATTGGGAGACATAATGTGGTAAACTTCAAATCTGCACAATTTTGTTCGAGAAGCCAGTGTTTGATAGGTTACCTCACGATGGGAAGCGGGAAATGGATTGCAGAGTTTGCCAACTCCTTCCCCAAACATGTAAAAGCTTTCAAAATATTGTCCTCCAGTAGACCAGCTTATTCCAACAAATCGTACTGCCACGCACCGTGTCCCAATTCAGTTTGGTGCTTAAAGCTTGCCCGTAACTGAATATTCATGAATTCCAGGCAAAAATCACGGTTTGCTGTGTTCTTGCAGTGCCTGGTGCTGGGTGCAAGAGCACAGCACGGAAAAAAAAAAAACACCCCAAACCCCAGTGCATTAACCTCAGCAGCTTTAACTTTTTAAAGGCATGTACTTTGCTTTATCTAGCACTTAACTTTTTTTTTTTTTTATGTGGGTGGTGTTACCTGATTCCTGACCTCTCTAATTACGCTAGTGCTAGCGTTACAGTTCTGCTTCTGGAGAGGGCTCCGGTACTGGTAAAGCTGATTTGATTTTTCTGAATGAAAATAAGCTGCCCGGCATGCCCCGATATATAGCAGTAAAATAGCGGCTGCAGTAAAGAGGATTTGGTGCTTTAAAGCAGCAATCTTTATTATAGCGTGGGTGAGTCTTCAGTGAGGTAATAGTCGCACAAATGTCAATATTACAGCCAAAAGGCCTTTATCAGAGGTTGAGAGAAAAGAGACACTGATATTTTTGTGCTGCCTATCTGTGTTGATAAATGCAGGTTTAATTACTCTGTATAGCTTTCGTTTGGACAAAGTGGCTGTACGCTGCTTTGTTTCCTTCTCCCATTAGAAATAGAACGTTGCTGAGAAAGAGTTGAAGTTTATAGGTATTTCAATATTAGTGTCCACCTTTCCTGTCCCTTGCGGTCTGTACATTTTAATTTTCCTTTGGCTTTTGCACTTGAACTTCTCTAGAGTTCAAAATGACTTAAAATGACTTTTGGGATGTATGTTTTTGTCTTGTAAAGCTTCCTGGCAAACTGCTAGCCTGCACCAGTGAAAGCTTGCAGCAACTGGCCGTCGGAACCTACCCCATCAAGCTTTAAGCAGAGCAGGGATGACCGTAACTGGGTTTCTTTACAACAAACCTCAGAGAATTCAGTAACTGAAGCGGTTTCAGAGCGTCCCTCCTGTGAGGGGGTGTTACACTGCACAGTCGGCTTGAATCCTGTCCCTGGCTGGTCTCCTGGGCACAGCAGCCCTTAAATTCAGGATCCTTTGGGCCCCTCAGGTCAGCAGAGAGGTCTCCCGCAGAGTCCCTCCCTTGGGTCTCTCCGGACGGACACTCGTCACGCAGCCTTCTTTGGGAAACAGCAAGGAAACTGGACTGTGTAGCTGTTAGCAGAAACTTTGGGTAGACCTGCTCTGTCAAAATTTGGGATTCAAGGGCAGGCTTCAATGGCAATGCTAACACAGTCTAAATGGCTCAAATCTCGTCCAGGCTGGTACGGCAGCAAAGACTGCCTGAGCTGATGGGTGGGTGCGCACGAGCCACTGACCAGAGCAGCGGTACCAACCCAGGACCAGACGGACACCTTCTCACAGCGTGGATGGAGACCGAACCAACCCCAGCACATGGAAATGGTCCTCTGCAGCTTAACAGCCAGGTAAATTGTCTGGAGGCTAATGAGTGTGTGCCCGATGTAATCGGAAGGCTTCTAAACCTAATGATCTTGCACCTTCAGAGCTACAACATCACTCAACTCTTTTCTCAGGCGTATAATCATCTCTCATGCAGACGATATACTCTGGGAGGTCCCTGACTGCTATGCCACGTGCATTAGAAAACCGGGCAGGTAATCCAACGCATGCGAAGAGGGCTGCAAGCAGGTAGCCATCGGGTAGTTTCTGAAGCCTAAGGAACAGGAAGAGATCCCCGAGCTAAGCAAGAGCAAGCAGAGTCATACGGAGGCCTGCTCTTACGATTTAAGGGAGCTTTGGTGATTAACTGTGAAAGTGGGATAAAGAGCACTGTACAGGAGACAAATAACTCTTTACGTAAGACATGACCCGGGGCACCATGCCAGGCTATCGCAGCCAGATTTGGAAGTATTCAGTGTTTTGTATATCACGATGGAAACTTTTGAAAAACAGACCTCCTCTTCAGTTCCACGTGAGTGACACCTGGCAGCTTGTCCGCTGCCATCGTGCTAACCCGTGCTCCTCTCCTCCCCTCCCCGCTTCTGCAGGCGCAACCCTGGAGGAGCCGATTTGTCCCAGGGGGCGGTGGTAGGTAGCACAGCTTGGGTCGATATCTCAGCAAGCGGTCCTCGGGCTCCAGCAGGGCCCAAGGTCTCTGTGTGCCCCAGGACTGCTGGACAAGGGCCTCTCAAAAAAGTGAGAGTTAATGATTGAGACCCAAGGACCTGTCGGTGGCAGCTTTGAGAACAGCAACGACTTCCAACCATTTCTTCTGTCTACACTTCCAACGCTTAATCAGTCTAATTACTGCTGGGCCTTTGCCCATCATGTTATGAAATGCTTCAGAGGTTAAAGAAAAAAAAAAAAGATCAAACTGTGGTCTAAACCTCAGGAGGAAGAAGGCATCTGTCAGGACAAGCTCTTACCAGAAATGGTATAAAGAATCCTTGTTTACTAAATCTTTCAAGTCTGTAGCTAGTTCAAAGACACCTCACAGTCCTCCTCATTAGAAGAGCAAAAGAACAACTGAAAAGCCCTCAGCCGGACTAATTAAAAGCAGTAGCTTTGCGTGCTGTGGTGTGGCGGGCATTCCTGTGTTGGATTTTTTTTTTTTTTTGCATCTACCAATGGTAGAGGAAAGTTCCTTCCACGGTGATAATTCTGCCCCTGTATTGAAATCTGAACAAAAGGAAACTTTCTCCATTGGACTTGGATTTATTCCCGTCGTTTGTAAATAGTGTTAACATAGAGATAAAGCGTTGAGTGAGTGTGCCATGAGTTACCATGAGTGATAAAAGATCTGAAGGCAGTTTGCTCGTCAACGTACTGTTTTTTCTTGAAGGTATATTCTTGAAGAAATATGTGAGAGCAGAAAAGAGTTTAAAAAATAGCACTGCAGTCCCTTGCGCAGAAAATACGGAGGGGAGTGAAACATAGCTGACCTGTAACGCAACTGAGGGCATCAGTCAAGTGAAGAAGATGGAGCATTGCAGCAGCTCTTTGATTTTAGCAAACGTGGTAATAGTGGCAATCGCTATCACCCTTTTCCTGAGAACTGAGGTAGGGTTGGGGACAGTAACCTGCAGAGGCTTGAAGTTTCTTACAGTCAGGTCTCCCCCTGAGCCACAGCTGACGTGACACCTGCCCTGGGGTGGCCACCACGCACTGATTTCAGTGAGAACTAAGCTGTGTACAGCCATGCTGCAAAATCACTAGCTTAGAGCCCACTGAAGCGTGGCTTTGGCTCTCGGGCGCTTCTCCCCCACCCATCCCTTGTATATAATTTCTGCAGGGGATTAATTGCAAATTAATTCTTTCTACTTTTTGATTTCCAAGACTATCAGTTGACACTCACAGCCTCTACAGTGCTCCCTGAGCTTTGTATTGCACCTAAGCCGATATTTGCACCGCCTGAATCTGGCCTGTACTTCAGCTTAAGGGAAAAGCTACACATTGCTTAAGTTTTGGAGAAATAGACTGGAGCGTTTAGCTGTAAATTTTTCTTGTGTTACATGTCTTCAAGGTTCATTCGTATTGTACTTTGCAAAAGTTCATAGCAGCAGCTATTAACAACGAGGTTGCTATTTATTAAAAACAATAGTGCTCTCAATTTTGATGGAAAAACAATGGCGCAGGGGTGATGATTACTAAATATAACTCCCACGTCTTCCCCAGGGCCTGGGCAGAGCGAGGTGGAGCTCGGTGGCGGAGTCTCCCTCGTCGTCTCATGGATATCGGCATCTGTATCACCTGGGGTCCACGGCAAAGCTCTTCCCTCCGGAGGCCAAGAGCTGAGTCTACAGTTTCAAGCAGGGTAATCGCCTTTCCGAGAAAGTAACGAGCGCTTCCTAAAAGCAGCTGTTTAAAATGGCCCAGAAGCAATGACAAGAATGTGGTTAAAAGTTTGGTCCATAAACCCGGCTTCTGCACGTGGCGGGGAAGAGACACCTTTTGATAAAACACCCGTCAGACGCTTTGTTGGTTTTTTTTTTTTCATGATTCATGTTTTCCTGTGTTCCCCACCTAATTGGCTCTTTGCAGAAAGATATATAGAGGAGATAAATTATGCTTATTCAGGGAGAGCCATATTTTTAGGCAGTTTAAAATGCAGAGGGTATGTTTTAAGGTCCGCAAAGACAAATGAGGTCAGAAACCAAGGGTTCGTACTGAAGTTTTCTGGAGCACTGATTTCTTCTGCGCTTTATATTAACTGTGCCCTGGGGTACCAAGCGGGCATGTTACGGGGGGTGGAAGAAGCAGATCTGAGGAAGGCGCTTTGGGTGCAGCGCAGCACAGAGCTACTTTTACAGCCTGCAAAGGCCGGCCCTGCGCTACAAACTGGTCTGCTGTTGCCATCTGCTGGGAACACCCTCATGTAGTCAAACATGGTAAGGAGGAGCGTATCTGCTCTTATTACTGAAATACTTGCGTCCTTCTGTGCTTTTTAAGGCAGGCTTTTTCCCTGGAGGTCCTGTACGATCTGCCGAAGAACTACATGTGCACCAGCGGTACGTACACGCGCACGCTGAGCGCACAGTGTCTGGGCAGCAATGGCACGGCTCTGGGGTCGGTTTGCTTTCTTACCCGCTCTTACAGCACTCTGCACGGTAAAACGCCTTCAACCAAAACCAAGGCAAGAGTAAAACTACTCGTCCCTGAAATGCCTACTACTGGAGAAGCAAAAAAAAGTCGTCCTTCCAAAGGAAACTTTCCGTCCTGTCTCTTGCCACTCTTCCATTCCCTTCGCTGCTGTACTATGCCCACAGGCCTCTCACCCGAGCTGTGCAATGCCCCTTCTGCTCACGTTCAGACAAACTTCTACGCAAGGAGAACGCCTAAACATCCTGTCCATCCCAGCACATTCAATCCAGAATTCATTTCTATTTCTACGCTATGTTTTCATTTCTTTCTTTCTTTCTTAAAATATCATGACCGGAGAAATACTTCTGTGGTCCACTCCTATGGGATTTTTTCAGAGGCATTGGATATAATTTTCTTCTCCCTTGGATAGCTTTTACGTACAATAGGAGTCTGCAAAAATCCTTTCCTTTTCTTAAAGATTCCGTGGCTAATCGTTCTGTGAAATGTAAGAGCACATAACATTGCGGGACAGGCAAAATCTCCGCTTGCTTGCAAGCGGCCTTAAGACAGTCAGGTTGCTGGTTGCCGCAGGCATTCTTAACACCGTGTCATCAGGCCCCAATCTAATCTACAAGGTGTAATTGCCATGGTGTTAAATCCGTTGCTGGTGGCTGATCACCTCCAGCTTGGGGGACTGCATGGATCTGAGCTGGTGCTAACAAAGGCAGGAAGGTTTTAGAAAACGTCTCCGCTGTTGACAGGGTTTTAAAGTCTCGTACTCAAAGTAGAAGTCAATGGGGTGTGAATCCATCCACACCAAAGCTGAGAATAACAGGACCCACGACTGTTCTGTCTCTAAGCTCCACTTACACTGCATGTGAAATGTCCCGTAATGTGCCTTTGAATTCCAGAACAGGGATACTTAAGGCTTAAACCCTGTCCGGAGGTGCTATGGACTGTTTTGGGTAGCACAGGGAATTGTCACTGCCACTTTACCAGGTGGAGAAGGTTTAAAGGCAAGGTAGCCCAGACCCAAGAAGAGCGTTGGCTATTTTCATTGGCCTCTAGTTGGCTCAGTGGGGACGGAGACAACTTGTGCCTTTACGAGCCTTTTATTTAAAGAACCTCTATTAACCTTTGCTGTCAGAGCTAAGCATCTGCAATTATGCTGATCCACTGATTTCAAACTAACATACACTGACCCCAAACATCTACTGTGGCTTGTAGGTCTTCTCCTATAAAATAGCGAAGACTCTGCAGCTTCTCTGTGTCGTGCCCTACTTCTGATCCATGTTCCCTTTTTTCTCTTTTACTGCTGCCTTTCCTGTAGATACCGAACGCTGCATTGACGCTTTTGTCGTTTGATCCTACAAAGAAAGCTAACGAATGGATACTTGCTGCTCAGTTCAGAAGAAGCGCCTGTGACTTGCTTTTACCGTCCACGCAAGGACTCTTTTAATCAATTATCTACCCAAAAGCTCTTGAACTACATCTTCAGGGCATCCTTCTTTCTCCTCAGATGCCTATCTCGATGTAGCTAAGATGCATAGGGAAGGCTTAGAAGTATCAGCCCGTCTGCTGTTTTCAAGCTCCTACTCTTGTGCCGGGATGACAATGTGTTCAAATGGATTCTGACAGGCTTTCAAACGTCGTCTTTCCAAGCAGGTCTGTTTCTTCTGGTTAAAGGTTAAAGAAGGCTTTCAAAAGTACTCCTAGCGTGGAGTTACTTAAGTGTGTACGTTGAAAGCGGCCTGCCAGCTCCTACGAGCGGGAAGTCCCTCGGGAGTTCATTGTACCACTGTTAAGAACTCACTGCTTAAATCTTGGTGCCGCCACATTTGCTGAATGTAAGTGGACGGTCTAAAAATGTCCTTGGAGCTAATTGTGTGCCTCCTTTGATACACCAGACTATTACTGCAAAGGTGTTGGGTGGTACAAATCTACAAGAGCAAACTATCACTGGACAGACCTTAGAATGGTTCTTTCCCCAGCACTGTTGTCTGTGCTGATTTATCCAACCAGATTTTTGTAAAATATGTGACAAAATGTATATATGTTAAAAATATGTATAAATTGTGCCTGGCATCTTGATCCTGTTACAGCGAATCTAACTGTTCTTGTGCATAAGCAGTAAAGCCATAAGCGAAGGTCTAGGTGTGCAATCGGATATCACTCCCACTTACAAAGATTTAGCTGTTTCATCGAGCCAGCTGCTCAGAGAGGGACCACGTAGCTAAATAAAAAAATTCATAAGGTATATTCATTAGGTCTGCACTTCAGGCATGCTATTCTCACTGCCTGATATCTTTTAATACCTGTTATGGATGGGCAAAGGCATCTGCTCACGCTATTTCCACCAAATTTGCCTATCTCTGCTCCTACCACTGGATAATTGCTCTGGCTCTCTCAAGATGACCTTTGAAAAGATAGAATCTTTATATCCGGATGTAAGAATTTGATTCTGTACAGAAGATGTTTGTCATCTAAAAGAGGAGGATGGAAAAGGATAAATGATCGTAGTTTTGTACCTCCAAAAATGCAACGCCCCCACCACAACAAAATGCTACTTTCCGGCCTGGCTGTGCTGGCCCGGCTAAGTGAAAGAGCTGCAGACATGGTGTTTCTTCAGGTTCTCATTTCCTGTAGATTCTTGCGCTGAAAGTCTTGGTGGTTGAGGTGTGCAGGCGTAAAACAATCTGCAGTGGGTCAGTAAACTGCCGCAATTTAGCATTTGTTCCTAAGATTTGATCCAAAACCCACTGACTACCTGACGCAAGGCAATTGCTCAGGGGGACAGTGATTCAAGTGACATAAGCAATGCAGCTAAACAAAACATCTAACATGCTTTTATTCCAGACTTTGTATCTGGAACCGTCCCGACAATATATACAAAAATACCCACCCAGAATTTAACGAATCCTAGTGTGTACTTGAACGCGGGTCAAGTAAGAAACACGCGCCGGACTGTAGGAATATAATTCTCCATGGAACCTGCCCCACAGAAAAGTGCAGGGAGCCGTCACCTTCTCTTCCCCCTTGTCCTTCCTCAGCCTCAAATATATAGGGTATTTGGCAATGGCTGCTACTTGGTTTAGTTGCGTCCTATTCTGTTTAAGCTTTTGATTACCGTCGTGTAAGATTCGGACGACTTGTCTGCCGTTTTGTGCAGTGCCTTTTAAGGCTGCCTCCGTGCTATTACTTGATGTGGAAGTTGTATTGGTGATATTCTTCAGGCGCGTCCTCAGTGTGTCTCTTATGATCTTGTCATTCGTGATGCCCGAGGTTGGCTTGTCCTAGTTCGACTTCTGATGTAGAGGAGTTGAATTGCCAACTCATCTGGAAGTTTGCACTCGCTGTGGAGTGACTTATCAGAGTTCTGGTGTAGGTTTCCGTGGCTCTGCTGCACGAAGACTGACATGGCCCCCTTCTTGGCAATTCTTATTTCTGCTATACTGTAAAAATACTACTTTTAATACTACTTAGTATTATTTTAAAAGGCTATTTTTAAAACTTTAAATGGTATTTAAAATCATGGCTGAAAGACAGGAAGAAAAGGAGAAGCATACATGATACTGTTCCCTCTTTGTCTAATTATTTTTAATTCAAGAATTTCCTGAGGTGGTTTCATATATTTAGTGACCCTTAAAGGATTTCTTCTCCTCGTGCTTTTGAGCCTCCCCTTGAGCCTATGTAAGCTGCTTGTGTCCACGCCATCCTCCAGCAATGACTTCCGTAGGCCTCCAAGCCATTTCATGAATAACTCTCTCCTCTTGTTGATTTGAACTCCGATACCCCGACTTGCTACCCCTTGTTCTTACATTAGCAGTGATGGTGAACGTCTCGGCTTTCCTCTTTCTTCTTTTGCTCAGTTGGTTACTTTCAGGACTATATAAACCACATATTTTGTCTTCTCACTGATGGTAAAAAAACAACCTGTTGATGGGGAAACCATCTGTGGAAAGCTGAGCATCAGGGTGTTCAGCAGAGAAAATTCTTCCAACTGCATTTTATCATTGGTTGCTGAAATTTGCCAGTCCCCTTCTTTGGCTATTTTCCTGGTGGCCTTGTCGATGTCCTGTGGAGCCACCAGTGACTTTGCCAAGGTAGTGGGTGCCTGTTTTACCTAAATTGTGACAACAGACGGTTGGCTACAGTCATCAAAATTTTTGTCTGCGCGCTTAGTCTTAGCCGGCATGCCTCTGATGGTGCTGCTTCCCTGCACTGAAATTCTGTAGCACGTAGTCACTATTGGAGAATTCTTGGAATGAAAAAGTCTTTCTTCACGTATTTGCGTATCTGCAAAGCAAACATTAAAGAAGATAACGCCCCCCTCTCCCAGAGGTGACCCCTCATCCTTTACAGCATCAGAGGGCAAAAATCTGTCTGCGTGCCCAGCTCCGTCAGGTTCGGTGTGAGGTGAGCTGAGTTTCTTTTTGGGACGGCTGGGCACCAGTGGAAGAAGAAAAATCCCTCCCCAGCTGGAGCGAAGGCTGCCACAGCTTGTGTAACCTGCCGCATAGCGCGTGAGGCAGGAAGGCCCTTTCCATCGAGGGCTAAAAGATCTTTTACAGGAAAACCAGAACAATGGAAAACCAAAGTAACCTTCAGTTCTCCCGGCAGGTTTGGGAACGAAATGGAGGAGGAGCAGCGCTGGCTCAGTGCCACAGCTCTGCATGCAGTGGGGATGGAGAAGCTGTGATAACGTGTCTCCTTGGCTGAGGCTTTAAAAATAAGACACTCACTTTTTTTGTTATTTTTTTGAAGCATTACATAAAAGTTCCCCTTAAAAGACCAAAGGCAGCTGTTTTCTTAGGACAAGGAAGTCAGGAAGAGGCAAAACCGGCAAAAACATCAGATAAGTCTGGATAAAAAACTTGGCTAACCTATTTTTCCCCCCTCTTAAACAGCCAAGTTTGAAGCATGCTGCAGAGCTCTGTCTAGGCGGAAAAGCAGAGCCAACCATTGAAAAATGGTATCTGCCATCCAGTAAGAACCACCGCTCTTGCTGCCTCGGTGTGGGAACTCCTGAGGTCCCGTTCCCCGTGGTGGGAGTGTTTCTCCTCTTGTCCAGGCAGCCCAGAGATCTCCTAAAAAGCCTTGACCCCTGCCAGCTTCTAACACGGCACCTGGATGTTGGTGAAAATGGGCTTGCGATAGACCTTGAGTGCGGGGAGCGGGCAAGCCACCGTCACCCGCAGAGGGGGTCCAGTCCCCAGACATCGTACCACTGACTTCATCCCTGCCTTGGGCTCTGCTTGAACCTTGGAGGGTGAACACCTGCCCTTGTGCTTCCTTCTGGGCAGCCTGGAGGAGAGCCAGGTCCATCGAAAGCTCCAGGGCTCGCAGGCTTTGGGGCTTTGCAGTTGTGGCGCCTTGTCACAAGGTGGCAGGGACGTGACACTTTCTGGCAGGCTCCTGCGCAGCCTGCCACAGGCACCCTCTTCAAAGCCTCAATGCTTTCCTCCTTGTTCTCGAAAAATATAGGGAGTTATCAGCAGTCCTCTGTCTTTTTCTTTGAAACTGTCCTTGAGATAGCTCAAAGGGAGGGTAATTAGTTATTTCAAAGCTTAAATATTTTACCTATTCACACTTAAAAAAAAAAAAAAAAAAAAGCCAAACCCCTTTTCATTCTTCTGCCTGAAAGGTGCGGGGACGTGAGGAGGGGGCTGGCCTGGGTCACCCTGTGCTCAAGCTCAGCTCTGGCTGCTGCTGTCGTGGGAAACCCAAAAGCCGAGATGATTAAAAAGCAGGCAGCCCTTCTCTCCTGAGTCACAGGGCTGATTTCTCCTTCAATGAAGAGGAGAAAGCATTCTTGTAACTTAAAAAGGAAAAAAAAAAAATTCATATACATATGCATATGTGTGTGTATATATATATGTATTTCTTTTAATGCAAAAGAATGTCTCAGAAATCTTGTGTTAGCTCTGGCTTCCTAGAGTGGATGCTCAGCTTTGGGCTTCCAGAAGCAAATGTCTGTGCATGTAAAGGGACCGATTCCCTTCTTTCCACACGCTTCCCACGGTTGTCATTTACCTCCTTTACCCATTCACACGCCAGGAGTTTTTGTGATTTTTTTTTTTTTTTTTTACTGCTCTGCTCTCTCAGGGGTGTTGCAGGCAGGGAGTGAAACCTTTGTCACTGCGCATCAAACATTTTCATACAAAATTCTACCTGTGATGATAAAACTCCGTTTGCGTTAATAAGCTACTAATAACCGTCAGGTAATTATTTAGTTTATCTCTGGAGTCCAAGCTGATCGTTGTCTCCTCATGCTTTGCTTGCCCCGTAGTCTTTAGAGACAGGAGACTTTAATTATTTATTTGCTTTTGATCTGAGGGGCCTGCAGAGAGAGATTACTCAGCTGTCACTGCAGAAAACATCCCTATCGTGCAGCGGGAGGTAACAATAACAAATTGCTGACATCCAAATTCAGCTTTGCACAAACAGCTGCGCGAGGTGCCCGCTGCTCCCGCAGCAGTAACCAGACGAGGGCGAATCGGAGGCGTTGCCACAGTAGAAGGAAATGAGCGGAAAACGCACCCGCGTAGAGCAGGTAACATTATAAAGTAATTCTCTCTGAGCTGCCGTTCGCTGGAAAATATTTCACTTTTTGAGGACAATACAGTGTCCCGAGAAGGGGTTTTTGTGGGTCAACTGAATGTGCTCCCCGCTTCCTACTGAGGCTCTGAGATTTGTTTTCTCTTTGAGAGGAGGCTTAAATTTCAATTTATGGGAACAAAGAGTAATCGGAAGTTTTGCCGGCTGTCCAAAGTACAGACCTGCAGAACTAAGTAATTTCAGGCTGTGTTACGTCCTTACGAACCTTGAGTTGAATGATGAGTGCGCGGATTCCCTTGGCAAGCTTGCAATTTATTTAAATACGCCAGCTTTGAAGTTCAAGGTAAGCTCTTAGGTGGGAGGGAGGAGAATCCTTTCTTAACGTGGGTGCAATTCAGCTGTGGAACTCATCGCTGCAGGACAGCATTAAGACCGAAAATGTAAAAAATAAATGTAATAAGACACAGAGAAATGGAGAAGCTTACAGATAAGTAGCACATCCAACGTGACGGTGCACAAATGGTTGCTTTTAGTTTGCTGGCTTTGTTTGAAACTCAAAGCTTATGGAATTTGGGAAGGAGACGGTGAAGGTCTCTTTATCTTTTAAAATTGAAGCTAGGTGAACTTCAAGGTGAAGTGATTTCGGAACAGCAGGTCAGTGTTGCATTTCAAGAACCTAGGGTTTCTCCCATTTGATTGTTGTGTGCTTTGTTTCTAACCAAGGAATTCGATGTGAGCTTGTGCATTGGTACAACTGAAGCAAATCAACATTCTCCAGTGAATGCAATATTGGACTAAAAAGTTCCCTTTGTCTTCAGTACAGCTTCGTTGTGTTTAAGGGAAAAATGCAAAATAGCAAGGGCTGTTGGATTGCCCCAAGCTTTTACAGTTGGGAGTTAAGTTAAACTGTTAGAGGGATGTGTTTGCTCTGCCTTAGGAAAACGTCTTTCATCATCCTCTGAAGTTGGCTACCTTCAGAAACAAGGAATTGGATGCAAAATATCCTCGTGTCCGTTCCCGACCGCCAATTCCCGTGTTCCCCAAAGCTGTCCTGAAACACTCCTTGTGGGCTAACAAGGCACCTCCTGGGTCCCTCTGTCTTGTCCCTTCTTTTGGCGGCTTTTGGGCACAGCTCTCGAGAGAGTCCCCAGGTTCAAGTCAGGTGTTTAACCCTGAGATGAACTTCCCTGAAGAAAATCCGCCCCAGCCCTGAAGCTGCTGCCAGGGAACAGTCTCCAGATCTCAGACAGGGCTCGTGAAGGTGATTTAAGTTCCTGGCAAATGTACGTTTCGGCAGAATGGTCCACCACACCTCCTGGATGGACATCAAAGAAATTGTCAGGGAGAAGCAAAGATCTGCTAAAATCTCTATCTTCTGTGACGCTTTTTTTTGTTTTTTTTTTAGTTTTGAGCGTGACGAGCTTCTTAAATTGACTGCAGATTTCTCACCAGCCAGGATAGACTGAGGTAATCCTGGAGGAAAAACTGTCCTTTTACCAAATTCCAACTATTTGCAGCCAGGCTTGAAGTCCGGGATCTGAACTTTATGTCAGAGCCCGTGTGATCTGTTAGTCAGAACAATTGATTTATTCCTTTGAAACACCGTGCTAAGCTATCACCGACTGTTGGTTTTTTTCTCCGCTTCCTGGGAATCCTGCTCCTCTGGCCGTTCATGACCATAGCAACTGGAAAACAGACTCCATAGGAGAAAAAGCCTCAAAGAATCCTCTCTGCCAGTAAATAGGGAAAAAAATAAATATATATATATATGATACAGAAAAGTGAGGAACTATTCATAGTTCAGTTCACCCAAAATCCAGTTTGGAGGGAGAGATTTTCCGCTAGAGGACAGAGATAGTCTGGGGTAAGAGTAACAACAAAGTAATGTGAGTTGCCTTGGTGCTTTTTGCTGTACCCCTTTCCGCCCCCCCCGCCCCCCGGCACTTATCTCCCACCCGCAATTTCGCACATCAGATTTTTGCGGGTACCGGCGCAGCTGAGAATCCCGCTGGGAAGTTCAGTGCCCTGGACAGACAGACGGCTGTGCGGCGTGTGTTTATTTCCACATAACAGCTTGCCAGTTTAACAAAGACAGGGCTGTAAAAATCAGAGGGGGGGAAAAAAAAGAATGTCATATCTAGCCACTGCGCGTGTATATCGCATTGAGGAGGAATTCATTGCTCTTTTCCTTTGACAGTATAGGTTTCGCCCATAGCTCTATTTTCACGCTCCTAAAGCTATGTTAAAATCATCAAGGGGTCAGCCACAAGCCTGCACTTCGAAGGCAGTTCACCTTTAAATACAGGCTGTCGGCTCTTCTCCATTACACGAGGATGGAGAAAGCATCTCTAATAGGCGACCGCTGTTTCTTTACGTATGCATAACGCGAAAACGGGTGCCTTAAAAAAAAAAAAAACAACAACAAAAAAAAAAAAGGTTCAGAAAATAAAAATGCGCTTTTTGTCAGAGATCATGTTGCCAAGTTCCAGCCTACAGCTATTTGCAGCTGAGAAATAAAGCTCTAACTATACAGTTTGTAATGAAAAAAACTGACAGACCTTCAATTTTAGCTGCTTTTGTTCACCATACACCGAATGCATTAATATGTCTAGTCCATTTAGCAAAGGCATTGCCTGGGCCGTTTTCTTTCACGTATTAAAAGAGAAAAATGTGAGTTTGCAGGGCCTGGCTCAGCAGAGCTCAGGCTTTATGCAGCCGTAATTCAGTATCGTAGCAGCACCGCGTCAAAACCCGTCCCGATGGGGCTGGTGTTGGGGCTCCAGAGGTCGGGGCAGGCACAGAGAGAGGCAGGGATGCCGGGCAGGTCTGCTGCCATGCCAGAGACGTCAGCATGGCCCGGGGTTGAGAGTCACGGATGACGTTTGATTGTCAATACTTTTTGTCCCCGGAAGGGTGTGTATGTTAAGGGCAGGCTGAATTGCTCTCTGTTGAAATACCCACATCGTTTATGACCCCATCTGTGCTGGTAGTTTCTTTTTCTTCTACCTGATCCCAAACAAGCTTCTGAAAGGGCTGCGGACAACACAGGGATATTCTAAATATGGGAAGAGCCCGTTACAGGAGGTGGCAGAGCTATGGCAGACCCACCAGGCAGCGTTTTGCAGCACACCCTTGGCCTTTAAAACTGCTGCCGTGCCCAGCGGGGTGGTTCCGCGGCCGATTCACAGGCAGCTTGGGACTCTATGGTGGGAATGGGGCCACCAATCCGAGTGATGCTCGGCTGTCCCTGATAGTCAGGCAGGACCCCAGGCTTTTCAGGGGGGTTACGGGAGCAGCAGCTGCCTGGCCTTGTTAGGCTCCCATCGTTTGTAGCAGGGAATGAGCCCAGCCTGGTCCAGGTTGCAGGACAGGGACAGCAGGGACGTTGCCTGCGCGTTCCTGGGTTGACTGTGTTATCGCAGCTGAGCACCTTGTCTCCTTTCCTCCTTGGTTCTTCACAGCCCTTAACGGGAGAAATGTTACCTCTTTTTCACAGGTGGGGAAACCGAGGCACGGTGATTAACCTAGTGGCCAAATCACCCGAGGAGGTTTTATCCCAAGGTCAGCCCCACAACCTGAAACAGGCCTCCAGCAGCGTGGCCAAGCTCAAGAGGCATGAGGAGCCAGCAGCACAAGGACGTGCTGAGCATCTCTTGGATGCGGTTAAGTATTTTGTCTGTACCGTTCTGCTTTGGCTGAATTAGTCTTCTCTTTGTTTTTGTTTTAATGAGAAAGCCTGGTGAGAAAAGCTCTGCGGCATCTCCGGTCCCAGCTGGCCGGGCACCTGGTTCGGGGGGCTCGTAGCTGGCTGAGGTCAGTGTCCCCGGCGCAGAGCTGCAGCGAGCCCGCAAGCAGTGGCTGCTGAGATTTTGCTGAGAGGTCTTTTCGGGGGGGGGCTCTTCTTTTTTCCAGACCCTATTTTGGCCAGTAAATAAAAGGTAAATTTTTTTTTTTATTATTTTGCTGCTTTGGGAGTTCTGTGTGATCTTTAGCCTTTAGATTGGAAAATCTGATTTTGCACGTTTATTAAAAGAACTCCCAAAACTACTGTCATGCCGTCCCCTGTGTTAATGCATGGGGGGCAGTTAGCAAAGGCTGCTCCTCTGCTTTTATCGGTGGATTTGCTGGTGAGTTGGGGCTCAGCGCCGCGGGACAGTGCGGCTCTGGTTGTTGAACAGCTGAATCGTGCAGAATTTGCCTTGACCGACACCCGCACAGCTTCATCGTGGTTTCTGGCTGTAGGGTTTGTGGTGTGTCTTCTCCCAGACACCTCCCTGCTGTCGCAGCTCGGCGTTCGCCGCGTGTTGCAGTGGGGTGCCTGAAGGTGTGCGTTCCTTAGGCTGCGTTGGAAGAGGACCAGGCTTGACGCTGGGCCGGGAGTTCAGAGACTCACGTGTCTTTGCCAGCGTGGGGCTTGGGTGGCTCTCTCCAAGTCACACAGATGAATTTAGGGTGCTTTTATTCCGAGGAACATTCTGACACCTCACATTCAGCAGCGTGACAACTATAACGAAAATATTTATTGGTTGTCCTTACACGGTAAACAAATATTCACCTGAGGAGCCCTAAATTACACCGGACCTGTTGTGTCGTTTCACCTCCGAGCAGTATTCCTCTTGCGAACCGGAGACTGGACCAAACGCAGTAAAAGAGTGCTTGCCAAGTGCTGCAGCAGTAAAGCAGCTTTGGACCTGCGTCTCTTTCTCCTCCCCTGCAGCCAGAATGTTTTACAAACTACTTCCTTCAAAAGAAATACATATTTGATGTAAGGAAAATGACTTCAGCCTCAGGTTAGCAAACTCGTTATTTCGTAAGTTGAAGTACACGTAAAGCGCAGTGAAGTTACTTTCTTTTGTCCTTAATTTTGAAGTTACAGATTCACTGACAAGCTTGCTCACCTTGTTCGAACACCAGGAAGAGTGGAGAGGCCAAGCAGCTTGCCCAAAACCCCTCTCAGTGGCCACACCAAGGTTATCCCCACCCCCGTGGCTTCAGTGGGGTCTGAGACTGCTTCCCCTTTGTCCGGGTGCCTTTTGTAGGAGGACAGGCCGTCTTGTAGTTAAAGGACACAAGGCTCTACCACGTCTTTTGACACAGGACTTGTGTTCAACATCAGGCCGCAAGAAGCGTTTGCAGCAGCGTTTGGGACAATAGTTTGGACCCCAACGTGGGTTTGAGGCGTGCGACAAATTAGAAGCTCAGGTGTGCGGCTGCAAAGCCGGTTTCACAGGAAAGCGTTTCTAAGTATTTTGTTTCCCTTTAAAAAAAAAATCCTTTAGGAAGAGGCTACTGCTAATTTTAGTAGGTGAACAGCGTTACGTGGTGTGCGCCCAACACGATTTTAGTTTGTTGAATGGTACATCTTTCACTTTCCAAACCTTAGTACTGAGTGGCAGAAGAGCAATAAAAGTAGTTCTTCAGGAAATGCCGGTATAGGAATCTGTTTGCAAAAGCAACTCTGTACAGTCACTGCTTTTTTAATGTTTGTTTAAAAAAAAAAAATAAAATCAAACATGTAATTCCTGAGCAGATCTAAGCAAAGGAGAATCATCTCCAGGTGCAGGCCAGGGTTCAGCAGCCCTCTGAGTGCATCAGGGCTCCTGTATACCTTCATCTCCATAATTATGTATGCTTTTGATACGGGAGGGGAAACGGAGCGGTTTGACTGAGTTCAGCTTGGAGATTTGGGATTTGTTTGAACTGCTCACCCCGAGTTCAGCTCCGGAGCTGCAAACCTTTGTGGATCTGGAACAAAGGCAGGGTGAGCGGTTAACAGGCAAACTCTCTGCGTATTCCCTTGTGGGCAGCAGCTCGTCTGCGCATAATCTATGCAGATACATCAAAAGCGAAATATTTTTCACAACAACTCTCTGGGGAATAAATGAGAGAAGAAACAGCGAGGCCGTTCTTGCAGTCCGTGCGGATCTCGGTGTGGTTGCTGTACGTGCACAGATGTACGGTTTTCTTTGCACTCTGTAGTACGTTCAGGAGAGTCGTCCTGGTTCCTTGTCCGTTGGCAAAGATGGCATGTTGCTCTTTTGCTGTGGGAGGTACAGCTCCCTCCAGGGGACCGAGTGCCCGGGATTTAATTTTGCAAGAGCTTATTAAAAGTGACCGTGATTTACAGACATGGTTTCAACCCCGTGGCGGGCGAACACACTCCAAGCGCATTTTGCGTTGCGGCTCCCCATCTTCCAGCTGTCCCCAGTCCAAGCTGCTTCCCAGTCGGAGAAAAACCCAGCCGGGTTTAACTGGTAGCACATGGAAAGATGTTTTGAAAGGGAGAAGTCGGAGGGAGGTCGGTCAGAAGAAGCAGTCCCACGTGGCTAAGGTGCTCTCTAATGCACCAAGACATTTGGATACCGTCCTCAACATTGGTGGCAAAGTGAGCCAACGAGCGGATAGAAAAGAAGGACCGAGGTATTAATCCTCGTGTCAGAGTTCACCGCACAAATGACTTAATCTTTCACTGAAGCAAGGGTCTGGAAATGTTGTCCACATCAAAGGAAAGATGCACTTTGATGGGTTTTGGAGGGTATTTTTCCTTCGGAAAGCAGCATGTGGTAAGTGAGTTACTGACATGCCAGTAATTCAAAGGCGAGTTTTGCATCCCTGCTGTGAAGCTGAATGACAACATAATACAGTTATTAAGGGGAAAAAAGGAAGCCTCAGTCCCGGCTCTTCTACACTTTATATTCTGTAACAACAAGCAACGCCAAAAAAAGACTCAATACATCAGACAACCTTGAATTTCTACTGCAGTGCTCAAAGCGGAATGAAAGTGAGCGAGGGAAAGATTTTAGGTGCAAATTGGCTTGCTGGGTTTTGCCAGCCAAACTTTTGGAAACGGATTTGTTCCAGAAGAGATTAAAAATAACTTTCCATTTATTGGGTTTCAATCCTGTGAAAAATACCCACTTGTAAATCGCTGGATGAGTAGACTTTGAACCTCTTTACTTTTTCTTTCCCGCCCCCCCCTCCTCCCCCCAGTCTCAACCACCTTTTTCCAGGTAAATGTAGGTGCAGAGGAATACGAAGTGGGGGGAGAAACCCACAAGCAGTTCCACAGTGGTTTTCACAAATTCAGGAAAGCCTTTAAAAAGAATACTTTTTTTTCTCTAAGCTTTTCAACCTGCTTTAATCGATAAAAAAGGAGGTGGGAATGCTTGGTATGAAATGCAGAGTCACCAGTGGCACAAAGACGAACGGCACCTAAAGGCCTTGGGCCACGCCGTCACCCAAGCAGGACGGGAGAGGTGCATCCCAGTTTGCTCTGACCGCGGTGAGGGTGAACTTCAGTCCCGTGCTCACGTTGGTAGTGACAGCAGAGAACGTGCTGTTGGAGGAGGTGTGAAATGAATTCGTGCGCCCCTCCCTAGGCACCCCCGGAATGGCTCGGTAACCTTGGTCCGAATTTATAACCCAGCATTTGGTTTTCAAAATGCAATACGCAAGGAAAAGGGAGGGACGCGATGCGAGCCTCTTCGCAGAGGTTCACGTATGTCGGGTCATGTTCTGCCTCGTACACGCGAGAACACAAAAATGAACAATAACGGTGCGGGTGCGACTCTCCGTTGCCTCTCCTTCTGCCAGACAGAAACAGCACTAAGAAGTGGCAATGAGTTACAGGGCCGGGCGTTTGAAATACTATATGGTTTTCTTCAGCAATTAAAATTAGTACGAATTTTGTCAAGATTTCACATCTTAAATAACAGTGTCTCAGCTTTTGCTGTAATTGCCTCATTATTGCAGCGAGTTTGTTAAATTTTTCATTTCGTTTTTTTCCCCCCCCTAAAAAAATGAAACGGCAACCAAACCAGCAACTTTGAAAAAGCATCAACATTTACAAAATGGCAGCCAGCCCTACATCTGTATGATTGCTGCTGACATGCTGGTTAGGACCTTCACATTTTCCCAGAGAACATGTTGTCTTGTGGTATTTATTGCCCAACCAGTAAGAGTAATGGAAAGAGTGTGAGGAGAAGCTGTTCAGATAAGTGTTTGCCAGCCGTTTAGTTTTATGGTTACTCGGAGCAATCTGCTACGTGTTCTTCTTTCTGAATTCTATTTCTCCCTGTAGAGTTTGGTTAAGGCAAATAACTTTTTATTCCACCGTCAGCTCTATTCATCCATGCCTGGAACAAGATGTCAGCTGTCTTTGTGATTTCTTATCGGCTTGACTGAGATGATCTTTTTCTGATAAGAGTTTTATCAGAGCTGAGTAATGACTGTGTGCTAACAAAAGTCATAACCCAAATGACGACAGCGTATAGGACTCCAAGCCACAACCATTTGTAGAAAAGAATCCCAAACTACGAACGTCTGGAACCGCGAACACCCATGTTCAGCTGCACTAATCTCATAACTACATGTAACAACACCAGCCAGCAGCAAATCCCCTCCCAGAAGCGGGCAGCCGTGCAAGCCCCGGAACATGGGAAACACAGGTTCAGACGTCTCTGGTTACTGGAAAACATAGACCCGGAGCTTGGAGATCTGCTGCGGTCTCTGAATGCCAGCGCCTGGCTGGTGCCCCGAGAAAAGACCAGGAAGGTGAAATCCAGCGGTCACTGTTTGTCCCACTCACGCTGAAACGGTGCCCCGAGTGATTCCTGGGCACATACTGCTCTAGCTGGCGTCCCTGGCTATATTATTGCCAAGGAATACCTGCAATTTGTTCTTTCTTGTCTTGACTCACAATCGTAATTTCAGGGCAATGGAGACACCTAAGCTTTTGTGTGGATTTCTGCATATTGCTTTGCCTGGGGAAATAACAAAACCAAAGTAGCATTTCATTTTAACACTTTCAAAATGAAGTTTTCCACTGCCATTGAAGTGAAATATATTTAAATTTTAAGATTTACCTCTGCTTTAATTTATCTCCCCTCCATCCAAACCAAAACATTCAGTTTGAACTCCAATTAAAAAAAAAAAATAATAATTGCAGAAGCGTTTTAACGCATCGCTTAAAGGCGAGTTGAAGAATTGGGCGTCCCAGACTGTGGTTTTGGAGGGGAGTCGCTACTTGGGACTATTTGCCGCTGCAAAACTTCCCATTTTAAAGACCCTCTGAGGAGTGCTGATACCATCAGCCAGCCGGGAGTCCTGGGCAACATAATGCTGGTTCATCATTTCTTTGGATTCCAGATGTTGCCAGCCCTAGGAGGACATAAGGGTGCAGAACGTATAAAACGTAGATTTAAATACACCTATATACTGAAAATGAACCAAGCAACTGCTGTTCATTCCACCCCAGTAAGCAGCAAACTTCACACCGTCACAAAATAATAGTTACCTGGTTGCGGCTGTCATGTGCACAGCAGTATTACCAAGAGATAGAACTGCGTCAAGAAATATTTGGCCACTTCAGGCGTGACTGACAGTGTTTTGCAAAAATCCTGGCATGTTTATGTGGAATTCACCACGTAATACCAGTGAGGGCTACTTGTGTGAGATGCGCGCTGGAGCTGTAATGTACAGATGTTTGTATTTTAATTGCAGTGATTCGAGGGGACATTATTCTTCTGACTTAGGGACTTAGGGGTGGGTTGTTATTCTTATAAAAGACAATTTGCTGATAGCAGGGAAGAGAAGGGGGAGCGGGGTTTGAGAATTAGATCAGGAGAAACTGGAGAGCAGATGGGTGCTACGCTGCTGGGTTTCACGCAGTTTTGAGCAGCTGGTTTTGGAAATGGGTAGGGGGAGACCGTCGACTCGTTGGTCTACGGGCTGAGTCCTAAGCACTGCCCCAAGTGGCCTCTCTCACCTCCGCTCCTCATGAATGATCCTCAGGGCGATGAGTCTGGTCCAAGGAGATGCAGAAATACCCCCAGAGCACGTCCACAGCCCCCGGACCACGGGCATGGGCGGTAGTGGGGAGCCGAGCTGAGCTGAGATCGCACGGGTGGACTCTTGCTTCAAGGTCAGCCTTAGAAGCTGTTTCCAGGTCTGTTGTGTCCACAGCTGGTATCTGGGCTTGGGGCATCCCTCGAAACCGTCATATAGTGACCGTGTCTGTAAAATCGTGCGCTCGTTTAAGTCCTGGGCTGCAGGTCCCTGGCTGAAGGGCTTGGCGTGTGTGGTGACCCAGCTTAGCTGGTCTTCTGCGACTGTTTTCTCTTTTCACATCTCTGAACACTACTTCAGACTCCCAGGATGAATGCCATGATGTGAGCTTGCAGCCTGCAGAATTTTTTCCCTATCCGATTCCTTTCGAGAGCATGGACAAAATCTGGTGCTTTTGGATATAAACCCCCGTACTTGCAGGGCATTGAGGTGACTGAAGCGAGCGGGGCTGGTCTTGAACTTTTTTTATTTTTTCACAATGCTTATTTCATCCCGGCAGCGCGGTGTCTGTACTTAACAACAATGATGCGGGGTTTTGAGCAGAACTTGAAGCTGTTAATTAGGCGACTGTAGGAGAACAATACCCGAACGTGTGGGAGGGAAGCGAAGGGATCGGTATTCACGCTGTGCTGTGTTTGAGCACCTCTCAGCAAACAGGTACAGGAAAAGAAAGAAGACCATCTGAAAAGGGTTTGTTCTCCAGCGGCTGTGTTTGGATCCACTCAACAGATGGATGTATTTGTACCCTTACGAATGCTACAATAACAACTGCCCTGCTTTTTTAGCATGCGAAGCACGCTCAAAAATGTTAATCCTGCTAAGTATTATAATGCCCAAGGGAAAAAAAAAGAACGAGGTGTCCTGCTGGCAGGTACTGCACAGACCCTGCCCGGGTGCGTGAGGCAGACAGCCAGTGTGGGAAACGGATATGATACGATTCGCGTCGTTAGGATTCGGTGGGAAAACTTCTGCCGCAGGACGGTAGCGGCGTGATTAGGACGTTGTGGAGCAGGGCGGGAAAAAAAGATCAAACTGGAATAATTGTGTTTACTTTTTTACACAAAGACCCTTTTGGAGTGGACTGATACCAGTCAGAAGTTCACATCAAAGCCTTTAAGGCATTTTAAAGGGAGGAAAAGAGCCTCTTGGAAAAACTGAAAAACCCCATTCAGGCAGTTTTAAGACAGAGTGTTTAAAACTTTTCATGTTGAAGCAGTATTTTTTTTAGAGGTGGGCCTAGATGGAATTTATTTTAAAAAGCTACAATGAAGCCACTTACTTTTGGGTCAAACAAGGCATTTTGTTCAAACAACCTTTTCTACTTTTGTTTTGCTAAACCCCTCTGTCTTCCCTTGCTCTCCACCTCTTCTTACCCTCATTTGGAGCCGATTTTAAACTTTTTATTTCAGGTTATTTGCTTAATTTGGGAAACTTCAAGACAATTGACATAGTTTTGCTTCACGCAGGAGACCTAGTTTGGTCTCCAGATGAATGTCTGTGGAATTGTGAATTTCACATATCCCAATCCGTTGTTTCAGCCATGCCAAGAAGACCCTCTGGAGCCTGGAAGAGGCACGTGGACCGGTGCTTTCTGCCCTGCTCTTGGTGGTGGGAGCTCCCAACTCTCCATGACTCACTGTTGTTTCAACCCCTTCTGCGTGTGTGCGTGAGTAAAATGTACCTTAGTTCAGAGAGCAGAAATGTTTCATTTTACCTCTTGTTTAGTATAACCTTTAGCTGCAAGCTAACAGAGAAATGTCTCATGCGATGGATGATTCAGAATGAAAATAAAACCGCTGGCTTCAAATTACACGAGAGTCGTCTTAGAGAAAGCTTTTTACCCCTAACGGTAATGGATGACACAGACTCTTCAAAAACAGTCACAGAATCAAATGCATTTTCTCTACTGGTTTTGCGGTGGATGTTCAGAGACTCGTTAATGAAGCATAACCGATCTGATCAAAAGTATGAAAAACTGCTCAACTGACAGGAATAAGGGCTTTGGAAACTGGGTTGATAATACTTGATTGCATTTAGGGGCGTTTTGAAATCTAACTTCTGTTCTTAAAATGCTCTGCAGTTTAAAGATGAAAGCATGGGATATTCTCAGTGAAAGAATATTGAGAAGATTGTCCCTTGGCCATATGCCACCAGAAGTATCTCAGCTGATGAGCTGGTGGTCGTTATCCCCAAGACAAAGGCTGTCTTGGGATTGGCGGAGCAGGTACAAGTCGGAGTATGTCCTGCCCTGGGCCAGCCGATAACCTCCGTCCTTTCTTCTCCTGTGTGGTTCACACAGCTGTGATGGTAGGTTTGGTCGGACCCTGTTTCGGTTGGTCTCTGCTGGTTGCAGCAGAGCAAGGGTAGGGTGGGTCTTGCCTTCCATGAGGACAACTGGTAGGTACTTACTTTGCTTTGCATAGGAACGTTGGACCAAGGTCAAACCAGGGACAAAGAAAGGTAAGAAGTTGGTTTCTCCACAGCAAGAATTTCTCCTGGGGCAGAAGCAGTTTGGCTTCTCCCTGGAGATCCTTGGCCCACGTGGACTACTAAGCCTTTTGCTTTGTTACTCACCCTTCCCCAGCAGTCTGCTTCTTGCTGGTGACACTTGAAACAACCACATCAGCAGCAGCACAAAGGCAAATTCACCGGATACCAGAACTAATCCGGTGCCTTGACCTTGGCTGAGCCTCTCGACACAGACATTAGTGAGCAGGTAGGAATCAGAACAGAGTTTGCGTTGATGCAGATACACCAACCCACGTAACACAGCTCGCTTTCCCCTGACACGTCTGCATGGTGCTTTGCTTACATAGGCAAACCCAACCCTAGGTGAGGGATTAGGAAGATCGGTATCTTCAGATTCAGCAGTAATTCCTACAATATTTTTCAGTTTGGTTTTCATTTGCATGTTCTCCTTTTAAGAAAGAAAAAAAAAAACAAAACATTGCAGTTGCTCTCAAGGAAGGTGAAGTGCATTCCTTAACATGACTAGTGGCTCCCTCTATGCTTTTGTGTCTGATTCATCAGGTGGCGTGGCCACACCTGGCCTTCCGGGTTTGGATGTTGTTGTTTTTGTTTGCAGCGTGGGAACGAATGTTCCCTCTTAGACATCTCTGTTACTGTTTCTCTCTGACGTAATCCTTTGGAAAGAAGCTGTGGCAAATGATCTTCCCGCTGCTTCATGCCCTACACGTGGAACTGATTTGGGGGAACGCAGTGGTTTCTTAGGACTTGATATCCTGCACTGCCTGACGTTCCTGGAAGAAGGGCTCGCCTCCCCGCGTGCGACTGCCTTTGTTCTGGGGTGGGCTTGTTGGCGTGAGCGACGCTGCTTGCGGGGTGGGCGTACACACGCTCCGTGCCGCTGCTTGTTTTTCTCCTGAAATGTCTCTGGTTTATCTTTTCTCTTTTAAATGGAGTGCGTACACAGGGTATAGAAATCTGCGCTGTTGGTTCTATAAAATTCATTACAGCACTGCCTAAATGTTTCTGCCGGGTTTTGGGCTCCACCAGTCTCTGCTCAGCGTTAAGTCAAAGCTGGTGCCAGACGGGAGCCAGAGCACCAGAAGAAAAGCTCAGAGTTTTGAAGGTCAATGCCTAAAGTCACTCAGCAAATGTTGGCACGTCAGCCAGCCCAACAGATACAGACTGGCTCCCTTTTGTCCTATTTCTTTAACTTTTTCGATTCTCAGAGATAATAATAGACACAGGGACTGAAGCAGTCTATAACAGCAAGTAGATGTCCCATCACAAAAATGCCAGCTGCACAGGGAATGGTGTGGGCGGTGGCAAGAAGGAGGCACGGTTTTGGAGGTGACAGGAGATCTTTGTGCTTCCCCTGACCATTTAGAGATGCTCTGTCTTGCTTTGCATGGAAAGAAAACATCTGCCTTCCCCAAACCTTGCTGGGAACAAAGCAGCCGCGAACAGCAGCTCAAGTTTTTGTCTTATTTCAGACGCAGCCCGCCGGTCCGACTGCCTGCTCTGGAGTGGTTTGGGCAGTCGGCCAGGCAGAGCTGCTCTCCTCAACCATATTCTCTATAATAAATGTGCTCTGGCAGCGCACCAACTACCTTATCTTCTTGTAAGGACAGAATCCCTTGGAGAGCCAGTCTCCAGGCCCAGCTAGGATTATGCTAACTTCGCCAGGAGCCAGTCGCAATGCTCGACACACTAGCTTTGCCTTTCTAACTTTCGCTCACTTTGAAATAGAGAGTGCAAGCAAGTTCAGGGGAGCAAATTAGCCAAGGGAAGTCTTCTTCTATCTGTCTTAATTAAGCATTAATAAAACCTGTCGTTGACTCTCCCCGGCAGTTATCAGTCAGTCAATGGTACATAGTATTTCAGTCAATCATCTTCCCTTCAGGGTCACTGAAGGACTGTCCCAGTCGCACCGAAGGCAGCAGGAGCCAGTTCATCGACATCGGTTGGGCTCCCTTTGGTGCTGTCTTGTATGCAAAATGCCTTGTGATTACAGAGGCAGAAGCGTTACCCGGTAATAAATCCCCCCGTGTGCTAAGATTGATGAAAAGGTCTTCACGCGTCTGGACATCCGCGTACCAAGGGGCATCTGTGCCCAGAAACCCAATAACCGCACCTCTGTCTATGTACATAGATCTTGTACTTCGTTCGTCCTGCCCGTGCTTGGGAAGATTGGTCTCCTCCCTTGGGGAAATCATACTTAGGTAGGGGTTAAATGATGTGTGAATATACGCCTACAAGAGCCAGGGGAAACCTTCTGTCATGTCACTTCTGGCCCTGGACAGTAAATGCAGACCTGATGCTCAGAGTGGAGGGGGCAGATGGAGGGAAAAACGAAAGCGAAATGTCTACAGACCCAGAGACTTCCAAATGGGAGTATTCAGCCAATATACAGCCAAGTGATAAATACAGAAAATAAAGCCCAAGATTTTGGGGCTGGTTGAAAACAGAGAGTTTTGTACACCGTAAGTTTTTGAGCAGATGAATTTTTGCACATCCTTGTACCAGTCAGATAAAGACACTGTGTGAGCTGGGGAAAGGAAGCTGCTATTGGGGAGATGCCCCCACGCGAGTTGGCCACGTACAGAGCATCTGCAAGCCAGTAACTGGAATGGCGTTTCAAGAAACAATGAGAGCCTGAAGAAGTTCAGTCCCTTTAGTTTCCCGCTCTCTGTCTATGCTGTGAAACGCAGGAACGAGCAGCCTGGCCTTCAGGTAAGTGCAGAAGCAGACAGGGGCTGAATCTCATGTTTTAGCGGAAATTTTCCAATGCACGCTCACTTCCCAGCCATGGGAGCGAGCACATAAATCAGCCCTGCCTCTGGCTGCCTGTCATTGACTCCTGCAGCATCTCTTTACGCCATATCTTGGGTAGCCCAAGCCCCGTCTATGATGGGACGGGCATGGGATTCTGCAGGGGCAAGCGTTCCTGGCAGGAGATGGTACCGCATGTGTGATAACAGACCTCCTTTCGTTTGCACAAAAGGGAGATTTCATCCAGCAACCCCGTGTAATTTGGTTCACAACTGAAGCTAAAACCTCTTCCATTACTCTAAGCTGTTTGTTTAATTCGCTGTATTACTTAATGTTCTATTAAAAGTCTCTCTTCTTAAATGCTTATTGAAGCAAGCCAGAAGCGCATAAAACTCCTAATGTAATCAGCAATAAAAATAATTCCAAAAACCAATTACTTCATTAATATGGAAAGAAGTGCAAATTGCACAGAAGCAAATTTGCTTACAGGTAGAAAGCTGGTGCAGCACCATTAATGGAAATGGACTGTTATGACCGGGGACAGGGACTCCTCTTGTTTAATCAGGACCCACTTCAGGAGAAGGACATTCAGCTTCTGGCAGTGGTTTTGTGCTGTTGTTTATTGTGCTTTTTTCTTTTCTTTTGTTCTTTTTTTTTGTTAGGGACTGGTGACATTCTCGGAGTCCAAGGCTGTTTATTACTTTTCTTTTTTAACCAAATCTAGAACAGCAAAGTACCAGTAATATCTTTCCTTGACATTACCCCGTCCTTCCCACCACATTATTGCCTGCTTTGTACGAGCATTGTCTCCAGGAGATAATTTCTTTCCCCTCTCTGCCCCGTGAAGAAGCAATTCCTTCTTGTCAACACCGCAAGCAGCACTTTTCAGCTGTGGCAGCATCCCGTAGCTAAGCAACAAACAGCATCCCCAAACAAGGAATCAAAGTGTACGGGAGAAAAAACCTACTGCGTGCATTATAGAGCAATCCAGGGAAAATTGCTGCATCACGGTTACTTTTGCTTCGTGCTGAAAAAGAATCGGGCTGCTACATCTTGAAAACAAGCCATTCTCTGAAGCTCGAGGGCTTTTGCTACCTCTTTTTGCGCTAGCCATCAGGAGAATTTTGGTCCTGGCTCAGTCCAGACAGACTTCCAGAGGAGTCATCTGGGCACGCAGGGTTGAAAGCATCGCTCTGATTCCCATCTTCTGCGGGTAGCAGAGAAGAAAATTGGGACGTGAGCGGGAATTATGCCCAGTGGTTCAGACCCACCTTGGCAAAGCCAGGGAGGGGAGAGCAAGGCTGTAAAAGCATTGCACCCAGAGCTGGGATAGCGCCACAGTGCTGTGACTTGAAATACGCTGGGACTGTTGCTCCCAAATACCGAAATCTTCTATATGAGAAGAAATTACTGGTATACGTACGGACATGGGTCTTGCTGGCTGGTGGTTGGGAAGTTTTGTGGTTGCTTTTAGTTTCCAACCAAAAACCATACTCGTCACACCGCTTGGTTAAAGCCAAGTGGCAATACCGATCTACGCAGCTGTGCCTTAAACATCCCCTTCCGCTCGTTGCTTTGTCCTGCTCCCATTTTCTTTTCCCCTCTCCCACATACACCACCTTGACTGAACGGACTGAAGCACAATTGCTCTTTAATAGGCAAGTGATTTTTAGCTGGTGCCTGAGTTATGGCCTAACATGTGTTTCATTATAGAAGTCGTAATAACCTTACCATGTCGCATACATTTTGTTTCTCACGCGCTTATTAATCAGAAAACAAAGTTCACCATGTTAACGGAGTAAAAGCACCTAATGGGCAGAATCCTTTGCCCGACTGATTGATAGCTCAGCAAGGCTACTATAACAAGCAAATAATAAAGGTATAATGAGCGGTTTCTCAAATCAGGCTCGTTTGACTTATTCTAGAGAAGATATTCAGAATATTATTAGTATAGGCTTGGAGGAAGGCTGTGTAAGAAAAGCATTAGAGCTGAGCAGTCTTCTGTGGCATTATATTTAGAAATTTGCTAGGACTATATTATTGACTAGAATCAATAAACACGACGACCAATACGTCAGCAACATTTAAAGAGGATGCTCTGGATCAACAAATAAACTTCACGGCCAGCCAGGGATTACTTGTTCAATTGCGAACCTGAGTCTGAGAACAAAAATCTTTGCTAAGAAACGTGCTTGGGATGGAGCTCGGTCAACAGAGTACATTAAATAGCAACACTCACCCAGAAAGTGAATTGGTGCAACATGTCATTTGAAAAATTGCATCTAATGCAAGCGCGCAGAGAATAGCAAGCACCTGACAACCACTAGCCTGCTGTCGGGAGGGGAGAGACGATCCGGAAGATGTAAAGCATTGAAAGAAGGGTCAGTCTGGATGTTCGTCCTGCTCTGGCACGAAGGTCCTCGTGAATTTAGAGGCAGCAAATTCTCATTCCTTCAAATGCTAGGATCATCTCCACGGTCTCTCAGCAGGGACATCCACCCCTGGCACAACTATTGCTTTCTTCAACCAAGAGGAGGAGATGGGCCCCTTTGGACACAATGAAGTGATAAAAAAGGTGGCAGAGAGCTTTTATCAACGGGAATATTCATACTCATACCTTCTAAAATACTGATGATGGTAATCCACCTCTGCGTTCAAGAGCCACTAAGGTCGTAGCAAAGGTAAGCTGGCCTTCAGGTACGGAGGTGGTCTGCACAACCTGTGTTGTCCATTGGATCCTGAAATTAATAATACTACTACTACTACTAGTAGAGAAATGGCTGGCAACCTTACTGTGAGGATCCCATATCCTATGTGAGACCCCCGAGCTGCCCCTCCTGCCCTGGGATAAGGTATACTGTGTTTGAAAGAAGTTCAAAGCATTTTGTTGCCTTAAGTTACGGATGGAGGGGTCTTCCGCTCCTTTTTGGGTTCAGACTCAGCCTGGCAGCAGCCAGTTCATCACTGGAGCTGTACTGACTTATGCCAGTTTGTCATCTGGCCCCTATGTAGGAAACTCTTCAGAAACAGATAATTTCACTTTTTTCATCTTCACTTAGAGCTTTTTCCCACCTCTGGGAAGCTGCCATGTCTGACTTTCCCTGGTCCTCACCAGAGAAATAAGCTCATCCCTCACTTGCGAAGGTGTTAAGTAGTTTCTTACAGCAATGCTGTGGAAATCATAAATCCTCTGCGTCGTCAGGCCGTTTGGAAGACCATCTGGGGCCAGGCTGAGCAGTGTGGATGGCTGCAGTCTTGATTTGATAAATGCAAGCTACCAACCTGATGTTCTCCATGGCTCGCGCCGAACCACGTTGCCTGAGCCCCAGACCTGGCCGTTGCACTCTCACGGCGTTTTCCTGAGACTTTGGTGTCCCCGCTTTGCAACTCCACGGTCAAGGGAACTGCTCGGAATTAAAAAGGAGAGCGTTAATCCAGCAAGTCACAGCGCAAAGATAAAATGCACATATTCAGTAGTTGTTACTACACTTGTGCAATGGCGAAGCAATATTTGCTTATTTACATTTTTACCGTGTTACCCATAGCTTGAGTGAAGCTGCTTTTCCTGTTCGTGCATGTACTGTGCCCTTTGATTTCTACGGCACCGTGATTTCATTGCTTTGCCCCTTGGAAGTTTTTCCTTAATTGTTCCCTGCAGCTTAGCAACCTGAAACCACCGGTATAACTTAACTCTGTCTCAGGCTTATAATTCTTCCCCCAATCCCCTTGCTTATTTGTAATCTGTGGTTTATTATTTTTTTTAAGTTTAGGTCCTTTGGACTGGTCTGAAAATGGCTTTGCCTTTGGCCTTGATGTGCATCAGGGGGTTAATATGGAATGCTGTGGTATGGATAGCTTTCCACAGGGACATGATTCATGGAAGTCAGAGGGATGGGACAGCCAGGGTGGGACCTGCATCACTTAAAGCAGGTTGCGTGGCTGCTTTAGCAGGCAGCCCTCTGGGCTGAGATGTTCATCTCAGGAAGGAGGAATTGCCCTCAGCTGGTCCTGGTGTCTTCGCAGAGGGATCCTGGACCCAGACCGCTGAATTAGGGAGAAGGGATGCCTTTGCAAGCACCGTGGAGCTGCAGGCGCTCTGCGATTGTGACTCAGTTTAAGCAAGATGTTTAATTGTGGGTTTGTTATCAGGCACCAAAGGAGCCCCGTTGCCTTCGGTGCTGAAACACCTGGTTTCATGCCCTCATCGCGGCCTCGGCGGCAGCGCCAGAAACAAAGTGGAGAGTGGTTTAGGCCAACAGGCTCCAACCTGCAGGTCTGAAATTACAGTTCTTTAAAGAAGTGCCTGGACCTTCACAGAGGGGGCATCAGCTGAAGGGCAGGTCTGGCATGACCAACCACCATGCCGGTAAAAAAGAAATTCTGCATATCAAGAAACTTCAGATGCTGGGGCTTGGAAAATTGCTCTACTGTTTCTAAACTTTTCTTCCCCGTACCATCGACAACGGCTGCTTTGAAAATGGGCTCCTCTGGGGGAAGGTGGTGGGAACGCCGGGCTGCGGGGGACTGACCTCATTTCCAGCACGCAGCGCCGCTCAGCCTGGCAGGCCTCTCTGGAGCTTTCTGTAATACATACAGCCATTTCCCTGGCATTTCTCAAAATAATAATAAGAGCGTAACTTGCCTCTAATAGTGCCTGAGGCGGCTGCAAACGCCGCTCGCCCCCAGGACTGCCCTGGCTCTCGAGAGCTGCTGTGGACGGGGTGACATATGGGGAAGCTGTGCCACGAACAGGGTTGTTTTTTTTTTTTCCTCTCCGATCTTGTCTTGCTGACCATTTTGCTGCCTTCTGAGGAGCATGTGCGTGGGGGCGGAGGGCGGGGGGGGCGGATTGATGATGCCGATCCAGCTGGGAGAGCCGCTGCATCTCTTTTCACCATGGTAACGAGGAGGAATTTGTATGCAGTGGGGATGGGAAGGTTTGTGGTATGTTACTGGGAGGGGTTGGAGACTTTTTCTTGGGGAAACTCTTTGGTCGAGGGGAGCGGAGGAGGAAATTGCCTTTTCGGTAGATCCCTGCAATTCCTGGCTTGGCAGAAGCAGGATCGTTTTTCCCTCAGCAGCTGCAGTGTCCTGTCAGTGCTAAAATAACTGAGAGAAAGTAGCTGCCCCTGCAGCTGGGGGGACATCCCTTCCCTCCCTCTAATTTGCTGTCTCCGGGACTTCCAAAGGAGGGCACAAGTGCATCGGTCCCGAGTGGTCAGACTCTATTTGCTGCCTAGTGGGATTTTCACCCAGTTTCCAATCTTTTTGTTCCCACCTGATAATCTTTCACTCTCCTCTTCTCATTTTCCTTCAGTATTTAGAAATCTGTCCTCCAGCCCGGCCCCGCACGCCGCTGGAGCAAGGTTTGCCATCCGGAAAGGCTGCCGGGGGCCGCATGCCCATGGCAGCAGCTGGGGCGGGAGGCTGCATGGTGGCCCAGGACCCCCGTCCCAGGCGCGGGCCTCCCCTTGAAGGAGAGAGGGAGGTTTCTCCCAGCACCCCTGGACTGGTATAACTGGGAGCCCTTCGCTTGTAGATCTGCAGGTGGAGCTACTACTCGGGCAGTAGCCACGTTTGCGGCTGTGCACTGCTGCTGGGGCTTTGCTTTTGGTGCTAAACAATGGGGTGTCCCTGAGGAGAGAGGGTGAAAAATAACATCAGGAATGCTCTGTGGTGATCATCCCGCGGGACTCTCGCAGAAAGAAGTCCCTGATGCCAGAACCGCCGCGTAGCTGTCCTTCAAACGCTGGTGGCATCACCCTGGAGCCTCGTGGCCGAGGCTGGAGCGCTGCTCCCACCGGGTTTGTGCCAGCCCAGCAACCCCAGGTGAGTTTATTGTGCAATAAATCACAGATTCACGTCCAAAGAATCTTCCCCCTCACCCCCTTTTCCTCCACTTTGCTTCCCTCCGTCGCGCCCTGCACCGGCACAGGAGAGCATCCAGCTGCAAAGATTTACTAGCACAAACACCTTCCACCATTAAAAATGCTTCATCGACTGGGACAGGAGGCTCTGCTCTGGGGGGAACGCTGCCAAGCAGTTAGACATGTTGTTTTACAAAAATTAAGAGCTAAAACATGAAGCCGTTTAGGTTTTTACCACTCAGCCGTAATCTCCACTTTATGCTGTTTGTCCTTCGGAGCTGGATAGAAATCGACTCTCTCCCTGGTCCGCAGCCATTCTTTTGTGTTGGCAGCAGCTCTAATTATGCACCAATTAACCTTAATTAAACCAATTCCTGTGTAACTGCACATGCAGACAATGCGCTGAACAAACGGCCTGACAAATATTGTCACTGAAAAGGCAGAAAAACACATCAGAAGCTTAATTGGAAAGTCAGATCGTAAATTGCTGCAGATCTGTAGCTTTGTTCTTAACATGGTCGCACAGGAGCAGTGGCCAAACACCCTGAATGCTCCCCAAACCTGGGCTGAATTCATTTTCCCAGGCTGCTGAGGCCAAAATACATTATTTGCGTAGGAAAAGGCAGTGATGGGGCACGCTTAATTGTAGCAGCTGGCAGGCTGGTCTAGAGGGCATCAGGATGGCAGCCCCAGGTAGAGAGCCACCAGGTTCCCCTTCTGGAGCCTGGGTGACTTTGGGCAAATTGCCGGATGATTTGGTGATGCCCGCTGACCTCTGCCTGGCTGTTGGTCCACAAAACGCTCCCTAGAGCTGAGACTGTCCCTCGACGTCAGGCAGTGGAGCTGTAATTTTGTTGGAAATGGGATGGTTTGCACCCTGTAAGCAGTAACGCAGCCAACAGATGGTGCTCATACATACACTTACTCCAGGTTTCTTCCGAAAATGCCACGCAAGCTTTCTTCATTTTATGATGCAATATTTTTTGGAGGGAGCTGCCGCAAACAGCACAGGTTTTACCTTAATTTTCCTGAGCGTAATGAGCCCCTGGGACTGCTGGTGCGTGGACCGAGTCCTCGCCAAAGGGATTACACGCCTCCAGTTTGGCCCTTTTTCAAAGTTTGATAAAGGGGAAATAAGTTAAACTGAGGAAAAAGTCCAGGCTCTGCATCGCTTATTTATCCTCTAGTGAGAAAAAAAAAAAAAAAAAGGATTGCAAGACCCCGAGATTGGTTTGCAGCAGAGCAGCAAGAAAAAAAGTCATAACTAGCACTGAATTCAGGATTTTGTCTTCCCTGCTGTTCGTAAAATGTGTTTGGTTGGAAAAAAAAAAAAAGGGAAAAAAAAAAAAAAAGCCCTTCAAATCCTTTAATATGCATTGACTTTCTGGTGGTTCAGTTTTATGCTACTGAACGCTTTCCTTTCTGTAGTTAATCAAACAGGCTCTAGGCATAGCACTTTGTGGTAAAATATTCTGCCTTGTGAATACTGCAATTAAAAGCAAAGCTAATTAAGCATGTAAATCATGCTCATATAAATTAGTTACTCACACGTTCGCTTGGCCACTGGCGCTGATTGCAGTGGGAAGGGGGATTCGACGATCTGTGTGCCTGCGCAGAGAGCCTGCTGCAAGGAGCCGCTTGGGAAAGGAGGACACACGGCCGCGACCACATGGAGGGTGGTGGGACGATGGTGGTGTCCCACAGTCGGACACAGCCCCCTTGATGTGGAGCCGAGGGCGGGATGGATGGCAGAGGATGCTAAAGCAGCTCAAGTCAGGGATGGGGACAGAGATTTCCTCTCTTATGAGGAAAGGCTGAGGGACCTGGGGCTGTTCAGCCTGGAGAAGACTGAGAGGGGATCTCATCAATGCTTATAGATACCCAAAGGGCGGGTGTCGAGAGGATATGGGCCAGACTCTTTTCTGTGGTGCCCAGCGACAGGACAAGGGGCAACGGGCACAAACTGGCACACAGGAAATTCCGTCTGAACATGAGGAAAAACTTCTTTACTTTGAGGGTGGCAGAGCCCTGGAACGGGCTGCCCAGAGAGGCTGTGGAAACTCCGTCTCTGGAGATATTCACAACTCATCTGGATGCATCCCTGTCCCACCTGCTGTAGGTGACCCTGCTCTGGCAGGGGGTTGGAGTAGGTGATCTCTGAAGGTCCCTTCCAACCCCCGCCATTCTGTGATTATGTGATTCTGTGATTAACCAGCCACCTTGCAGCTCCACTTACGAAGTGACGTAACCTCCTCCTTTGCTCCCTGAAATAGACGGGAATACCTCTCCGGACCGTAATAGTGTTTGGGGTCGGGTCCAGAGCGAGTCCAGTAAAAGGGATTCAGCTCTGGAGTAAAACACGCTCCCAGGAGATGCGACGGAAGCAGTCCCGCTTGCTTCTTGCTGGCTGGGCTCAGCCCAGCAGCCGCCCCGCGGTGCCCAGCAGAAGCTGGGGCGACTCGAGAGCGTTCGACGAAGCTTTGTATGTCTGTTGGGTGGAGCATTTCGCGGCAGGCGTGAAAGCCAGCTGCCTTGCAGCTCCCCCCGTGCAGCCTGGAGAAAACCAAACGACTGGGAGGTGGCGTGTCTGGGAGTAGAGCTAGGGGCAAACGGCCTGGTGTGAAGAAGGGAGAAAAAGGAAGGAAAAACCTTTTGCAAATGAGGCAACAACAGCAAATGTGTTTTGGCAGCTGGACTGGTGTGTGAAAGCCCAGGCAAAATACAGATGGGGGTAAAAATTGCTGCCAGCCTCGGGGACGGTGCTATTCCCAGAATTGCATGCAGAGCCAAGATTTTTTTCCCCCAGGAGCATAATTTTTTTTTTTTTCCTTCCAAGCCACCCATCAGCCTGCATTGGGTGGTGAGAAATCCCTGCTGTCTGCAAGAGGGCACAGAGGAAGTCCTGCCAGCTGCTCCACCGCTGGCTCTCCATCTCCCCCCACGTTCACGTGCACCCTGCACAGACACGGCAAGATCTTGAAAAGCGCTTTAAGGGCATCCGACTTGCTTTTCATTAAAAAGAACGGGCACCTGGATGGCGCTCAGTGAGGCCAAAGGGATGGGGGCAGATGGCCAAGCAGGCGCGGGGCTCGAGGGCCAGGAGAAGGTGCTTCTGAAGAGCGAAGGAGAGAAGCTGCCAGGCTTGAGTGGGAAGCCACAGACAGCTGGCTACAAAATGCCGAGCGCGGAGATATTCCTGTTCTTTTTATTTTTTATTTTTTTTAATTAAATAAAAAATAAAAATTGCGTGCCCCTCTTGGAAGAGCTGGGGCCGGGAAATTAAACTGCACATTTTATCACCCCTGCCCTGTTTGAAAGCAAGAGCCTGCTTCGGAGGTATCTTCAGAGGGCAGGGCTCGCTTTTCTGAAGGTGCCAAGCTGAAGATGGCCTTTGCTGGATGGGGCCCAGGAATCCCCTGCTCACCAAGACCTGGGCTCCAAGCTGTCTTCTGCTCAAAAGCAGCCAGCGCCACGTCCCCCGCTCTCTGAAAAGCATCTTCTCCAGCTGCAGCAGCGACTCGTCCTCCTGCTTGGAGCTGGACCAGCGGGCAACCACAAACAGGAGTAGCCACAAGATGAAGGAGGAAGAGGGTCATCATCAAATAGTTGGGCTGTTCCCCTGGCTGCCTCCGGTCTGTGCTGCCTGGACGCTTCATCTGTTGTTTTACGCTACGCTGTGGCAGGAGATGAAAGCAAATGGTTCCTGCTGGGACAGCAGCGTGAACACTGGGGACAAACACTGCCTCTCGGAGTCTGAAAATGAATTTTGTCTCGTCTGCCATCAGTGATGTATTTTTCTATGGCGAACTCCTAAGTACTAATGAACTGTCTGGTAGCAGGGGAAAGAGTAACAGTGTAATTTCCAGTAGCTCTGGGCAAATTCACTTATGCTAAAATTAAACAGCCACAGGAGCTATTTGACAAATTTTTGCCAGCTCGAGCTCCAAAGGCACAAGGAAGAGGCTCCCCAGAAGCTTATTTTAACCACAGGCCCTGACGGGTGAGGAGCCATCTCTGCAGTGACAAGATCCATGCATCCGTGTGGGATTCAAATGGAGTCAACTTAATTGCAAATCAAGTTGTCAGACAAGTCCCCCAGTATCTCTCTCCCTCCCACGGCACAGTCCCAGCACTGTCATTACTGCGGGCGGCTCTACCATTTGCATCTCCTGCTGCGGTCATTAAAGGAGTTGCAAACGCGGCAGCCCGAATGTGTCACCCTCACCCTGAGCCTCTTCACGCCCCAAAAGAAATTCCTGATGCCTTCAGCAGAAGTCTATGGATGAGCAGAGCAGAGGAGCCTGGGGAAGCCGTTGGTGCTGGCTGTGGGCTGTCTGGTGGCGTGTCCCAGGAGCTGCACTCCGCAATTAGAAGCTGGAGGAAAAACTTGAGGAGCAAACGACTCCCCTAAATGTACCTGCTGTTCCCAGGTGGGTGGGAGTGATGATCTCCTGGCTATGCCGAGACCTGAGATTCTTCTGTTCTGGAACAGGTATTTTGGGTCACCTTGAGGAAGATGCTTAATCTTCTCCCTGTGTTTCAATTCCCCAAGCGAAAGACAGAAATAGCAGCACTGCCTCCCTTCCAGCAGAGTAAGTGCATTAAAGATTGCGAAGGGATGGGAGCCCTGGAAGTGCCTCGATGGAAGAGATTCATTTGAATACATTTGTTGTGCATTACTCACTCAGCCCTGAGTTTTAATCTTCTCCTCCTCTCCATCATTGTAATCTAAATTTCCTTGAGCTCTCTCACTAGAGCTCAGCCCCAGTTTAATCCCCGCCTCGTTTGAGTGATTTCTCCAATTTCTTCTTTAGCGAATAGCGAGGCTTCTGTTAGTCCTCATCTCTCCTCTAAGTCTATTGCAGAAGAGCCCCTAACGCTCCCTTTGCAGGGAGCACCAGCAGCTTCTTTGGGAGCTCGCGCAGCTTCTCTGAATAATTTCTCTTCTGCTTTTCCAGTCCGGTGGCTCGCGTTTTGCAGCCTTTTCCAGACCTGCTGAGCCATCTCCTGTTTGGCGGGTTGGAAGTCTGCTCTCCGTCAAAGCGGCGGCAGCCTGCCCTCCCTCGTCCCTCCGACGGGATGCTGTGGTCTGGGCAGAGGCGTGCGGGGTACCCCTTGTTCGCGCTGATGGGAGCCCTGTATTTTGCAGAGGTGCAGCTGGGTAAGCCGGGCGAGCAGCGGGACCGAAGCCCCCCCAGGCCCCACGTTGCACGCGATAGCCAAAGCCGTTCTGCTTTCCACACCACTGGGCTTTCGGCAGGGCCGAGCGCTCAGGATGCTCCTGGGGGCAGCGAGGCTGCATCTCGTTTCTGGGGGTTTGTTACCGCCGTTGGGGCCGGGGCAGAGCTTCTGCTTTGCAAAAGGTGATTATTATTTTTTTTTTTGCATACCTTGCGTGTCATTCTTGCATATTAAGCAACGCCACCAAAGTCATTTTCCTCCACGGCAGATGCTACGTTTGGACTTTTTTTTTTTTTGATTTGTTGACTTCCAGCTTTGTTGACTATTTTTCCCGCAGGATTATTTGTTACTCTATTAGCAAACAAGTCCTGGCTCACATAGGCAGAAATGTGCAGGAGGCATATAATTCCCAATTTATTAGCTTGGTTCACATGATGTTATCAAAAATTGATTGTAATGCTTAGTGGCATTACCAGTACCTTCCTATCATAACAACGGTATTTACTGTCAGGAACACTATTTGTGCAGCAGTTGTGTTACACCACAAATAATTATATTACTTATATTCAATTTGTATCATTACGCATAACGCAACTGTGCCTGCTGCATAGTATCATACTTCATTAATGCCCGAGGCACAACAGCATCACATAAAAACCATCCTTGGCATTTTTCATTTGATATGATATTTTACTAATTATTAAAATGTAGATCAAAAATGACATATCCCAACTATTAAAAATATAGAAAGGAAAGTCACCGCCGTATTAATAGAGAAAGTATTAATAGAGAAAGAACACTAGTTAAAATTCATTCCTCTGGAAATGATTGCTCTACAAATTTATGGAGATGCTGTCAAGTTTGGTAAACCCCAGAAATGACAAGTCTTATTTTCCTGCATTTCTCTGCAAATTTCCCGCAACTCTGCGCGTCCTTGTCACGATGAAATGCTTAAGTGCGTTTCAGAAAGCAGTGAAAATTCAGTTATTTAAAGGCGGCCCCACGACGGGAGGACAGCACCGTCCTGGCCTTGAGGGGCCAGTGCCTCTGCTCCACTGTTGGCGTGACCCTGACACAGCGTCCCCTGGACACTGCAGAGAGGGGACAATCTGTGTAACTTGGCCAATGGGTCCCTCCACAGATGCCCTTCGCATCTCGCAGCTCCTGGGGGGGCTGCTGAGATCTTCAATAAGCTCCTCTGGGAGCAGCCGCTGCATGGCTATGGCTGAAATTCCCTTTTGGGCTCCTCTAGCTACGTAGGGCTCCTTACAAAGGCTGTTGAGAAAAGGACCTATGTAGCCTTTCTCCATACGTGACAAGAGGAGCAGATAGTAACACATTGGGTTAAGTTCCTTCCGCTTTTGAAAGTCTTCTGCCTGGGATCTGCTCCAGCAATAGAGCACAGTCCTTGTAACTTCACCTGAATTCCAAGACACTCTAGAGGAACCTGCCAAAATCTCCTAAAAAAACCCCTCAGCAATCGAAAAAAACACACCATGACCCACACAGCCAAACTTTGTTTGAGGAGGTCTTGTTATTCTGAAGGCTGTTAGTGACATACCAAATGGGTTTTGATCCCAAGAATACCTGGTAAATGGCGTGTAGTTTCAGTAGAAAGTGTTTGTGAACACTTTTGCCCGCTGAAGAGAGATTTACATATTGATGTGAAAATACGAGATGCCAAATTTAAGTTAACTTTTTTGGAAGCATTTAAGGGCACATTATGTCAGCTGTGCCATGCTGTGGGAAGGAAGAGATTTCAAAGAGGCTATTTGTAAAATAAGGTTCCAGGGGCTGAGGTCAATTGTCACCACACCTCATGGTGAGGAGCTCCTCTTTGTGTCAGCAAATGAACACGGATATCAAAGTCTAAACCATACCAAGGGCTGAGGGTCAAGTCCACCTCGTCTTGTGAGAGAGGTGTATCTGGAAGGTTTGGGGCAATTCAGAAGGGAACGAGATGGATTTAATTAAATTAAAGAACTTTTGCGCATTTCCAGGAAGCAGGAGCATTTTCAACTTTCGGTGTAGGATGAGGTAAAGAGGGCAGAACGCAGATGGAAAATAATTGCGTATATAATATTAAAGAACACATGAACTACCTTTTTTGTAAGGCAGTTATCAAATACGTAGACAAGGCATAGCCCATCTCTAACTTAAGACATAGTTTAAATATAATGGAGATTTTTAACATATTCCATGAAGACCTCTCTAAAACTAATGGTAGTTGAAAGCCAGATGAAGTAGCTATTTTATCTGGCAAGCTTCCATGCAAAATTTCCTGCTGATGCTGGCTCAGACAGATGGAGATTTGCCGGGGAGGGTGCGGGAGAACAAAGTGCCATGGAGCTTTATTGCATGAGGCTGGAAAGGTTTCTGCAAGCTTCTATCGCAAGGTTTACGAACCTCGGGCTTGTTAACTTCGACGCAGTTTTGTTCAGCGTTTTAACCCTGCTTTATTTCCTGGGGTCCGGATGACACGTTTACACATCCTCGGAAAATTTAGTGGGGTGCTCTTCAAGCAACTGCACAAGTAAGGGCAGAAACTTGCTGGTTTTACCTCAATATATAAAAGTTCTTGAATATTGCTATATGAAGTGCTTTTCTCTTGAAATGTCTTCTTTGGTTAGATCATGTAAATTTAGTGCTGGCTGTTGCTTCTGTAAGATGAAAAGTATGAACAACTCATGAATATTTCATCATTTGTTTCTGCACTGGTCAGAAATGGAAATTTGAGCTCTAGAGTGTAGAGATTTAGCAAAAGAGAGTTGGACATTCAGAGGATAAAGATAGAAAAAAGTGCTTTTGACAGGATTTTTCCTTGCCAGTGCTGATATGTAGACAAGTCGCCTAAAGGATATGAAACTGGGATAATCTACCGAGGGCACACATTTGGGCTGTGCTACTGAAGAGATTCTCGATCTTCAATGCATTTAACGCTATAGTTTTTTCTTTATTTACCTTTTCTTTTTTCTTCCCTCAGAGAATAACCGAAAGCACCATGTCACCCAAGATCACAGGCAAAGCATCATAGAGAAGAGAGCCTCGGACAGGGTCCTCATTCACCTCAGGCTTGACGTGCACCAACATCTCCCTCAGGACATGAGTACTGCCCTGGAAAGGCTTTGAAGGGGAAAGTGTCAGCAAAGGTGCTATAGCTAAAGGTGCATCGGCCTTGATTCTCCTCTTAAGACTTCCTTTACCTTTTGCTGTAACGTCCATAGCCAGCTACCTTGCTCTCCTTTATGCAATTGGCCATCCTATGAGAGACCCCAGGGGCTAGAATTCAACAGCACGTTCTTTGTAACCAGTGTAAAACAAGAGGAGGGCAGAGGAGAACCTCCATCCTTTTTTTGGATGCAGGGGGAAACATAATGACAAAGGGTGAGGAAAAGGCTGAGGTACTTAATGCCTTCTTTGCCTCAGACCAGTTGTTCTGCAGGTACCCAGCCCCTGAGCTGGAAGACAGGGACAAGGAGCAGAACGAAGACCCTGTAATCCAAGGGGAATCGTTTAGCAACCCACTACTCCACTCAGACACACACACAAAGTCTATGGGGCCAGATGGGATCCACCCAAGGGCACTGAAGGACCTGGCGGAAGTGCTCACCAAGCCACTTTCCATCATTTATCAGCAGTCCTGGCTAACCGGAGAGGTCCCAGTTGACTGGAAGCTAACAAATGTAATGCCCGTCTACAAGAAGGGCTGGAAGGAGGAACTACAGGCCTGTCCATCTGACCTCAGTGCCCAGGAAGATTATGGAGCAGATCATCTTGAGTGCCATCACACAGCACATGCAGGACAACCAGGCAATCAGGCACAGTCAGCATGGGTTTATGAAAGGCAGGTCCTGCTTGACTAACCTGATCTCCTTCTATGACAAGGTGACTTGCTTAGTGGATGAGGGAAAGGCTATGGATGTTGTTTACCTAGACTTTAGTAAAGCCTTTGACACTGTTTCCTACAGCATTCTCCTGGAGAAACTGTCTGTTCATGGCTTGGACAGGCATACTTTTCGCTGGGTAAAAAACTGGCTGGATGGCTGGGCCGAAAGAGTTGTGCTGAATGGCGTTAAATCCAGTTGGTGGCCGGTCACAAGTGCTGTTTGCCAGGGCTCGGTGTTGGGGCCAGTTCTCTTTAATATCTTTATTGATGATCTGGATGAGGGGATTGAGTGCACCCTCCGTAACTTTGCAGATGACACCAAATCGGGTGGGAGTGTTGATCTGCTTGAGGGTAGGAAGGCTCTACAGAGGGATCTGGACAGGTTAGGTTGATGGGCTGAGGCCAATGGTATGAGATTCAACAAGGCCAAGTGCTGGGTCCTGCACTTAGGTCACATAGAGGCTTGGGGAAGAATGCCTGGAGAGCTGCCCAACGGAAAAGGACCTGGGGGTGTTGGTTGACAGCCAGCTGAATATGAGCCGGCAGTGTGCCCAGGTGGCCAAGAAGGCCAACAGCATCCTGGCCTGTATGAGGAGTAGTGTGGCCAGCAGGACTAGGGAAGTGATCGTCCCCCTGTACTCGTCACTGGTGAGGCCGCATATCGAGTGCTGTGTTCGGTTTTGGGCCCCTCACTACAAGAAAGATGTTGAGGTGCTGGAGCGTGTCCAGAGAAGGGCAATGAGGTGTCTGGAGCAAAAGTCTTATGAGGAGCAGCTGAGGGAACTGGGGTTGTTCAGCCCGGAGAAAAGGAGGCTGAGGGGGGACCTCATTGCCCTCTACAACTACCTGAAGGGAGGTTGTAATGAGGTGGATGTCGGTCTCTTCTCCTATGTAACAAGTGATCATAGAATCATAGAATCATAGGGTTGGCAGGGACCTCTGGAGATCATCTAGTCCAACCCCCATGCCAGAGCAGGGTCACCCAGAGCAGGTTGCACAGGAATGCGTCCAGGTGGGTTTAGAATGTCTCCAGAGACGGAGACTCCACCACCTCTCTGGGCAGCCTGTGCCAGGGCTCCGCCACCCTCAAAGGAAAGAAGTTCCTCCTCATGTTTAGGTGGAACTTCCTATGCTCAGGTTTGTGCCCATTACCTCTTGTCCTGATAAGACAAGAAGAAACAGCATCAAGTTGGGCCAGGGGAGGTTTAGATTGGATATTAGGAAAAACTTCTTCACAGCACTGGAACAGGCTGCCCAGGGAAGTGGTTGAGTCACCATGCCTGGAGGTATTTAAAAGATGTGTAGATGCGGTGCTGAGGGACATGGTTTAGTGGTGGACTTGGCAGCGTTAGGTTAACAGTTGGACTCAATGATCTTAAAAGGTCCTTTCCAACCTAAACAATTCCATGATTCTATGAATAATTTGTACTAAGGAATATTAAGGGATCTGGGTTTGGGCCACATTACTTTGGGAGTGGGAAATGACATTGCCCCGTGTTGTGGCCTAGCACTAGCAGTTGGCAAATTGCCTTTTTCCTGTACTGAGGAATTCAGGGTTTCTTTTCTTTTTCTTTCTTTTTTTATTTTTTTGGGGGGGAATTCTGATGGAAATCCTGTCCTGCTGTTCACTCAACTCTGAAGCTTACACAAAGGTTTTAAGTTTCCAACAAAAGGAATGGTTACGGTTTTTAAAATGACCGTTTCTACAGATTTCCAACCGGCTTCCTTCCTCTTGTGCGTTCCTCTGGCAAGAGGAGGGGGAGAGATTCTGCCATAGGCAGATGAAGCCTTTTTTCAGTAGCTCAGATGCCGACTCCCCATCTCTTCAGCATCCAGAGCAGGCTGTCTGCGGTGGACTCAAAGTTGTCTCATCAGATGTGCGTTTCAGCGTTGCCACCTGACATGTTGTGACAAGCTTTTAACTTTTGAGCAGCGGTGGATGGAAACGTGTCACTGCTTTGGGAGCAGCACAGCACAGGCTGCCAAATACAGTTCATGCTGCAGTGGTGTCAGCCCCCCCGAGGCAGGCACCCATCCCAGCCATGGCGCTCCACGAGCGAAGAAGCCAGGACTCTTCAGGCGGCCCAAACAGACCCGAGGCAAATAATTTTCTGCGTGAACTACAAGTAAGAGGTGGGCACTGAGGGGGAAGCTGGGGGGCATTTTCCAAGAAATAGGCGTTTATGGGTTTGCAGTGCCAAGACGGTCTGTGCAAGAACCCTAAAAGCAGACGTTGGAACTGGAAATTTCCCATGGGCACCGGTTGGTTAACAGGGGCCTGTACAGGCACTGCTGGTTCATCTGTGCTTATTGCTACTGGTCGTGGAGCGGAAAAAAAAAATTAGTCTGAAAAAACTCCCAGAGATGAGAGTCTATACTTCAGAGGGCTCAGCTGGCCAGAGCCGTGGAGCAGGCGCTGGCGCGGTTTTCACGGTCTCTTAATGACTTGTTCTGTGTTTACTCCCTTGCTGCTCTGTATCCACTTGGGCACGCTGGAGTGACACAGCAAAAAAGGCTTTTGGTGACAAATTGTCCCTGCTTTCCCGCTGACCGGTGTGTCGGTGTGGGTTTTTCTCTGCTGTGGTGCTGCAGGAGCTCTGTTGTGGCCTCGGGAGATGGCCACCTCCAGAGCTGGATCCCAGCACTGCCAAGCACCCCTGGGTGCTGAGCCCATCCCACTCACTGCCATTGCTTCACTGAAAGAGGGGTTAAACCAGCTCTGTGAGTTTGGGATGCACTTGGGAGATGCCACCGGTGTTGATAGCAGGCAAGTGTTTAGACACCCAGTTTCTAGAGGCTACTGAAGTTCTCGCCCATTTTCTCTGGGGTAATGAGCACTCAGTGCTTCTGAAAACCTGCACTAATTAGTCCCTTTGACATTTTAAACCGCCTTTGCCTTGCCCTGAGAGTACAGCTATACCAGTAAATACAGCAGACCAGCGCTACTTGCTAGCCCTGAGGGCAAGCAGAGTGACCCAGCCTGTGTACCTACAGCTGGGACCTCTCCAGCCCTCAACCAGGGTGGCCGTACCCCTGTCTGACCAAGAGCGAGTTGGCACAAGCCAAATCCATGCCCAGGGTGTGTGCTCGGCACAAAACCAGCATTGGATGATCCCCAGACAGCGCTCAGGCCCTGGGCATGTTCAGCACAGATGTGTTCTTGGAGATAAGGATGGGCCATGGGGAATCTGTATGCTCCAAACCCCTCTATCCGTATGCAGCATGAGAAAGGCAGGTTGGTCATAGAATCACAGAATCGCTGAGGTTGGAAGGGGCCTTTAAGATCATCAAGTCTAACCATTAACGTACCCTGACAAAAACCACTTCTAAACCATGTCCCTAAGTGCCCCATCTACCCTTTTTTTAAACACCTCCAGGGATGGTGAATCCACCACCTCCCTGGGCAGCCTATTCCAATGTTTAATAACCCTTTCAGTGAAAAAATGTTTCCTAACATCCAATCTAAACCTCCCCGGACGTAACTTGAACCTGTTTCCTCTTGTCCTATCACTTGTCACCAGGGAGAAGAGGTCAGCCCCCATCTCTCTACAACCTCCTTTCAGGTAGTTGTAGAGGGTGATAAGGTCTCCCCTCAGCCTCCTCTTCTCCAGGCTTGTCATGGACAAGTGTCAAGGATAAACTACAGGAAAAAATCTCACTGCCTTGTTGCTTTCTAAATTTTCGGGAAGGAAAAGGCCTTACTCCGGGCTGCCAGCTCCTCCTGGGGCAACTCAAGAGAGCTACTGTGATGGCACCAGCCCAGAGCAACCGGGGTTGATCCCAGCTTGCATGTTGCTGGACCATTTCATGGGCATAGCGGGCAGATGAGATGCTGAAAAAGAAACAAGCAGCTCAGCTGCACCCCTTCGGCACTGACTGCGTTGGGTCTCCTGCTCTTGCTGCCCCACTGCCCTGTTGTGCAGGCTCCTCGCTGCTCCTTTCTTCAGGCCCTTAGGAGGAAGGCCGATCTTGCGGGATAGCTCACATGCGCGTGCATCAGGAGCAATGGCTGCTGTTGCCCAGGAGGAGAAGTCATAGAATTGGAGAATTGTCTAGGCTGGAAGGGCCCTTTGAGATCATCGAGTCCGACCATAAGCCTAACACTGCTAAGTCCACCAATAAACCACGTCCCTCAGCACCACATCTACCCACTTCTTAAATTCCTCCAGGGATGGTGATTCAACCACTTCCCTGGGCAGCCTGTTCCAATGTTTGATAACCCTTTCTGTGAAGAAATTTTTTTCTAAAATCCATCCTCAACCTCCCCTGCTGCAACTTGAGGCCATTTCCTCGTGCCCTATCACTTGTGACTTGGGAGGAGAGACTGACCTCCACCTCGCTACAACCTCCCTTCAGGTGGTTCATGCGGATAAAAAAGGGAAAATGAATCCCTGATCTCTCAGGGCTCCCAAAACCAGCCTGCAGTAACGGCGGCATCATTGCAACACTGCTGGCTTTCTTGCAGCCAAATGCCAGCAGCCGGCTTCTCTTCATTTTGAACTGTATGATGAGCTTTTCTGTGATTGTAGTGTTTTGATTGAATATTCCCTGAGTCCGGTTCAATTTTCTACCAGCATCAGTCCCAAGCCGGGCCATGGAGTCTTCTAATGAGGTCAAGAAGCTACTGCAAAATTTAGAGCAAATGGGAAAAAAGAAACATTGGTGACAGGTCACTTACAATTTTCAAGAGCAAGAGCCATCCTCCCTGGCGGGCTGCCCTTTTCTGTCTGTAATCTGTCCTACAAAGCGGATGGGAGACGACTCACTGGCAGATCCCTCCCCTGTACCGAGAAAAGGGGTTTTAATTTACCAGCGCGTTCGCTTGGCACTGCAGAGCAATATTAGAATGATGACTCCCCTTGTGCTCCATGCACTTCCAAACCCTGTTTATAAACTTTAAAAAAAGGACCCGAGAATCCAGTGTTCTTTGGATCAAGAAGGAGAAGAAAAATGGCACGTGTGTCTTGATGTTTCCCTTATTTAACACCCACAAATATTTTGTTCTGATGCGCTCCCTTCTATCAAAAATATGTGTAGTTTTCCTGAGGTTAACCTCCTGTTTCTTAGAAAAAAAAAGAAGAAGAAAATTATCACCTCCGTAGACGGGAAAGCAGATGTAAAAAAAAAAAAAGGGCAAGAGACCTGCTCTGCAGAGGTGGAAAAAGATCACATCCCTGATTATTAGAGCAGTAATTTGATCACACGTCCTTTAACTTTGAGGGCGGATTAGCTAATGATGCAATTAGCAAGGAAAATACCCATATTGCCGCTTGCAATGTGCTGGGCTAATCTGTCGCTTACTTTGTTACACAGCTGTCTACCTACAGCAGGAATCAACACAGTTCAGAATTATTATTTTTTTTTTTCTATCCGTATCCTTTGAAGTTAAAAAAAAACTTCATTGGCCCTTTCCCGGAGCCCCAGCATTCGGGGCAGGGCAGGATGGACTTTGTTCTCATCAGCGTGGTAGTGTTTAATACATATGTTAGAAAAATAGACATTTTCTAGTCTTATTTCCTGAAAGAAAACAATTGGCTTTTTGTATAAGGTTTTCCTGGCTTTCTGCCTGTCAGATCCTCCTTAAGAACTTCTGCATCCTTTGGCCTTAAAAACTTCTGCATCCTTCTGAGCTCTCGGCAGTAATTCCGTTCATATGAGCTTTGCGTAGTTTAGTTATAAAAAGAGGAGCGGCAGAAGACAGTGCCACCTGGAAGGAGATGTCAGCGAGACTTGGCAAAAAGCCTTTTGGAAATGTGGAAAAGCTGGGAGGGCCTGGGAAAAAATAAAGAACAGCATACCCCAAAAAACAGAAGACCCCATGGGCCCAGCATAGGGTCCATGGGTGGTTGGTGCCCTTGCACTTGGCTGAGAAGGGCCCACCAGTAACTCCTGAGGACGGTCTGGTCTACTGGTGGGACATATCCATCTACCTTTCCAACCATACTAAATTTAAGAACCCATTCATGTGACAAACGAGTCAAACTGAGGAAAAGACAAACAAAAGTAAACCTTTTGTGTGATTCCGATAGCTCCAATTTCAGTTAGAAAAGGAGGGGTTTTTGTAGATGTACAAACCCTCTGCAAAACTTCTGAGGCCAGAGGGTTCCTCCTCTCAGTCTCGGACTCTCTCCTGCGGGACAGACTGACTGGAGAGAGGCAAGGAGTGATTTTTATTGTTTAATGTTTTGCACTTAACCATAACGGGAGGTGGTACGAAGTGAGACCAGGAGGGTGGATACTCTTTGGTTTTGGCCAAAGGTCTCTGAAGGCTGCTAAAACCCCCATAATTGGGTTTCTAATTGGGCCAGGGAAACAAATGCCTGTGTGCTAATCCTATTAGAGAGCGAAGCTTAAGCCTGGGTATCTGTCAGCAGGAACCTGTTCCCCCAGGCCTTCGTTGTGCTGACTTCTTAGCCACAGCTTCCTGCTGCGTATAAAGTATTGTATCATTAAGCTTACGAGCGGAGCAAGGCTGCGTTAGCTTTTCCCGTGGTGCTGCCTAGACCGGCTCCGAGCCACAGATGACACGATGGCAAACACAGCATCAGCTCGCCGAGGTCACCGTCTCATCGCTGCCAGCCCCGGCGTATTAGGACAAGGAGGAGAGAGCTTCACCACGTCCTCAACACAGCTCTGCCTTGAGATTGACTGCTAAAAGGGAACCGTGCCATGCACGCCACGGCAGAGAGGACACAAAAACCCGCTGAGGAAACTGCCGTCTCCTGCCTGAAGTTTTACCCGGAAGCAGCGGCATCAGCAGCCACTTTGGGAAGACCGCATTTCATGTCCATCGGCTGCACTTTGTCTTATGGGAATTTAAATACACCGGATTTGGGCTGAGCAGAGCGCAGAAAAGAGAAAGGCAGAAGCCCGCGTTGCAGGCCAAATGGATCCGGGCAAAGCTGACTTTGAGAGCAGACATGGCTAACAACATTTTATCTTCCTCTACTGGAATCGCATGTCGACAGATTTGAAATCTCTCTCTAAGTCCCAGTAGCCTGATTGAAAGTGGTATGTCTTTATCAGATCGGTTATGGCCCTTCTGAAACGCGAGTCTCATTTGCTGCATCCAAATCTTGTGCTTTGTTCCTAATTAAAGCAGATTGGGCCTTTGGGGAAGGAGGGGCTGCAAAGCATTTCCTAAAGCACTTGCTGCTTGAATTTCATTTTGAGAAAATATACCTGGAGGATGACGCAGCAACTAGGATGGAGGAGACAAATTCGGGTTTGGTGGGTCAATTATACTTTCACAGGGGACAGTGATACTTTCTGAGGGACGGTGAGAAATGCAGGAAGCCCAGGTGATAATCCCAAAGTAGCCTTAGGGGTTTGACACAGAGGTTTCACCCTTCAGAAACATAAGGCATGAACTTAAAGCCACTATTAAGTTGCTGACATATTCCTTTTATTTTAGAACTGCCTTAGAGCTGTTTTCTTCCATCATTTTGGAATGTGAGCGGAAAAGAAGCCATTCAGGCTAACCCGGAGGGATAAACTGCCCATCTCCCCAGTGTAATAAATACCAGTTCAAGCACAAATGAAATCATCTCTCATCAGACAGGCCCTACAATGTTATGCCATAGACTTTCTGCTGCCACCTACGCGAGAAACCATCAGGCGGGGAATAAGGACATGAAAAACAGGTTCCTGCAGTAGTAAAGCAGAGCCGGTTTGATGGGTGACGCAGGATGACGCCAGCACCAGCTCTGAGGAGGAAACTGTAGATGCATCTGAGTCACCTTCCTCCGGGCACCATCAGCCTACATTGAAACATAAACCAGTCATTTCGTAGTTGTTGTTTTCTACTGCTAAAATTCTTTCTCGGCGGCGATCTGGACGCGTCTCTTGTAAACGATACAGGCTGGGTTCATGCTGCTGCTGGGTAAAGCACAGTCCTCACCTGCCTCCAGGTGGGGGATTTGGCTTGCCCAGGTGATGCTGCTGATGAGCGCAGGGAGAGGGGGATGTAAAGAGGGGATAGAAATGCTCCCCTAGCAGTACAGCTAGGTGGTGTGGGGGTGTTTCTGCCCTGCTTACTTGCAAGAAAACTGCAGACAAACTTTTTGCTGTTCCTTTATGCTTCATCTCCAGCTACCCTTCAAAATGTTTCATGGTTTCTGAACGCAGCCCTAGAGCTAAGGATCCAGCCCTGTCTCTAGGATGGTGATGAGAAGGGTCAAGGTGATGGCCTGGACTAGCTACGGCTGTGGAGACCTTGGGCTTCCCAGCCCTCCCTGCAAAGCCCACCAGCAGCATGGTCCTAGAGGAGAGTTTCCTAAAGGCTCCTCAGGCTCAGAGATAATGAGTTGTTTGCTGATTTCATTGCCGGCTTCTCGTGTGACCTTGTCTGCTTCAGTGCTACCTTGGGACGTGGCAGCTTTGGAGAAGCGTGATGTGCTGGAGAGAGGAAAGGTTGCAGCGTGCAGTAGATGGCTGGGTAAGCGCTTGCTTTCCTCTCTCCCTGCCCTCAGTGCGTTGAACTTACCCGCAGTGCCATAAAATAAACGTGTAGTGCTGGTTCTCCCCCTGAGCACCTTCTCCTGTGTAACAGGAGTCTCAATAAGCTGGTTCCATGATCATATTGGGCTGGGAGGGTGGTTGTGGAGAGGGCATCGAGCACTCCTGCATCTTTGCCTCAATATACCTGAGAAATGAGAGGGGGCTCATGTGGATTAGCTGCCCTGAGTAGTGATGAAGCCTAGATCAGGCCGAGTGGGAAGCTGGAAGCCCTCTTGCCGTGGTCATTAGGATAAAACTCTCAGTTTGTTTGACTGTTTAAATGTGGAGAATTCACATGGGCAACCTAAAATAACACGTTCATTAAGGTTTTGGCTGAATTGAGCAGCTGCAGTGCAAAGCAGGTGGTGGAACAAGTTGGAGGATCTCATGCTTATTTGCACCTGCTGTGGATTTGGCCCACTGCAGTAATCGTGGAAAGGACAAAATGTAGTTTTTTGTGCTTCTCCTACCCCCACGGCTCCTGAAAGCTTTAGTAGACGTACAGCAAACAGCTGCGAAGCAAAGCGTGTTTCTACCTGCCAGCAGCAAATTTGTGAAGTTGGCGTCTTATGAATGCCAAATTACCCTGAACTGGGAGAATCTGCAGCGGATACAGAGCAGAAAGAAAAGACCACAAAGCTTGGGGGTGAACAAACAGGTCTAACAGTAATAACTGTCGAAGCCGGTCTGAATTGTTCTCCAGCTCGTTTCTTAAATCTTGGCTCTCCTGGTATTGCCTGTGACAGGGTAATGGGATGTACGTGGTGGGAAGGTTGGGTTTCTGAAGGTTTGGCTTTATCCATTTGAGAGAAAATAAAAAATGAATCTTAACCAGGGGCAAGCAAAAGTTAATTGGAACAACACGGCTTGCGTGCTATTCTGCTTGCAGACTATAACTCACATCAAGGGCTATCTCCCACGGTCGCTTTAAGGCGCGCGCTGTGCTAAGCAGATTGGGTTATAGTACTTACTCTGCAAGGGAGAGAGCTTGACAAAGGATTTTCATCATGAAATGAATTTTTCATCTCTGCTGAGCGTATCTGGTGACAAGAGAAATGTAATCATCTGAGGTATCAACTGTCCTCCTCTACTGCCGGCAACGTGACTTGTGCCTCTCACGTGTTACCTTCTCCCCTGCTTTTCCTCTTGGGAGGAAGAAAAATGTATGTAACGTTTCATTTTGGACAGTATAGTTTTTCCTTAGGTTGGAAATGGCTATTTCTAGAACATGTCTTGTTGACTTGTCACTTCTTATGAGGTAGAAAGCTAAAAATAGCACTGGTACAGCTGGGTTGCCTTGGGATCCCTAGTGCCTTGTAGACAGTAAATTATCCATGAGCCAGCAATGTGCCCTTGTTGCCAAAAAGGCCAATGGAATCCTGGGATGCATAGGGAAGAGTGTGGCCAGTAGGTCGAGGGAGGTCATTCTCCCCCTCTCCTCTGCACTGGTGAGGCCACAACTGGAATACTGCATCCAGTTTTGGGCTCCCCAGTTCAAGAGGGACAAGGAACTACTGGAGCGGGTCCAGCGTAGGGCAACTAAGATGATTGAGGCACTGGAGCACCTCCCTTATGAGGAAAGGCTGAAAGAGCTGGGACTCTTTAGCCTGGAGAAGAGAAGGCTGAGGGGAGACCTTATTATGGCATATAAGTATCTAAAGGGTGGGTTGAAGGAGGATGGTGCCAGATTCTTTTCATTGGTTCCCAGTCATAGGACGAGGGGCAACGGGCACAAGCTAGAACATAGGAAGTTCCATTCAAATACATGGGAAAAACTTCTTTACGGTGAGGGTGACAGAGCACTGGAACAGGCTGACCAGGGAGGTTGTGGAGTCCCCTTCTCTGGAGATTTTCAAGACCCGCCTGGATGCAGTCCTGAGTAACGTGCTCTAGGCAATCCTGCATTAGCAGGGGAGTTGGACTACATGATCTCTAGAGGTCCCTTCCAACTCTGAAGTTTCTGTGATTCTGTGCTTGTTGTACAGATAGAAACGTAGGCAGGTGGGGCATGTTCCTACCATACTGCCTTTGAGTCGCTCTTGCAACTCAAGCTTGCAAGGAATGTGGGTGGGCTTTGCAGTGCTTAACTGACTATGAAGCCTAGTGCTCCCAAAACCAGCGTATCTCTCGCAGACTTGGGATGGCACAAAGCTGGCAGTGCCATCTCCAGCTCTCAGGAGTGTGTAACAGCAGGGTCTGTAACTGACCTTTCTCTGCTGGGTCAGGGAGATGAGCTAGCATCTGGTTGACGAGCAGGGAATGATCCAGAAACAACAAGGCTGACAGCCTGCTGATAGCTCTCCTTGGCCAGCAGCTTTCCAGAAATCAGTTGCTGGGATAACTCATGCACGTGCTTTGGCTGATAACGAGGGCGTATCTTTCCCAGTGTTTTCTTTCTGGTGTCTTTTCAGAGAGCTGCTTCCTCTTCTGATCTTGCTGTTTGTAGCTGCATTTCTAGGCCAGGGGGTCATGGGGAATCTGATTCAGAGCGCCCAAGATGGTACCTCATGAGGCAGGTTTGCTTTAGCCAGGTCAGACATCCAAGTAACACATTGTCCTTCCTTCACCCAACCCTAAAATAACAGCTAGTACTCGCCAAACCTAAAAAAAGATCTTGCATCGGCTCCCACTAGATGCCTAACTGAATTGAACTGGGTGGTGGCGTTATGCTCTGGGGATGCACAAGGGTCCCACTTCTTGAGCTCTGTGCCTCTCAGGCTGTTTGGTCTGGCAAATATTAAGGTAATCCTAAAAAAATCCTTTCTTCTTAACGAGCAAAGTATGTGGCATCTAGATGGAAATTTAATGAGTGGAGGCTGAGGCGCAAAGCTGACGAAGCGGTGACCTTTCCTCTGTGGTGAGCCAGACCGAGCCCATCCGGAGGTGCTGAGATTAATGAAGGTGTCGGTTCCAGCCAAAAGCAAATGGGTGTTATTTATGTCGTAGGGCTATTTTATTGGGATGCAAATTTCATAGCGCTGAACTCCTTGCTCAAGAGAGGCCTTGAGCTGAGCCAGCACAAAGAATCATTGAATTATCCGTAATTCCTAAAGCGAGCACGCTCCAGGGTCAGGGCTGGAGCAATCTATCTGAGTGTGGGGTTGGCCATCTGATATGATTTAGCAAATAACTCATTGAAGAGGAGTACGGGTTTTCTGTATTTATTTTCTATTTGTTTTTTATTTCTGTATTTATTCCCCACGGCCTCCTCCTAGAGAAACTGATGTATTACGGTCCAGCCAAGTGGTCTGTGTGGTGGGTGGGGAACTGGCTGACCGGCTGCACCTAGAGGGTGATGGTCGATAGCTCCTTTTCACGCTGGCAACCTGTGATAAGTGGGGGCCCCCAGGGATCGATATTGGGCCCAACGCTGTTTAATGTCTTTGTAAGTGATCTGGATGATGGGAGCAAGCGTACCCTGGCAAAGCTTGCTGATCATACCAAACTGAGCAGGGAAGTGGACACTTGGGCAGGGAGAGCCACCCTGCGGGAAGGCCTCGATAGGCTGGAAAAGTGGGTGAACAAGAGCCTCATGAAGTTCAACAAGGACAAGAGTAAGTCTTGCACCTGGGAAGACATAATCCAGGAGTGCAGCACGGACTGAAATCTACCCAGCTGGGGAGCAGCTCTGTGGAAAGGGACCTGGGGGTCCTGATGGACAACCAGCTCCATATGAGTGAACGGTGTGCTGCTGAGGCAAAGAAAGCCAACAGGATGCTGGGTTGCATCAACAAGGGCATCGCCAGCAGAGATAAAGCAGTCGTCATCCCACTCTACTTGGTGCTTGTCAGGCCACACCTGGACTGTGTTCAGTTTCGGTCCCTGCTATGCAAAAAAGGTGTGGACAGGCTGGAGAGGGTCCAGAGAAGGGCCACCAAGATGACCCAAGGACTGGGAAGCCTGCTGTACGAGGACAGGCTAAGAGAACTGGGTTTGTTCAGCCTTGAGAAAAGAAGGCTTAGAGGAGACCTAATCACCATGTTCCAATGTTTAACGGGTGTCTACAAAGAACATGGAGACTCCCTTTTTACAAGGAGTCCCATGGAAAAGATGAGGGGTAATGGATACAAGTTACTCCTGGGGAGATTCTGATTGGACACATCAGGAAAATTTTTCACAATGAGAACAATCGGCCATTGGAATAATCTCCCCAGGGAAGTGGTGGATTCCCCAACATTGGGCACTTTTAAGGGCCTGCTGGAGAGGATGCACGACCGTCTTATTTATCTAGACCGTGCTTTTGTCAAGAAAGGTTGGACTAGGTGATCCTCAAGGCCCCTTCCAACCTGGTATTCTATGATTCTATTTCAGTTTGCCTCATATTTGAGGCAATCCGCATGTATTTTAGTCAAAACAAAAAAGGATACAGCTACGCTAATAAAGAAGCCATTATTACTAGGTATTCTGAGCCATCTGTGTCCTGAACACTAAAATCTTCCCATTGTCAGACCGTTTTGGCATTGTTTATAAAGGGCTAAAGTTTAGCCTTTTGGCCTGTTTGGCGTTTTAAAGAACGCCTTGTCTGGTAAATTGTCTGACCAAATGTGCTGTAACCTAGGAAACAAAAGATCTCTGAGTTCGTTTGATGCTCGTATTTGTTGCAATGTCAGTGCTGAGTTTGGCACTGGGAAATGAGAGCGGGGGATAGCTCTGGTGGCTTCAGACCTCCATGGGTGGCGGTTGGCTACCTGCAAGGGGAAGCAATGCCACCAGCAAACAAGGTGGAGAGGGGCATTGAAAGGCAAAAAATAATTCCATAGATTTAAAAGTAATGAAAAAAAAAAAAAAATCCCAGCGTGAATAGGGCTGAGGGAACAACACTGAAAACGAGAGGCAGCTTTGAGACTAGAGGCAAGGAGGTGAGGTGTGGTGCCAAAAGTAGAGGGGTGAAGGGGGAAAGCAATATAGAAATGGGTCTTCATGCACTGAGTTAGTCTGGAAAAACAGTACAGGGACAAAACCACTGGAGTGGCTGGGACAGAAAGGTATGTGCAAGAGTGGGCTCGTAATAGCCGAGTCATCCGCCCTCAGCGACAACTGCTGCAGCTCCATCAACAGTCTGGCCTTGGCCCCTGATGTTCCTTCCTTCCTGTAGCTGTTTGATTCTAGCTGGGATTCAATTTAAAATAACAAAAAAATGAAGCAATGAAGCTGGACTTGATGCACATTGAATGTTGGCCTTTCAAGCCTACTCGCATGAAAAAAGAATTAAAAAAAAAAAAAGTAGGTTACTTGTCTGGCACTGACTCCCATCCCTGGCACATCCATACTAGAAAGGAGGTGACCCCTTGTCAAGGTCCTGTCTTGTTAGAGTCAGACGTTGTTCGGAGTTTAAGATTAGCCTTTATTTACTGCAGATTGCTCAGACCTTGTTGGGAGATGGCAAGAGATCAGACAAGAGGATCAGAACGGTCCCCCTTGGCCTATTCGTCCTGTATGAGTAGGGAGTAATTATCTTCTCCATAAGCCCTTCTTGGCTTTAGACGGGGTTAAAAAAAAAAAAAATAAATCCCCAAAACATCAAAGTTAATGAAATTACTAATGCATTTAAGAAATAAAATTGCTTGACATAGGGTCAAGTGAGTCAGTTCTCCGTGTCCTGGCGGATGGGGAGGGAGGGCAGGGGGAGGCAACGCTCTGGCACGCTCTCGTCTGGGTAATGCCCAGCCACAAAAATTGCTTTCGGTATTTCTGAAAGGCACCGAAGTGTGTCTTGTACATGGCTTCGTGTTCTCAACGCCTAATTAAGCACAAGGTCTGCGGTTTTGTGGAGATGATCTATGGGTCCGTGTCCAAGTCGTGCTGCGCGTCCGTTTCTTTTAACAGGTTTTAGCTCCATAAATTAAGTCACTTTTTAGTTTTATACGTGTTATAGGAAGTCATTTAGGTGCAGCAGGTCATTTTCAGAAACAGCAGTTTCTGTGGCAGGAGTCGGGGTGGTTTTTGGGTCTCGCGAAGATTAATCTGCTCTTCTAAAGTGCTAATCCTTCCATCTAAGCTGACGCGAGAATCCTAACCACCTTTCTAGTACGCCCCATTACCCAGATACATAAATCTGGTCAGGAAAAATCGGCTTCCAGCAGCTAGAAGCGATTCATTTTTGATGCAAGCAGAGTCCATGCAGGTTTGACATGAGGTTTCAGCAAGGTAACAGGAATTAAAGGGCACATCTTAAGCTGATGAGACATTCGGATATCAGGATTCTTAGCGTTACAGTGTAAATAATCTCTTACCACTCCATTAAATGAGAGGCTTTCAGGGCATGCAGCTATTGTTAATGACTGCCTCCTAATCCTGCCTTTCACGGGGCGCTAATTCAAGGTCTCCTGGTGCGTTTCGCAGAACGCAACTATTTGCAAGTTGGGACTGAACAGGGAAAGGGATGCTAGGCTGAAATGCAAAATGAGAGGCCAGCATGTATAATGAATCCTTGCTGCCGTTGCTCAGTGATGCTTATTTACCCTCCTCAAAGACAAAGCTGCTGCGGCGGAGAGGGAGGAGGGAAAAAAATCCTTTCCCGGCTTTAACCAGAGAAGAGGAGGAAAGTGTGTTGCTAACAATAGAAATGTCTCTGTTATTGACACAAAGCCAAGTCTCGAAGACCTGGGTTTTGGAAGGGTGTTGAACTGCTCTCGTAAAAGCTTAATTTTAGGCACTATCAGCACTCCCAGTAAGGTTTTCTTTTTTTCTGTGGAGGAATTAAATAATTATGTAAAAACTAGTTAAACCCAGCAAATATTTGCAGTGTTGTAATTCCTTGGGCGGTGCCATGACTGAAAGCAGTGCAACACTGGAAGAAAAGCTGATAAATGGTATTCATTTAAGCTTGCAATTAAAGAAAAAAAAAAATCTCTTCATTTGATGCTTGGAATGGTTTCACACAGATGGTCAAAACTGTCAGCACATCTTGAGGGTGTTCTTTGCCATATAGTGACAATTGCCGGGCCCTCCCCGCTGAAGGAAGCTGAAATAACTTTCTCGCCTCATCGTGCTAAGCTGCGGCGCCGCTTTTCACCTTTCAACAAATCCAGCTCTTTGCTGGTGTGTGACACTGGGGCTGAGAAGCCCTGGCGGCGAAGGTGACCTCCTGGGTGACAGCGGTGCCGGGTGGGATGCGGGATGCCTCTGGGCGCTGGGCTCTGCAGGTTCAGCATAAGAAACTGCTTGCCTCCTGAGCACGGTAACGGGCCGAGAGGTTTTATTTGGATGTTTGTCAGTTAGTTGCTGTGCTTCGCGTATTTTAATTCCTCAGATGATAAAACAAAGCTTTTACGATGATCTAATGTGAAAGCTAAAAGCACCCTTTTAATGCGGAGGTAGCAGCAATTTGCCAGTCCAGTTGCTTTGGTCCATCTCGGGGCTTGTGTCAATGTGCTCGTGTGGTGTTTTGTTGGTTACTGCTGCGACGGTCCCACTTGCAGGGAGACCCCTGTCCTTTGCTGGGACATTTAAAGGAAGCGCCGGGAAAAGAGCTCTGAGTCCTTTTTGGATGAAGGCTCTTTCACAGATGCCAAAGGAAAGGCAACATCCTGGCTACAGCCGCAAAACCCCAGATTGCGGGATGAAAATGAAGGAGGATGATGACGAAGATGGAAAACCCATCTCTGTTTTGTGTGCTTTGAACAACAAGGAGTATCCTGGCTGCACATGCAAAATGCCAGTTCATCAGGTACCAAAATGAAGCTTATTTGGGCCATTGCCTTTCAAGGGCATCAGTCTGAGGGAAAGCTGTACCAAAGCTGACCGCTACCGCTCAGTTATGTGATTTTCGGGGGGGTTATAATCAGTGTTTCCATTAAAACACCGGTTCATCCCCAGCTTGCCTGGAGCCTGCAATTCCGGATGGATACACAGCCCCCTCTTCAGCTGTTCACCGGATCCACCACTCTGGCTGGGTCTTGCTTATTCCTCCTCAGCCACGCTGTGGAGACACGAAGCCGAACTTTGTATGGCAACATGGTGAGGGTGGGCAGAGATGGCACTCATGGCTTTTTCCAGCACAAGAAGCAGAAATGTCTTCTCACGAACTCTATAAACTGCAAACGGTTGGAGGCTGGAGGAATATCTGGAAGAAGCATAGCTATATGTTTGCTCTAGTCTCATATTTTTCCCAAGGCATCTGCTTTCAGCTTTGTTAGAGATTGGGATGTAGAGCTAACTGCGTGCTTAAGCAATTTCAGCTCTTAAAGCCTTTGGAAAATGTCTGCTTTTGGTTTTGGTAAGGATCTGCAGAGCTCTTTCTGCCTCCTGCCAGCTACGAGCTCTCCATCCTCCCAGAGCCGTCTCTTAAACTGAACCCTGCTGCTAGGAACAGACCTAGTGCCTTGTTTGTTCAACAGCGACATATCAACTGCACGTGAATTCCCCAGTCCCTCTGTAAATAGGTGCTTGCTGAGGTCCTCTCCTTTGGGTTTTGCTCGTGGGAAGAAGGGTATGTGACAAGCAAGTAGGTGCGGAGCAGGCAAGCTAACCTCTTGCCTGTTGAAGTTGGATAAAGCAAAGCTATGTCTAAGTTTTAACCAATAACCTTTAGCTTTCCATTATTGAGCGGACCGTGTGGACAAAGACTTAGTGTAAAGTTTATTAGTCTAATGTGTGTATGTGCACGTACGCAGAATGGCCAAATATAGACTCGTTGGGAAGGGGGAAATAAAAACGGATCCAATAAGATCAATGAGGTTCAGTTCCAGTATCGTGCCACTTGCTCAGGGCATGTGGGAGCTCTGGCACTGCGCCTCTACCGGTCTTCGACCCTAATGGGAAAGTCCGACTTGGGGGACAAAGCTGTCCCGTGATAGCACAGATGCTACCGATGAAAACAAGCGTCAACCAAGTCACAGTGACCTGAGTGGCTATAAAAATGTATGTGAAATTTGTTATAACCAATCTGGGGGCACACTGGCCTGTAACGCAGAGCTGCTCTTGGGCACAGTCTACAGTCAGTTCACGGCATACTATTACTATTCACAGACAAGAAACCCCATTTCATGACGTCAAGGCTGTGAGATAAACGCCCGTAAACAGGGAAGCTCGTGGCTGAGGCTGGCGCTCCATCCTGGCCTGGTCACCTGCCGGCAAGGTCTCTCCTGGGCGACATACCTACAGGAATGGAGGTCACAGAGACCCCTTCGCCCTTTGTGGGTGCTGCAGTGGGGTGTGCTTGGTCCCAAGGGTGCACCCTGGTCGGAAAGAGCAAAAAGCGCCTGGAACTAGTGAGATCTCGTCAGAGATACTGTGTGTGTTTGTAAACCCGCACAGCGTGGTATTTTACAACAACCACGAGGACTTTGGTCACGAAGATGTCACTGAGAAGTGCTAGCCCAAGGGAGGGCAGCCTGAAATATGGGGGTTGGACAATCATATCCTGTATCAGGACGGTACTAGGTGACGGCATCGGCAGTGATTTTTAAACCTTAAACCCACAACGGTGTCTCACCAATAGCTGCTGCTCAGGGGAGCTGAGCTTTGGCTGTAGACCCAGCGAACCTTGGAGGCTGGCTTGGTTTTTAATCTAGAGATGCGTAACTGAGTTGGAGGCTGTCCGGACCCATTTCTTGGTGTCCGTATGTGTTTGGATCAGGACCAGAGGTACCAGCGTCGTGTGTGAGGCAGCAAGTCTTAAGTTTCTATCCTGTACTTACAGTATGTTTAGTCAAAACTGCAAAAAAAACACATCAGGGGAAAAAAAAACCACTACTGACCAATTTCTCTGCCTTAGTGGTGCTCATCTGGAGTGAACAGAAATTCCAGAATCAATAAAAACCTTTATTTAGAAAGCCGAGGCTAGAGGAGAAAGAGCAAGTGCTCTGCAGAAGGCAGAAAGGGTTAGACCGAGCAATTATGAAATGCGGCAAATTACACTCAACCTTCAGAGGCATAAATGGGGTGCTGTGTCAGGATTTTAATCATCCATCCTATTTTCAGCACTGTATTTGGATTAAAAACTCCCTCAATAGGATGTCGTGGGTAAATAAGGCTGGGTCAGGGGGCACATTTTCCGCTCGGCGAACGAGTTAAATATAGAAACACGTTTTTTTTACCTTTTGAGGAGACCTCTTCCCAAAGGCGTGGGAGCTCTGACCCCACTCACAGGTACCGCCTGTTGTACGTGTCTCACCCTCTGCTTTTTTTTCTCTCTATTTTTTTTTTCTTTTTTGTCTTCCAAAGGTGTTTTTTTGAGCTTTTCTTTTCTCCTCTCCTTAGGGGCGGAGGCAGGGCTGTGCTGCAGCCTCCGGCGCCTGTGAGAGGTCGGGTAACTCCTGGCAGGTACAGCAGGCCAAGGTCAGGCGAGGCTGAGGCTTGGGGGCTTCTGAATCCAGCGGTGAAACGCTTCCCCCCCCCGCCCCCACCTCGCAAAATGCCCTCGGGTTTCCACTTCGAGAAAAGAAGGCAAAAATGTTTTCCTGGCATATGGGGTACCGTGCATCGTAGTCAGGGAAAAACACATGTCGGCTGGGAGAGGAGCGATGAGGCGTCAGAGCAAAGCCCTGCGCGCTTCAACCTGGGGCAGCTTCGTCGCTGCCTCGAAACGCCGGACTGCCGTTCCCTGCCTCTCGGTGGTGGATAGCAAATAGAAATGAAGGGTATCCATGAGAGCAGACCCAAATCAGTTCTGTTCTCTCATTTGGGTCTCTTCAGTCGGGGAAAAAAGACAGCTGAGGGGGGACCTTATCAACACTTATAAATACTGAAAGGGTGGGTGTCAGGAGGATGGGGCCAGGCTCTTTTCAGTGGTGCCTGGGGACAGGACAAGAGGTAACGGGCACAAACTTGAGCATAGGAAGTTCCACCTAAACATGAGGAGGAACTTCTTTCCTTTGAGGGTGGCAGAGTGCTGGCACAGGCTGCCCAGAGAGGTGGTGGAGTCTCCGTCTCTGGAGACATTCAAACACCAACTGGACACGTTCCTGTGCAACCTGCTCTGGGTGACCCTGCTCTGGCAGGGGGGTTGGACTAGATGATCTCCAGAGGTCCCTTCCAACCCTATGATTCTACGATTCTATGATTTTTATAATTGCAGGGTGAGTTAGCGAGGAGCTGCGGCGCAGAGCTCCAGAGCTCCAGCCTCTCTTGTCATTTCTGCTGCAGGCTCCGTGGAGTACCTGCTTCAGCTGATAAACGTATAGAAAAGCCTCAAATGGTTCTGAAAGGGGCGAGTTAGGCAGAAAACAGGTAAGAGTGAGTATACATAAAGCACTGAGCGTAAAATCCCTACTTTGAGTAGACACAAACTGGGCCAAGAGTGAGGCTGTGGACTCTTAGACAAAGCTTTTCAGACCACGTGGTGGTTGATGCTCTGAACTTTTCCCACCTCGTCCATTGCGTTTGTTCGGCCTGTTCCGTTTTGGCCACTGTTTCGCCTCGGATAAATACAGAAGAAATGTTTGAAGGCACACAAGTAGCTGTGGGAGCCCGAGGATCCATAGGGCGCACGTGAAGGCTGAGCACCTGGGGAGACGCTGTCAGCAAATGCCGCGCAGCAGCTGGGTTGCTCCAGGCTATTGTGCCTTGTTTGAGTTTTGTTACAGCCCTGACGGCACGTTCAGTAAGGAAACGATTGTGTTACCTTATTTTTTTCCCCCACTCTATTAATTATAATACCACCATAATTAAAGGAAATGTCAAAGAAACTTATCAAATCAAGCTTTTCCACTTTATTGTTGCAAATTAGTATTTTATATGCCGGGCCCCAATTGGTTTATTAGATCCTTTGCATTCCTGAACTTTTAAATCTTTCTTTTATACATTTCTACTACAATACTAATTTCTTTAAAAAAAAAAAAAAAAAATCTAAATCGCGGTCGATAATTGACAGACCTTGGTTTTGACCGTTGGTTTTTTTTGGAGTCCTGATTGATAAGCTGTGCAAGAGTTCGGTATGCAGATGTCCGTTCTGCGTGAGCTCTGGCTGGCCGCTTTCCTCCAGCCGAGCCAGTACCTTTTGTAGCTGCGGCTTGTCGGGTGGTGGTTGCTTTTGGTGACGCAGCTGGAGAACAGCAGGAACATGAGCAAACGGCGATACTCTTGTTATCAAGAGCCTTTCAGACCAAGCTTCTTGTCCAGCTCCGGAGGGTGAGTCGCGTTGGGAGCTGAAGACCAGGGACCTCATATTCGGGTGGCAAAGGTTAGGCTGAGGTTGGTGGCTTGTTACTTAGGAGACCTGTTGGCCACAGATGTAATGTAACTCTTAGGAAAGTATCTTCTTGTAATTAACTGTAATTACAAGGGAACAGACTTTTGGCTGCTTTTTAAACTAGCTGGAGTTTCCAGGAGCTGTTTTGTGGGCACGTACCTCCTTCTAGTCAGCAACAAACCATGTGGCGTTGAAATCTCAGTTAGAAACCCTCCTGAACTTGCGGAAGAGTTTTGATTTGTCTCAGCTGAAGTACTGCACTGTGAGGCTTTCTTTGCCTCCAGGATCCTCAAGTTTCTCCTGCTATAGGAATATTTCTTAAAGCAAGTCACCTTAGAGGGGGTGAGGTGGGCTGAAGGACAGAGCAAAGCAAAAAGACGAGGATTTGCGTCAGGATTGGGGTCAATGGGTAAAAGTCCATTTCACCGTTAGTGCTTTTGTATCTGGGAGTTTAATGATGAAAGAAATTAAGTATTCAGGAAGACTCCTGTTAGCTGGTGGGGCACTGAAGTGCGCCGTCGCTTGTGCTGTCACACGATGCCAGTGTCAAGGAAACGGCGTCGCTTCTGCGCTGCAGCCTCTCAGGGTCTGAGCAAGGCTTTCCCGTCCAGCCGACCGCTGTGGCACCTTCCTGCGACAAGCACCTGTCTCCCCGCATCGTGCTGCCCAGACAGCATCGTCCCCCCTTCCTGGGCACAGCGTAATCGGAATTAAAGGGTCGCCGTGTCACTGCGAAACCAAACCGTGCTAGGATTTAGGACTCAGCCATGCCAGCACCTAGAGGAAGCTGGTGGATGGCAGCGTAGCAAGTCCCGGAGCGCCGATGCGTCAGGGCTGCCTGTACGGAGCGGTGCTAAGACATCGCGCGTCTGCTCGTGAGCTGCTTTAATAACGAGATTCTTTCTTTCAGAGAGCATGTCCTAAATATTCAGCGCACAAATTCTTGCAACGAAAGACAACAACAACAAAATCTGCAAAGCCATTCCTTTGTTGTTCAAACAACAAAACAAAGAAAGCCAAACTACAGAGCAGCGCTCCAAGGTCGTGTCACTCATTTATGGGGGGGAAATGAAGAGTCAGGAAGCCTTTCAGTGAGCTTGAGCATTTACTGTTGTGCATTTGGGGATGTGAGCTTTCGTACCCTGAGACGAGAGTCTGGCCGAAGGACACGTGGCTGCGCTATTGCTGCTTTCCAGAGAAGTCCAGGAGTCGCAGCCTGACCCCCTCAAACTGCAGAGGGTCCTGCAGGAGACCCCAGGAAAAGAGGGAATCCCCTTTGTCCCCTCCCGGGCTGCCCAGGGAAGTGGTTGAGGCACCATCCCTGGAGGCATTTAAAAGACAGACAGACACAGTGCTTAGAGATCTGGTTTAGTGATGGTTTTTGTCAGAGTTAGGTTGGTGGTTGGAGTGGGTGATCCGAGATGTCCCTTCCAACCTGGGTGATTCTGTGATTCTCTGGAGACAGCAGTAAGGCTTGTCTTAAGATCACTCCTTTCAAAATCACTCACAAATTGTTTTTCATACAAAGCGATTGTGCCTCTTTATCCTATCTGTGCCCACAAGGAAACTCAGCTTCCAGATTACGGGAGCAATGGTGTGTGCTTATCTGGACACATCTTTCCTCAGACAGATGAGAGGTCCAGAAATGTTTCCCAGGTGTTTTAAAAACTTATCAGCCTTTCAGTGCCAATTCTGAGAGCTACTGAAGGGAGAAACTGCTCCGAGCAGTAGATTACCAAGGTGACCACATGCACAGCTGTGGATTTATTCACCTCATCGGAAGACGCTTCCTTGCGGCAAAGTGGGGAAACTGAAATCTGCTGCTTTGCAACGGGTGACGTGCAATCCTCCCATATCAGTCCGCCTTCCTACCGGCGGGGAGGTGCCCCAGGAGGAGCATCCCCCGTGGATATCTCAGTTTGCTCTACCTGCACCTGCCTCCGGGAAGGAAGGATCCGAGTCCGCTGCTGCAGTGAACAAATGGTGCTCGTAACTTCTCTGCTGCAGCTGCTTGTGTGTCTTGTGGCTTTGGGTTTTTCATAAAATGAGGGTCTCAGACTGCTGCTGAATCATTTTTATGCTGTGTGTTTGCTGCCGACTCTCCTGGCTCATCAGGGAGCCAGCCCTCCTAACATTCATTAGCAACAGGGTAAAAACCTCTCTGCCCCCACGGTCTTCTGCAGTTAACACAGTTGGACAAAACCACTACTTATTTGGTTTGGAGAAATCAGAAATTCCCTTTGACTGAGCAGCTGACAAGTTCAGTGGTTTATTGAGATCACAGAGTAAAGTTTGCTCTTGGGGTACAGGCAGCTTTGAAGCCGCAATGTCTACAAACCTCAGTGTTTTAAAGAGACATCCTATGCAGTCCTTTAACCCTCTTGGCTTTCAGATGCTGCCTATCCAAGAAGCGTTAAAGGCAAGTTGTTGTGGTTCAGTGCGGAAGAGCCATGAGACGCTGGTTCTCCTGTGTCATGACGTGACAAATCATGAGGATTTGTCGTGTCAGAGAAACCACACAAAGCCGCAGCTCACCACCATGCGCAGTACTAGAAGAGCTGGAACCGTGTTCAGTACTCCTCAAATCTGGACTCTTGCCATTTTCAGAGCAATTCAGGCTCTTCTGGAACCTTTCTGGCACAGAGGAGAGGAGCGCGCTTTGCTTTTCTAGCTCCTGGATACTAATAGTATAACCACACGCATACTTCGAAAGCATATGAAAATATAAGATTGCAAACGTAGCTTGTCACATCAGCTTTGAGGGACCTCCTCAAAGCCTCCTGGTTCTCAAAAGCTTTCTGGGTGAACTAAGTTGGTGCTAGGCGTGGTGGTGAGCATCTCCTAAGAAACACAGCTGGATGGCCGTGAATTTGCGTGCAAGCTCTCCATTGAAATAACCATAGGTAAGGTTGCTGACGTTGCTACCTTAATTGCATTGTCAATGGCGTTTTTGCAATGTGGCTTGACAGCTCTGCTTTTCACGCCTATGGATTAGGATTCATAAAGGGGGACCTGTATTCCGTAGGGAACCTGAATGCACAGTGGTAGAGGGGAAGTTAAACTGCATAGGTAAGGTGGGCTTCTGGATAGGCGGTTGGAAGTGCTACTGCTCCTATTCCGGTTGATTCAAACTTTAAGAAGGGCTTGGTGGGGAGGGCGAGAAACACAGGTGTACAGGCTGGATCTTCTTTTCCAGTCATTCTTCTAGAACTGCACGTCTGAGGAGACTTTTTGGTCTCTCTTGTCCTACTCGTGAGGTGGGACATCCTCTTCCCAAATCCCAACGTAAGTGTGCTATAAACTGAAATGAGGAGGAGAGACCTACTTGCGCTAATTTAGGGTTGTCTTATTTGGGGCTTCTGGACAGAAGAACAGAGCTTAGCCTGTTTTCCGGGTGCAGGTTTTGCAGGAGAAAAACCATGTGCAGTAAGTCCAAGTGCCTGAGACTCAACCTGTGCACAGACCAACCGGGAAGTGCCTCTGCAGTGAGTCTGACAGTTCTCAGAAGTAAAATACTTTGCTGGAGGCAAATCTTCACACAGATTTCTGTTAATAGTTCATTCCAAAATGCTTTTCATTGGCTTGCATACAATGTCTAGATCTTCAGACCAGTATGTATGGGTTTGCAAGAATTTCTGGCTCAGGATTACCCTTGTGAACCGTTGGCATCCTTACGTTTGAGCATCATTCTTTCTGTTGACCAAATGGTGATACTTTGCACTGCGGAGACGTGATTTGTGCAGAGATGGGGTCTCGTTTCTGAGTCCACTTGGGCATAGAGGCTCTTGCTGGAGAGGGCCTAATTGCTTGGAAGATGATGAGGGTTAACATTTGGAGCAATGCCTCGGGAACCGATGGGGATCAGCAGGGCTTTACAGGAAAATCTGCCCAGTGCCCGTTCGTGTTTGTCTGCCTTTAGCAAAAGCTATCAAGTTAATGCTAATTTAAATTCTCACGTCGGCATCTGTAGGTATAATTGCATAAAGCGCTGTGCATTAAATTGATTCCAAATCCATGTGTGGAGGTAGTCTTCAGAAAGACTACATATGTTAGCCTATTTCTAAAATACATTGGCCGCTGAAGATCCAAAGCTATTAAGCATCCCCTCTTTTTTTTTTTCTTTTTTTTTTTTTTTCTTGAAAACATAATGATCTAAATTTACACTGGGTTAGTTATACTCTGGTACCAGTTCAGTTCCCACAGATGTCCCATCAATGTCCTTGGGAAGTGGAGCGCCCAATATTTTTATGAACTGTTTTGTTGATGGTTCCCAAGCCCGTGGATTACACAGGTTGATTGTGCTGGGTAAATAAAAGCTTACAAATGCAACAGAGGCTACTTAAATCTCGGTTTTAACACGCCGTAATTAAAAACTACTGCTGTGTAAATGCCTGGGACCGGGCAGGAGCCTGAAGGCAAAGCAGGTCGGCCAAAGCCACCCTGGAACCTGCACGGCAAGCAAAGCCAGAGGGCGATTCTCACCTGCATATACCTTGTTCTTACGGTGCTGGAGTTGTTTTTTTTTTTTTTATTTTATTATGCAAAATGTGATCTTAAAAGCACTCCTGTTAGGAGAAGTAATTCCTGTCACTTAAAGCTCCCAGGGAGGACCCAGTGTGAGCTTTTTTGGATTTTGGTACGGTGGGGATCTGGAAAGAGAGCCAGTCACTCATCCCCATTGGATCTCTTGTTCTTATAAATTGCTCTTTCAGCTCTTCAGAGTATAGTTTTACATTTATCCTCCTGTCCTCCAGTCTCTGCTCTTCCAGTGTTTCCTTATTCGATCCTCCTTTCTCTCCCCCCTTTTCCCCAGCCGTTCCCTGCCAACGTCGCCCCGTTGGCGTGATGGCCCATAGCTGCAGGCGACACCGTTCCGGCGCTCTTCACCGAGATGCGGCTCTGACGTTACAGCCTTAAAACCCGCCACGTCTTTTTCCCTTCTCTGATAATGACGACACAGAGCAACACGCGGGCGAAAGACGCGTGGCGGGGAGAGGATTTTTATCTGCCGGCGTGGTTTGATGTTTAATACATGAGGCAGAACCCCAAGCACTTGATCACGATGTCAGGGTAAGCCGCAACAGAGCATGTTGACGGCAACACAGCGGCTACATGACAACTAGAATCAATCTGATCTGTGGAAGGGTTTAATACCTCAAGCAGTGACACCGCAACTGAGCTGAGCCCCCAGCCTGGGCCCAGCTTAATCCCTGATCTGTGCGAAATGGTTCTGTTTGCTTTTCCGGAGGCTGGGGAAAAGCTTGGGCGCTAGAACTCACCGAGCTGCCTCCCCAGTAAGCGAAGGGTTGGTGAAGGATTGAAAAGAAAATAAAGTATGTCTTTGTTAGTCTTGTTTAAATCAAGCAGGAGAGAGCCTCGCCTAAGCTGGCTCTTGGTGACTTGTGTTGTTGTTTTGTTGTTTTTTTTTAATCGAAGCCAAACATTTTCACTTCATAAATATGCTACAACGAGGGCTTTGAATGAAAGACAAATGACTAGTTAATATTTCGCTTTCTGTTGCTAAATTCGTAGGTGGAAGGTCCATATACTGCCTTGGTTAATGTCCCTCATACCTGATATAGACCATTAACGAGCCATTTGGTAATCCTTTATCAGGCGTCTGCATTAGGAGTGTTTTCAACCAAATGACATCCCCAAAAGCAGGAATGAGAGAAAGGGGTTAAGCTTGTAGGCAGGAAAGGGAAGGCAGGAACCAAGCAGCAAACAATTGGCACCTGGGCTCCATTGAAGACTAAAAGTGGAAAAAAATGGCTTAATTGAAAAATCTGCCCATTGTGTGTGACTGCTAGCCTCCAAGGGAAACAAACAAACCCATTCAAAGGGGGGGAGGCGAAGAACTGGAAAATCCTGTGCTGCTGTGCAGACTTGGGGTCTTTAACTCTTCCTGTCCCAAGGCTACGGGTAGAAATATTTTTCATAACCAAAACGCCATCTGCCTTGTTAAAACACTTGGTTGGATGAATAGTTTCTTAACTCATCCTGGCATCTTCAGCTGGAGCTGCTGGGGTCTCCCAGGGCAGCGCTGGATGCACGGAAAACCCTGATGGCAGGGGCACGAGTGGAGGGATGGTCGCTGGTTTCTTTTTCTGTCTCACAGGTGTCATAAAAATACGGACATCTCTCTCTCCCGCTTGCTTCAGTGTTATTTGGGAGGTCTCCACAAGTTGCCTAGATGTGTTTTCAATCCATTTCTGCTTTAAATTAACTTTAATAATAACTTTCTCCAAGAGAGTTTGCAGGTTTCTGCTGCAGAGCAGGGCGGCGGGGCTTGGTTTGCTCCCTGCCATCGTGCCCAACGTTCCTCAGCAGTGAGTTGCTGAGACCCCCTTGAAGACAGCTTGGGAACCCTCACGTGATTCCTGAACCTGATCTATGCTGAGGATGTCTCTCTCGCAGCAACACGCCTGGTGCTCTCCGGTATGTGGCACGCTTCACTTTTTTTGGTTTATTGTCTAGGAAGAATGTCTTATTTACGCAGGGCTTGCCAAAATTGGTGCTCTGATAAATACTGGATAAGCTAGGCCAGTCCCGGCTTCTTTGGACAAGCAGCTTTTGTGCCAAAGCTCCTAACAATAGTGCTGGGTGGCTGCAAGTTGTCATTTGCCATTGAATTATGGCATCCAATTTTCTTTTGCAGAGCACATAGAGGCTTCAACCCCGTTGTCTGCCACGTGAGGTGTCACAGCCCTGATGGCCCCGGGAAGCGTTACCTCCAGCTCGAAGTGCTCTGGGCTTCAGCAGGCAAAATGCTGTTTGCAACAAGATATGAGTCCCGAGTCCTCAAAGAGGTCACTTCTTCCCATAACACTACAGATGCCCCTCACGCTGTTTGTTCTGCCTGCTACCTTTTCATTTATCCAATTGCTGAACCGCTCCTCCTGCATTTTTATAAAGCTATGTTTGAATATTGGCTGATTTGCAGGCTTTTGAAATGTGGCTCTTTGGGGTGTCTCTCCACGTTTAACCTTGCTGTTGAAACAAGTCTGACGTGGCTGGTGTCAAAGGCTAAGGATGGAGCTAACTTTAGACTATTCATAGTTGAAAACGTAAGACTTTCCCTTCCAAATTTGGCAAAACGAACCATGAGGCAATTGGGTTTGTGTGCTGTAAGACATCCCCAGCAATGTCTTCATTGGGCAGTGAATTCCATTGTTTTGAGGGCATGGTATTATTATTATTTTTTTTAAATTTAAATCTATTTTGCTAGCGTGACTTATTGTTTCAGAGATTTCTTTTTTTTATGATACAACCTAGTAGAGCTTCTTTTACTTTGCTTTTTCCTCTTTAATTTGTCCTTGGCACTGCTAAAGCAGTTGTGCTGATTCTGAGGTTTTAGCGCGTGAAACAGTGGTGGTGGCGGGTTCTTACTATACCGGATCTCTCTGGTAGTGCTTGGAGCTGCTGCAGCATCTTTGTGATGTTCAGAGATTTGTCTTATTTCTGTTCTACACAAGCAGTGGCGTCATTTCAGAGGATCAGAAATCTCCATGCCTGTGCCCCGAGGGGATGCTGCCCTCAAGGCACTAGAAAGGATCCATCCCATGTTTGAAGTCCAACAATATCTCCATGTTTCTGCGCAGAGGTGCTGCTGCTACATCCTTTTTTAACTTGAGCTCTCCCGTGGTTTGAGCACTCCCCAGAAACACAGAAGCCTTGGGTCTCAGGCTTGGTCCATGGAAAGCACCTTTATTTTACGTTGCCCGTTACATTTTACCAGGCTGCCCAGGGAAGTGGTTGAGGCACCATCCCTGGAGGTATTTAAAAGATGGACAGACATAGTGCTTAGAGATACGGTTTAGCGATGGTTTTTGTCAGAGTTACGTTGATGGTCGGACTCGATGATCTGAAAGGTCTCTTCCAGCCTAGGCAATTCTGTGATTCTTTGATTTTAGATCTATCTCTGGTGCCCCGAAGCTGCAGTATCTCTGCATATTTTCCCTTTCCTTCCTGTCTAACAAACCCTTAATTGTGCTGTAAAGAATGCCAAAGCTCTAACAGGAGAGTCTTCTCCTATCCCAAATGTTCTGCAGCTTTGGGGTGATGGATGCGAGTCCCCTGGGGGGTTTCTGCTGGGGTCTGTCCCTCTCTGGTCAATGCCCTGATGGCTGGGCTGGGTTGCTGCAGCTTTCTGTCCCATAAACAGGCTTCCAAAGGTGTCCTGCTTGTTGAGGGAACCACCCTGGTCCCTTTGCCTGGAGATGTCTATGCTGTTGAGATGCAGGTGTGGGAGCGGGCGATGAGCACAAAGGATGTCTGTAGAGAGGAAAAAAAGCTTTTCCATGGACTGGAGGTTGGCTAACTAGATGGCTGTCCATTCAGAGAGCTAGTTGCTGGCAGTCCTACTCCAAGGGGTCTTTTTCTCATCTATCTTTAATAGAAAGCGCATACGCCAGAAGTTCGACTCGCTGCGTTACGGAGATAAGTCACCTGCCAGTGACTGTAGCGCTCTTTGCAGACTAGCCCCGGGCCCCGCTCTAACATTATCATCTTTCATATTGTTAACACAAATAATAGTGCCGGCGTGTCAGGAGTTCAACCGTCTGGCTAAAAGCAGCCCACAGAGCCATGGTACGTGCCTGCCTTTTTACTGTAATCTAAGACTTTTAGCAGCGTTGAATTATGAAAGCACTGCTGGCAGAGGCGGCAACGCAAGGCTGCCACTGAGCTGAAAGCCCTGCTCTCGTTTCCCACGCCGTGGATTTAATGCCTGTTCGTGTCACACATAAAGCAGGTTCCAAATCAGGTCCGTAACTACGTATCCCCCATCGCAGAGTTGCTCCATGTCTGGAAAAGCATGGAAGAAGCCCAGGCATGGGAGAGCAGGAGTGGTGTGGGCTGCAGCGCTGCTGGGAAGGGGAGAGGGGTTTAGTTGTTTGCTGAAGCATCTGCCCGTGCTATGCTTTCCTCCACTTGGTACCATCAGCCCCTTATCAGCCAAGGTTTTACCTTGAACTTCCGGAAAGGCACTGGGAGGGTCCATCCTCGTTGGGAGGATGATGTTATTAGAAAGGCTTTTAACTAATCGTATTCGAGCTCTAAGATTCCACAAGGAAAAAAAGGCCATAAATTCACATCTGCTTCGGCGTCAGGCACAGCTCGCTCCTGGTGCCACTTTAGGAAATTGCTCCGTCAGCCCTTACAGGGCATCACCACCCCCTCGAGGAGGAGGGCAGGGCAGGACTGAGCTCGGCGTGGAGGTGGCGGCGGCGGCGGCAGCACTGCCAGCACAGCAGCAGATTAATATTTCAGAGGACATGAGTGAGCGGTGACTTTGTGGCAGATGAAACCAGCCAAAATCCCACGTGCATAAATACTCCTGCATCTGCTTCCTTCCCGTGCCGAAAAGGCAGCTCTAATTTGTATTCCTCTCAAAACCGAAACAAATGGGAAAATGTATCAATGTGATATTGTACTTATTTGCATTAAAAGTAAAGGATTCTCTCTTAGGATGCGACGGCGGCGCGCAGCGTGCAGCCTGAACATGTATTATTAACGCCATCTATTTGGCTACGGCTCTAGAAAACAACATGCAGAGGGAGTCCGGGTTGAGCTTATGGGTAAAGCACACCACTGGGATGCTGCAGCCCCAAGAAAGTGCACACTCCCCAATTTAAATTCAAACCTAAATTTAAGTTGCTAACATTTTAAAGAGAAGCACAAAAACGCTAAGGCATAGAAATGCAAAAACAAGCACCCAAGCCACGTCGACTCTGCCCTGGAGTACTGATACGAGTGGGAAAAGCGAATCTGGGATTACTCTCTTTCATTATTTAGTTTCCAACTAAATTGACTTCGTCACAAATCAGACAAGTAACTGTGACTAAGGAAGAATTAAGGCTGTTGACTTCAATCACGAAATTGAAACAAGTGTTGTTTCCAGCCTCAAATATCTGAAAACAGGCTCATTTTCCAGACTGTGGGGCTTGCTGGCTATTGCTTATTCCTCTCCCCGACATTATATTACACCTTACGCGCTCTTTCTCTTTTACGATACTCTCTGGTGTGGCCGTACTTATTAAAGAAAAAATGAAAAGTTCAAACACAGAGGATTGAGACTTAAAAATGTTATGGGTAACGGTGCAATGGTTGTCTCTTCTTCTTTCTCCTTTTGGCATTTTTATAATAGCTAAAGGTTTAGGAGCTGTTTTGTCTTTAGCGCATGCAGTAGATGGTCAGAAGGCTTATGTTGCTTGCGTTGCTTCGCGGAGCCTTTCAATTTGCTCTTCTGTCCTCTCAGCGTGAAACGCGGGTCTGTTTGCTCCGCGAGGCCACTGTTTGAAGCCTGTCACAGCAAGGTGACCGGCCGTAACCCTCCCCAGGCACTCTGCCAGGCGGCCGCTGCCGCGCTCTCTGCAGAGGAACCGGAGCCCAGGGCAAAAGACATTCATTTGGTGGGGCTGAGGAAGCAGACAGGAGCCTGCTGTTGCTCCTCACCCGCCGGTGTGGTCCTGGAGTGAGGCAGTCAAGCTTCAAGAGCCATTTTCTTCCCATATTCGTATTTATAATTCAAGCTGTTGTGTTAGTATAAAAGCCCCTTGAATGGGGATCCCTGACCAGGGAATGGATGTGAAGGGACCAGGCGGGTGTCAGTAACGCAAGGTGGGTATTCAAAGTTTGCTTGGCACAAGAAGGTAGGAATGTCCTCCCACCTTTCAGTTCATCCTTGCACCGGAGTCTGTGGGCAGGAATGGCACTCTCTTGCCCCTACCCCTGAGAGGTTCATAGCCTGAATCCCTCAGGGGATTTCCAAGTGTTTGCACCATCCAAATGCTGCTCTCGAATCTACGCAAGCACCTGCACCTCAGCATCCTTGGGCAGGGAGGCCCCACATCTTCTCCCTGCCCTGTTGAAGAACCATCTCTTCTTGCCTCTTGGACTTTGGCTCTTACTAGTGTCATCCAAAGGCACCTCCTTCTTGTGTTGGAAGAGAGAGCGAGCGACTGATGTCTCTTCACCTGCTCTGTGCCACTGGGGGTTGTGCTCTCGTCTCGTAGTTGATGAGGGCTGGAGAAAGACTTAGATCTTGGTGCAGGAAAATGGGCTGCCATCGCCTTTGACCTTTCATTGTTCTCCTCCAGGAGCTACAGCTGTGGAAATGGAGAATAACTACAGCTATAGCATTTCAACAGCTGCTGTTGACAGGGCTAATAAACACCATTTTTTTTAACTGCTTCCTGGGAAAAGTAAAAATGTGGTTCATACAGGATGCGATGCACAAAATGTGGCTTCCCTGAAAAACCCATGGCCGTAAGCTGGCAGTTAAACTTATCAACGTGATTGTGAAATGGAAGAGTTTTACTCGTGGTTTAAGTGCAAAACTTCAGTATGGAATTGAGCAGGGCGCTGTTACAGCATCTCTCTGCAACCGGTTACTAAGACAAAGATGACAGCCAAGAGCAAATTGTGAAACTGATTTTTTTTTTTAGATATTTAATAACTCCTGAGCAAGAGCACAGCATCTGAATTCCAAACTAAGGAGTCTAGTGTCAGTTCACATCTTTCTTAAGGTACAAGCTGCTGGAACTAGAGGTTTCATGAGAGTCAGTTTGCCTTTTTTTCTTTTCCTTTTCTTTTTTTCTTTTTCCTTTTTTTTTTATTATTTTTAAAGTAACACAAGTTTCAGAACGTGTGGGGGGAAAAAAAAAAGCTGAAAATGAGACCCAAATGTACGCTGGCAAAGCTCAAGCACGTCAGAACAAATAAAAGACACCTCAGTTGGTTATTTCTATTTAAGCCGCAGCAGTTTTGGAGGCTTGTTTTGGCACGATCAATTAGTTCCTCTGCGCTTTTTCACCTTCCACAGAAGCAGTGGGAGCTTTACAAGTACCGTTTTATAATCCTCAAACAACCTACTAATGCTTTCGTTTCCCATCAGTTTGTTGCCAGGCACAAAGGGGTTTAATCACAAAATGATTGATAACTCTATTTAAACAGAACATTAGCCTAATGACGTATGAAACTGTAGCAGAGTTGTTAGCTTATGTACAAATGTATTCCTTAAAGAACGGCTGAAGTTGCCTTGTCTGCCTTCCGAATCGCTTCGCTAATCTCTCTGCAAATTTCTCCTTCGCATTAATCTTCTGCTGATGAACGCTCATTAGGCACATTGCAAGCACTCGCTCGGTGCCTGTGGCTCTTTCCATCATCTTGGGAGGGAGTCGGTGGTGTAAGAAGAGACTTAGATGGTAGGTGACAACAGGACACCTATGTGTCGTTCTACAGGAAGGACATGGACCTGTTGGAATGGGTCCGGAGGAGGCCATGAAGATGATCGGGGGCTGGAGCACCTCTCCTATGAGGACAGGCTGAGGGACTTGGGGTTGTTCAACCTGGAGAAGAGAAGGCTCTGGGGAGACCCTGGAACCCTTCCAGACCCTGAAGGGGGCCTATAGGAGAGATGGGGAGGGGCTCTTGAGCAGGGAGTGTAGTGACAGGATGAGGGGTAAGAGTTTTAAACTGAAAGAGGGGAGATTTAGATGAGATATCAGGAAGAAATTCTTTGCTGTGAGGGCGGTGAGCCCCCGGCCCAGGTTGCCCAGAGAAGCTGTGGCTGCCCCATCCCTGGAGGGGTTCAAGGCCAGGCTGGATGGGGCTTGGAGCAACCTGGGCTGGTGGGAGGTGTCCCTGCCCAGGGCAGGGGGGTTGGAACTGGATGATCTTTAAGATCCCTTCCAAACTAAGCCATTCTATGATTCTATGTTCAAGGCTATGAAACGCTGTGCATAGCCCACGCCATCAGTGCAGCCCACGCTGCTCCACGCTTTCTCGCCATACAATGTGCTCCATCTTAGAGGTCACGAGGCCACGTATTTGAAGTCTTCCTGAACACTGCTATTATCTGAATTGTAGTGTGATTTTTAAATTTTTTTGATTTTTCAGAAGAGGTGAGCCTTTCAGCTACCTTATCCAGCGGTTTTCTTCAAAACACTGGTAATTAAGAGCCAAAAAGCACAGCGGAAGCCTTTAGGAATCTGGCCAGCGGCATGATCTCCTGGATGCTCTCTGAGCCCGCAGACCATCCGTGCTACAGATAGGACTCGCGTCCTAGATTATTTTTTTTTTCCTCCCAAAGGCTCAAGGTGACAAAACTCACGGAGGGTGAGCAATACATGGAAATAATGATGAGACAGCAAGAGTCTAATGCCGGCCGTACAACGATCACCATGTTTTGCAGTATGACATCCTCTACTTAAGAGCATGGCTTAATCAAGTCATAGCTGTGTTTTGCACAGTTGGGGCCTGCTGATACAATGGATATCTGGCTCTGATCGCTGTAACCGGTCAGCAGTTATTGGTATATGCCTTAAACCGCCATGAAGCTTTGTTTTTTTCTAGTGGTCCCAGACATGCAGCTATTGTCTGGGAAGCAGAAGGACCTTGGTGCCACCTTTCACCCTTCCCAGAACCCCCCCCAGCAGCACGTATTTTAACAAAGGACTTGGCCAACAGGACCCTGCAATTGCTGCAGATGCGTTAAGGGTTGTCTAAGGGAAACCCGGCTCTGTGTTGTAAGCCTGGGCTCGTGTCCCAGGCAGCTGGGGTGGTGGAGCTTCTGCTGAGCCCTGCGTTTGCCATCTTCAATGGGAGATGTTTCATGAAAGGCTCCGGGCTATAATGGAGTTAATCTGCATGAACCGGAACTCACCTGACCTCTGTTTGAAACCTCTGGTACTTTTCCATTATCACACACTTAGAGCAAATAAGGGGTTTTTTTTAGCCAGGGCATCTATAAAGATTATGCAGGCTACATCACCATTTTAGAAAGGCTTTTCACTGCACATTTATTTTTCTTCACTCCCTTTAATTAGTATTTGGCCAAGGAAAGCTCCAGTTCTAATGCTGCTTGTCCTTGGGTGACCAGCTAAGGAATACTTCACATGTCGTTACGCGGTTATCCTCTGTCTTCACCCCAAATGTCTCACTTTTGGATGAAAGGGTCCCTCCCGGCAGCTGATCCCCGTGTGTCCTGACAAGTCCGTCAATCCCGCTCCGCAGGGCATGTGTCCACCCTGGATACCTGATGACAAACGAACTATGATTGATATTCCCTTCACACCCTGCAGCTGCTGGAGTTGTTCTGTCACACTAAAGATTACCGGGAGAATGGTTTGCAAGTCTTTTATACCTAAAACACAGCTATTTATATCCTGAATACTGTACAGGAATGATGGGAAGTGAATCATCAAAGATGTTTTGATTATATGAATAAGATTCAATTTCAAGTTTATCCTAATGAGGCAAATATTCTTCCCTGGAGAAGCATGCGGAGTCTCCTGCCGCACCAGCAGCTGTACAGGGTAGGGCTTTGTCCCTTTCAGATCTGGCTAATGAAAGAGAAGGGCCTGGTCAATAATTTGGTGGGAGACTTCTACGCCAAATTTGGCATGAGGGAGCGATTAGTCACTTTTATTCATTATGTCACAGATTTTTCTATCTGAATTCATACCAAATCTGCAGACCACACCATCCAGGAAGCAACTCAAGCCTCGGGCAGCTGTTTTTCCATTTTTTTTTTTTTTTTCCAGTTTTTCCAGTTCATGTCTCTTTGTAGACTAAGGAGCGTCATCTCAAAATCTGTGCTGTGCCCGTGTGGAGGTGACCTGGCAGCAAGCCGAGATGCAAAGGATGCAGAGAAGCACGTGCGACGCTGAGGGGACAAAAGCAAGAGCCCCCTGATTTGGGAGGAGAACTCCCAAACCGCCGGGGGGGGGGTTTATACCTATTTAGGACATAAGCTCTTCTTCATAGTGTGTTTTTCTGGGTTGTCTCTCTCCTACTATAAAGTTCTGATTGTGAATAATAATTTATTAAAGAACTATATAATTTATTGTTATCGTTATTTATTTTATTTTATTAAGAACAAAGCAAAACAAATACTCATTTCTGTGGAAGCACGTTCTGTACCGTGCAGGCTGCCGCAGGTCGATTAGCCCAGTTTCGTGCACAGAAAGACTGTGCTGGTGGTAACGTTCTTCTGTCTGCCTGCAGGGGGAAAAAAAAAAAAAAAAAAATCCTTTTTTTTTTTTTCACTTGGAGAATTGAAAATCGATGTTAGTTTTACTGGCTGGAGCTCAGCTATAGCAAAACTTGGGCCAAAATCTCCACAGGTGTAAAGCGGTACAGCTGCTCTGGCTGGAGGGTGCTGGCGCCAGCTGAGCCAGCCGCTTTTTATTGCTTATTTGATCAAATTAAAGGATATTCACGTCTCGTGTCAATTCTGACAAAGAGACTTGCAAGCAGGAGCGTTAAGGATGGCAAAAAGTCATGCATGTGACCACTTATTACTAAAAAATGAACCAAGCTCGCATTGTCAGCACAGCATCCCCAGGCTGTTGCTGACCCTAAGACCTGCCCTGCTCCCAGCAAGGTCAAAATGGGTTGTTATTGGCATGGTGTGAGCAGTGATCACCCTAAAAACTGCGCGGGACCCCACTGTTTGCACCAGCGAAGAGCCTGCCCCATCGCCTCCAGCAGTTCCCAGTCCTGTAAAATCCCGGGAGCACACAGCTCGCGGGGACCGGGTGGTGTAAGTGGTGGGATACGGTCCTGACGGAGGAGGGCTGTCCCCTGCGGGTATCGGTCCCGTCAGAGACGGTGGGCATCTTTATTCATACAGTTTCTCCTGCCTCTGCAGAAAACCCACTCAATTTCTTCCACGAAACCCAGATAAGCAAACTTTTCATCGTCTCCTTGAAAAAAAAAAAACCAAAGAAAAACTGCAATATATCTGCCTGCAGGTGATGACTACAATTGTCTCCCCTCCCTTCCCCACCCCCAAAGAAAAAAGCATCTTTCGCTGCAGAAAAATCTGTCCATCATTTAGCGAAGCCGGCAGCTGTTGGGAGAGGAAAGACGCAGCTTGACAGGGGAAAAGAAATAGCAAAAGAGCTCCCAGAACATCGTACAGGAAAAAAATAATCTTAAGATGTTGACCTGGCACAGATGTGTGTATAATCAAAATAAAAACCAGCAATATAATGTCCTGGTTATCTCCTAAACGGGAATACTGTATACACTGCAAGGTGTCCCACTCCGAGAGCCTGCAGTTATATTTTTCTTGTGATATTTTTTCCTCCAGAACAGGAAATCTGGCACGTTTAGAGGTTGGTCCCCTTATTTCTGAAACCCCTGCACTTTTCTTTTCTTTCCCGTCTCCTTTCTTGATCATATTATGGTCTGGTTCTATCAAATTACTTTGGGCTTGGTAATTTGCAAGGGCACTGGTGCAGTTGCGTTAAATTTGTGACCTGCGTGAGAAATCACACACTGTATCATTAAAACCCAAACAATTTAAAAAAAAAAAAAAAAAATTAAAATTTCTTCCATCTCCTCTCCTTGAGTTCGTGTAGTCTTTGGATTTTTCCTCCGCTCCAGTATTCTTTCTGTCTACAATCCAGTTCACTTCCAGACCCTGCTGTTCAGCTGTTACTGAAATGTCGTCTTCAGAAACACCGAGCGGGGAAATGTTGATTTGTTTTGATCTCAGGGGAAATAATGTAACTCGGCGACAAGCCCACCAACAGCAACTCTTAATACACAGCTAGACACCTCGCAGAGAAATCACCTTGCTGGTAGGCTGCGGACATATATTTAATTGCATTTAATTCTTGAACGCTGATACAACTCATTTCAGCTGTTTGAATAATGGGGGTTTTTTGGTTCGCTGGCTGAACCAAAGCAGAGGAAAAAAAACCCAACCAATAAAGTGTTTGTTTTCATTTTCAGGTTCTTTAATCCTCTTTGCTACGTGGTCTTTTAACTCTCTTCTTGTAGTTTTTATTACGAAATGAACAGACAAATGTCGTTTCCAAGTGAAAAGCTGAAACGTTTCATGCAGATATTTCCTAAAGATAATTTGGAGGAGCGGAAAAATAAACTAAAACGCAGCATTTGGGTGCATGCCTCCAATGAGGCTTTCGGGTAACTCCTGCCCAAACTGGCACCGTTTTGGCTGTGAACGTGCATTTTGCCCGGCAGCACTGGGGCAGGCACAAATGCGAGGCCAACATGCACTAAAAGGACCCTTTTTCCCTGTAATCGCATTGTATTTCTCCCACCAGTTTTCTTACAAATGCTGAACGCTCAGACTTTGAGGCCTCTCAGGCTACTAATGTCACCGTGCTGGGAAGAGCTTTCCCATGAGCGATAATTTGCTCACAAAACGAGACTATTTCTTCCAGTAGCGACTCCTAGAACCCCGCAGGGCCTGGCCACGACTGACATGGGCTTTACCAGCTTCCCAGGCTACCTGCTGGCCAGCCAGCTTTCCGAAAGCAAAGTATTTATTCAGAACAAAAGCATTTCAGAGGAAAAAATTATTAGAGCAGCGATGCGATGCCCACCTCATTCCAGAGGTGGTCAACCCTCTCCCCCTGCTCCAAGACCCAGCAGGCTGGTGGTACCATCACCCACCGATGGTGCTATAATGGGACCATCACATGCGTCCTTTGAAGTGGCTTCCCAAATGGGGCGAAAGCACCCTCTGCCATCAGTGAATAAACCATGGATGGATTTGTCACTTGCATTATTTCCACATTTGGGGAATTGTAGTCCTTATCCTCCAGTATATCTAGTTCCCACTTGAAGCTTCTTCTAGACCACCTATTGAGCTTCAAAGTCAAGCCGCTAACCCAGACATCTCCAATGCCAGTTCACATCAAGGGCTAAATGCCTCCTGCTTCCACAGCACTTGGAGTTGAAACATCGGCACGTCACTATACCATTCCTGAAATACCCTACGCTGGCAGGGTCCTCCCCGTACCTCACTGTCCCCACACTATTCCCCCTGCAGGCAACCGCCCACCCTCTGGTGAGGGGCTGTCGAGGACCAGATGTGGGAGCAGAGACGAGGGGAGGGATGGAGGAGAGGAACGGAGCTGGGGGAAACCCAGTGTGGAGGATTTCAAGGGCCGCGGTACAAAGAGGTGAGCTGTCAGCCAGGTTCAGGGCCCTTGGAGCAGCTTGATACAAAATGAGACTAACAAATAAATAAACCCTGGGTTTTAATTAACGCGTTCTTTCATTCAGGCACAAAATTAAAAACCCATCCATCCTCAATCACCATCATCTTTTTTCTTTTTCTTTTTTTTTTTTTAATTAGGGTTTTTTGCTATACTAATTGTTACATTTGTCCAATTCCATCAAATCAAATCAAACTAATGACAGCCAGATGGTCGCAGCTCTCAAGATGCCTCACTCAGGGCCAATCCATGCCCTCTGCTGTGCAGAAGCAAAGCACAGAGGGAGCCTGCGCTCTTCCTCCAGGCACCGAAAGGACAGCATTAAAAAACACATAGTTAGTCAGCAGGAGGCAAAGCTGGTGACGATCGCTGCAACTGGCTCTCCTCATGGAGCTGAGGTTGGATGATCCACCCTGTTCATACACCGTAATCAAAAAACACGCAGAGGGGTGGAGAGGGGAAGAGTAAGCTCCTGTCTCTGGAGCAGGAACAAGGTGTGTTTGATCTCTTCGCGCCCTCTGAAGGATGTGGTGGAGGCCCCATCCCTGGAGACATTCGAGGCCAGGCTTGATGAGGCTCTGAGCAACCTGATCTAGATAAAGATGTCCCTGCTGACTGCAGGGGGGTTGGACTAGATGACCTTTAAAGGTCCCTCCAAACCCAACTCATTCTGTGATTCTATGCTGTGAAGATTTGTGCGTGCTCCCTGCCTGGCATGCTACGTAGACGCTGTGTGCATACTCTTGCGCATCCTCGACCTCCTGCTTGGCCCGTAACCTGCGCGCACTGAATTATGAAGGGCAAGATTTGTACCCATGTCTTTTGCTCCGCGATAACAGACTCGAGATGTTGTTCCCGGCAGCTCCTGTTAATACATCCATATTAATAATTACAGTAGTTTATTTAAGAAGCGGTGGGTCAAACCTGTTGTGATCACTTGAACAATACTTGAAAATTTACAGGGTGCACCCATTGTAAGTTGGGATAACTAAGGCTGCTGTTATTAACACTCTGCCCTTCCCTATTGCCAGTTTAATTTCCTTGAACAGTTTTACATCCTAGTCCTCATCCTGCCTTGGGGGTTTGTAGTAAAATTCAATAACCATTTTCCTTTCTAATTTTTCTATTAAAGCACCATCTTATTTTTGCCATCACGACTCAGGAGCGAGTTAAGCCCCCCTGCAGGCTCGCCTGCTGTTAGCGCTTGGGGCCGATGGCCCCAGCCAGAAAGCGGGGCAGCTCGGGCAGCTCTTTCATCACGTCCCGCAGCGGTTTTCTTCAGAGACCCTCCCGCTTAATAGGCGTCCCTCCAAGGACTTTGAGGCAGGCTTTAACACCCACGGATTTTGGGCAGCTTGACTAGTTGAGCGCTGGAGCAGACTTTTCAGATTCATCTATTAGTTTTGCCGGATATCTTTTTACGCCCTTCATGCTGGTAGATGCAGCAGGTACGTGCATCCAGAAGATATATCCCGCCCATCCTATGCCTTGTCCCTGTATAAAGTCCTGGCTGAGGAGCGCCCGCCTCCCCAGGGCACGGAGCAGAGGCATGCAGCCTCTTGGCACGCCACCAGTATGGCTTATTAGGATGTGAGTGCCCACGTACTGGGCAGGACTCTGCCTGCAGCTGCGTTGCATCCGTGTCCGTCCCAGTGCCAGCGCACGGACATGCATAGCCAAAAACTTGGGCAACACCTCCCCGATGGAGGACTTTTTTAATTCTCTGCATTCCCAAGGTCAGGAGGAAACCCACAGGTCTGCCACAGCCATAGCCACTACCAGCTGCAGCCTGCCTTTACCGGGAAAAACTCAGCTTTCCACCTTTCCCTGTTTTGATGGGCAACGCTGTTAGGAAGAAAAAAAAAAACACGACCATAGACTGTGGTTCCTCACTCTTGGCTACCAAAAAATTGTGGCTCATTTTTTTATTTAGATTTTTCTACTGATGCAAGCAGAAGCTTGTTCACCTGGCATTCAGGCAACGCTGTCTCACTGTAATTTGAATGGTTGAGCCAAAGTTTCAAATTAAGGGAGGCTTTCCTTCATACCTTTCAGTCTCTGGGAACATTAAGGTTCCTTCTGAGGTAACCCTTGAGCTCTGTTTCCAAAAGGCAATGCTAAAGAGCAGCTTTCTGGCGTTTGGGATCTCTTGGCTTGCATGAAACCCCTCACTCTGGCGTGTTTCGGAAGAGCAGGTGCTCCTGCAGATACTGCAGGGCCTTCAGCTCTTTCTCAAGCTCTCAAAATATGGCTAAAGACAGCAGGAAGCGACCTTCTGGCTGTAGCAGGTATTGCTAGCAAGGTTGTGATGGGATTTTTCTCTGCGTTCAGGCAAGGCTGACCGCCCCTTTTAGCAGCTGGAGCGTCGCTGGCATTGGGAAGGCTCCCATCATGTTTTTTTCCACGTCTTAAACTGTTTACTTTGACATCCAGACACCAAAACAAGTGACACTGCAGTCACAAAACAGAGAGGCATCACCTGTAGCCAGGGTGGGTTAAAAGGAGGTTAATCAGAAGGGTTAAAAGGCACCTGGCCCTGTTGCACCTGGGGCCTAATGATGATGGGCTCCAGCTATAAAAGGCTGCAGGAGGAGCATAGGTTCTTGAGGTAGAGGTGTGAGGCTGTGTCTTGGTGTGGTGTTGGCACAGGAAAATGCGTGTGGCTGGTAAGAATGGAGGTGTGAGAACTGCCTGCTGCTGAAAGTAAGTGATTTTTAGGGGGAAAGGGGCTGGGGTGCTGGTGTCTGTGTGGTGGAGAGGGGCTGGTGCACGTGGTGGAGAGGGGCTGGTGGGTCCTTGATAGGAGATGTTGGCTCTCAGATAGGAGTCAAAGGTTCCTCTGCTAATATCACACTTTCCTCCCTTGTGATGGGCACTGCTGTCCACTTGTCTGTATATTTTTATCTTTGGAAAAGTTGATGAACATTTGGTTAAGCCTGAAGGGGTTTCTGCCCCATCCGTTGTCAGGAGGGCAGAACTGGGAGGGATGAGGAAAACTGTCTGTGCCAATACACCAGACCAGAGATCCCCATTTTCTAGCTCCACTTTCATAGCCTATGTGACCTGACCTTATGGGTCAAGGGGCAGACAAAATTCAACACCATCTGCTATTAGTTAGTTAATACTTAACCCAAAAGTTGGGGTTGGCAGCCTCAATGAGCTAGAGCTATGCTGGAGATAACGGGTTTAGCTTTGGGAGGCATCTGATACCTTAATAAACCCAGGGGACATGGTAACCCCTGGGGACATCTGGGACAGTGCTGAGCTGACCCCCCTGGCCCCGCTTCATGCGAACCTCCTGTGGTCTTGGGATCCCTGTGCATCTCCCTCTGGCTGGTACCAGTTTGGGTGCCCACTTTCCAGCCTGTATAGCTGTGAAACATCTGGGTGTTTAACCATGCATTGCAAGGATCTTGTCCTGCCTGCCAAAAGCTCGCAGCAGCTGCCCGGGCTAATTTTACAAGTCAGGTGTTTGCCTCTGACAGGCAACTCTTCATATCTTTATGACTAGACATTATTATATTGTTCTTTCATTTGATAACTGCTCCAGTAATAGCTTCCATTTGCAGTAAATCTCCTCCGCTGTCTCTTTTCTTTTTTTCCCCCCTATTAAACCTAAGATGATAACCTTTGCGGGAGGCTGTGCGCAGAAATTCAGCGAAGCTTTCAGAGGTTGGGGAGGAGGGGAGATGCTGGGGGGGGAACCTATGGTCAGCACTAGCAAAGAGCCTGGTGGGAAGATACTTTTGGAGAAACTAATTATACCCTGGAGCACTTGAAAGAACCTACCTGGCATGCAAGTTGAACTGGAAAATGAATATCTAAATGGCTCTTCGAGTTAGTATGTCTTTGGGAAGTGCTGCTCAATACCTGGAAAATATACCTGTGACATAAGAAGAGATGAGTCTGAATGAGACTCAAAGCAAATATTTGGCTTTATTTTACCACCACAGAGCAAAACCTGTCCCAGTTAAGTGGCTTTGCAGACACCAACTAAAATACTTTGATCGGCTCTCCCCAACATATGGCCGGTTCAGCTTCACCTTCCCCAGCAGCGCAGTCCTTGGTTTGCAGTGGGCAATGCTGGAGCTGGCCCAAAAACCGGGGCTGGGAGCAGGCAAGACCCCAAAGCCATGAAGGAGCACGCAAAAGACTTTTACTGCAGCTGCTCTCAGGCTACAGCTCCTCTTTCTTGTGAGCTTTTAGACGTAGCCACCCTGGAGGGTGATGGCACAAGGAGAAGGGACATCAACCCCCAGCACCACTAGGAGCTTTGCACCTCTTGTCCCCTGTTGCAAGGTGATTTTTGTGGCCCAGTACTGCAGCCCTGGCCAGGTCTGGCTCATCTGGTGGCTCATTTGCTCTGGAGTTGAGCTGAAACTTGTCAGCGAGCTGCAGTGCAAGGTAACTAAACACATCCCTGAGCAAGGCAGGGAGCTGCGCAGAAGTCTGCTGAACTCGGGCGGGTAACCACACCTCTGTGTCCTTCACGGCAGGTCACCAACACTGGGTGTGTGCATCTGCAGGAGGACAAGGAGAGACTGCAGCTCCGAACGCCAGTGCCTCAGTAGCAAGCAGCAGTGCTGCGAGCAGGGGCTTGAGATGGACCATGCGGACGAGCTGTAACCTGTCATCCCACGTCTGTAAGTCACCACGAGTGAAGAGAGCTGAGGGTGAGGTGGGACTGATGCTCCAGCGCCAGGTATGGCCTCCTGCATCACTGTCCGCAGTGGAGCAACTTCAGCTGGTGGTGGTGACTACTTCAGTTCAATTCAGTGGTGATACCAGTATTAAACCAGAGCCTGGAGCCCTTTGGAGGATGCAGGTAGTCATGGTCCAAGCCCCTGCATGCAGCTGAACAAGCTGGGCTGGAAATGCAAGAGAGCTCTAAGGAGCCCAAAAAAGCACAACAAATGTTATTAGGAGGAGCCTCTAATTTTTGGGACCTAATTTGGGCAGCCCCTGGTGCCTTTCAATCAGAAGTGCGTGTGCAAGAACTCCTCTTGTAACTCCTGTGTGTGCTGGGGTTGGGGCCAGAAGATGCTTTCCCTCCATGGGATCTCAAATTTGGGCTGCAAAATTTCCTCCTCTGAAGGGGAGGAAAGGGCTGCTTCCCCCCACTCCTTCCCCATCTAAATTACCCCAGTTGCAAAAAAAAAAAAAAAGCCTCTTACCTTCAGTCTGAAAATAGGATGGAAAATTACAGTGGTTATCTACGGCGTGTTTAAGGTCACTTCAGACAACGACTATTTTGTTGGCTTCCCAAGTCCCAATTAAATCAGCATTTGCACGCTGTAATTTAAAGCATGTACTCTGCTGGCAAAATCCATAAGAGCTATAAAGCGCATGTGTGTATACAGTCATTATAGTTGCTACTTAGTTTCTTATCTGTTTTGATAGCGAAAATATTAAAATAGGAAAAGCAAAATACTGATTATCAACAGATACGCCTAATTTCACATTGCGAAGGTATCTGCTGAAATAACATGTATATAATGTAGGTAAATGAACGTCCATGGGAGAGTAAAGCTGGCACACAGCAGCGATTCCAGAAATAATTGTTTCTTCAGGGGGGAAGGGGCGGGGGGGGGAACCCCACCACCCTAAAGCTTCAAATAAAGCCTCTTGCTAAGCTTTTAAAAATAAATGCTAGCAACACATTTTAATTTCCCATGTGGTTAGACACACGGGCGTGATGAGAAATCCCTTATTTATGAAGCTCCTGGATAAACCTGGGCACTGATCCTGGAAATGCCTCCATCCCTGTCGATTATTTCTTCAACAGCTCAAAAACAAAAAGTAGGAGGGGGGGGTTGCTTGTTCGGATTTTTTGTTGTTTTTTGGTTGGTTGGCTTTTTTAACCCAGTGAGCAGCAGGATGGGAACAGCTTGTCCAGGGAAGGGTGTGCAGCATTAAGCTCTTCTTGTGTGATTATTTGGGGAAAATAAAACCCAAAAAAAACCCCAAATGTGGGGAGGAAGAGATGGTGGTTCATCCCTCAGGCCCCAGATGAGGTGTGGACGCTGCAGCCAGGGTTTATTTTCCTTTATTTTTTTTATTTTTAGAGGGACAGGGGCCAAAGAGCTTTTAACATGGCAAAGTACTTGGTCATTGTACCTTTGCAAATGGAAAAAAAGCTGCTAACGGCAAGGGTGAACTCTCCTCCAGGTACCATTGCACACAAATAAAAATACCGCTTTCTTTTTGTAAATCCTCAAAGCTGTTGGATGCGCTGAGCTGAAAACATGCTCCTGTTTCAGGCACTGATGGTGTTTTTAATTCAGGGAAAACTTATCCTGTCAGTTTGTCTCCCACATCTTCTAACTTTTTTCAGGTTCCAAAGCCCCATTTTTTTTTGGTGGCAAAACTTCAAGTTTCTGCTGCTGTGTGCACGCTGTGGGGCCAGGCCCCTGCAGGCCTCTGGCGTGGCGGGGGCCGGCGGTGCCCTCTGGTGTGTCAGGGCCTTGTTTTTGAGGGGAAAAAAGACCCCGACGGACCGGGGGGAAGGGTCTTGCCGGTGCCCCCACGCGCGATGGCCCCACGGGAGGCGGGAACTGGCGGGGTAGGGGCGGGAAAGAGCCCGGGCCCGCCGGTACGGCCTTGTCGCCGGCCCTTGGCGAGGGGGTGTCTGTGTGAGGCCGTGGGCTCCGGCCCACGCGCGCCCCCGCCGCCACGCACGGCCTGCGCGCACGCGCCCGCGGGGGAAGGAGGGCGTGCGCGTGCGCGCAGGGGGCGAGCGGGCGCGGCCTCGAGGCGGGGCTGCGCGTGCCGCTGCGAGGGGCCCGCGCCGCCCCGGGAGCGGGGGGCGCCCTCAGGTCAGTGCGGTGAGGGGCTGCGCGCGCGCGCGCGGCGGCCGTTACAGCCGTTAGCGGACGCTCGCGCTGCGCTTGGAGCGGGGGGGTGGCGGCGCGGTGAGGGAGAGCCGGGGCGGCCCCGCTGGGCCCCGGGCGTCCTGCGGCGGGTGAGGGAGCTGCCGCCCACCGCGGCGGCCTGGGTGAAGGGAAGCAGCGGTGGTGGGGCATCCGGGGCAGGCAGGCGGCCGTCGGTCCCTAGCTGCCCCGCGGGGCCGCCTCCGTGAGGGACGGGGCGGAGCGGCCGCACCTGTGCGCCGCGCCCGCCGCGGAACTTGGGAAGACAGAGAGGAGCCGGGGGAGTTTGTGTGGGGAGCCGATCCCCCAGCGCCCGGCACAAAGAGCCCCTCGGAAAGCGGTCCTTGCCCCACCAGAGTCATTATTTGTGTCTGCAGCCGTTTTGAGAGGTTTCATTCTTACTTTTTTTTTTTTTTTTTTTTTTTTTTAAACTGAGTGTGTGCAGCTGCCTTTTGTGCAGCAGGAGGTCGGCTCCGTGGCGGTGCCGGGAGGGAAGCGGTGGTGATGAGCCGCGCTGAGGCTGGGGTGGTTTGGGATCACACGGGGAGGGCGAGGAGCGGCAAACGTGGGAGCCTGGGCAGGGGGCTCCTTCACGGGGAGCTCTCTGGAGGCTAGCACTTCCACTTGGAAAAAATCAGTTATGTAAACCTAAAACTTGGGGTTTGTTTTTCCTGCTTAAGCTAATGCTTCTTTCAAATAAGAAGTATTTTAAGTATCAATTCAATAAACTTCCTAGAGGAACAATGAATAATTGTACCCGGTTTGACATAAATACCACCTTGCTTCCCCCACGTTGTTGGCCGAACTTCCTTATGTACGTATGTCTGAAGGCTGAGTCGTTTCAGTTAAGGGCCTGCACATTTGCAACTTACTATTTTCCTGTTTGTTTTGAGAAAGTCCATCTGTGGTAACCTTTAAGTTTATAAAGTCATTTGCTTGTATTGTTTCCTGAGTGGTGATGCCTTTAAAAGCAGGAGGGAGTAGTGGATTGTTCTCACTCGAAGTGAGAAAAAGTTTGAATTGAAGTTAATGCTATGTAAGTGTTCTTAAAATTACGATTAATAACATACCTAATTAAAACAACAGACCGACTGTGTCTCATTTGAAGAGTGCTGGTGCAGGTTTTCTGCATTGTTGTTAGTCTTCACCATACTTTGTTTTCAGCATGTGATTTATATGTCAAGCTTTAATCCATGTCCTGGGCTTTTTGATTGTTTTTTGTAGAGCAGGATGATACAGGGTTATAGGTAAACAATACTATATTTGATTCTGCTCTGACTGTTCTATGCTACAGTCAAGCTCAAAATAACTTTTCTTTTGGTGTGAAAGAACTGGTCTTGCCATTTCCTACAGAAAGTAAGTGCGGTACGTCATAACGCACAGTATCTTGGCTTCATTGGGTAATTGAACTTTGCAAACGAAATCTTTTAGGACTTTAATTATTTGAAAGAAGTTCTGCAGGATTGCCAAAGTTGAATGTACAGTGCAGCACCTTTTTCTTTTTTTTTTTTTTTTTTTTTAAATCCCCCACAGTAAGTACACCGCAGCTAACTGCGCAATAACTTTTCTTGTGTTTCCCCTCCAGTGGTCTTCCGCTTTGCCCTGGAGGAAACACCTTTCAGAAGCAATATAGAATTCCTTTAGCTTGCCCTTTAAGGGTGAGAAAAAAAGATACAAATTGCAACAGTAATTTTTATTATTTGGAACTCGCTTGTTAGAGCAAATATTTTTTCTAAAGTTACCAAACAGTTATGCTTAGGATGGAAGCATCAGTGCTAGGCTTGGCTTAATTAAAACAGAGGTCTGATGATCATAGTCTGTGTGTTACGTTGTCAGAAGAAATCTAGGTCTTAACCTGTTCTGTGAACTTCTGCAAATGACACTAGTTTTATAGGAGAATGTTGTTCATGCCCAGCATTAGCTTTCTCTGATAATTAAGATAGTTCTCCTGTGGTACTCTCTCTACTAACTTTTCAAACCTTGCAGGCTTTTGTTTTGTTTTACATGAGCAAATATTCAAATACTGAGCTGGCATGGAAACCCTATTTTGTGAGGCAATATATAAATAAGTGATAAGCAACAGTTTCTATCTCAAAGAGCTGACAGATAAGGCAAAAGAAGCAAATAATAGATGGGAATCTTGGAAGGAAAATATTAAAAGTGCTGTGTGGTGGAAGTTGTCTTCAGTTCTGTTTTCTGCCATAAAGTTGAATTCCAATCCCATGCTTTAATTACAAAACCACGATATGTATGTATGTCAGAAAACTGAGGGGGGTAAAGCTTAAGTAAAAGGTCACTTCGTTTGAATTTGTGAATTTCCCATTCTGCCGGCCTGGCTTGTCTGTTTCCTGATCCTGCTGCCCTATCTGAGTTTGATAAAACCAAGTGAGTCCAACATCTGGAAAGTGTTTGCATTTTAAAACACTGGTGAACTGGCTGGTGATCTGTGAGTGTCTGCTGCTGTCCAGGGCATGTAGGGTGTAGAAACACAGAAAACAGATTTGGAAGGCATCTTGAGACATCACCTTGTCCAGCCATGTTACATGTATCCTGAGGTTACCTGGTATCCTGAATAAATATTTCACCAGAGGATCATGTACCACTTCAGTACAGGGCTGAATGACTTGTTGATAACATCCTCCTGTGACAGGATCTTTATGTACCAGGTTATGCTCTGTATCCACCCTAACTGCAGGTCATCCTCTTCGCATCCAAAGCAATTTAAAGCAGTCATTTTCTTCAAAAAACTACATTCCCTGGAACTGCAACTTTGCTGCCTCCCTGTTTGCTCAGGTTGCGAGGGTTGTCTGACAGTATGAAAAGAAAGCAGCTCTTCAGTCATGTGGCATGTTTACTTGGGTCTGATAAGGTGTGAGGTTTTATGTGTAGGCTTGCAATAGTTGATGGAACAAAGTCCCTTTAAAATCTAATCCATGAATATGCCACATGGTACAATGGTGTGTCGCCTTGCCCACTTCTTGGGGGAGGAAAGTGCAAGCCGTACTCTTTTAACACTGGGGAGGAGCTGAAGCAATGCTATGTGTTACTTACAACAGAAATGTATGCAGTGGCTTACACTGTCCCTTTGTTGCAGGATTTTGCCTTCCTTTGGAGGTGAAAGAAATCTCTGCCCGATTAGACAGCTTGCTCAGTTTCTGTCGAGGAGCGTAGCTTAAAGGAATACTGTTGGTGTTAGGGTAATATAACGCACTTAAACACGTACAAAGTGCACCTAGGTGTGTTCGATTTCTTAGTGCTACTTGATTTTGTAATAGTCTCCTATCAAACCAAGGTGATACTATTCCATGTATACCAAGAAAAAGTAAGGGCTTTCATACTATATAAAACTTTATAATACATAAAACTAGTGTGTATGTATGTTTAAGGTGCACAGTCCCTTAATTATGCTCTTATGTTTGATTACTTGCTCCTTCCTTAATTTTTTTCTTTTTCTCTACTAAAGTTCTGACATGTCTTAGGGTCTCTGAAACAGAGTCATTGTTAAGGAGAACAGGCAATTAGGATATCCTAACATTGCTAGACAAATACGTCTTAATGCTTAAAAATATATTCTGAAACCAGAATTTGAGGAGTATGTATGTGTTAGTCTTGAAAATTCATTACTGCGAAGTAGCTGCCATTCACATGTAAAGAGGAGGAGAAACTGATCGAAATACTAAAGCATAATTGATCTAATAGGCAAGTGTGACTGAAATATTTGCAGCAAAGGAAAGTAAATCTGATTTTCTAAAACTGTTAAGATAAAAATTTCGCAACATCTTTATTTCCCCGTGGAACAGCCATTCGAACAGAAGCTGTGTGTGCTGTGAGAGTCTGCAAACAAGGGCGAGTAATGAGATCCACAAGCTTCTAACATGTGGCAAAGGAAGATTAATTGAGTACCATGCAGTTTAATGGATATAATGTTTGGTTCCATTCCTTGAACTATTTGGATGGAGCTCAGGTTAGCATCAATCAGTCTCTCATATCTAAAAACTGGGGTTATTAAACAATTGTAAAAATGCTGTAAGAGTTGTTACTCCTGGGTTTTGACTCTCACTTGAGAAGTGAAGAGCCACTGTGTTTGAGAATGCATTTCTTGACAAATGCATGTTTTTCCAATGGACTAACCTGTTCCTCTTTCATCTAGGGTAATCTTCCTCTTTCGTCATATAAAAGTACTAACTAGGGTAATCTTCCTCTTTCGTCATATAAAATGCAGTAGAAACAAGAAGCTGTACCAATTTTTCCCCTTTTTTAAGCTCATTTAAAATGCTTTTACTTCATGGTTACAGATATGCTCTTCTACTGTAAATAGAAGTGTATCAAATCACTGATCTGCTTTGTGTTTTTAAGCCACATGTTTTACACCTAGTGAAGTTCAGGGAACGATGGATTGGCATAACGTAGTTTTCCCATGACAAACCCTAATGACACTTAACATTAAAACACCTTAACAACCTTTCCAAAAATCCCCTCTGTTTTTCTTGACTGTGTTGGAGGGTGCTGGTAGCACAGCAGTCCCAGGAGACTGAAGTTTGCAGGCCACAGAACGGGTATGGTGTGGATCGTAGCAATATCCTCTTTTCTTTTGTCCCAGAGTGTACTTCAATGGTATGGTTTGATGTGGTGAAAGTAGGTTATCTGCACATGAAAAATATAGGCCTTGGATTATATGCCAGCATAATCAACTGTAATGCAATCCCCCTGTGGATACTCGTGGGGTAGTTACTCTTCCAGTGCCGTAGGCTCTCACAAGTGAGGACTCACTGGGAAAGTGCCTTCTCTTTCTCTGCGTTTGTGTTTTTCAGACTTAACTGTGTGTAGGAAGACAAAGACATTTAGGAACCGCTGATGTAAAGGAGTAGGACCAGTCACCTTCCAACCAGCCCTTTATAGAGCCTATATTAATTTAACTATTCAGTTTAAAAAGAATAGCTCCTGAGCTAAGTTAAAATTAGTATAAAGGTTTGTCTACATAGTCAAGATCTGCCTGTAAGATAGGAAGTTCTGTCTGTAGTCATCTGATCCTGATCTCTCCCTTGAAATAGGCAGCATGTGAGTACTAATTGTAGTGGTGGCTTTTCTGAAGTGCACTAAGATCACTAGCTTCTTTCTCACAGGGCACTGAACGATCATTAAATGCTAATGACTTTTGATTACTGTTGACCTCGGTCAATTTAGAATTAGTGACCTAGAGACAAAAACCACTGTATCTCGTTACCAATTTCCTGAGCTATCTGATCTTTCCTTTGTAACTCAGTTTTGGTAAGAAGCAGACTAGAATTAAAGTTGACCTCTGTCTTAGAAAAAGGGCTGAATGCTTTCAGGTTTGCAATATCATGTTTAGAAATAAATAAAAAAAAATGGCAGCCGCTAGGAAAACATTTTTTGACCCCACAGATTGTCAAGAGCCAAACTCAACATGAAGTGAAACAGACGAGCTAGGCTAGTAGTGATGAGGAAGAAATGCATAATTTGTCACTTTTAAATTAGTAGAAAACCAGTTTATTTCCTGTAACCTTGTATTGAATTTCTCATTTTGTAGTTGCAGGTTTTCTCATCTCAGAGTTCATTTATAATTCTTGTTTTTACTTTGAACTATCAAGAAGCAAATTAATTTTTATAGAATAAATTACAAATTCTGCTCTGGAATATTTTCTACCTCCAGTTCCCAGACTGTGACATTGGGGAATATGTCTCAGCAGGCTGCTAAAACCACATATTTCGTATTGTAATGAAGCATTTTGCATTCTTTCTGCCCATATGCACAGAAAAGAATGTTTGTGTGATAATTCACTGTAACAGGATCAAATACATTGTCCACTGTTGAAATGTAAGCCTTTCTTTATACGGTTGTGGTTTATACAGACTGTCATTTGTGCAGCAAGGTATTGAAATCATAATGAAAATACAAGAACAGTTTAAACATGTTTTTCTATTTTGCTTTAATACATTAGCTATATTTATTTTGACCCAGCTGGGAATAAAACCTTTAACTTTAAAAGCGAAACTCAACAGTTTAGAGAAATCTCTTGTTTTACATTGTGTTTGGGACATAAATATAAAGTTATTGAACCTCTCACTGAGGTTAAATTGCAAACTTTAAGCAGCTAAGCAAGAAAGGAACAGGAAAAAAATGGCAGTGGAAGATGTTGCACTTGGTGTAGCAACAGGTTCATGGCGAGCCAACTGAAATCCACACAGACGGAAAGTGGATGTTTATTCACAAAGTAAACATTAGGGATAAATGTTATTCTTAAATATAATGTTTTGGTTTGATTTCTTTCTCTCAAAAAGGATATTGCTGTAAATCAAAAGGGGGCAGTGAAAATGATTGCAGATACAAAAAGGACAATTAGGGAGTAGGGAGACCAGTAAGAAGTGCCATGCAGCGACATAGCCTGTAGGCTAGTAAATAGTACAAGAATGAAAGGGTAAGACATCTGAATACTCATTCTTTAAGCTTCCATTTTATGTACGTTTGTATTTACCTGTTGGCTGGGCTGCTCAGGGCTTTCTGCTTTTGTTTTCTTTAAAGCATTAAGGGCATTTAGGAAAAAATGTAAAAACTATCTTAGTGGATAATATTATGCAAATATGTAAATCCTCATACTTTAAAACTAAATGCTAAGCAGAGTTAAGAAGAATATTTGCCAACAAGTAGGTTGCTAGCGTAGCATAAGAGCTATAGCAAAATACTATTCAGCTATTTTTGACTTTGTTTTAAAGCTTTTAGTGTTCAAGATGCAATTCTACTCTGATGCTATTGTGCTCTTTCCCAGCTCTTGTCAATTCTGGGAAACACGTTTAGTCATCTTTTTTTCCACAGAAGACCTTACTGAATAAGACTTCAAGGCCAGCTCTTCCATGCAACAGAGAGAAGCAGATGCAATCTTAGTTACTTTCAGTGCTGCCAATCACAAACTTGGGAGAGAGGAGGTTGGAAGATTTTGTCAACTGTAATGCTTTTTTTGCTTGAGGAAATCAGGAGTATAGCTATCAGTCCCCTTTCCAAATGAGCATTTTTGCAAACAGAAGGGTTGGAATGGTGATTGGGAAGGATTCTTCCAGGTCACTAAATAATTCATAGGTAGGTCAACAGAACTAGGCTCCTCAGCTGTATGCGTTGGGTTTTTTGGTTGGTTGGTTGGTTTTTGAACTTGTACATTCCATTTTTAAATGAGTATTTAAAGTCAACTTAAATTCCGTGAAAATTAGCAGCGGACAGGTAGATTTGGTACATAGTAACATTGTGTGTTCATTTTGGTTAATCGAAATGTATTGTCTGAAATCTGTTTCCTTGTAAGGGGAAATCCAGAATTTAAACAAAGAATGTTAATAATGCATAGGCATAATAACTGCTAAGGGAGAGACTTGGCAATTTTACAAAAAAGAAATATATGCATTTTCTCATTGCCTACTCGGAATTCATTCCTTTATTCAAGATCTGGTTGTAACATACCATTAGGAATTTTGATGAAAGCTTGTTTTTTGTAGAATTGTCCGGTTCACGTTACTACATGAGGAATGGACCTGTAAATGAGAGATACAGAAAAACACAACTTAGAAGAAGGGAAAAAAATAGAAAAACTTTGGTGTACTTAGTATTGTAGCAGGAGAGACTGATGTAATACGAGGAATGCTACTACCATCAACCCTGGAAATTAAATGATTTCTCAATTGGAATTTACCTTTAGAAAGACGTAATTATAGGAGTACCATACTATTAAAAGTTGTACCAAGATTTGGGCTATAACATGACTTCTGTGCCAACTGTCACAAGGGTGTCAAGGCATATTGTGGTCTGAAGGGATGAATCAAACTGGGATTGCAGGTATTTTGCATACATTTGAACAGCAAAACTGATGCTTCAGTTGTTCACAATATTTAGTCAGGAGCTGATTTCCAAGGGTTTGTAACTTGCTGCTAATAATTTGAATTAAGCATGTAACTTGATGCGTAGTATCTCAGCCTTGGAATATAGTCCTTTGCTTAATTCGTCACTTCTGGCATTTTAGATTTTCATTAGGCCAGTGTTAAGATTTAAGCGTGGAATTTCCTACACCCTTTAAGTTAAAATATTTCTGGTTTGACGACTTCGCTTATAATACAAAAATTTATGCATCTTTGAAGAACTATGTTTCCCTTTTTCTAAGTTGTGTATATCAGGTTTGGTTCTGTTAATATATAATTAATGAAGAAAAATCAGAATTGCTGAAGAAGATTAGGAACACATCATAATAAGCTTTCAAAAATTGATAGATCTTTGTGTGAAAGAAGGTCAATTTCCTTGATCCTCTTGTCGGAGACAGACTGATTTGAACTTGGGATTTTCACTAGTCTTTCATCAGGGAGTAGTTCATAGGTTGCTTTTACTGACTGCTAACGAATTGATTTGTAAATTCATTAACACTAAGCGTATAGTAAAAGAAGAAAACTATGTTGCAGGAAAATAGATGGAAGTTGCTGCCAAAATGGCAAGAATAATGAGTGCAACTAGCACTAATTCTTTGGCGTTTTTTTCCCCATCTCGCATGCATCTAATGATTGGCTTAGGAGACGGTTTCTGAGCTGATGAAGTACAGTGGAAGGTGGTATAAAGCCTGTAACAGGTTTGTAGTTTTTCGTAGGGACTTTTGGAGTCTTTTATGGAATCGGCACTATTTTCCAGTTACAACAGACCAGATTTTGGTGGGTGGTTTAAGAAGAGACAAAGATGGCAGTTAGGCCTTTTATTTACTGGAGTGGATTTTTATCCTGTTGTCTCGTCTGATTCCTGGATTCAGGCATAACATAATTCAGCTGCAGCTTCTCCCTCTTTTCCTTCCCCGGGAAAGTGCAACGTGCTATACATGCCTTGTGTTTTACACAAGTCAAAGGTACGGTGGACTTCTACAGGTTCACATTTATGATCTGTCTTTCCCAGACTGAGTGGAATGGTCAGTCTGTCTGTCATTCTCTTTCTCTTCTGTAGCCTCCCAGTGACCTTATCTGGTGTGTGTATAATCTTTGGGCTTGTACTGGTCAAACGGTTTGAAAAAATGTGTGAGGACCTTGATTTTTATATATACTTTGGTAGTCTATAAAATGGATTTATGGAATGAAAATCAAATATCCCATGTGAATCTCCTAATCCCTGCTATCTTTTGCCTTCTGCAAACTGCAGTGCTGAGAACCATAGTTTTCTGAAGAGTGTATGGTTTTTCTGTTATTTTTAAGGGTAGGGTTTTTTTAAACTTCTTCCTTCCAAAATGTCTTCCCTGTGCAGTGGCAAAAGGGTTATTCTTGTAACTAGAAGGGCTGGAAATTTACATGAGGAGGGGAAAAAAACTTATGCAAATTCAACAAACTCAAATTTTGTGCTGAGAATGCCTGCTGTGTCCCTGTTATAAACTCTCAGCTGTGGGGAGTTATAAACATCCCATCTGTGGGATGAGTTTCCTTCTCCTTTACTCCTTCTTTTACCTCTGCAGTTCAATCTGGCTTAGGTTGTTATTTTCCCTTTCAAATCAATCTGTTGCAGATATAAAAGGAAACAAAATAGAAAGGGGGGAAGAAAAGAAAGAAAAGCTTGCTAGAAAATATTTCTTTGGAAATTGCATAACCTACCTTTTGGTGTATTTAGGAACAGACCTGATTTTCACACTGGTGAAGGTGATTTTGCACTAAGGCATTGGGTTGTGAAATGTAGCAACTGAGGCATGGATGCGTATCCTTCTGTTTGCCCCTTCCATGAGCAGTGGCTTCAGACAGAGGGGACAGACGGGTGTCTGGAAATGGTATCATTTCAAACCTCTGCAGCAGAGTCTCTAGATGGCCAACTGCCAGGGTGTTTAGTTAGTGCTCGATATGGAGCATGTCCCAAGGATACCTGGTAATCTTTAAAATACCTGTACTTAGGTTTTTCGGTTTCGGGTTTAAAGACATTTGGAGATTGCGTGTTACAAAACCATAGCTGTGATTTAAGCAATTGTGATGGTGTTTCAATAAATAGCCAGAGTAACATTTCTGTGCTTCAGTTTAAGTCAGTGTCAGATTTCTGTCAGGGATTTCAGCAAGGTCAGCCATTTCTCCCCCAACCTTTGATCACTGTAATTTCACTGTTGTACTCTTGTCCAGCAAAACTAATTAAGGCTAAAAGTGGCTAAATTTGCTTTGAAAGCAAAGAGGATTTTTTTCTTTAAAACTTGAAAATAATTATGAAATCCTATTTAATTATCCCCCCCTCAGTATTTTAAGGTGTGAAATGTTGACATCTATTACCTAATATTTTTTATTTCCCTGCTTTTGTTTTTAAGTGGTTGTGCTTGCTTAGGTTTTTTTTAATACACTTGACCTGCTATTAAAGAAATCTGATCTAAATTTAAGTTCTAAGTAAAGTAATGACTGAAAATTAGTCATCTTTGCTATTTAAATGGCTTGGTTGGCATAGTTTATATCCTGTTTATTTCAGAAAGTATTTGTGAATAGAACTGTAGTGTGGTTGCATCTCAAGTGATTTCTGGCTGAGATTCTCTAAATCATTAGACTTTTTTATTTAATGCTTTGAAGTATTGATTAAATATATTCACTCTGGTTTGCTTTAATCCGATTGCACATCTAAAGTTTTCTTCTGATGTGGTGCAGCCATGTCTGGTGTAAGCTGGCTTAATTAGCACTGCTTAGTGATTCAGGACCCCTGTCAAAGGCTATTACATTGTCTAGAAACATAAGGAGTTAAAGCTAGAGCTGTGACCTCATCTCTATTCATGTTACACTGGAGTAGAAGCTGCACTGAAAGGGTTTGTTTAACTGCATCGCTGTCTTTGCTGCTGCTAGTTGATTGCTTTAATTTGGTTCTGCTATCTATAGCGTGCTTTTGCTGAACATCTGTTATGGTAGGGATTTGTGGGAATACTGGAGATATATGAAGTCATGCTAATGTCAACTGCATATGGAAATAGCTCCCGTGGAAATATTTAGACTCAAATACATCTTTCTACCTGATTTCAACTTTTTATTGCTTCCCCTGCGAAAATTTAAGCAGCATCGAGGAGAGCTAAAACACATGTACTTCTGGCCAGTCATGCACTTACACAACTGTGCATGCCATTTATGACTTTATTACTTAGTGCTAGGTATGAAATGAAGAGTGTAACTGCTGTCGCTTTAATGTCAGAGCAGCATACGTTACAATAGGTGTCACTGTGCGGCTGGGTCCAATCGTTATTGGTGACTTCAGCTATTGGCTCCGAACGCTGGCTGACTCCATCTGCAGGGCTGCAATACCTACTCTGTTCCGATCCGTTCAACACACAAGTTCAGCTCGCCGAGCAGACTGGCAGTGCTACCGTGCGCGTCTTGCTAGCCCCCTTCGGAAAGCCATTGCTACAGACACGCGTGTACCCTCTTGGCAGAGTGTGGTGCTTTCAGGCAAATCCTGATCAGGAGATCTGGAAATAAAACTGGCAGGAATGATGGGGATGTATTTAACAATTCAAGTACTGGATCAAACTTAAAGCCAGTTTCTTACTCGGTGCACTGGAAAGGTCACCTTGTCTTGCTGGGAAAGAAGCAAACTCTCAGCTCTGCTGCTGTCTTTAACAGCTTCCATGTGCATTTCTTAATGTTCCTGGCTAGTTAGGCTATCTAGCTTTACAGACAGGTATACTCATGGTAGATGAGAAAGGAAAGAACATGAAATGTCTCACCTTCTTCTTGATGCTTCCAGAGACGGTCAAGAACAGGTCCAAGAAGAGCTCTAAGAAGGGAAATAGCAGCAGCAGTAGCAGCAGCAAATTGCCTCCAGTTTGCTATGAAATCATTACCTTGAAGACCAAAAAGAAGAAGAAGATGGCTGCTGATATTTTTCCCCGAAAGAAACCAGCCAACACTAATACAACTGCTGTCCAGCAGTACCACCAGCAAAATCTCAATAACAACAACACTATTCCAGCACCTAATTGGCAAGGATTGTATCCGACCATCAGAGAGAGGTAAGTTCAGGGCAGTTTATTTTTGCTGTTTGAATGGAGTCGTGAAAAGTAGCAAAATATTTGCGTGCAAAATGTTTAGTTATTCGTTTATTTGCTGAAGAAAACACAGTTCTCTCTTTTCTTCTGTGTGTGTGTGAAACAAGTATTTTGGTAATGGAAAATATTTTAATATCTCTTTTCCAGGCAGTGCAGCTGTTTGTCTTGAGTAAATAAAAATGTTGCTGGAAGCTGCAGCGTCCCCGTAAAGATTTGCTTTTAGACCTTAGTGGGGATTTTCAGTGATACATGCTCTTGACTTTGATTTCCACTTTTTGAAAAGTTCTCATAAGTTTGGGGTTGTTCTGTTTATTGCACATGTGCACACACCCCCCCACCCCCACTTCCCCCCCTCCCCCCCATTTCTGCTTACTTTTTTCTTTGGTATATTTGTGTGATGATGTGTAAACTAGCTTAAAACAAAGTGTGACCTGCATTTCTTTACTAACATGCCACTTTAAGTTGTTAAGAAATTGAATTTCTTGGGTCGGGGGTAAGCACAGAATTACTGGGCCCCATAAATTAACACGCTGCCTCTGTTTGTAGAAATGCAGTGATGTTCAACAATGACTTGATGGCAGATGTTCATTTTGTGGTCGGGCCACCAGGTGGGACCCAGCGGCTGCCAGGACACAAAGTAAGCAACAGCTGCACTATCAGCTCGGACGGGGATAGCTAGAGAGAGCTCCCACGGTTACACCAGCACATAGCGTGGGAGACTCAGCTCTTCTGGGACAGGCATAATTCTGTATTTTAAGAGACTACATGCAGTGAAATCATCTGTTCCTTGCTTTTCTTTGTGTTCTTGGTTAAACAGTACACTTGTGCTAAGGCAGTCATTGTAAAGTTAGGAATACTGCTTTGTGCTGCTGATTAATATTACTCTTGAGGTTTTCTAGAAATAGCTAACTTCTGTGGTGGATATGAGCGTTTTCCAGTAGCTAGTGCATCTATGCCCGTGAGAGTAAAATGCAGGGAAAACGTGTAATTCTGTTCTTAGCTTTGACTTCATTTCTTACCAAAGCGTGTCTGTAGAGTCTGTCAGTGAAGCCCAGTGTGCTCTGAGTGGCTCTCCCACATTGTTTTTGTTGGCAGGGCTTTCAGTTTAAAGCATGAAATAAGATTTCCCTTTCTCAACAGTATGTCCTGGCTGTTGGGAGCTCTGTATTCCATGCGATGTTTTACGGAGAGCTTGCTGAGGACAAAGATGAAATCCGTATACCAGATGTTGAGCCTGCTGCTTTTCTCGCAATGCTGAAGTAAGCATCATTCATCTGCTGGATATGTTTTCCTTTTTGATGTATACATACACTGGTAATGTCATAGTTAAAGTATTAGACTTGCTTATAAACAGAAAGAAAGCAGTTGCTTAAAACATTCCTCTCTTTGTGTTTCATGTATTTTAAACTTGTACCTCATTTTGCTTTTCCCTCTACTTCCAGGCACGCATGTATTAGTCTAATGTAGGCAGTTATAAATAATAACTTTGACAGGGGATCCTTGGGCACATTGTATACTGTAATGCCTATTGATCTGATTTGTCACTATATGTTACACAAAGGAATGGAGTTACTAAAAAGAATTGTCAGCTGTAACCAAAAAAAACCTGTTCTACATTGCAAGCATAGTGAAAAGTTAAAAAAACACACACAAAAAATCCCCAAACCCAGAACTGCTGGGTTTGTATATTGACATCATTTCAGCTCTTTTATAAACTTGCTGTATGCGGGTCTTGTCTTAGAAAAATGATGCAAAGTTATTGAATATAGCCTCTGAAAATTAAATTTCTCCTCATCTATCATATTGATGCATTTGGAGAGTGATAAAAAGGCTGTTTACATGAATAGCGTTTTTTATTCTAACAGGGGAAAAACAGTCAGTTTACATGATCATTATTTTTCTTCTGGCAAACTGCATAAGAAATACTATCTTATCCTAAATGAGCATAATGAACCATCTTCCCTGCTGAATTGTCCTTGAATGTATCTATAAATTATTAAAGAGAAATGCCCTATCACAAAAATGCTATGACTTTGAGGGTTTTTTCCCTTCAGCTTTAGTAACTGTCATTGCTTTCTGATAAAGAATATATGTTAGTGTCTGATAGTGATCCTCTAAATACGCTGCAGATTTTCTTGCATGTAATGGTGTAATCGCTAGCTACCAATGTATTGTATTTCGTAGGTTGTTTTGACTAGGTTGTGATTACAGAATGGTTTCTTTTTTTGTTTTACATTTCAGTGGCATTGTAGGTGAACTTTTGAAGTTGCATATAGAGTTTGTTGCATAGAGGGTTTTATAGGTTATCACAAACATCAGAAATGTTCTGTGCAAATATCAATAACTGTCAGGAAAAGCTGAAGTCACATAGTTGTTCTATGTGGAATACAAAGTTAAAATATGACATTATGTAGGTAGGTGCATTATGGATACCTGCTTTGGGCCTTTCTGGTTTTGTGGGTGTTTTCTGCAGAGCTCAGACTTGTGCTTTACTTTCATGCAGATTTCTACAGGGCACTAATACAAGATACTTGGATTCCTCCAGCCCTCCTTCCTTTTTGAACGGCAGATCTATTTCACTGCGGCTGAACATGATTTGCCATATAAAACCTGAATGTTTTCTTAATTTGTCATTAAGAAATGTGTTCAGAGAGCAGACCTGAAAAGAGAGTATCAATACTGACATCTAGGTCTTGACATATTTTTTAGCCCATGGCAATTTAGGAAACTATCTTTGAGATCATGGCCAGAACCATGGATTTCTCACCTTCCCAGCTTTTATTTAAAAACAAAAAACAAAAAACAAACAAACAAAAAAACCACAAAAAGTTTGTGTTCTGTGTGGACGTTGAGCTACCCTTGCCAGTGCTAACTTCCAGTGATGCAGTATGCCTGAACCTGCAGAGTGCTCCTGTGTCTGTGAACACCAGGGGTGTCTGCAGCCATGACGGTGCAGGGAAGGGAAGGGGTTGCTGCTCAGTTCCCCTTGTCGCAGGATTCAGTGCATGTGCTGCACTGGGCGGAGCTTGAGGGGAGCCACAGTCCCCATCATTCCTCTCCCCCTGGCAAATTATCCCCATGAATGTTCCTTGGAACTGCTGTGAGCAGTGGATGGCAGAAGGCTCATGACACTTTTCCTTCCTACAGAAGGAAAAGACCTCTTACCTGTCCCAAAGCAGCCCTCTTCTTCATCCACTCCTTTCCACAGTCGGGAGGGATGCGTCATAATCTTTGTCAGAAAATACATTGAATTTGGTTTTGGCATTGTTTTTGTTTGGGTTTGGGGTATTTTTCCCCTGAACAGTGAATTCGTATAGCATAAAATATTTTTTGTGTTTTACTATATAGTGGGCATTCTGACAACAAACATCAGACAAGGTATTGCCAGAGGTAATATAGGAAATAATACCTCAACTGGTAGATACTAATTATTCTCCCAGTAAAATTGCTTTGGCTGTTCTCTACAGTTTTAAAATTGGGGTTAAATTCATAGTCTAGCTGACACATTGAATTGGTGTCTTTAATGTGTTGTATGTTATCGTAATCTTGACTGTTCAAGTTAGAATTGTGGTCTCATTTTATCCCAGGATGAATGTGTTAGTAAACCATCAAACCCTGTAGTCGAGCAGAATCCTCTGTTTAAGAACACGGTGAAACGGGAATATCAGTAATTGCAGACCAGAGTTGAGGTGCATTGGCAGAGTGAGAAGTGTGGAATATTGCTGACAGCCGATCTGTGCTGTGTCTGTTGTAAATCAGTGATATTAGTTCTTCACTTTCATGAATATTAAACTAGCAACTTTTGTACTATTTCAGTTTAAAACAGATGTCATCATTCTCTGCTGTACTAGCAGGCAAAGAGAGGTAATAGAAGGGAGAAAAGACTTGGAGAGCAACGAGGAGAATCATAAAAAGGAAAGAATTGATAAATAGAAATTTTTTTGGATAGTAAAGGAGCTAAGCCTGTAACCAGTGATATATAGATGTGCTCTTTGTTGTTACAAATAGCCCAGCTGAAACCAAGTAATAAAGGTTTAAAAGAAAAAAAGGTTTGGATTTGTGTAAGTATCCTGTTTCTTTGTAACCTCTTAGATTTTATTATATTGCTTGAGCAGTATCTGCTCTGAGCATGTTTTCTAAGCGTAGCTTGGAGGATAGTACCCTACACCTGCAAAAATACAAATGAAGATATTTACAACTATAATCAGATCAGTGTAGGTACGAATTTCACTTTATAAGCACGTCTTCTGCAAAAAATTCTTTGTGTTGGGAAACCTGCTAACTAGAAAATTTTAATTAGTACAGGGTCGCATATAAGTTCAGGTTTACTGGAGGAAGGCACTTCTATCAACCATACCCATCAAGGCTTGCTTATCCCTATGAAGAGTAAAATTGCATTTGGTATGGTTTTAGCACATTGCATTCACCAGCTGCAAATGGGGCCCCGAAGCATGAGATATTAAAAAGAACAAACTGTACAATGCTTCATTTCTCTGAGCAATGAATCCCAGCAGTTTAGTCACATAAATAGAATTTCACCTCCATCTCTTCCACCACACTAGCATAGCAGTGAAGCTTTTTTCCTCCTTATGCAATGAGACTGAGAGAAAACACTGTACTAGCAGAGCTAGGAAGTTGTAAGCATTAAGAAACCTGAAAATTAGAATTCTGTGCCTTTTCCTTTTTCTGTCTGCTTCATCACACAGTTTAAAAACAAACAAACAAAAACTAAAACACACCCACCCCACCCCCCAAAAAAAGACCCAACCCAGTAATTCTGAAAATGGATAGCAACTAATATACTTTGATAGCATTTCTCTTCTTAGGCTACCTAGTTACTCCAAATAAACTTGTTTCCATTCCTGTATTTATATATACACTTCACTAAATCATCATTCACCATCATGGGACATCCAGTCCAAGTACTCTTTGTAAAACGTGTTCCAGACTGTTGTGTTAGCCCAGTAAGATAGCCCTTGAGGAGCTGCTGCCTGGGGCAGATAGCCTCTCATTAGCCAAAGCATGTATGGAAGGAAAACAGAGCTGTAGGGGCCATAGTTTGTAAACATAACCATTGTCTACACAGCGTGTACCCCAGGTGTGAAGTTTGATTCACCTTAGATTTCAGCCTGTTCTGTTCATGGTCTTACATGAGTGATGAATTTGGTTTGTACTTTCTGGATTTAATCAATGCTCCCCAAAATAATGCTTAGTTTTAATGTGGAGTCATTTAAATATTCTTTGTTTATAATTTTCAGATGTTGTTGACAAATTATGGTTTTGCATTAAGCAGCAGTGTTACATATATGTGTTTTATTTCAGATACATATATTGCGATGAAATTGATTTGGCTGCAGATACTGTACTGGCCACTCTTTATGCTGCCAAGAAGTATATCGTCCCTCATCTTGCCCGGGCCTGCGTCAACTTTCTAGAGACAAGTCTAAGCGCAAAGAATGCCTGTGTGCTGCTTTCCCAAAGCTGCTTATTCGAGGAACCTGACCTGACCCAGCGCTGTTGGGAAGTGATTGATGCCCAAGCTGAGCTAGCTTTGAAGTCTGAGGGGTTCTGTGACATTGATTTTCAGACACTTGAAAGCATTCTCCGAAGGGAGACTCTGAATGCCAAAGAAATTGTTGTTTTTGAAGCAGCTCTGAACTGGGCTGAAGTGGAGTGTCAGCGACAAGAGCTAATGGCTACCATAGAGAACAAGCGCAAAGTCCTCGGGAAGGCCCTGTACTTGATACGTATCCCTACCATGGCACTTGACGACTTTGCAAACGGCGCTGCTCAGTCTGGGATTCTGACTCTCAACGAAACCAATGATATCTTCCTCTGGTATACTGCTGCCAAAAAGCCAGAGTTACAGTTCGTAAGCAAGCCCCGGAAAGGCCTCGTTCCTCAGCGGTGTCACCGTTTCCAGTCTTGCGCTTACCGCAGCAACCAGTGGCGCTACAGGGGCCGGTGTGACAGCATCCAGTTTGCTGTTGATAAGAGAGTGTTTATTGCTGGCTTTGGGCTGTACGGCTCCAGCTGTGGATCAGCAGAGTACAGTGCCAAGATTGAACTCAAACGACAAGGAGTTATCCTAGGGCAGAACTTGAGTAAATATTTCTCAGATGGTTCTAGTAACACTTTTCCTGTGTGGTTTGAATATCCAGTGCAGATTGAGCCTGACACCTTTTACACAGCTAGCGTGATTCTGGATGGTAATGAACTCAGCTATTTTGGACAAGAAGGAATGACAGAAGTTCAGTGTGGGAAGGTGACTGTTCAGTTTCAGTGCTCTTCGGACAGTACAAATGGCACTGGGGTGCAGGGAGGGCAAATTCCCGAACTCATATTTTATGCTTGAATGAAAGTTTGTGGAGACACAGCATTTTGCTATGAAGAACCTGTCTGGTTCAGTCCTACTGACACTTAGCTTTTTATCTGCAGATATGTGATCAGTACAGGTAATATGTAACTAAACGCTGTGGGCAAGTTACTGGCTTGCTATACTTGTAGCATCGTTGGTGATAAAGTTTAAGTGTAATATTTAAACTGGAAGCTCTTAGAACAAGCAAGCTTTGTAAGAGAGGTGCCTGTTTGCTGGTGATGCTGACTTTCTTTGATGCACCTGTGAATCACCAGAGGATGTCCTCCTCTTGTATCTCACTAAATGCTGTCCTCATTGATCCATTTTCTCTTTCTCTGTTTTCCTGCTTTCTGCTTGTAATTATTTGGGGAGGTAGGGGTAGAAAATGAGGAGCCTTGTTTTATAGCTCTCCTGTCTGCTCTTCAGACTTAAGAGATTCTGGTAAATGAGCTGCTTTTGATCATGGGAGCTGAAAGAAGTGCTTCATCTGTAAGTAGAAAAAGCATAGCTGTAAACCTTCATCCTGTGAGATTCTCTTGCGGCCAACTATTTGGGATGGCTGCAGGGGAAGATGGAGAGAACCAAGAAACTTTCAGGAAGCTACGCAGCATGCCAACCAAGTCCATAGTGCATGGATATGTTTGGCGGGGGCGGGGGGGGGGGGCGGAGCTTAGCAAGTTACCCTCAGAGTTCATTTTCTAGGAATCCCACCTTGAAAGCAAGGAAGCACTTGCACATGTTGAAATCATACGTGCAGCTCTTGAAACTCTACTCCCATGACATAGTTTTTGCTGCATTGAAGTTGATTTGCTATTTAAATGGCTTTTCTTTGAACCCTTGCTAAATAAATAGGAATTAATATCTAGCATCCAATGCAGGATAATTTTTTGTTTGGTTTGGGTAGGTTTTTTTTCTTCCTCCTAAACATGGTAGAGGCAGATTATAGAGGAACAAAAGAATGTACTGATCCTAACTTGGACTTTTTTCTGTAATATAAGATTTCTTCTTTTTATTACCGTACTTTATCAGTGGAAATTTAGACAAAGACAAGAAGATTCCCAACTGTGGTCATGTTACACTTAGTGTATATCATCAGATAACAGTGAGGAGGAGAGGCCTTCTCTAATGGTTAGTGCTGGATCTCTTGCAACTGCTTATGGTTACACATCAGAGGATTATGTGGTGCAGAACTCTTTCTTGTCTGATTTTTTTTAATTATTATTTTTTCAAACTTCTTGTTATATGTATATGTTGTCTTTGGAGAAGTATTAGGGATCATGACTCCTTTATCAGGGAAGGAAACCAATATGAATAAGAAATACAGGTACTATTTAAATATACGAAAATCCTTCACCAATGCATTGGGACAGTTGCTTCTCGGAGGCACACTACCTATTATAAAACATCTCATTCTTATTTCATCTCTGAAGTGGGTTCTGTTCGTTGTGTATGTTTTAACAAAATGAGAGGACCAAATGATTCTTTAGACAGGCTGAAGATTAATGTTACAGTATATCAGCACATTAATGCAGCATAACCCTAAATTCACTTGTCAGTTTTGTAATAAAAATGTTTTTCTCATATGATTTCTTACCAGTTTAATACTATTACTCTAAAGTGTTTCTTGACGGTTGGAATCCTGGCCTCTGGCCATCGTAAAGTGCCAATACATCTTTGCAGTGTCCAAGATACCGTCTGAAGTAAGGAAAACTGGAGCGTAGACGTCAAACAGTTTATGGCCAAATCCCAGATCTTCTCTCTAGGTAATGAAAGGAGAGCCAGGTAAAAAACTGCCCTGCAAGATCTATGCTTTTCATCCATCATAGTGTTTAGTGTTTTATATACATACGTACATATGAGAGCGTGTGTGTGTAAGCAATGTTTTTCTGAAATGTAAATACCCTCAAAATACATAGAAAAATGTTTTGGTTTTTTGTAACAGATGTACATAATCCAGACTGTTAGTGACATCTAAACAGAATGCTCCATGGAAAACTCCCAGAGAGAGATTTAAAAAAACCTCCAGTTAATTATATTTAGATCTGCAGCCTGAAATAGACACGAGAATAATTGTATGGACTGGAGGAAGAGTTGCTGAAGAGACTGCAAAAAGGACTCTTAAGATTGTGATGAGGTAATGGTCATCTACTTTTAGACAACATCTGAGCAGCAGTTCCATTTATTTAAATATATTTGAAAGCAGAGAAAGACACTAATCAGCTGATTAAATTTTCTTACAGCAAGCGATTGATGTAGATGTAATTATCTGAGTGATGATCAGATTGACAAGTTGCTTGCAGTAGCAAGCTGCGTTCTGAGTTGTTTGGAAGAAAATCAGGTGCCTCAGCTAGTGGGACAAATCAGAATACTGCACTGGTATAACTAGGCTTGGGTTCTCACTTTTAATTTATTTTTTGGTTTTTACTTATCTACCAATAAAGGTGAGGTATCTACTACGTTCACTAGCTGGAACAGAAGTTAGGAGATCAGAATACTGTGTAGCTGTAATATGTAGAAAACGAGCTGTTATTTAATTATTCTTTTTATTTGCGCCTTTCATGAAATCTTTTTGTACGAAGTAGGATGAAAGCAGCCTCTAGCTTAATTCCTCTGAGTCCGTTCCAGGTTTTAGGAGCTGGTGCATGTAAAGCTTTCCAATAGGCATGAATAAACGTGAGCACCCCAAAATACCTTTTGATGCTTACAGTGTGACTTGATTCTGAGCGCTGCTTGATGCTAACAGGTACTGGTACATAAGAAGGTGGCCAGTACCAGTCACCTTAGGATATCAGGGCACTTAAATAGGTGTCTAAACATGGATTTGGTTGGCAGCAGTAGCATACCAGCTTGAATACTTTGACTGACATTTTGCAAGCATCAGCCATATCAATCTGGAATGTAAGCATAATGTCAATAGAGATTCTTTCGTAGATTCTGTCTTAAACTGTACCTGGCCATCTTTGCTACTTGTATGTTTGATTTTCCTGGTGAGGGGAATCTGTGATGAGAGAGTATAATGTAATATACTTTCTGCATATCTAAAATAGTATTTAAGTAAACATTTTAATTTCTACATACTTATTGCACTGAACTGTTCTGGAATTATTTTTTTTTTTTTTTGATTTGTTGTGATAAACTCAGCTAACTTCAGGTCGCAGCACCCAATTGTGCTGGAGCAGTGTTTGACCTTAGCAGGCTTACAGCATTATTTATAAAGGACAGATATATATAAATATGAAGTACCTCATGTTGAATGTTATTGTACTGTATCTTTAATGTCACAGTGCAGATCTTGTTGGACTCATGAATGTGTATAATCACGTTAAACATACAAATAAAAATGGTTCTTAAATGGTTGTTTCCTGCAGTATCTTTGAAGCATGAACTGTGAAAGCCTTTGCTTAGTTATCTCTTTTAGCTGTTTCTATTGTTGTACAGTTGTGCACAGATATTTGTTGGGCTTATGTATTCAGAGATCTTTTGATCCCCAAAGAAGTAAAAGTCTAAGGAAAAAACAAAGAAGAACAATGAAAATGTTAATCAGTTACATTGTAAAAAGGTTGACGATTAAGCTAATGAGCTAGAGTGAGTGAATTCATTTATGTGCTTTATGAAAGACCTTGTCTACTAGCATTAATATTTTAATGTTCTATTAATATTATTAAGTATGTGGAGATGAAGGGGGAGGGTTTCATGTTTATTCTAAAAGACAGTTGGCACGGGAAAGGTCATGGTTTTCAGTCTCTGATATATCAGAATAAAGGACATGGTTAGTGCCAAGAGGCCATTCTCTGCTGATAAGTTAATTATATAATATTATTCAGAATTCTGACTGTTTCCTTACCTAAAAATTTTTTTCCGGGAGATTTGAAACTTCATTTTAAGTACTTTTATGGTCAGTGAAGCTGAAGCCCCACTTCTGGGTTGCCCATCTCCAAGACCTTTCAGATGTTACTAGGTAATGATAAGAAATAACTCCATGGTGTGATGCAGAGATGTGGAAATATAATTGAGGAAGTCTTCCCCAGTGAAAACAGTACCGTCAGACTTCATCCAGTATTCTGATTAAAGCATGTTGACAGGCGTCAAACTTGGCACTTCTGGTAAGTTGTTTTCCTAGAATTCTTACTGCAATAGTTAGTACCACGGTGCTACATTCTTGATCCAAATTCTTTTAGGTGTCCAGTGTTTCTCAGTAGTTTGGAACTGGCTTCAAACAGGAGCTGTGCTATGCTGCCTTCTGTGCTAATGATGCCAGCTCTTACATGTGTGGTAGATGTCAGTGTGATGTGGTGCAGGAAGGACCACATCGGCAGCAGCAGTCTAGCTAGGTATGTTGAAAGAGACTGGTGCTGCAAGTGGCTCCAGTTTCTCTGATAAACAGGTAAGAACTAGGCGGACAAGATGAATAAAGGATGGTCTAGCTCATCCAAAGGGGCATTCTCCTCTGTTTCTGGCTGAAATCTGACAAAGTGCTAGGACACTTGCTTTGGAGATTGAAGTTAGGTAGAGATGTGTCATTCTTTTGCACCGTGTTCAGCGATGCAGAGAAGCATGTGTGTATTCACACCAGAAAAAAAGCAAAGTTTGAAGCGGAAGGAAAAAAGTGATAGGATGTTTCTGGGTTTGGGAGGAAGAAGACTCCAAGAGGTGAATTCCGTTGTTTGTCTCACAGGTAAAATTCTGCTTGGTGAAGGAGTCTCTTCCCACTTAGTTGGAAACTTGTTAGCAGCTGACAGCCACCACCTCTCTCAAAAGCAAGGTCCCATCTAAAACAGGCTCCTTGCGAGTGCTCAGTTCTCAGGAGTAGGAACCCGAGATTTCTTGGCCTCTGATAGGCAAGACTGCTTATCCTACAGCCCAGGACAAGCCTGTACCTCCTTAAAGAAGCTGACTGGGACTGCTGTGAACAGGAGGGTCTTTTTGGACCTCCCAAGCTCAGTGGAAGCTGAGATCCTGGCACAGGGGTGAGATGGGGACTTCAGCCCATCAGCAGCGTTTGGCCGCTGTGAAAAGCAGCAGCTTTTAAACCAGCCTATTCTACCATGCTTGCAAGCAATCAGTGAGAGCAGGATTACCTGCTGATTTCCTGAAGGCAATGAAAGGAGCTGCTTTCTCACATGGCAGTGTGACCATGTTCAAAATAAAATTAAAAAAGGGGTTTTTGGCATGCTGCTCCATTTCCAGAAGTCTGAATTTATTTTCTCCCCAAGACTTCCCCATAAAGTGAGGCCCTGGCCCAATTGAAATCAGTAGGAGTTGCCCTAGTGACCTCAATAAACCCAGGATTTTCATTTGCAGTGTTCAATTTGTGTGATTATTCCCAAAACACAACATAAAACTGCCCAAGAAAGGGAAATTCATTTTTGAAATCCCACTGTAATCTGATTATTTAAAATATAGGTAGAAACCTTTCTATTAAATCTTACGAAACTCCTGCCTATCAGATTTTATATGCCTATCCCCAAGCTTTTCTACAAGTATGCTTTATCTTCAGCCATGAATCTACAGGCAAACCAGTAAATCTGTATGAAGTTTTTTGTAGATTTTTATAATCTGTGTATGGAATTCATAGCATATAAGATGCATAGTATGGATAAAGTGTTTTTAATATTAGAAAGTGTGTGTAAATTGCCCATAGTCTGTTCAGCATGAAGGAAAAACAAAACCAGCTATTTTACTTGAATGCACTGGCATTTTGAAAGAGTGTCTTGAATTCTGCTGAGCTTGTTGATAGCATCAGAAATGCATTTATATTAAACCTTTAATTGTAGCATTTTAAAATGAGCTTTCTAATTGTTTTCTATAGACAAAGATAACATAGTTGGCCTTCAGGGATCCTCCATCCTGCTTCAAGGGGGTTTACATATGAACAGATACTAGCAAATGCAATTTTCTGTATCTCATTTTAAAGCTTCACAGCCATGTTAAGTGCTGCTTAGGGAGCACCAGCGTTTCAAAAATAGCCATGGCTGGTTTTAGCCTAAGAACAAATAGGGGCTTGCGTGGAGAGATATCTTCGGTGGTGGTACTGTGGTTAAGTACAGAGGAAGGGTTTCCATTTCCCTGAGGAGGAAACACCTTGTGTTGCCTTATGCTGACAGCAACCATGTGCTGAACATCATGTCTAACAATTCAGCCGCCATGTAGAATTGGAAGGCATAAAATGCAGTGGGGGACTACCGCATGAAGGCAGCAGCGGAAGCTCCCAGCTGCAGGGCTGTAGTAAAAAAGCTGATTTCATGAGTCAAAGAACTGGGATCTTGGATCATAATGCTCTCTGTGATGGAAGGTTAGAGCTGGGCTGCTGAATGGCGTGTGATTGTGATTTTTCACTACTCTGAATCCCATTCTGCGTTTCCTTGTTACTCTGAGAGGGTTTCCAGCCCTCCTCTACCCTGAGCTGCCTATTCCTGCTCTGTGCCAGAGGCTTCCGTGTGATTGAAGCCCAACAATTCCCTTTGTGCCGAGACTGAGGGGACTGGGAGCACCTGGTGGAAAGGACTGGCTGAGTGAGGGTGGGACATCGCAGCGCTTTGGTGAGACGCTTGCATGCTCTCCTGGATGTGCTGAACGCTGACCTAGCGTGGCAGGACATGGCAGGATAACTTGTTTGTGTGTATGTATGTATTTCAGTGTTCCCTAGCCTCACTTTCTCCAGCCAGTTGCTGGTCGTGGTTAATGAGTATTAATTCACTTTTTTGTAGGGTGTAAGAATTGTGATTCTGCAAAGACTAATTCATGCTTCTGTCTTTATGAAGTCAGCAGTCCCAGTGTGCTCAGGGGAGGTGGTAGAGGGCAGGACTCATGTCTACCTTAAAAGCATACATGGAAACATCCGCTTTCTTCTCTAATGCCTTGTTCTTAGGAATAAATTAATTCACAGAGAGATGGAGCTTGGCATGTATGGCTTGTTTCTGTAGTGGGACTTTTTATGTATAAAAGAACCAAGGAACTGTATTTAGCTTAAAAGTACTAAATCCTGCAGAACTTTTAGAGCATGGGGGTAGCACAATATAAAGGCACTTCTAGATGTAAGGATATTGCCCTTTGGTTGCAGTCTTAAGCTAAGGTGTGACATGTTGCTTTTCTTACCCACCAGGGCATGCTAGTAGTGGTACTTGCATCAGACACCATTAGTGCTTAGGGAGAAGAGATGCTGAGGGAGGTCAGGGATCTGGAATACAGAGGAAAAGTACCTAATCAGAAATAACAGCTCTCATCAGGCACAGACAATAGACAGTAAACTGGCTTCAGGAGAACTATTCAGGCATCATGGGAGCCAAATCAACAGACATAAGAATACAGTCATGACAACTATTTAAATGATTTTTAAAAGATGCTTATACTTGAGACTTTCCTAGGCCCTACAAAAGGACCAGTTGTTTTGCTGCCTTAGGATAAAGCCCATACATGTTTTTTCTTTGTCCTCTGTGCTCCATATAGTAGTTTCTTTACAATATATGCTACATAAGCTGTTTTTCCTCCACAGTGTCAGAGCAGGAGCGGGCTGGCTGACCCTGCTTAGGAAAATAATTTTCAAATATAACCTGTAATTGTCACATCAAGCACTCTCCTTCGCCCCTCTACTTACAGTCTTTGTTGGCTTGTAATGAGATGGCAAAGAGCAGGAGTCCCGAGATACAGTTGGGAGAGGAAGCTTTCCCTGCACCCCCACTGTGTTTCCAACAACAGCAATAGCAGGGTCCTGTGTTCACTTATCAAATACTCACACCGATTTGATGTGAATCAGGCATAGGGTCAACATGATGCCTTTCTGGTGAATTAGTTGGGGCACACAGGACGGCCTTTGCAAGTTCTGTGATTTCTGCATCACCTTACTGCCAGCTGGGAGCAGGGAGGATGGATGATCCCAGATACAGCACAAAGCCTGCTGATGTTTTGAACAAATATGAACTGACAGGGTGAGTTCATATTGGGTCGGCATTTCATGGCATTTCTGAACTGGTATTAGGAGCTTTAAAGATCACTGAAGTGCAACATGAGATATTTAAAAGTCGGGGTTCCTACCAGCTCATGGCAGTCATTTTTGTTCCCATTTTACAAGCAGAACTCCCCAACAGAGCAGTCACAGTGATCATGGGCATCGCTAGCTCTGGGGTACTGGGAAAAGGCAGAGGCTGAAAACTGAACACTGAGCTCTAAAGGCAAATTGTGGAATGGTCAGTAAAATCAGCTGAAAGATACTGTGTTGTTCTGATTCATTCCTTCCTTTCCAGCAATGCAGTCTGCACTGGCAGGCTTGTTGTCACTGGTTGAGGGTATATTTTCATGTAATGAAATATGACTCCCAACATTAGCAGGGCTGAGAGCAAATGCCTACTGTTTCCCACCTAGGAAAGCTGGCATTCAGCACTCCATGTCTGCCTTTGTAAGAAAAAGCAGAGTTTCCTTTCAGCACTGCCAAAAAAAAGTGAAATTAATTGAACTGAGTCTTGGAATGAAATGTGAGCGTGACTTGATCTGCTAGGCGGGCTTACAGAATGAAACTGAAAAATATGCAACACAGGAAGGAACTAGCGCATTTAGGTTACAGTAGGACTGATGAATTAGTAAGCATAGTCTATCCATAATTTCAATGAGCTGGGACAGGTAGGAGAGAGGAAGATATGCATAGAAAAAGCAATACCTGCATAGTCAGGCCAAGATCAGGACACTTAAAGGAAAAAAAAAGTCAGCCAAGTTAAGGGAAAAGAAATCTCCTACCCTTGGCTTCTGCCATTTGTCATGCTGCTCAAGTGATTGTGTAGATGAAGTGCTTTTGCTGAGCTCCTGTTAGGACACTGTAGTTAGAGAAATGAATTACCCCAGAAGGCCAGAATGAGGTCTTTCAAAGGTCATTATCAGAACTGGTTTCTCATCAATACACTACTTGATTGGAGGAAAAGACTCAAAATTGCAGGGCTTTGATTGCTGAGGGGGAAGCTTTTAACCGCTTCCTGCTGTTCTGTCATTTTGTGCTAACCCTAAATGGCCCCGTTACATTGATGTCCTGTTTCCCATTCACTGCCCACAAATCACTCTTCTCCTGTTAATATGGGAAACATTTGCACATGATAGGAATTGGAGTGGCTAAAACAGTAAATCTTAAAGCCAGTAAAGAACTCAAAAGTTCTGATCACACACCTAGTGATGAAGGTGTTGGTTCCCTCCTCCCCCCAGCACTTCATAATATTTAGTTGTGAACTTTATTAAAAAGTACAGAACCTTGTGTCTGCTTTAAGGGAATCTTTGCACAAATACTGTTCCCAAATAATGCAAGGTGAGTCAATCTGATTTCTGTGGGAATAGCTAATTTCTTGCAGCTAATCAGAAAATAAAATGAAGGCTAGGAGTGAAGCAGCTGTTCAGGCAATGGGGTGTCATCGCCAACACTGTGTGACACCGGGTGTTGCTGCTGTGGCTTAGGTAAACAATGAAAAAAGCACAACAGCTCTGTTTTCTCAGGACAGCAATCCTATGAGATTGCCTGGAGCCTGGAACCTCTTCCGCCTGAAGATGAGCTGGAGGCTGAGCCCCAGAAAGGTTTTTCTTCACTTTGATGGATGTCTGAGCTTACACAATCTTACAGATTTGCACATACGTACGCTCTTCTGTCCCGAATTGAATCATGCCTCAGGTCCTTCCATTCACAGCATTTTACTGAAGTCCACTTTTACTGTCAGATTAAACTAAAAGATGCTGACTGTGCACTGGGGTGATATGTGGTCCCCTGTTGTACCTGCTCTGCTGCCGAGTTCCCCCGGCAGCAGAGGGAAGTGCAGGTAGCTGGACAGTGAATCCTAAAACAGGACTAGGTAGCACAGGAGTACTCTACTAATGGTCTCAAAATACTTTGTCATAACTTGAGAGGACAGAGTGAGCAAGCACCTCGTAACCTATGGTGTTTGTTGTGAGCAAACCAGAAAAAATATTAACCCTTCTTCTGCTGGCCTTCAGACAGTACTGTTTCCTTCACTGCTCTGTATCTGTTTGCCCCACTGCAAACACAGGTGGATCAAGCGCCCCTGCAAAGTGCTTTGATATCTGCTGATCAAAACTGCTCTATAGGCTGCAGGTATCAGGACAAGTGCAGTAAAGCCCTGCTTTCCTCAGGCAGCCGTGCTCTGTCACTGAAAGATTTCCAATATCCTTAAATGTCACTAAACTGAGAAAAGTGGCATTACTGAAAATCGGGATGAAAGGAACCTCAGATGTAAATCCTTTCTAAAATCTTTGTAATCCTCAGCTGCTTTAATTCCAACAGATCTTCCCATAAAATGAACTGCCAGCCAAAAGGTAAATATAAATGCAAAATATCCCCAAAGCAAACATGTTACTGGCTTTTAAAACAAGTCCATTTAAATAATGTGAAAATATCTTAAAGAAGTGAAATCTATTCTGCTTTATGTTTAAAGATGAATTAATGCAAATATCACAGGTTTATCCTGCGTTACTCCCTTGAGAGAAGTCACTGGGGAAGCAATTTGTTTCCTGTTAGCTAAGACAGGGAGCTTTGAAGTTAGTGAGTTGTCTGTCTCTCAGTAACCCATTTAATCTTGAGGAAAAGTGTCAAATCTAAGTTGGAGTGAGTTGTGTGTCTGTGCATTATTTAAAGCTCTGGCAAGATTTCTGGAAGAAATTTTTTATTGGCTATTACCAATGGACATGCAGCCCTTATGAGTGGCTTTCATGAGGAAGGCCTCCATTGTACCTTTTTTTTTTTAATTGATTACTACGAGGCTAATGGCTTTCATTAATTGCTTTTTGGTGATAACAGGTGAGAGTGATTTCAGTGGGGACTGGTTGCTGGGAAAGCCACCGAAAGTGGCTTTTTTTTTTTTTCCCCAAAGACAGTCTCCATAGTTTTAGGGATGTTCACATACTCCTGCTCCCTTGGTTGTGCTCATGAAATTGTTTCTGGAGCTGCACTGTAGCTGGATTAGGTAAGTGACCTAGAATTAATTTCAGCTTGGAATATTTCACTGATTTCATGTACAGGATCACCCTATGATGAGTTTGTTGGTGCAACTGTGTAGGCAATGAGTTCTGACTGGTTGGGTGATGGGAGCAGGTACCTCTTACAGGCTGTTCCCCTGCACAGAAAACTTTAAAAGTTGTCTGAAACTACAGAACCATCGAGTTCATAGCAGACTCCACCTTCATCCCAGAACTATTTTACAGAAGCCAGTTTTTCTACTCTTTAATTACAAATCAAACCCTCAGCTATCAATCAGCAGAGCTCCACTGAGCTGATATACATGAGCTCTACACAGTGGCAGCTTTTAGCCTGAAGACACCAGCCTTGGGGCATCAGCTGCAAAGAAATTCTCTGCAATGTGAACAGCCTATAAAGCAATTCAGGGAGGTCAGTATGCATCCGAAGATAGCTCAAAACAATAGCTAGAGGGGGAATATAAACTGTTTACTACAATTGGATTTGTGCTGAAATATATTGATGCAAAATTCATAGCCAACATGAATTAATTTGCTCCTGATAATTTCTTACAAAAACTCCATCTTCTCCCCCCACCCCCTAATGACTTCTATTTGACAGCTGTGGATTTGCAAAGCAAACTGCAGTAGCAGAGTAGACATTAATGTTTTGAAACAGGACTAAAAACTGTGACTTGAATTGCCTTTGAAACTTTAAAGTTGCTGCCAGTTTGTACCGAATTAAACTTGTCATGCGTTTGTGGACTATGCTTAATCTTTGAGCATCTATTCCTTGATTCCATGATGTCATCCAGGGGGACCTGGATGAGTTAGAGAGGAGGGCCTGAGCCAACCTTATGAAGTTCAACAAGGCCAAGTGCGAGGTCCTACAGTTGGGTCGGGACAATCCTCATTATCAATACAGGCTGGGGGATGGTGTGATAGAGAGTAGCCCTGTGGAAAAGGACTTGGGGGGTACTGGTGGATGAAAAGCTGGACATGAGCCAACAATGTGCGCTTGCAGCCCAGAAGGCCAATCGCATCCTGGGCTGCATCAAAAGCAGCGTGGCCAGCAGGTCGAGAGAGATGATTCTCCCCCTCTAGTCTGCTCTCGTGAGACCCCACCTGGAGTACTGTGTCCAGCTCTGGAGCCCTCAGCACAAGAGGGACTTGGGCCTGTTGGAGCGGGTCCAGAGGAGGGCCATGAAGATGATCAAAGGGCTGGAGCACCTCTCCTACAAAGACAGGCTGAGAGGGTTGGGGTTGTTCAGCCTGGAGAAGAGAAGGCTCCGGGGAGACCTTATAGTGGCCTTCCAGTACCTGAAGGCGGCCTACAAGAAAGCTGGGGAGGGGCTGTTTGTAAGGTCATGTAGCGATAGGACGAGGGCAATGGCTTTAAACTAGAGCAGGGTAGGTTTAGATTAGACATTAGGAAGAAGTTCTTTACAGCAAGGATGGTGAGACACTGGAACAGGTTGCCCAGAGAGGTGGTGGAGGCCCCATCCCTGGAGACATTCGGGTTTGATGAGGCTCCGAGCAATCTGATGTAGTTAAAGATGTCCCTGCTTACTGCAGGGGGGTTGGACTGGATGACCTTTAAAGGTCCCTTCCAACCCAACACGTTCTATGATTGTCACCTGTGCGTGAAGGAGAGGTGAGGCGCAGGACATCCCAGACAGTCCTGGAAATGACTCTGCGTTGCAGCACAGTTTTACTCAAAAGAAGGCACTCGCTCACCTTTTCATGTTAGCTGGATCAGCTACAAGATCTCAAATTGGTTTTCCTGGTGTGCCACAGAATTTAGGTCAAGTTCTCATTGGGGACCAGGCAGTGAGTGGGATGTGCAATGTTTCTCCTGCTTTGTACCAGCACCTCGGCATGAGACTAGGGTGTTGCTGTTTCAGAAGATGTCCCTTTCCTCCTCTGAAGGGTGAACAGAGGACTGTAGCCAAGTTAATGGCTTCTGCAAATGCACTATAAAGTCTGTTTATGTAATGACCTGGAATTTATATCTTTGCTCATGAAACAAGAGCTGGTGGCTGTTTTAATGACTAGCATGTAGTGTAAATACTATACAGAGCTGACTTTTTTATTTTTTTTTCCTCAAATAGTCCACGTGTGCTGGTGAAGTCAAGGAGAACTGTGCTGGTATCCAAGGACAGAAGCTGGTTGCTTGTCTACTTAGGATACATTGAAAGCATTAGAAATGGTATTCGAGAAGAGAAAGGAAGGCTGTTTACTGTGTGGAAGAGAGCTGCCTTGCAGATGATTAGCTGCAAAATGACTAGTTAAGGGCTGCAGTCACTTGCCCCTCCCACGGTTCACCTGCCTTCTCTTCTGTCATCAGCCCAGGAGTGACCCTAGGAAATACCTTAAAAGGACAAACTCTGCAGTAAGGATGTGTAGTCCAGTGTAGCCTGTTGAAAAGGTCTGTTTTGTCTGAGGAGCTGAAGGTATGAATGGTGATATTTGTGTAAAAAATTACAGTAAGAAAAAAAACGCTGTAAGAATATTCTGTAGCTAAAAAGAACCAGAACAAATCAGAAACAAATGAGGTAAAAAGATGCTTTGCTGATATGTTGTGATTTTGGTGTGGGGTTTTTTTTTGCATTTTGGTTGTGGTTTTTTTTTTCCTTAAACCTGCTTTGCTGTATAAGCTTCTGTAAGCAGTCGCTGTAGTAGTACATCCTGGCTCTAAACTCTGACTTTGGTTTTGCTTCCCTGGTACCATTAGCATTTAGAGCTATGGCAAGAGGACCAGCTGTATTTACCATTGAATTCTGGTAAACTAAAAAGAACTCTCACACCTGCTCATGAAGTCTGCAAGGATGGGGATGGGAAAGTAGGGAATTTCAGCAGTTCCGTGCTTGTGTACAGGATATGAGGAAAAATGAGGCCTGGCTCTTCTCAGGCTAATTGCAATGAATCAATGCAGAGGAAGATCACTTGCAAACAGGGTTAGAGTTGAGGAGGATATATAACATCATACAGAATCTTATATTGCAGAAACAGGGTATCAGATGTGAAGTAAATTATGGGGCTGGTTCAGGTCTAAAAATGGTCTACAAATCCTTGGACCGTGGGTTCAAATACGATTTGGCACTTGTGACTGAAGGCTAATTCAGGTTTAGAAATTTGTGCAGCATGAATTTTGTAGCCCTTTAATAGTTAAAGAGCTGTTATATTAATAGTATAAACCAGGCACTGTGCAGACTGGGTGGGAAAAGAGAGCTCATTTCCCTTGTCTAAAAGAGATCCCTCGAAAAGTGAGATTATGGCAGCTGTGAAGGGAAGACAAGAGAGTGGTACAGGGCCACGGCCTGGGTGGAAGGCCTTGTTAGCCGAAGCAGCATCTTCTGTAAGTAAGGCCTTCACGGGAGAATTAAAAATACATCTAGTCTAAGACCTTAATAAGTGGTTTCCAAAGAAGACACGTGGCAGAAAGAGCTCAACAGAACAGGCAGATCCTGCTGGCCCAAGTGGGTACAAGCCAGGAGCAGGGGGACTGTGGGTCTGCACTTCTGCTGGAAAATTATAAATAAAAGAACAGTGGGAAAGGGAAGGTGTAAGTCATGAAACAGCCGGAATTTTTTTAATGTTTCTCAGGATTTAAAGCTAATCTCAAGCTAAGTTTACCCTCATGATTCCTCCTCCCACCCCACACCTCCAGGATCTTCTAATTTATAGCCTACCAGATTCCTGTGCTTTTCATGAGGATGATGTACGTGAATGGAGCAGTCTAATATCTCAGGGGCTCCAGAAGCCTGACAGTGTTTTCACATTGCTTCTCACTCCAATAAATCAAAGTGTTCAGAACTACGCACTGCATACCCAATAGAAGTCCTATGGTAGGGAATGACGGCTGTTTATGCATTTTTACGGCTGTGAATCTCCTGGATGGCAATTCCTGCTGACTGGAGTGCCTTGCAGCAGTTCTATAATTGCAAGTAAAAATTTCACTCTTTTGCCAAATTACTGAACCAGAAGGGTTTGCTTACTAAAGGACCGGAGGGAAGAGACTAGAAGGGAGACATAAAGGGAAGAGGCTGTATAAACTGTTGGGTTGTGATCAGCATTTTGATCATTTTAGGAATTTGTCAAAAGGGGGAGGGGGAAAGTTGTGCGGTGAGAGATGGGTGAATAATTAACCACCTATCATTTACTCAATGAGTTTTGCTGATTGGGGATTATCTACAAATGTGTGTGTGTGTGTGAAATATTATTCAACAGCTCTTTTCAGTGAATAATTTTTGAGTTGTAGCTTTATCCTGAGGAGTTCATTTGCGTATTTGGTAATTAAATACCAAGAAAGAAGTGAGAGTACTAGCACACCAAAAAGTAGTCACATTGATGATGCGTGTCTAGTCTCATTGACTTCTTAAGGCGCAAGACAGGGAAAGTTTGTTTGATTTGATCTTTCGCCGTTGTCTAGTCTTTGAAGAGATCACTTTAAATCTTGAGAGCAATGAAATTTCAGGCATTTGGAGTGAATTACCCAGCCCTATCATCATTGGATAAACCCAGCTTTTTGGGGATCTGACTACCTATCTGCCCACACATGATTATGCATATGAAACTCTCGTCTGCAAATCTTATACAGGAAACTAAGCCTATTTCTTTGACTTATTACTACTGTTACTCTTTCTTTACCTCCTATCCCTTCATTAAACTGCTGAGCTCCTCCTAGATTGCATTAGAGCTTATTCAAAAAGGGCAGTTTCCCCTAAAATATTTGCAATGGAGCCTAAGCATTATTCTCAAATTTAAAGATCTTAATAATTATCTTTAGTATTAATTTCCAAGGCTCTGAGGAAAACGCTGATATGCTTTAACCTCCCCTTCTTGAGTAACCGTGGGCAGATCAATTTCTTAGAGAAGTTTTGTTATCCCCATCTTACAGCTAAAGCTCGTTTGGATGATAAAAATCACTTACTTATGAAATAAAAATCTCGGAGACCTGCATCACCAAAGCTGGAATAGTAGTTAGGGGAATGCATGTTCCAAGGGTCTACAGCACCTCCATCCACAGACCTGGTGTCACAGCAAAATGCAGAACACAGTGACCTGCAGATGCTGCTGATGAAGTAGAACTGCAGGTGGAAAAAAAAAAAAAAAGAAGAAGAAGTAAGAGCACACATTGTTTAGGTGAAAGACTTTACTGGACAAGGTGTGGATTTTTAAGCACCAACTTTTGTTGTGACAGGTCAGTTGCATTTTGCCTGTTCAATTTAAATTGGCATCCACAAGAAACCTCTGGACACCCCCACGGAGCTCAAGCCAGGGCAAAAAATTGTCCTGAATTGAGAGTACTTAGCTTTGCTTTGTTTTATTAATAGTTAAATAGATGGTATATCCATTCATGAAGGAGGAAGTTTCAAATAAAATAGAATTCTATATTCTAATTCTATATTGCCACATAGCTTTCTCCTGCGGAGTTCACACTCCAAGTAGCACAACCGGCCTTTCAGAAAAACGTGCTCTACTCAGCTTCTGTGCATGTGTTTGCAGCTCACAAGCAGATTGCTAATGTTCTTTTTTGGTTGTTTTGGTGCTTTCTCTTAGTAGGCGATGCTCATGACAGTTTGATTACTTGGAATTTGAGGTGAAAATGTCCAGCCAAAGATATCAAGTTGAGAGAGAAAAATCAGCAGCACCTTAAAATAAGAAAATCAGGCTTTTTGCAAAGAACACAATTACTTGTTCACATGTTGCTGAAATGCAAAGGTACTTTTAATAACTGTTTAAACCTCAGCTTTTTCTAGTAATCTTCATAATCCTCATCTAGGATTGCCAGGGAGTAATTTGTGGCTGCAGTGTGTATGACAGGGAGAAAAGCAAAGCTGCTTGACAGAACATCAAAGGTTTGTGCCACTGAAGTTTTATGCAGCCATTGCTAAATCTTTCATGCTTGAAACAATGATGAAAAGTGATTGTCAGCTATGAAACCAAAATTATATAAATGTGCAGGGTTATGGGTTTTTTTCTTCATTTGAAAACATGACCCAGCCTAGCACAGTTCACTTGCCAACCTCAAGTGTTCTGTCAGGATTGAAAAAGAATAGAACTGAGTCAGGAAAGGTGAATGCATTTCATGCTTCACAAATGTATGTTGGGGGTGGGAAGGAGAGAATGCTGAAAAATAAAATCAAGCGGGTCAGTGCTCAAATACCTCATTCTGATTGTCTTTATGTAACACATGTAACAGACAAAGTAGCTGCTTTCTGAATTTCCAAGGGGAGTATTCAATGTAGAGTAGCTGAAATGGAAGCTAAAAGTTACTGTAGGCTTCAGTTCCCCAGCAATGCCACTGCAGGTAATTTTTCTAGCTGCAAATAAAGCAATCCTTAAAGCTGGATGCTGAGAAACAGAAGTTTGGGGGTCATTTGGCTTGTCATCTCTATCACAAGCTAGTCTTAATGAATAGCTTGTTAGCTACTTCCACACCTGCTCTTTACTACGCAGAGCCCTCCAGGAAGTACCCAAGAAAGGGGGCGAGTGGAGAGCAAGAAATGTGAAGCTTTAAATTATCCTCATCATCAACACTGCTTATGTCATGTGAGAGGGGCTGCAGGTAGCTGCTGCTGCAGACAGAACCCAGACAGCGTGCAGAGTGCGTGCACTTGACCTATGTGGTTGCACGCCTGTGGCACGATGGGCTGCCCTACTGGGGTTGCTGGGGGAGTCCTGTGAAACAGAAGTCCTCGGGCCTAGACGAGGAGAAGACAGATTGATGTCAGCCTGTTCAGCAGACAAGCTGAATCGTTCAGCACCTTGCTGCTCTGTGAGGCTGCTTGTGTGGTTCATTCTGGGGGCTCACAAGAAAAAAAATAAAATCCTCTCACCAGCTGTGGCAGGGGGACTTTATGTAGACAGCATCCATTCTGCATTGCAGCTGATTTTTTGTGGTGGTGGTTGTTGGAGGGAAAGAGGAGAGACGTAGCCTGGCTACTACGTTCCTCGGACATGAGGGAGAGGTCCCATCAGCCTAGTGCCCTCAGTTGTCCCATTGCGAGGGCTTTTTTTCTCCCCAGACTCCATGCTGATCAGCCAGAAGCTGATGGGAATCAGATTATCCCATCCGAAGCTCTGTTTTCTTCTCACTGACGAATATTTGCTGATCTTCTCAGACGTTTGCTTAGCAAAGTTGTGTTCTAATATCCCGATTATAATTTGAAGCTGATTAGCATACATGCATACAGTCAGCCTCAAACATATGCGAACCTTTCAAAGATTATATTAATTCTGAGGAGATGCTACTCGGTGATTAGTCACAAGGTCTGTGGAATAAATTGATACTTCTCCCTGCCTCTGCTCTCTTTCCCGTTGCTACTGCATATTTTCTGTACCCTCTGGCAGAGGTGTTGGAGGTCAGACAAAGAAAGAAATGATATACAGTCGAGCAAGAAAAGGTTATAAAGATAAATGGTACCATTCGAATGTGATGCACTTGAAAATGTGCTGCGTAGTAAGAAGTGCTGCATGTTGATGAGCTGTATTTGTTTTCAGTGCTTCTTCATCTTCCATTGTTTTGCTGTAGAGCCAACGGCAAAGATCATGTTAAGCCATTTTATCTTGAAAATCCAAATGCTTCATTTAGACTTGTTCTGCTCTTTGGCTAGAGAGGGCAGCCCTGTGCCAGAGCCTTGCAGAAGTCATCTTTGAGAAAGATAATAATTTCAAGCAGTTAGATAGGTGGGCATTGTCCTCTCATTAACAACTCCACTGTTCACCAAAAAAAAAAAAAAAAAAAAATATCTCTACGTTGTCAGGTAATCTCATTGCTCAGGAAGCTCCCTCAGTAAGATCTGGGCCTACGAAGCCCTGCGTCTCTACTGCTCCTTCAGGGACTGTGCGTCTTGGACGTTAGGCAGAAGAAAATCACCTTCTCTCTGCAGATAGCATCCTTCAAAGACAGTTCCCGTGCAGTGGGGGTGTGCTGTATAGCGTGGGAAGAAGCAAAGGGGTAAAGCAGCGTGACAAGACCAGAAGCCAGCAGCTGGTACTGTTTTACTTGTGCATCTGTATTATAAGATTTTATATGATTAAATTGTTCCACAAGGTAGCTGTAACTAAGTTATGAAAAGTCTCATCAACGTTCCAGCCGGTAGGTAGCAGAATGTGAGATGCAACTGATGGTCAAATGTATGCTCTAATTAGTCATGAAAAATTATATTTGATTCACTTAGGTTTACTCGAGAGCATCTTTAAACTAAAGGTTTGGTCAAAATACCCTTCAATTTTGAACCTTTTTTTGGCCTAATGCCTAAAGTCTGAATACGCAAGAGCTTCACATTTGACATTTCAAGCCAGAACATGGCTGATCCTCATGGCTTAAACCTCTAATTATACAAATGAACTAATAAAATTATCTCTTCTACAGTGATGCTGCTTTTATCTCCATAGCTTTCCTTGGAAAGCTCTGTAACTTTAACTAAGAAGGGCCTTGTTATAAGCTTCTGATTTAAGTCTCAGGTGATATTTTTTTGTTTGTTTAGTAAGCTTTTATTGAAGATTTTTTAAAATCTTCCTTACAAGAAGGCTTATTTTTAGAGATGTCCTACTTCTGTGCTTTGGACAGCATAGCCTGCTGAATTTAGTCTTAGTGAGAAACAGGTTTTCTTTATCGGCACCGTCTTGTGTATATTGTGTATGAATCAAGAGCGCCTAAAAGGAAGTACCGTGTTTCAATGAATAAAAGGTGGGGGAAAGTTGGGGTTTTCTGGTAGGGGCAAGCATCCATAGGCATAGTTACCCTTCAGAATATGTTTACCATGGTGTAATCTGTTTGTGCATCTCTCTTGCTGGTTTTTAAATATCTTACATCCTCCCCTCCCTAAGTACATTGCATGCACCTAATTGCTACCCCTCATCCTGCAGTTCAGTTCCTGGTGTTCACAGTTTCCTTTATGTCAAATATACAAAGGTGGTAGAGCATCTTTTGGGGGATGTGGGGAAAGAACTGGTCTCCATTCTTGGTGAAAGTAGTAAGCTATGGAGAAGGTGTACTTTGCACTTTTGGTCCCCTCTTCATCTGAGTTTGGTTTTGCTGCAATGGAAATCGGTGAAAGCAGAAAAGCGCACCTAGAGATTTGCTCCAACTTAAGTTTTAGTAAGAGGTTGCTCTAGATGTTGTAATATTACACATAGATAACAATGATACAAACCCTATAATACTGTGAGTTTCAAGCCATTCAGCAGTGGTGAAACAAAGGAGCAGGGGGAAAAACCCAACAAACACACACTCTAGTGGAGTTTGTCAGGAAAAACTCCCATTGATTTATTCTTCACCAAAAATCGTTTCCTTTATAATGCTTTTTCATCTAAAAAATGTCCAAGTTTGCAGAGAAAATCAAATCTATTTTTCATTTTCTCCTTTTTTTCAGCACTGTTGTGCAAAAAGTACTTAATTTTCTGCCCTAACAAAAATGCAAATGCAGAATAACGTCATAGACTATGTGCATGGTACAGTATCCCCTAACATTGTCAATGTCCACGGTCTATTTTCTCTGTTACTTTCACAGGAATAAACTTCCATGTCTTAGGTCTTCTCATACCACTGGACAGTACAAAATGCCTGAAGTGATTGTGCAGAACACTTCATAAAAAGAAAAAAATGAGGTAATCTGTCCTAATCAGGTCTTGTCCTGCATGCATTGTTTGTTAAGTCCTTAAATGAAACAAGTTTTCTTTCCCTTCCATTATACTTCGTTTTATCATTAGCTATTGTAACTGAATGTTGTTGCTTCTATAAAATCAAGTCCTCCTTCAAATCTGGCTGAGTCTTTGGCCACAATTACATTGCAGCACTTAGTTCCACTTAGAGTTTCTCCCTCCAGGCTTTTCTAATCACCAAAAATACCTTCTTTTTGGAAAAGAAAAATTAGTCTTTTAAAACAGGTTTTTCATTTAAGAAAAATGAATTGAAAAATCCAGAATGGGCTCTTCCTGTCCTGCCTTTTCAAATAAACTCATATTCAGGAAAAGGCTTAGTTGGGAAGATGTCATACAGAAAGCTAAAAGCTTTGAAAAGTTATTGGAGTTTTTACTGGAAACTGGTTATTACACTTAGAGAACCAAACAAAAATAAATGATCAAAGACAGAGCTCCTTCTTGGAGAAGGAAGGATGAGAACCTCATCATCTAAGTTGCAAAACTGGGGCAGGAAGAAGTAGTTTTGCCCCATCACTGTTGCATCAAATTAAAGGTTAATATTCTGCAAAGGAATTACAATAATAAGGAAAACGATCTCAAAGCAAGGAAATGGGGCAACGAAGGATACAGAAAGACTGGAAGCTCCATATCAGATAGACCTATGGATTTTCTAATTTGGTATCTTCCATTTTAGCAGGGCCCATTCCAGCCACATCAGAAGATGGTTCAAGAAACTTTATAGCAGGGCAATTGATAGAAAAATGTGCCTGCCCTGAGTTTCTGGCCCTTATTGCGTAGAGCTTGCTTTCCGCTGTTCCACCTGTTATGTTAAATACGTATCCATGAAATACATACACGTGTGTTCAGGCATACAAGGCCCCTCTAGGTGTTTTGGTTTGCAGTATGCTATGGGTTTTTTCATGCTTTTTGGGAAACCAGCTAAACTGCTGAGCCGTTTGCTGCTCTGTAGCATAAAATACTCAGGCTAATAATACACCCTTGGAAAGAGCCTGTCCTTCTGTCATCTCTAAATCATTTGCCTTTCATTTTATTGAGTGCCTTCTAGTTATTGTAGTAGAGGAAGGCAAGATGTGCTCATGTGAACTTCAGGAAATTTTCGTATTTGCTTCTATTTCCAAGCCATTTTAAGAAACCTTTTCTTTTTTTAACTTTAAATTTTTCTGTCTTGGGTACTTCAACAACTGATTGAAATTTTATTGAGATGCAGGGAGGAAAGAAAACAAAACTAATTTAATCATATCAAGGGGAAGCAAGTTCATTTTCTCAATGAACCCAGAGGACTGTCTTCAAGCTCCCCCCTGGTGGAAGGTCCATGGGTTTGAGCACTGCAGGTGAATGATTCTGGCCCAGAATGATTTCATCTATCAGAAAAGGGAGTTAAGTGTGTGTCAATTTTGTCTAAACAACTGCCAGGTTTTCCTAGAAATAGCGTTCCAGGTTTTCATAAGCCTGGAGACATTTTTGTCATTTCAACCTCGTTTAGCTTATTATATCCTGCCAGCCATGTCTAGATAAACCGCAACGAAAGCTGCTGCCTCCATTATAAGCCCACATCTACTCTATCAACAAGCCCTCGGTACCGTGACCATTATAAAAGGCCTAAAATTTGATCTGCCACTGATGATAGGCAAGTTTCAATTTGTGGCTGCTGGCCTGCAAAAATGATCTACAAATGGCATGTTGCAGGCTGTTATTTTGTGTCCTGCAGGATGGTGTTCAAGTCCTCTCTCTTCCCTTCAATGTGAAGGTCATTCCTCCAGATCAGAAATTACTATTGCTCTAAGTGACATGGGGAACTATACCAGAAGCTTAATTTAGAATAAAAATACAGGCAGTGGAATAATGTTTTCTGTCAGTTTCTTTTTTTTGTGATTTAACAAAGATGTTAATTTCTCACTTAGCTGGAGATAAGGCCAGTTTTTAAGAGAACAGCATATTTGGGAATATGTTTCTGTATTGTTCAAATTGGTGGATTAGTCCTCAAATGATTCTTGCTTTATTTTTAGTAGGAAATGGTCTCTTATTTCCTCCATTGCCTTTTTTAAAGCAGCAAAGTGCTTACCGACCACCTTTTTGCAGCTTTTATTTTCACCAAGCTTTCCTGAGACTGTAACTGTTCAGTATTACAAATCCATGTTTCCTAGTATTGATGAATCTGGCTCTTGGAAAGTGTGACTTACAATGATTAGCTATCCGATTAAACCAAGAAAAAGAACTGCCTTGAGGGTTTGAAACAAGTGCCCTTCGGAAGATTTAATTTCGTGATCTCTCTAATCAGTGTTTTCTAAGTTCAGCGTACATCTTACGCACATCTTTTAAAATAAGTGCAGATTGCATACTGGTTTATATTGTTATCACAAATTAGCAGTACAATATCAGTTTCTCTGATGCGGGGAACTCTGAACAGGAATCGTTTGCATTTCTATTTGAGTGTTCTGGAGACAAATGTAATGAAATGAATAGCCTTTTGATTTAATTGGCTTCCAATGTGAGTCTGAGAATAGAAAGCACAATACATGGCGCAGTTACTGTAGAAACGGTTGAGGTCAAAAGCTCAGCATGCAGACCCTACATCAGTCACCACTGGTTTTGTGCAGTAATTTTTTTTTAATTCTCACTGCATCTCCATCAGACCCCAGGAAGCCAGATAATTCAGCGTTAGTATTCCAAGTGGAAGTGCTGGGTCATTTGTCACTGGTCAGATCATGCTATGGAATCCATTTTACAAAAGCTGCCAAAATGAAAAACTACATTGTATCAGTGCTCTTATATATCAGCCACAAGAATAAGATCAGGACCAAAAAAAAGAAAAAAGAGAGGGGAAAAAAAAAAAATCTCTGTTTCCTTCTCACAGAAGAAAAAAGACACAGAACAAGGCAAGAAAAAGTGGTACAAAATGGATAACAGTCTGCCAAGAAACTCTTTTTCCAAAACATCTTTCTATTACAGATTATAGACAGTTAAGATTTATGTGCTGTTTAGTGGAGCCAGCCTTGCTGAATACAATGCAAGCAAAAAGGGAGATAATGTCTTGCTAATATTCAAAAGTCCTACACCCTTTTGACTGTAGAAATAAAGAGATATAGCTCTTATAAAACTTTAGGTAGCCTGTGAGCTCATCAATGAACACATAAACCCTTCCACACAGTACTAAATGTAGAAAAGGGATTTCTTTACTATTTTTGGACTGGCTACTGTGAGATCTGTGCTGCTGCTTCAGCTTGAATTCATTCCTCTGTCTGCAGAAAAGTTCAGAATTCCTCATCTGTGTCTGATCCCATATGTTTATGCTGGTACAAAAAAATGACAAAAAGTGCTTGCATATTTAACAGACTCGACTGCACAAAGGGGATCACATTAACCTCCCATTTAATTTTTGGATTATTGATTTTTAAAAGCACAAAAGCTCTTTTTAGGAGGTCTTGCATGAACAGTTGTTGGCATTTTTTGTATTTCCTATTACAACACAAAGTTATTACATGGAACTGTATTAGTGTTTGCTGAAGGAGATGGAGGAGGTAGCACTTTCCAATTATAGATATCCTAGCAGGCAGTGTTTTTTCCAAGGAGGTAGAGGACTTGGGTTCAGCTCCCCTTCTGTCCAGAGGAAATTCAGTCCTTTGCCTTACGTCTGTGAGTTAGGTACCCAGACTGTGTGCAAGCTCTGTCTCGGTCGTCCACTTGTGCAAACCCAACTACTGTACAGAAAAGGCAGATACACTGAGAGAAAAATAGAGCACAAGCTGGTGTGTGGTTCTGTAGCCTGTCAGCAAAGGCACTCGCTTGAGAAGGACAGGATCCTTAAGCATCTGCTCATTTTGTCTGCGTTGCTCAGCACTAGCAGGGAAGCAGTGCTGTGAGCAGAGGTTGAAAGCCAAGGTCCCTGGGAACAGACACAGTCATTGGGCTGTTTGTAACAGGGTGGTCTGCAAAGAGCAGCCCCAGTGGGCAGGGATGAGGCCTCCTCAGTAAAGGGAAATGTGCTGTTGAGCAAATGTGCTGTTGCAGGTTTTTGTGGAAGCTTGACAGCTAACGCACCCAGACAAATCAGGTACATCCTATACACATGGCCTACGCTGTCCTCTGTGGAAACAAACTCTGCTTAATTGTGGTCAGGCTGCTGTCAACAGGTATCCATAAGGTGGACTCATCCAGGTTGACACCTCTGCCTTGAATTTGAGCCCTTAATTACTTTGAATTGATTTCTCTCAAGTACCCTCGTGTAGATAACCCTCAAATCGAAGGGATTAGCCTCCAGTTTAACTCCATTGAAAAAGCTAATTAATCGGGGAGAAAATGAAAGGAAAGCGTGACAAAGTGGTTTTTTAAGGGGAAAGCTTCAATGCCCTATTGAAAAGAAGTGTCATCTAAGGTGAATTTGAGAATTTGACACAGGTGCAGTGATGCTGTGCCTGCATGGTAACATTGCATAGTGTCACTTACCTTTCAAATGATTTCTGTATCTGCTATGTTTCACCAAGTCCAAAAAAGAAGTATCTGTCACTTTAAAATGCATTACCACTCCTGGTAAAATTGTGTATTTCTCCCTCTTTGATAACCAATGTTCCTCAGATAGATAATATTGAAACTGGAAGCAAAGCTTTTTCTTTTCTCAATATTCAGCTCTAACCATTGAGAAATTCTGGTCTTCTGTTGAAGAAGCCAAGCTTCAAATAGGACTGTTCCACCTAACCTTGACTAGTCCCCTATTTCTAAGTACTCTGCTTTTCAGAGGAAATCCTAGTATAGCGACCTTTGAATATTTATCAAGTGGCATAAGGTAACTGTGGTGTCCCTCAGGGGTCCATACTGGGACCAGTACTTTTTCATATCTTCATCAATGACAGACAGCGGGATCAAGCGCACCCTCAGCAAGTTTGCAGATGACACCAAGCTGAGTGGTGCAGTTGACATGCCTGTGGGATGGGATGCCATCAAGAGGGACCTAGACAAGCTTGAGAAGTGGGCCCGTGTGAACCTCATCGGGTTCAACAAGGCCAAGTGCAGGGTCCTGCACCTGGGTCGGGGCAACCCCCAGTATCAGTACAGGCTGGGGGATGACAGGACTGAGAGCAGCCCTGCCGAGAAGGATGTGGGGGTACTGGTTGCTGAAAAGCTGGACGTGAGCCAACAATGTCTGCTCGCAGCCCAGAAAGCCAGCTGTATCCCGGGCTGCATCAAAAGAAGCGTGGCCAGCAGGTCGAGGGAGGTGATTCTGCCCCTTTACTTCACTCTGGTGAGACCCAACTTGGAGTACTGCTTCCAGCTTTGGAGACCTCAGCACAGGAAAGATGGGGGCTTGTTGGAGCTAGTCTGGAGGAGGGCCACAAAAATGATCAGAGGGCTGGAGCACCTCTCCTATAAGGACAGGCTGAGAGAGTTGGGGTTGTTCAGCCTGGAGAAGAGAAGGCTCCAGGGAGACCTTATTGCAGCCTTCCAGTACTTAAAAGGGGGCTTATAAGAAAGATGGGGACAAACTTCTTAGCAGGGCCAGTTGCGATAGGACAAGGGATAGTAGATTTAGACTAATCATTGCAGGGGTGTTGGACTAGATGACCTTTAACAGTGCCTTTCAACCCAAACTATTCTATGATTCTATGAGCGTTGTATCCTACCTGTAGAGAAATGCTCTCTGCAGAAGCAATTTGATAATTATACAGAAAAAAAGAACTTGTTTTCCTGCAATGCAAAATGATTCACACCTGGCCTATCCTCACTATGCAGTATGCTAAATAATGCATGCATTTTCTAAAGGATATTAAAACATGGCTGTAAAAAAATGAAACCAAGAGAGAAGCTCATATAACGCACTACATCAGGCGAAAAAAATATCAGTAAGTATAAATGGAGAAAATGGCTGTGTCAGCCCTCATGGAGATAACACATTTTCTTCATAATCTGCTGATGTATGGAACAGGCAGTTCCAAAGAGCAGCTGTCCTGATACTGGCTTGAAAATGAAAGGAAGCTGAAAAACAGTAGAGCCTGCTAGCTGTAATCTGCACAATACCGAAGCACTAAGAGATTATTTCAAAGCATGAAACGCAGCGGTATGCACGCGTTAGGGTGGTAAAGCAGTCAGCAAGGAGACTATAGGTGGCGTCGAGTGGGTCTGGGAGAGCGCTGGTACTGCAAGGGTTAAGAGCAGAGTGGGGCATTTCTACCAGGGCCTGCTGCAGACTGGATAATAGGCCCAGGTGCAAATCTCACTTCACTGCCACCTGAGTGATTAAAGAAGTCTTCCCCACCTCTTCCTTTAAGTCACGGTGGGATTTTTTTGCCTTGTGATTTCAGACTTATGAATCCAATCAAACTACCTCTGTTGGAAAAAAATAAGTATGGGCAGAGAAATACCTCCTTCTTCCGAAATCAGCTTTAAACTGGAAGACAGCACAACTACTTTATTGTGGTAAATCTCAAGACGGTGGGTGGCATGGCAAGATTTACAGTGGGATCTCTTTCAGGCAGCGTGATGTGTACCTCCAAAATCTTTGCTTTGCATGTTGATGCTTATTTTTGGAGTGGTTTTGTCTTCTTAGCATTCCCCTCGCTATGTGCCTCATTCTCTGAGCTTGTCAAACGGTGTTTTTTAGGTTGCCTCTGTAGCTTCATGGGCCTTGGGATGAGTTGCACCTTTCATTTAACAGGGAGTAAGGAGTCTCGGTAGGGGTGCTCTTGTCTCTGCAGCAAGTTTCGTATAGGCTGACTGGCCTTGCTAGGAGGTGTTGTGATGGCAGGGCTTCGTTGCAGAGGACTGGGTGGCAAGAGGAACAGCACAGGACTGCGATGGCTAAATGGAAGTTGGGTTGCTGCAGCAGAAGATGTGAGGAGCAGGGCTGAAGGGTAACCAAGGTGGAGAATGCCTGCAAGTAGGGCAATACCTTGGTGGCTTTGTCAAGAGTAGCTGTTGGTCAGAGGTTGGATCAATGACTGTACTCAATAGCTGCTATGCATCTTTTATGAGCTATTCCTTCCACCTGCTAGGTAGGTTTGTAGGCTACTGTTTCACTTTTTTAGGAAACTCAGCTATCCTGTCAGGTATGTCTCTTTCATGGGGTATTTTTCTTGCCTGGAGCTGTAAAAAATAATCCTACCGGCTCATGTGTTAAGAGTCTCTGGTCATGTTCTGTCTTGCAGCAGGAACATGAGAGGAGGGACAACGAAAAGAGAAAAAGGGCACCTCATCCTCCAAACGTGCCTCCAAACACTGAGGCTGTCTTTCACAGTTTCAACATTATTATTTGCTAAAAAGGACAAATTCTGCCTTCCTGGTTTTGGTACCGTTCCTGGGAACAGCTGCTGCTCTCCTGTGAATGGATGCCTGTGTTCAAATTTGCAAAGTATCCTATGTCCTGTATGGCATATATGCATTCTGTAGATTTTATCCTGGAAGGGAAGTGAAAAATGTAACAGGTCTAGTGCGTAGTGTAATCAAAGATTTATAAGTAGCCATGCATTTTTAATGCATATAAAGTAATAAGAGCTGTACAGTAAAAGCAGAAATGTGGCATTAAACGGTTGCTCTTGCCAATTTTCCACGAGGTATTATCAAAGGCCCGTTTCAGCAGCAGGGCTGCAAGACTGCATCCTCCAATAGGAAGACAATGATTTGATCCGGCTCCAGTTAAGGCCACGAGCATCCTGTGCTTGAGGGCCCGCTCGGCTTCTCTTGCGTAACTTTAAAAGAAGCTCAGCTGGTCAGACCAAATGGCTAATCAAGAGATGTTTTGTAACGCAGCCTTTTATTTCATTCCCATAACGGACAACTTCAAAGCCAGTATTTAAAATAAATAAAAAAATAAAGGTGGTTGCGATCAAAGCGTTAGCACAGGATGGATCTGTAACCCTCTGGCCCTGGGAACTGCTTGGCAGAGAAGAAATCTTCTGTCCCTTCTTTTCATATATATCTTCCGGTGTATTAATCTTTTCTTTAGTGTTTTCTTTTTCCTGAGCATCCCGCTTTCTCCTTTTGTAGTTAGCTGCCAGAGAGATGTATTTTCCCTTACTAGCTGCATCAGAATTTCCTAAGGTTAGGGAAACCAGTGCTTCTGCAGAATTGTTGAATTCAAGTTATTTGGTGATACTTCTTCCTGCTTCTGCAAGCCTTGCAGAACAGCTAAGGCATATATCATTTCATTTTCTGGAACACTTGGGTCACTGGTTTGTCTGCTAGCCTCGTAGTGTTTCATTTTCAAATTGTAGATGCACAAGCGTAAAGATCTGTGAGTATAATAAAATCAGTGTGAAAAGAGACTAAGGTTCATCACAGGATTTCTTGCAAGTTAATTGTTGGAAGCATTGGCATACAATCTGGCTTGCTTATCAAATTGATTAAAATGGTTGGAGCACGAGGCAGCATTGTATATAAATTTGGCCAGATTTATGTTAAAAAAAAGTTTGGTTTAGAAATGTAACAAGAAAAAAGTAAATGCAAACAGCGGGAATCTTGACGTTTCATGACCTGCCTGAAATGGTCTGTTTGGAGAATCCTGTTGATGGGGTAGGTCTGGTACGTGCTGCTTTGCTGCTTGATACATCCCTTGTGGTGCCTCCTGTGGCCTAAATGAAGTTCTGGTTCAGCAGTTACAATCTGTGGAAGAAATATTGATTATCTGGTGTCCAAAATATGCCAGATATTTTCTAGTTTTGCACTGATTTCTACTATTCTTTGCCTTTATGTAATCAGTGATATGTGCTTTGGAGGAGCTGCGGTATCAAGATTGTTAATTTTCTGCCACTCAGCACGTGTGCCGATATGCCCTCCAGCTTTTCCTCTTTGGAGCCCTGGCATTCTGCTTCGCTCACGTGTTTCCTGTGAGAGAACTAAGCCTGCCTGCGTGGCCCTGGCTTGTTTCTATTTGGCCTGAGAAGCTAATCTTCACAGTTATTGTCACCAATTCAAGCCCATCCAAATAGCTGGCTTTGAGAATATTTGAAATACTGCTGCCACTGTTTCAGAGACCCAGATGTACTAGCTTGAAACATTTATGCTACTAAAAGAGCTGTGAGAAATTTTGAATGAAGCTCGTGTTGACTTTGCAGCCAAGATTTCACCCTTTCATTATAAGACTAGCTTTCAAACTTTTGATCAAACCACGAACTAACAGATTTATTTCCCCCACCCCTCAAAATCTAATTTGCAAATATAATCTTCAACCTGAGACTCAGACTGCAATTGCTGCTGATTGAAATAGTGTGAGGAAAATCAGGCTGTATAATTCTTCATGGGGTATCATTAAATGAAATGCCAGCACTAGTTAAAATATCCACCAAATGCCACCGGTTTATACCTTAAATGCGGTATTCACTAATTGTTCTTTGGTATTTCCGTGAGGGTGGAAAAGACTTCAGTCAGAGGGGAAGAAACAATGGTCTGATCAATCACAGACTCCTTGAATTGCAAATACGGATCAGCAACCAGCTAAGTAAACATGTTCCCACCAACCTGTGTAAGGCTGGTCTGCTGAGCTTTCTGCAGCCCTCTAATGTCATTCTCATACGATTCTTTATGTAATGTACACACTGAAATCTTTCTCGCTGTTTTTATTGTTGTTTGGTTTTATTTTTTTAATACTGCCGGTAAGCAAACGCAAGTATGTGTGAAATTGAATGTTATTCATCCCCAAGACAATGGTGCTTTTTGATCTGTAGAGGCTCTTGAAACAGGGATGCTCTGCCTTCCTATCTGCACAGTGCACACCATGTCAGAGCCAGGGTGACACGTCACTGACAGAACCCCTAACATAAAGTCTTTATCGCACATCAGTTACAAGCAATTATTATCTTGTATATTATGATAAGAAACTAGTAGCGGTCTAAGAAATGGTGCTAAGCTGCTGGTGTAGCCAAGTGCCTAGTGTTTTTATAACTATCTTGTAAGAATGTGAATATGCAGCTGGGTATTATCACCCCTCATCTGCAACTGGTGAACACCAGCGCAGCTCAACTGGGACCTTAACGCTTTTGTGTCGTTGAGGCCTCTGTGACACAGCTGTCACTTCGGGAGCTGCCAGAAGGGACTGCTTTTGCTGCTGCAGAGAGATGCTGCTGGGAACATCTGCAGCTCCCCGTGGTCGTCTCTTCCATTAAAGGGAAATCTCAGACGTTCCAAGCACAGAACAACAAATAATGCCTTGATCCCCCCAGGGTTTTCTTTTTGCCATCTGAGAAATCAGTTAACAAGTTTCTGCCATGCATTTGAAACAGAAACCGTCAGTGAGTCGTGTGAACGTTCCCCCCTTTGCCTCACTCTTGTGATCAGATTGAGACTGAATGTCGTCTTCGGAAATACGCTTCAGACAAACCAAAGCCATTGAAGTCCTACCTGTATTCCTGGTGGAATTGTAAAGGACTAGGAAAGATGCAAAGACAGACAAGATAACCTAATCTTTTCTTCTGTCTGTAAGTTGAAAAACTTGATGTAATGTTGTGTGAGCTACGGCTCCTGAGTAAGGCAAGCTTTGTTCAGTGGCGCTTTTTAGTTAGAGATGTGCTCTTTGCTGATGGCTTCAATTCTGTTGAGATCTGGCCGTTGGAAAGGGCTAAAATGTTTTATTATCCTGGGCTTGGATAAGGGCATGTCTAAATAAAAGGCATTTGGGACAGTACTGCTCCCCGTCCTTTATGTTTTGCTTAAAATGTTTGGCAAAATTGGATTTTATTCTTGGCTCAGCAATATATAAAGAATATAATTAGATAGCAGCAAGAAGTTGTGCGTAAGGTGATTGTAGTTGCCTGGTTTTCACACTGTTTTCCTACAGGTGTCTGTTATAATAATTTCATTACGCTATGCTTCCTGATCGGATTTTGCTGGAGATCTCTGCTGTATGCAAACATGAAAGAACTTGGAAGCTGCTAAGCTTTCCAAAATGTTAATGTAAACATGTTACATATGTAGGCATAGTGAGCATTTTCAGACCAAATGCACATTAGAATGTGATTAACTGATTCATTATCTAATAATCAATTGCTATTGGTCTCAGGCAAGCCTGTGCCACGTGGGGTGGGTTTGGTTTGCAGGGATGATTTAGCGTGGCACTTTTACCCTCTGCAGTGGAGGTGTCTCCATCTGCACTGGTAGCTGGTGCTCTCTTTTCAGAAGTGGACAATGAGCACTTCTAGGGAACAATTTCCCTGACTGACCTGGGGCAATGACCACAGAAAAACACTTCATGATCAGTTGCATTGTATATAGCGATCACTCGACACGTAGCTCCTTGCTAAGTAACATAATCAGTGATCACAAGCACAGCTGCATTGGTGTGTACTCATTCATTCAGTTTGCTTCAGTGTAAGGTCAAAGAAAACAAAGGGTAATATGCTATTAGAGAAATCTTGTAAGCTGGCAATTAATCACATTGCTCATACAGACTATCTTGTGTCTTAAACTTATCATGTCATATGGATAACCCCAAACTTTGTCTTTTACTTTAATACTCCTTAACCTTCCTGTGAAAATACAGCTCTTAAATGACCAAAATAAGAACGTACTGAGAAGACTGAAACTTCCTCATTAATATACAATTTTGGCACAATACAGTGTGGTATTAATGTCATGTACTGTCGTCAGGGCCCTGCCATATCTGGACATAACGGCATGACTTTTATAACCTTGTTACAAAAAGCAATTAGGGGCAACATCCAGCTCTGCAGTTACATATCATGTGGAGATGTAAGGAGCCTCCAACAGTGAATTTAATTAGCAGCAAACACAGAGTACTCGGTGACCTGCAGTGCAGATAACACAGTTCCCATCCGGCAATATCAGTCTTTTCCTATAAAAGGGTACCTAAACTGCTCTGATGCTGGACCCATGCTAACTGACAGGTTTCCAAGGGACTTCCAGGGGAAGGAAACTTCCAATCTGGAAGGCTGAATCAGGAAATGCAATGCCAGCAAATCCAGTCTTGTACCAAGCAACAGCATGGGCAGCTTTGCAATGTTGAGGAATAAATCTAGGAGGAGCTTTGTGCTAATGCCAGGAGGTGCCACACATCTCTCAAGAATGTTTAGAACAGATTTTGGTAATCAAATCAGCACTGCACAGAGTAATTGAATGAGGGGATGCTTCATCTGCATTACTGCATAAGGAAAGTCATGACATACAACTTTGTATGAAAGGGAGTCTTGAGGGCTTGTGTGTTGGCTGTGATGAAGGAATTCCTTATTTGACATTGAGGGGATATTAAAAATGAATTAAGCCAGACCTGGTTTTGTTAAGGTTTGCAGTGCTAAATTCCAGTCCTCTGAAGTGTCTGAGGTTAGAGAAGAAAGCTTGTTAGTTACTCTGTGCTTCTCTCAAGCCAAAAGACCTGATAATTGAAGCCATGGTCAGTTGGGATGTAAATGAGGAGGAGGCGAGACATGCTTTTGCAGGGTGGGAAAACTGTGAGCATCAGTAATAGAGTGTTACAGTAGCTGGCTTTTACTGCAGACACAGAGCTGGTGCCAGCGCACTAAGCATAACATCCTGACACAGCTGAGGTGGAAGGGCCCTGAGCTTTTCCCAGCTGATTGTCACTAGCCAGCACAAACTTCATGGAAAACACCTGGAGAAACAGAGCAGGCAGTTTTCGGCTAGCAGGGTAGGGTCTCGGGACTTGCAGGTTGTGTCTCTATCCCCAGTGAACCGCTGAATGGCTCTGGATCTGCTTTGGAGAGCCTCTTTGCATCTCTGCTGTATAGCACAGCTAATGGTGTTCACCCTGCTCTGCAAGGGGCTGGGCAGCCATACAAGAAAATCCCTGTTGGTATTTCTGTGGTCCTGTGGAAGAGCAATACTAACCATGAGAAGGGCTGCTCTTATTTTGCTGCTGACTTTCTGTCCTGCTTGATGCTGTATGTACTGGACGATTGTTGGGTTTCACACAGTTGATGCAGTCAGGTTTTCTGCCTATTTAAATCTTCTTATATCCATTTCCCAACCTGACTGTGCCTGGTGCCTGACTTAGAGCCATTTCTGCTATGATGATCCTGTCAAGGTGCTTGCCGGGGGTTACTTGCAGGTAACTGATTTTAACTTGAGTTTGATCTTCAGTAAAAGCAGAGATTTTTAGGATTGTTCTCAAGTCTAACCTAAAATCTTCAAGCAATGGGTGCTGGAAATGAGCTGTATGTGCACAGAAACAAAAGAAACAGGATTTCAAATAATTTATTATTTAATTATTATTTAATAAATAAATTGGTAATAAGTGGGTTCCCTAATTCTCATCTAAGATGACTTTCATCAGAATAACTTCCTCTCAGAAACGTAATTCGGCTTACTCGCTTCAGGATGCTCGGACTTTCTGAGGTTTGGATCTCTCCAGCAGCCTCAGAATAAAGAAGCTGCATTTGAGGCCATAGCCTATTTTAGTTCACTTCGGATCTATCAGTTCACCTCCATCCTTTTCGCACCACCTCGGAAAACAGAGCAATTAAAACCTCGGTGTAATTTTTAGCTCTGCGCTGCATCCAGCAAGTGAAAGGCATGAGACAGCCTCGCAGGCTGCTCCCAGGTCCAAACCTTAAGCTTGGGAACTCTCTATAGATACATATAAGCAGAAGGATGCCAGAGGGGGCTATGCAAGATTTCTCTTCAACTCTTTGCCCTGATACAGGTTTGTTCTGTGACGTTGAGTGAGCAACCTAATTTCTTTGGCTTCATACCCATCTGCAAAGGTACAGTGACAAGCCTTTATCCACTCAGTGTGGCTGGGTGAAAATTGCCATTTTAAAGCTCGGTCTGTGCTCTGACCCGCCCTTGGGGAGGACGTGTGGGTGCCTGACAGAGGAGAAATGGGCAGCAAGGTGTTTCTTGTTTGGTTTTAGCAGCACTTAGGTGGACTCATCTGTCTCCCAGTGGCAGGAGGTGTTTGCAAATACATATGTGTGTGAGTGCTGGGGTAAGGTGTGTCCTGCGCCATATGGTATGTGCAGATGTATGTTGGCAGGTGTGAACTGTGTAACTATATTTGTGTGCATCGAGGACGGTTTAGGAAGAAGAAAGAGGCTGCTGAGAACTCTGGCTAGGTACTCACTTTTCTTGTAATGTATTACTTTAATTTAAATTCACTTTACAGTCAGTGCACATGAGAATTATTTTGAAGGTTTAATTTGCTAGCTGCTGAAAGCAATAAGGTGGCTATCAACAGAGAAGAAATAGCTTGGCTGTTTGTTAATGCTCTTGGGCTGTACTGTAAGTACTCCAGGCAGCTGTAATGGTAGAGGAGCAAATAAAGCATTGTTGCTTTTAGAATCATTTGTTTTATTGTATGACTAGTTTTCTGTTTCTAGATATTTACATGTAAAATATTTTCTGGGGCAGATAGCTGGGAGAATCTCTGTTGATTCTGAAAAACATTCAGACAGAAAAGCTGTTAAACCGTCTAGAAAACATAACGTTTGGTCTCTTATTAGTGGCAAAAACTTCATTACATTTATTATGTTTGGATTGGTGCTAATTTTCTGGCCATTTCGGTCAGCAGAAACTGTACTGAATTGCCTATATTTGTACTGGGAATTTAATTTCTGAGGATGGCGAGATTTGATTTTTATCTGCTATAAGCAACCATCTGGAGTAAGTTTATTTGTGTTACGTGGCTTGCATGTATTTATACTTCATACTGAGATCCCTTAAATTGAATTCTCTGAATTTTTACATATCATATAAATGACATTTGCTTGCAACACAGTGGAGTGATTACAGTGAATACTAAAATGGCAACATTCTGCAGTAAAAAAAATTACAATCTAAAATGAACATTCATTTACCACAGAATGTAAATTTATACTATTTACTGAAATACATTCACTGTGCAGTGAAATACTTCTTGTGCCTATTGAAATACAATTACAAAGCACTGAAACTTATAATATTTAAGAGACGTTCTGTTACACAGTAAAAATTGTGTCATGTTTGTTAAAATTATATTTGATAGAGTGAAATAAACATGGTCTGTGCATATGTTTATTTCTCTATATAGATGCAATTAAAAAATTATATCATGACATCAATCTGCTCTAGACCAGTAGTCCTATACCTGGGTTATTCAGTATCAGTCACGTTCTACCACGCAGTAGTAGGTCATTAACTGGTTCCTTGTGGTTTAGAAGGTGCCTCAAGGTGCGGGTTATGAAGGACGCACCTTGTCAAGGACTGCGATTTGGTATAGAAATTGCTGGAGCAGGTCTCACATGACAGATGAGCAAATGACTTAGCTGGTAGGTTAGCCTTCTTACCCATCTGCATGAGGTTGGTGGGGCCAGGAGACATTGATGCATCGCCTACGAGGAGAAAGAGAGATTGACCACAAGGTTGGTTTACAAGCAAAGTGGCCCCCATGTGAACAGTTACGTACAAGCTTGCTCTAAGCCGTGACAGAGATCTCTGGATAGACATTATTTTGCCAGTATCCGAATAGAATATATTTATGGTACTTGGCAATAAAACCCTATTGCCCACATGCTGGACTTGTTTCGGGGAGGGACTCTTCGCCCTCTTGCAGAAACGGCTGCAGCAAGGAATGGTTGCGGTGACATTGTAGCTTGGGGCTGTGTTATTCACACAGGTGCTGGAGGCGATTGAAGCATAAAATGAAAATGCATTTATTGCAAGCCCAGTACTGTTCACTGCCATGAGAGAAGGCTAATGACACAAATGCATTCGCGCTCTCATGACTCTGCTTTCCGTAGACATGTACAGAGAGAATGTATATGGTTTTGGACAGACTCAGAAAAGGTTTTAATCGTACGTGCCTGGTACTTGCGCTGATTCATTAGGCCATAACTGTGCTAGTGAAATGCAGGGTTTCTGGCTATGCCTGCTTGGGGTTGTTCTGGGCAGCCGTCAGCCATGCTATCGAAAGTCATTTTTCCTTTGTTTGATGCAGTCTTCCTTTGACAGTCTTCAGCTGTCCTATAAAGCTTAGGGAAAAACCTCCTGGAGGGAGCCCCAGCCGTCAGCCTGCGCTGACACCACAGCTCCAACACCCATCCCTTACTGGTGCTGGCACTGAGGCTTCCTGGGGGGGGGCTTCCTGGGGGCGGCACCGATTACTGCAATCCTCAGGCCACTCCGACAGATTGCAAAACCTGCTCGTTGCACCTCAGGCTCTGGAGAGCACCAGGGGGGTGATTTTTAGATCATATCAGCAGGTGGTGGTAGGCAGACACTAAATCATGTTGTTGGGGTGAAAGTCTGTGCATTGGAATCGCTGGTGCTAAATTAACATAATTATTTGCTGAAACCAGTGCAGCAGTCCTTACCTTTCCACAGACGCCAAAGAACAGGCAGGTTCTCTCTCCAAGATAAAAGATTAAACACCCCAAATTTTGGTGCCAATGATGCCTTCTAGCAGTTTAGATTGGGACCTGCTTTCTCTTTGTAGCCATCGTTAAATTGCTGGGTGAGGATAACCACTTAGCATAGTTTACATGCCCGTTTCTATTGCGTAAATGTCAGGAGATTTGACTCTGTTGGTCTAATAACTGATCTATCCATTTCTGTCTTCGTCTCAGCTGAGAAAGTTGTTACATAAAATAAACGCCGTGAAGATGAAGCTGGCCATTCCCTCTCTCCTTTTAAAAGGCCATCAGCTCATTACGTTGCCGAATAAAATGTTAAGACTTGATATTCTGAAATAACGCAATCTGATTTCCGGTTGCCCTTTTTATTTCAAAAGAGGAAAACGCGCTATTTCTTCCAACCAAAATGTTGGCTCAAATTGAATGGGCAAGAGGTTTACGAAGTTGCCTGGGTCAACTTGTGGATTTGCTGCTACTGATCTTCTCTAAGCTGCCTGTGCGTTGCATAGAGCAGCTTGCCAAGGCTCCCCTGTGTAGTCTGTGGGCCCAGATGCACAAAGATATTTGCTCTCTGCTTCCAGTTAATTTTCCATTTCAGCTCAGTCCCTTACTTTTTTCCTGAGTGGCTCTGGCATATATATTCATTGTATATTCTCAATAATGCTGGTCTTAAGGCTCAGTGACTTCCTCGGCTGTCTCCTTGTATAGAGCATGAGCAATGCTTAGCAAGGAAGAAGGGGAGGACTCTGAGGAAGCAACTGGGATGGAGCTGATAAATGGGAAGGGGAGAGTCTGGGGGAAAAGTGACAGAAAGGGAGTGAGTGAAGGAGCTGCACCCAAGGAGGATAAGGGCAGGAGAAGGGAGAGGATGGGCTGGGAGGAGGGCACAGGGTGCCAAAGGAGGGCAAGACCCTGAGACGGCATGTGGCATCCAGGGAATCAAGAGCTGGAGAGGGGGCGGGGGAACGCCCTAAATCAAAGCAAATTTGAAGAAAGGAAAATTTATGAGGAAAGTGGAAAGAAGGGAGGAAGAAAAAAGGATGCAGAGGCTGTGCATGGACGTCGCATTTCCAGCCTGGATGTCTGCAGTTGGCAAAGGGAAGGTTGCAGGAGGAGGGCAGAGGCATGATGAAACCTACTTGAAGGGCAACACCATTGCGGAGCCCTTCTCTGGCTCTGCCGTCCCCCTCCCTGCCCCCACCCTGCCTCGCAGCTAAATTTATTCTGCTCCTAGTACTGTTTCTGTGCTGAACAAGCCAGCACTGTACAAATTAAGAGGACAAGATGTTCAGAAGTGGCAAATTCACACTCTTTTTTTTTTTTTTTTTTTGGTGTGTTTTCCTAGCACATAAAAGCGAATTTAGATTGGTGGTGGGGAGGGCCACCATACTGGGGGGGGGTTGGGGGAAAATGCACAAGAAAGCGTTTTGGTGCTCAAAGACCTGAGTGCAATGTATCAAAGCAGCTTATAAATGAAGCTTTTGATTAATAAGGTGGGTTGCAGCAGCACTGATGCTAATAAGAAATGGCAAGTTTCTTCCCACAGAGACCTGAGCAAAACCATGCATATCCTTGAGATGGGTCCCTTTTTTTCTTAAGATTACTATTTCTGCAAATACAGAACAAAATTTCCTAGCAATATTTGACCACTGTGTCCTTAGTTTTATCTCAAGTTGGAGGCATTTAGCGTCTTCTGTATCCCTGTTGCTTTGGCTCTCTGTTGAAATGGGTTTTCTGACATGGGACACCGCAGCTTACAAACAGAAGCAACGCGGATCAGCCTGGGAAAGCTGACGGCAGCTCAGGGCTTGGTGGTTGCTTTTCGAACCGGGGAGCTGCTCAGTCCCGCTAGGAGCTGGCTCAATTCTTTGGAAGTGAAGAACAGAAGAAAATCTGTTCTTTAACTTAAGCTCTCCCCAAAGAAATGCCAAGGAGAACACATCTGGCTGTCTTCTATGAGGCACTCATAGGTAGGGTCCAGACTTTTAAAGTTATGCAAGAACCCAAAGACACAGGTTGGAAAATCCCTCTAGGCTGAACGTACTTAGTTTCCTAATTCCTCGAGCCAGAGGGACTTCTGTACCTAACTGCTTCTGTAAATTCAGCCTTTGAGACCAGACTCCTGTGCCGTAGCTGCAGAGGGCTCTGCTACCCCCTTCCCTTCTCTGTGGCTCGGTAAGGATTACATTTTTCAGTGCAATGGTTAACCATTCAAACAGAGGGAAAAGAAGCCTGAAGATGCTACTGCCAATTGCTAGGTTTAATAAAAAATTTCTTTTGACCTTATTTTTCCAAGGAAAGTGGCTTCTCAGAGGAAATGGTTCAGAGTTCTTTTAAGGGTGAGGAAGGGAGGGGAAACCCAAACCTATTTACCATGTCAAATCCAGCGAGGTTCACTAAGGAAGGGGAAAAAAATTGAAACCTTTAAGTTTCACATTAAGACTTACAATTCAATTTTGTTTAAACTGGAAGCGCTGCCTTTTTTCCCCATTCCAAACACGCGCAAGGCTGACCTTGCACTGCTAGGGTGTTGTTCTCTTCATTTGCTCGGCCAGCTCCAGCAACAACTTTTCTTTAATCAAAAAGGAGCTAAGAAGAAAGGGAACCTGTTAGAAATCTGAAATTACAATTTAAAGTCCCCTCTCCTTCAGGTTTTTCCTTCCAAGTGCTAGAGTTTCTCCGAGGGAAGTGGTGTGCGTTGATACTCTCCCGTGATGAACAAAGAAAGATTCTTGTCAGTGTAGTAAGTGCAGAGATGCAATACGTTGTCATAAACCCAGCCCAAGACTCTCTTGCAAAATAATTACACTTCAAGGAACTTTTAATCTCACGTTAACGAGACCCCCTACAATCTTTGTGCTCTCAGTCATATTAGAAACTGATTTATAATTAATGACAACTGTAATGCCACTACCTTTGCATGAGAGAGATCTTTAGCTGTCCTCTCAGAAGGGTTTGAAAAAAAAAATTGAAAAATATGAGAGAAAGATCTAATGGCTGCTTCGCCATGTTAATAATAACAAGTGGCTTTCACTCGTAAGTACCTGGAAGCGTAGAGTATATGAGCAAGAAAGTAATCTTTGTACATAAAGCATTCAAATTGTAGTAGGAAAGATCTTATTTGCGTAAAACCAAGAGCGTATTGGAGGTGGCATAATATTTAATAACTGTATTTTGCCTTTAGAGAGGAACTGAAATTAATACTTTGACCAGAATTTGACAGTTTACAGAGTTCATATTCAAGATAGGGATGTTTGCAGGATGGCTCTTGTTAAGAAGCCTGTTAATATAGGTTAATTTAACATAGAAATTTCTTGTTGTTATTCTTCTTGCCTTCTGCTCTTTTTTTATTTTCTCTAAGATTTCCCAAATAAATAGGTCCCTAATGTATCTACATTCTTCAACAGCATTAAAAAATCTGGGTCTGATTAATTAAAATCTCATTATCCCTCATAATTGCAGTAGGTATGCAAAAATATAAGATCTATTATTCAAGGAATTAATGCATTTCTAGAACTCTTTGGGGTTCATATGAGAGCTGGAAATGAGTACTGTATAATAATTTGTTTCAGGAGAGCTAATTAAGTCAGTTCATTTATTCAGTTATCTAAGCCTAGTCTAATCCCGTATACCGCTAAAACCTTGTGATGCTCCCAACTTCATTACTGATTTGAATTAATACGAGGACACAAACAGAAAAATGTTCCTTCCGTTTAGTGATGCATGGGAGATGCCAGGCCTGAGGCGCACGGGGTAAATCTGTAGCCTGACGAACTGCCCTTTTCTTCCAACCGAGACCTGGATTCCTTTTAATAGGAAAGTACCTTTGGTCCTGCTGGAATCTCTTCAGATAAACACAGCTAAAGCTACCTATATTGCAGCTTGCCTTTGAACCCCAAGGGGTCTGGAGGGAAAGAAGGGGGTTCGCAAGCAAGCTGTGATCACAACTGTTGTTGCAGTTGGCATTTACTTTGCACAAAGGGTCTGTGTTATGGGGAAAAAAAGAATGGTCCTTGTGGTCATCTTTATCCCTTTCTGCTTCCCTGCTTCATGCCAAGCGCTGGTGAGTATACACAAACAAGAATAGAGTCCACTTGTCAATACACAAAGGGCATTTGGTTAAGATGGGGATAAATTTTGAGTCTATCTGACAGTTCTCTGTTTGAGGATGCTTACTGCGAGGGTGGGGAAAAGGCCATGAAATCTGTCTGCTGTGTCTTGTTGAAAAGGCTATTGGTTACTTTTAAAACATAAAGCCAAAATACTTTTTAAAAAAAAAAACAGTGAAAAAAATTATCCTGGTTGTCTCACTCTAATTTTGGGGGCTCTTTTACTTTGCAAATATCGTGAGACAATACACTGGTAAAGATGAGAAGGTGACTACTTGGTGTTTGCAAGACAAAACCAGTGTTCTCCACCCAACCCTGGATGACAAAATGTAATTCAGAAACAGGCTAAAAAGAACTGTGGGCCACAACCTCATGCAGCAAGTGCAGGGGTCGAATGATTATTTTGTTTTAGGTCAGTTGTTTTGCAATGCTGGCTTACTAGATTTGAGAATTATGTACAACATACCGGAGTTTTTATTCCTTCAGTCATGGTCCTACTTTCCCCCAAAAACTTTCTACCCCAATATAGGCAGTTGAGTAAGGGCTAAATTCTTCTAGCCTGGCAGTGCCACCAACAGACCGGCAGCTTCCCAGAAGGCACAGGTGCCTAAAAACTTGTTTCGCTGCCCATTTGGAAGCAGAGCTCTGCTGAAATTGAGCTCCAGGCAACCAGTCTTGGTATGTACCATTTGGAGTTGATAATGAGTATCTGAGCTAAGCGTTTATGGGGAAAGCTCTGGAGACTTCAGACCTCATGCAAACTGGCCATACGAGGCACCCGTTTGATTTCTTTTCATAAAACCATGCCATAAAATTAATACTTAGATCTGAAGCTTTTTGAGTATGTTGTATGCTGTTTCTTTAGGAAATCAAAGGGAAAAACGAATAGCGGTTCTGGAGAATTAGCATAAGTATATTGCATTAGGTAAGAGATCTACAGGATACTTCTGTTTTGCCAAGGAGGACTGAAACCTTGCACCGCTGTAGTAAGGGAATTATTTGTTAGCAAGCTGATATAATAGAGCAGTGGGGGTTCTGAGTAAACTGACTTATAATTTGCTGGTTTGCATGTGAGTCTGCAGACCTCCTTTCTGGTGAACTGCAGGCATACATAGCCTCAGCAGATAGATGAAGTGATGGCAGCCTTAGCATTTTTATTTTTCTTTTGGCTGGGTGCAGCTTCTTCATAAATTCTCCATCCAGTTCCTTTTTTGCAGTCCGGGATGCTGTAGCTTTTGATTTACTGGGGTTTGGGTTTTCTCTTCCGTTTTGTAAAGAATCTCCATTATTAGATGCTGACTCCAATTGATTACCCCACTTCATTACATCTAAGAATATATAGCCAATTAAACCCCTCTGCCTTTCTAAGGGTGAACAAGCCATGTAGACTCCGAATAGTCCCACCACAGCATGTTGTTCCTTTGTTACTAAGGCAGCAATTAACAAGTTTTTAATGGAACAAAAGCTCCCAGAGACAAGCACAGCATGATAATAGGAAGGTGTCTACTTTTTTTCTCCTTAACATGGCAAGATCTTGTATAACCCTTCCTCCCTCCCCCGTCTTGGGTTGAACAGACCCATCAAGGTGCTCAGTGTGGGATTTTTATTCCTTCGCTATCTGCCGCACTGCATCTAAAAATAATGATATTTACACATGTTCAATTATTAAGGGGCTCTAAAACATAAATCTGAACAGCAGTTCTGTTAAAAGCAAGAGGTGTTTTAATGTCAGTAAAGGGGAAAAATTATCTTTTCTTTTCATACCAAGATGATCTCCGTGGTGCCATTGAATTCTGCACTGTCAGGTTTTGCTGATGGAGTAATTGTTTATTTTAAAGCGATTCTTTCAGTTTTTAATGTCGTGTTTATGCAAATTAAAACACAGCAAGAGAAAGAGAGGCCAAGAAGGAGACTTGTCATCTTTCCAAAATAATCTATATGATTATTTTTTAAATAAAAGTCTCAGTAGGGAAATAATTGCCTCTGTGCATGAGATTAATAATAACTAAGTAATTTGCTATTGTTTTTCATTAAGAGAGTTCGTTTTCAGCTGAGCTATTTAAAAATCTAAAAAGTTGCCTCCTTAAATACTGGCTATTTTTAAAGTAAATGAGATGTTCTTAGATACGTTATGGAATGCAAAACACATCTTTTTCCGCTGTGGACTTCAACCTGTCTGGGCTTAATTTTGTGCTTTGGTGCATGCTAGGTATTTTTAGATCTGAAAGAAACAGGGCTGTTGGCATCTGCGTTACTGGGGAGCCCTAGCATCCTCGTCTAATCTTAAATGCCCCTTCTGCATGGGGAAAGGATGGGCTGGTGGCTGGCTGGCTGGGAGAAATGCTGGTACAGGGGTCAGTTCTCCAAAGCGAAGGAGGAGCCCTGGGGTAGATCATCAAACTCCTCTGTATAATCCATGAACGATAATACTGTTGTCCTTTGTCTGTCTTGTTTGAAAATGCGAATTTAGGATGGCTCAGTCTGTCTCCCACCGAGTGGCTGGACGGTGTCTGCCTTGGTCTCAGGAGGTAGGAGTAAGAAGGAGGAGAGCTTGCCAATTTGGAAAGTTAATGACCATAAATATGTCCATTTTCTCACAGTGGAAAGTAAAGTTTCTATCTAGGAAAGTGTTGTGTTTTAATTTTTAAGGATAAGATGTCACAGGAGATGCACGTGGGCGTTTGTGGTATAGCCCATAATCTGTGTCCTTTGGAAAAGCCTGTAACTGTGAGAGACCTACACTAAAACTGGAAACCGCGTCAAATATGACTAATTTCAGGCTGTGCTGTGAACTTAGATCGTGTTGGGAAGTTGTGAAAAGAATCTGTCCTGAGCTTTGAGAAGAGATTTCAAATTAAAGGTTTGCATGAGCGTGCACTGAATTGATGCATCTCCACATATACCCGGGTCTGAAAAGGTGCTGCTTTGGTTGTTTCTTGTTTATTTCTCAAGAAAGTCCTGTAGGAAGCTGGTGCAGTTCCTCAGTACTGCTGGTGTACCCATGGTTTCTTTTCATTTTGTTGTAGTTTGTTTAATTTTTTATATAAATTTTAAGCTATAAAATAGTAACTGACTGTAATGAATTTGGCAAAAACTTTGGCCCGCAAACTTTGTCAAAATTTAGGTTCGCTATGGAAGCTCATGACGTGAAGCTCATTTCTTACAGTTCATTACAAATGTATCTGTCAGTGCAATTAGTCCAGGGTGGGGGGAAAAACAGGGACTCATTTCTTTTGGATAGTGATGTCCTCAGTGTTGGACTCTTGTCTTCATAAGCAAATGCTTTATCAGTATGTAGGAAAAAAGGGTCTTGCACTTCAGTGCTGTCACTTTGGAGTGATGCTTGAAATGCTTTAGCAGTCCTGTAGCTGCAGCAAACAAAATGTTAGCACAGTGAGAGACTAGAATAAAACATAAGGTATAATCACAGCCTTGTAAAATAACTGATGATACATCTTCATTGGGAACTCAAGCTATATTATCTCCAAAATAGTACAGTACTGCAGAATGAGAGAGGATCTCGATGTGAATTTTAAATGGAAATTTTCTGCTTGTCTTTAGTCTTAGTGATGGAAAAGTCAATTTTAAGCAGAAGATGTATCGGAGGGTGTGTGTAGAAATATGAGTGACGGAGAAGGTGCACTTCTGCCTGCCCTTGCTCATAAGGTATTAAGAGGGAGTCAATTATAATGGAGGACAACAAATTGAAATTGAGAGGAACTGTCTGCACCATTAACTGGCGTGACTCTCCAGGACTGTGTATGCAAGCCCAGAGAAACTCTCAAGAGGAATTTTACATCAGTGAGCAGATTTATCTGGCGGTATCAGTCCCTGGTTCTATGGGACTGAGTATGGTGAATCAAGCACCCTGGGACAGGAGAAAAGTTATGTATAAACTGATTATCTTGTGACTCTGTATACCTGTGTTTCTCACCCCTAAGAACTCTGCCTGCCTGCAGTAATTGAGTCTTGTTGCTCCTGCATTGGTTTGCAGGGTAAAGTGACAATATAACTTCAGACTATCATGATGATAGGGCAGCGAGAGCCTGTGATCAGGCTAGCCCTCTCCTAAAGCTTGCATGGGATGTATGGAAGTCAGGCAAGCTGACCTGCCGTGAATCATGTGTGCAAATGTGTGCTCTGCATCTTAAAACGTCTCCTTGAGCATCCCGTGCCATGGTTTATCCATAGTCTCCTGCGCAAGGAGAATCGAATTGGGTCCCATATTCACAAAAACCAACAGACCTTTGCTCCTGAAGAGTGCGCTGGCCCACTGAGCGCGTGCAGGTGGGAGGTGTGAGCCCACGAGTAATTTTTATCAGATGTTTCCCTTGCAATAACAATATTTGAGGTCATTTCAATAACTTGATACACCTGCGCTTTTCTTAACAGGCTGTTAAACCATTTCAAACTGTCCAAATCTCCCTGTGTACAATGGGATAAACAAAATCATGGTAATGCCGTTTCTGAGAGGAACAAACTGCTGTCAGATTCCCCTCCATATTCTCAAAGAGCCAGTGTACAATTGCAAATCCATTGAACTGCACTCCATTATCCCTTATTAATGGGAAATTGTCCATAAATTGCTGAGGCGTGACTGGTTTCTTTTCCCCGACACAGCTGCAGTCCCTTTATCCTGTGATATTCCAGCCTCTCAAAAATAAAAAGAAAAAGCGGTGCGTGGGGGTGGGAGGGATGGAAGGAGGGGGGCTTGAAACCACTCGCGGCAGCATCTTCCAGCAGCCCCTGGCAGATGAGCTTCTTCCCCGCTGCTGAGCTGGTGCAGCACGGGACCATGGCTGGGACTGGCTTCCCAGCAAAGGGGTGGAAAAGGGAGATGAGCAACAAGCAGGGAAATACAAAAGTAAAAGCACAAAAAAGGAAAGAATTTACCATGGCATGGTGAACGTGAGGTTATATGAAGAAAAACTGTTCTGTTTGCAGCATTGTAGTGGACCACGCACCCGTTGGCAGGATGCCCTTTCAATAACACCGGCTTCCCCTCCTCCTCTTCCTGATACTCCTCCTCATCACAGAGGAGCGACGGGTGTGGATGAGCTCAGAGAGTGACCCAGGGCTTGCCAAGGGCTGTGGAAAGTTCCCTCTTACCTTTTATATCCGATCTTGTACCAGTTGGAAATGAGAAACCAGTTTGATGGTTGGATTTCCAAAGGGCTCAGTGCTCCTTGGTACAGAACAAAAAATCTGCCACAAACATCCCAGAAGGAGATGCTGAGAACTGAGAGTGTCTAAATCTGGCCCAGGGCTGCTGTTATTGATGGCTCAGCGCTGATTGAAGGGGGAGGCTGGTAGAAGATATGGTAGAGGGGAGGCTGGGCTCTTAAATCGGGACACGGCACCGAGATATGTTGAAGTTGGGTCTTGCAGTGATCAGCATGGCAAGCCCAGTTTGTCCTTTACATTTTAGAGCCCCATGAGATATCTGACCAAACTTCGTGCATCTATACAAGCAACACAAATACTTCTGAATAGCAGGAGACACAGGGCAGGGCAGAGGTCCAGGTGCATTCAGTGGCTGCCCCATCTGCATGGTCCCTTTCCTCCTGTCATGTTAGGATGAGGAAATGAGCTACCTTGTGTGGTGAGTAACAAAAGGCCATACAGTTTTCCCTGTGTTAATTATACTACAGACTGTTTAATTCTGTAAACGAGCTGCTTGGCAGGCTTTCAGAACAATTACACAACTCCCTCTCCTGCTCTCTGTGATAGCGTCAAGAGCGGCTCAACTGTGAAGCTGATGAGCCTCGGCACCATCCACCTCATGGTGGAAGTCTGATGAGACCCTCTGTCCTGCTAGCGTGCAAAGCAGGGGCACCCTGCAGGGCCCCTGAGCTTATGCGCCAGGTTGGTGGGACTAAATTGTGTGGAAGGAGAGCAAAGACAAGGGGAGCTGTGCAATGCAAGCCACAGTCAAGTTAGGGAAGAAATAAGATCTGATTAATGAGATGCACGGGCTAGAAATGTTCCAAGTGAGATGTTTAATTAAAGGCATGCTCGCTGAAGCCATTGGAGACAGTCTCTGTCACTGTCCCTGTGGGCTTTGGGGTGGATGTCTAAGTCTTTGAGGAACTTAAAGTGTACGTCTCCCTTGGTCATCGGCATGTGGCAGAGTACAGGCAAATCATCTGTTTGTGGCTCAGCCTCTTCACATGTTGAAAGGAAATAGTGATCCCAGCCTCCTTGGGATCAGCTATAGAGAGGACCAGCAGGTATCATCAACATTAAGCAAGGAGAAAAGGCAGCAGCCTCTGGGACTAACGTATAAGGGACCTCAGGTCTTGACCAGGCTTGATAGGGAATTACCTCTGTTAAATAAAAGGTCTGTGCTGTTGAAGGGTACGGCCGGCAGCAAATTAGCATTTGTGTAATTGCATAGTGAAATACAATCAGGACATGAGCAGGAGTGTTACCTCCAGATTCCCATGACGACTTTTCACTACAATAAACGTTACTGAACGCGAGGTACCGTAAGCGCGAGGTTGCTCACCCACTAATTACTGTGCTCTGAACTTCTTGCCTGAGGTCTGCAATGTAAACCATACTGGAAAAAATGTCTTTAATTTTTCTTTTTCTTTTTTTTAAGTGGCAAATACAACTTTGTGTACACTGTGCACCAGCTCTTCTTTCTGCCAGAAGAGTCCAATGCAATTTGTGAGCTAGCAAAATAGACCCAGTCATCCAAAGTACGGTAGAAAATATTAGTCTTTTATGAGGATGCTCAATAGCAATGAAAGGGTTCTAGAACTTGCTGAAGAAAATTGTGGCATCGAAGAGCGAAGTGGGTTTTAGTCCTTTGATACATAAGCATTTATAATGCAATGTAATAGAGGTCTTTTCCCCAAAGGATATGTGAATTCCATTACATCCTATTACTTGCTATAAATTTAATATAAGTCGTCCTTTATTTAGAATGACACGTAGAGATGGATATTTATGAACCAGATTCTTGGCTATTTTATATCAACATTACGTCAGTTGAAAGTTTGTCCCTTAAGTGCTACTTATTGATTGATTTATTTTTTTTATCGTTTCCCCCTCGTTGTCTGTTTTCTTTGGTATTACATATGGACTTCCCCTGTGCACCAAGCCTGGCTGGAGACTGATTGTGGGGAGATATTAAATAATTTAGTGCCTTGGATTCTAGAAATCAGGGCTTGGGCTGAGCCCAGCCGTT